>NC_077228.1:346370019-346970019 GCF_027887165.1 Monodelphis domestica | reverse complement strand
GTTAAAACAGACAACTATCCTAGTTATTGATTGTTTTTTAACATCTCCTTTAAAAAAAAAAAAAAAGAATAAATGCCCTTCTTTTTCCTCTTTTGCCTTTCCTTATATCATCTACTTGGTTTTCACTTCCCCTATTTTATCCTATTTCTTATTTTCACTTTGGCTTGCTTGATTTCCTGATCTTTTTTTTTTAATCTTTCACATGCAAAACCAAAAGATACTCTTCCTCCTAAAAGCTCGTATTCGTTGCAAGAAATGAAATGAGTGGAATAGATTTCTGCTAACAAATGACTGTTGACTTGTATTTTGTTGAGTTGTCTGGATGTGAAAAAGGTCAAAATGGAATACATATTTCCTGATATGTAAGAAGATAGACCCATAGAGACTTTTCTGAAGCCTTGGTTTAATTGTTATCTAGACCAAGATGGAGCCAGGTTCCATAGTTAGCCTTTATTGGAAAGCTCCAGCCCAAAGTGAGGTATAAGGGGAACTAGTAGCCCCCAAAGGCTGGGATCATTTAAAAATACACTTCTTCAGTTATAAGAATTCTTCTGGTTTGTAAGTCATTCTTCCTTTTACCCTAAACTTCTGCTCCTAGATAAGTAGCCCTTGTTCTTTTTTTCCCTTCTTATTCTAGTCAGTGGTTCTTCTTTTGATCTAAAAGAGGTTCTAAGAATACTTCTCTTATGCTTTGGATGCTTGCCCAAGGAAATAGAAGTATCCATCCCTTCTCACTATTCACACCACAAACACCCTATTTCAAACCCTGTCACCTGTTGCCTTCACTACTGTAACAGTTTCCTGATTGGTCTCCCTGAATCAAGCCTCTCCACTTTCTATTCATCCTCCACACAGCTGGCAAACTGATATTTCTAAAGCACAACTATAAGCGTGCCATTCTCTTGCTCAAGATGATTCAGTGGCTCCCCGTTGCCCTTTGATCCACTGAAACCACTACTAGGACTATGCCCCAAAGGGATCAAAGAAAGGAGCAAAGGAACTATATGTACAAAAATACTTTTAGCAGCTATGGTGTAAAAGAACTAGAAAGTAAGGGAAGTATCTATCAATCAGGAAATGGTTAAACAAGTTATTAAAGATGAATGCAGTGGAATGCTATCATGCTATAAGAAATTACAAAAGAGATGGCTCCAGACAAACCTGGGAAGACTTGTATGAACTGATGCAAAATGAACAATTTATACAATAACACCAATATTGTAAAGACAAAAACTTTAAAAGACTTGGGAACTCTAGTCAATGCAATGAACAATTACAGTTCTAGAAACAACGCACCTGCAGATAGAGCTGATAGACTTGCAGTGCACCTTGCAATAGGTTAGGGTTTTTCCTTTAGTCTTTCCTTCTTTTCTTTTTTCCTTCCTTCCTTTTGCTTAACTATATAGAATGTTTTTATTGATTTGGGGGGTTTCATTTGTTTTTGCCTTCTCATTGGATAGAAGAAGGGAGGTGAAAGGGAAAGTATTTAGGACTGAGCATTTTAAAAAATTGAATGTTTTTAAAATGTGAGCTCATTGTAGGTATTTAATAAAAATTAAAATTTAATTAAAAAATAAAAGGCTTGATTTTAATTCAGAGGTCAGGATAACAGTGAAAAAGCAGTTTCAGGAATGTTCTCATGGAATTATGGGAGATTGTGATCACAAATGGGAATTTCAGAGTTCTTGATCTTAGAGGTGGAGTAGTTTCAAGTGATGGTGAGGGCTTAGGTGTGACACCACTGTGAGTGATTGAGCTAATACAGAGATGGCAGTCATGGGAACTGAGGAGGTTGATGAACTGGGAGGACAAGGTGTTAGAAAAGCAAAAGTATAAATAAATACTGAAGTCACTAGAGATGATGGCAGAGGTGGGGGTGGACAAAAAGCCACCTTGTATTTTATGAGGGGAAGATGACAAGCATTCAGAAAAGTAAATATAAAAGTAATACAAAATCATTTCAGAAGGCAAATATCCCTAACAACTTGGCAAGGTAAGGTAATCTAATTTCCTTCCTGCATCCTCCTCCTCCTTCTGTAGCCTTTGACAGTGTGAATCAGTCTTTTTGCTTGAATGCTTTCTTCTCTCTAGCTTTTCATGACACTGCTCTGACCTGATTTTCTTATGGGTCTCACCATTCCTTCTAAGCTTCCCTTGCTGAATCTTCACTAACCATGGGTGTCCACTGAGGCTCTGACCTATACCCTCTTCCTTTTCTTCTCCTAATATATTGTCTCACTTGGTGATCTCATCAGTTCCCATGGTTTCAGTGATCTGTTCTATGCAGATGATGCCTAAATCCGTATATCCAGCCCTACTATTTCTCCTGAGATTCAGTCTTAAATAACTAATGGTGGGGCAGCCAAGAGGCTCAATGGATAGAGAACCAGACCTAGAATCAGGAGGACCTGGGTTCAAGTCTAGCTTTGTGATCTTGAAAAAGTCAGGTGGTAATCCCTGTTGCCTACATTTTACCTCTCTTCTGCCCTGGAAGCAATACAATGATCTTCTTCCTGACCCAGTGTCTCAGAGTGCATGAAAAGAAGACTGTGAGGGAGACGGTGACCAGGGGCTCAGGGTCTTCTGAGGAGAGCTAGCTTAATATAAGAAAAAAATTAAAAGATGTTGGTTATAGAAGTGAGGAAAAGTAGCAGAAGAGACAGATTTTTCACCTTGGCAGGGAGAGGTTCTGAATCAAAGAGATTTTGGGAAAAGGATATTAGAATTTTCTAGATGTAGGGAAGAAGACATACCAGCTAAACAGAAGCAGCAGCTGAAATAAGCCCTGAGTTTCTAATTAGAATGTTTGTGTGATGGACCCTTTGCAGGTCACCAGACATTTCATCCATAGAAAGCTCTGAGTTTATTGCACAAAGAAGGGTCTGGAGTACACATTGAGAGCATCAACCATTATTTTGGTGATTATCCTTTGTTTAGAAACAAATTGATTTCCATTATAATTCCATTGCCTTAACTCTAGAGAAAGGAAGGCAGCATTGCAGATAAAAAGTGAAGCGGGTCCAGAATTGAGTAGAAGTCTGTGCTATGTCACATTAGATGAATTGGGCTCTTTCTATGGTTTCAAATTTCTCATTGCTACATTTATAATATTCCATTAAATTAATACCATAATTTGCTCAACCATTCCTCCATTGTAAATTTTGGTTGTTATATGTAATTCTACCACAAAAATAATTGCACAGAGAGTTCTGTTTTTGTTTTTGGTAACACTTTCAAAGTATATTTCCAACAGCAGAATTATTGGGTTAAAGGTAATAATTGTTTTTATAACTTTTGCAATTTTTACTACATACAGCCATGTTGCTCTCCAAAAATATTCCCCAAGTTTGGAGTTCTACTAGCAATTGAGATTCCTTGCTTTTGGTTATTTTAATGGGTATGAAGTAACACCTCAAAGATGTTTCAATTTGTATCTCTTTGATGATTAGTGATTTCTTAAATGATTACTAACAATTTCTGTTTTTTCTTTTAAAAACGGTCAATTTCTATCCTTGATCGTTTAACCATTGTGAACCAGTAATTATTATTCATGGCTATTTAACAACTTCTCATATATTTGAGATGCTAAGTTTTTAATTTGTCAGATTTACCATAAATATATTTTTCAGTATTATTTTTCTTTTAAATATATTCTATTTATTCTACAATTTTTTTTTACTTTCATGGAGTCAAACATATCTATCGTGTCCCCTAATCCCTTCTGTTGAATTGAAAAAAATAATCACCCATCCACATTTGAGATAAATTCTTTATTTCCATTTTCTTGCATGTGTTAACCCCATCTCTTTAATATCAATATATGCAAATCATAGATCACAATTATGAAAATTAAAATTACACAGCAAAGGAAAGATGCATGATGGGCATAGCAGACAGCATCACTTTACCAATGACAGCTCTCACAAAGGGGCATAAAAGACCTCATCGAGGGAATGTACATATGACTAGGAAAGGAGGTGGGCTAGTCATGTGTCAGGAGTGAAGAGACAACAAACAGATCGACAGCCCAGATGGTATGGTATATTGGTATAATCTTTGAGATGCTAAAAAGAACAGGCATGCCTCACAAATCTAATATCTCTTAAGAGCCAATGCAGAGTCAGAACTGGGAGAAATGATCCTCATTAAGTTTTTCTATCTAGAGATTAAAATTTGAGGAATATTTTTTTGAATGGTGGCTTTCGTCTAAGCATTGTATCCTACCGATGGCTTTGCTTTATTGTGTTGTCCATCTTAATTTCACTGAGAATTATTACTTTCTGAGGAAATAACTTAAATACTTTTGTTCTCTCTGGCCCTATGTGTTATAAGACTTAAAAGGAAATTCCCACCCTGTGGTGGAAATGTATATGGGCGTTGGGGGTGGGGGGAGGTTGAAGGGAAGAATGAGAGGAAAGTTTTTCTCCTCTCTCCCTTTTGAAAACATAGCAAACATTCAAGTTAGAGAAAACTATATTTCTGCTTTTAAAAGCCATGTATATTATATACAGACACACATATATTATTTACATTTGAAAAATCACTGTCTATGAACTTAGGGTGAACTTCAGTACCCTGCTGGAATGCACAAGAACCTCAGGTAGCTTTTGCTTCAGGAATTTGCCAGGAAATTCAGTAGGAGTGGGCATATTTTCATTTTTTGTCAAACCATTGGCAGCATGAGAAGTAGTTTATTTCTTCCCTCTGCGTTAGGCTCAGTTGAAAGCCGATTCTTTAGTTTTGTTGCGGTTTTTCTGAACAGGCTTGATCTCTTGCTTCTCACAGGGGTCACAAAAGAGCAAAGGATGCTTTCTTGCCTCTTCACCTTGTTCTCACTCAGGAGTCTCAGACCTGAACCCCCATGTAATGTGATTGAACTTGTTGGGTTGGGTTTTTTCCTCCTTCAATGATGACATGCTTTTTCTCCCTCATGACTGATGTCAAAAAAAAAATGACAAGATGACGCAGACATGATTGAGATTTCAAAAGTCTTTGTAGAAGAAAAAAGCTCTTCTGAAAAGATCTGCACCTACCCCTCCTCGCTAAAAAAAGAGAAACACCAATGTTTTAAAAACAATTTAATATAATTAGTGCTCTGCTCTGTGGTTAAATGTTCATTCAGATTCTGGCTTTCCCTACCTCTCTCTTTGGTAACCTTCAGGAACATATCCATTTGCCTTTCTTTTTCCCTCCCCTTTTTTTAAATATATATGTTATTTTTTATTTTAATAACAAATTTCCACTTCAGTTTTTCCAAAGTTATATGATCCAAACTGTCTCCTTCCCTTCTCTTTTTTCCCTTTCTTTCTTTATTTCTTCATTCTTTCTTTCTATTAAGTAATTCTTTCCTGAAGCCAGTTCTCTTGGAATACTTTCTTAGGAGTTGAAAATTTTTTAAATTTCTTAAACAGAAAGTATTCAGCCCTGGCCTTGAAGCTAGAACAGATTTAGATTCGTGTTTTCATAAAGGTCTATGGAGATTTCCATTGTACATTTCTAGAAGATGTTTACATGAGTAATCTATAAGATCTATAAGATATTAGTAATAATATAAGACATAGATGATAATAAGAATAATGTATAATTCTATGAGATGGTTAGATGAATATTCTACCACCTATAAGGTAGAATATTACCCTCTTGAGAAAGCCGATTTCTATAAAAAATAAGGCTCTATTTTGCCAACCTAGATGGAATAGTTAACTTATAATATACAGTGCCTTCTGGAAGGGAGCAATGAGAAAGTGCTCCCAAGATTTTTCATGCATCCTGATTTCCTTTATTTCTGTATCATCTAATTCTAAATGGGTTATTTTGTTTATTTGTTTTGGAGGAAAGTCCCTTTAATTTTTTTTTCTACAGTGGTGCTCCTGCAAGCCTAAATTTTCATCCTGGAACATTAGAAAGAGGTACTTGCAAGAAACATTTGCATTGAATAGAATCATAGATTCACAGGCATTAAATGAGAAGAGACTTCGCAGACTATAATCTAGCCCCACACTATCCACATGTTACAGATGCAAAAACTGAAGCTCAGGGAAGGCAAATAAATGACTTACTCAGGGTCATATGGTAGCAGAAATGGGGTTCAAATCAGGTCCTTTGACTCCAAGTCCTATGTCCTTTCCCTTTATGAGACCTTTATGAGACTAATCTAAATCTGTGTTAGCTTCACAGCAAGGGCTGAATAATGTTCTGCCCCACTCTGAGGAGTCATTTGAGAATTCTAAAGTGGATACAGGCTACTAGATAGATCTCTTGAGGTCAGAGATAGCCAGCTTCAATAGGGTCACGTTTAAAAAATGGCCACACTAATCTGGAATGGGGTACCCGGCTTTTTTCTCTTTTTTTCTTTAAAAAAAAAAAACCCTTCCCTTCTGTCTTAGTATCAATTCTAAGACAGAAGGTTGATAAGAACTAGGCAAATTGGGGCATGTGACTTGGCCAAGGCCACACAGCTAGGAAATGTCTGAGGCCAGACTTGAACCTAGGACCTCCTGACTCCAGACCTGGTACTCTATCCATTGTGCTACTTAGCTGCCCCAACAAGGATTCTTGGGGAGCAAATCAGCCCAAGTAGAGCTTCCAATTGGCAATAGAGTCTGACCCATAAGTGACTGTTCCACTTTTAAGAGAGAGAAAGCTCCCATCTACAAAAAAGGTTGGAATGGGGAAATTCTCTGAATGAGAAATGACCAAAAAAAACCCTAATAACAGCAGTTTGAGAAAGTTTAGCTAGATTGAGCTCTAATAGAAATCCCCAGATACTTTCTACCACTGGCCCTAAAAATCCAACCACATTTCCTAGTTTAGATGTTGTGCCCCAGTTTCCTCTTTTCAGAGCATCCCCACCCCATTCCTCAAAAGCAGGCTTTGGCAAGTCCTGGAGCCATTCGTTCTCATGTTATCTCCTCTTGCCCTGTCCCTGGGATTCCTGCGGAGCCCAGACTTTAAAATTCCACTTCTACTTGAGTCCAGTCTGTCCTTCCTCTCAAGAAAGGGCTTCAAGGTTTTGGTGGCTTTTTGTTTTCCATCCGTTCCCTTGGAACACTGCTGGTTCTCTTAGGGCTTTTGGAAGTGAAAGATGGAACTTTTTAGAGCACGCTGGAGATGGAGAGTCTTGTGTTCTCGATACATATTTGTTGATCCTGGTGACATCTTGAACTTGCTTTGCTAGAATTTTGTGTTCAGAAGGAAAGTTTGGGTCTACCTCTTTCAACAGATTGAAACATATCCTACCCAGCCGAGGTCAGTGATGATGATGTGCACCGGGTGCCATTTTTCTTTTTGGTTATCATTTGAAGGCAAAGGTTGAGTCTCCCTTTGGTTGTCTTATTCATCTCCCCTTCCCACTCCCCAACCTGCCCAGCACTGCCTAGAAAGCTTAGTTAATAACACTGGTTTGGCCAGAGATAATGTTTTCCTATGTTATCTCCTACATAAGAGATAACAAAGAAGCTAAATCAGAGGCAGCTTCAATATCTCAATTTGCTGTTATTGTTGTTTAGTTCAGCTTTTAGAGATTACTGATTTATTGAGTAGAAAAGGACATTTTGTGCTCTTTTCAAATACTTTGTTGTAATTTATATAGGATTCTCAGAATTTCTTTTCCTTTTCTTTTTTTTTTAAACCCTTACCTTTGATCTTAGTAACAACTCCAAGACAGAAGGGCAAGAGTTAGGCAAAGAAGGCTAAGTGACTTGCCTTGGGTTGCTAGGAAGTATCTGAAGCCACATTTGAACCCAAGTTCTCCTCACTCCAAACATAGACCTCTATCCACAATGCCACCTAGCTGTCCCTTAGGACTCATGGAGTTGCAGATTTGGAGGTAATTTGATAAGTAATCCAGTCCGACCTGTATTTATGTAAGACAACCCCCCATAATATCTGCAAGTGATTGTTCAGTCTCTAGGTCAAGACCTCCAACACTGGAGAGCTTACTCCATCCCCATGTTGGGACAGTTCTAATGATTACCAACTTTTGGATTTCATCAAGGCAAAGTCTGTCCCATTGCCACTTCCTAATATTGTTCCTGACTATTAATTATAATAATGTCTTTTCTGTAGAGGAGTCTTATGCTCTCTCTCATTTGACCCTCACAACAACCCTAAGAGGTAAATATTATTATCCTCATTTTACAAATGGGGAAACTGAGGCTCAGGTGAAATATCTTAACTTGTCACCAAACAACAAGTAAGTGTCAAAAAATAGCTTTTGAACCCAAATATTTCCTGACCAGAACCAAGCAGAAGAAACCTAATCCCTTTGCCACATGAGAGCCTTTCAAATACATGAAAACTGATGTTTTGCCCACTCTAGTCCTAGTCTTCATTTCTTCAGGCAACATCTCCAATTCTTTGAACTCATTTTTCTAGATGGACACTTTCTAGTCCGCTAACATCATGCTTCTTTGGACATATACCAGTTAGTCAACATTTTTCCAAAATATAACACCCAAAACTGAACACAAGGATAAAAATGTAACTCTGTCCAGTTCTAAATGTCTTCCTTCCTTCCTCCTCCCTGACCAGGGCAGACTTTAGGAGGAATATTACCTCTTTTATTGGGGACAGTGCAGACAAAGATAATGTTGCCTTCTTTTGGCCACCATGCCATGCTCGAGCTTCCTGAGCTTGCACTCTTGCTGTTTGAGTCTCAGGGCTGAAGGGCTGAGAGACAGTGGGGACGACCTAAACATGGGAAGAGCATCCCCTACTCCTCTTCCGGTGCTTTGGTACAGGGTTTGGGGTGCTCAGAGAGAGCCAGTACCTTTGGTGTGAGGGGTCCCTGAGCCCTTTTCAGATGGGCTCCTCCACTCTTGGTGTCTGCCTGTCACCCAACTCTTACTGGGGTGCCAAGAAGCTGTAGCACATGCGGTGGCCACACTCTGGTAACGACGGGACTCAAACCAGTCAGTAAGTTGGGGAGGGGGAGGGGGTGACTGCAGCAGACCTAGACCTTGGTTAGACGTGGAAGATGCCAAGGTCACCCCCAGCTTCCCAGGTCATCTCCAGTTGTCCTGACTCTTGTCCTGCCACAGGACGTAGATGATTTTGGAGGAGAGAGTTAGGTTAATGACTGTATGCAACTCTGCCTCTCTTAAATCTAATCCACAGGTGGGTCAAGACTTCACCCTGTGATGTTATGGGTCCCCTTCAAAACAGGACCCAAAAAAAAAAATGAATGAACAAGCTCACTTCCTAATCCTCCCTGGTTGGCCCTTTCTCTGTGCTTAGGGTTTCTTTTCTTTCTTTCCTTTTTTTTTTAACAAGTTTGCTTTTAAACCTTATGAGTTGCCAAAAAAAAAAAAAGGAATGAATGACTTCCAAAAGGCCTTCAAGTTGTTTAGTTCCCTCTGTTCTTGGTTCTAGAATTTTCTAAACTGGTTACCTATATAGGGTTACCAGTACACTGGACCTCTCTTGAAATGAACTCTCCTCCAGTATCCTCCGCCACCCCAAAACAACAACAACTATTCTTCAGTATATAATGAAGTCTACCTTGAGTTAATCTAGAGGCTAGCAATGAAAAAAGCATTGCTAGATTTTAGAATTTGCTAAAATTCCTGATTTATTTGTAGATGACTCCCATTGCTATTTGCAAATACATCCGCTGCATTCCCCCAAAATAATACCATCCTTTCATCCAAATGAAAACATGAACAAAAATAAAAACTATCCTAGTCATGAATAGAAATATCATTGGCCCATGAGTCAGAAGAGTGGTCTGTGATTAATTAGCCATAGGACCCTGGGCAAGTCATTTCATCTATCTTAAGTTACCTCACCTATAAAATGAAGGAGTTGGAGTAGACAGTAACAGGGGCATGTGAGGTCATGTTCTGTTCTAGATTTTAGGGCATGTGAAATAGGTGGATTTGTGGTGTCTAATGTTCCTTCCAGGCTTAACATTCTATGATTCTGCTTCATCCTCCCATAACAGATGGGGCGGGCTTATGCAGCAGCCTGGTCATGTGTGTAGGAGCAAATAAAATGAAACTCCCTGAGCTGAGTTCAGATTATCTTGTCCCCAATTGCTGTGCTCCATCCCAACATGGTGCTCAGAGTTTGAGCTGGAATTCCTCATTAGGCATCAGATGCCTGAAAGGGTCCATCAGCCAGCTTTAATTATCTACTGTATGCCAAGTATCATGCTAAGCAATGAGAATTAAATAATCCCTGGCCACAAGGAGTTTATAATCTTTTAGGAAGAGAAACCATCAACATAGCAAATCCAAAAATAGCTTTAGGGGAAGACACAAGCCACTGCCACTTGGATTGGAGGGGAGATGGAAGTAAGAAAAGCTGCATTTAGGTGGTCCTTTAACTGAGCCTTGAGGGAAGGTGCCAGCTAGGGGGCACAGTGGAGAGAATACCAGATCTGGAGTTAGAAGGACCAGAGTTCAAATCCAACCCAGACATTTATTGTGTGCCTCAGTTTCCTCTTCTGTAAAATGACCTGGAGAAGGAAATGACAAACTAATCTGCCAAGAAAACCCCAAATGAGGTCAGAAGAGAAAACCATGACTGAACTTACTAGTTGTGTCACCCTGGGCATGTCATTTAACTCTGTTTTCCTCGATTTCATCACCCATAAAATGATCTGGAAAAGGAAATGGCAAAATACTCCAGTATCTTTGCCAAATTGGAGTCACAAAGAGTCAGACATGACTGAAACAACTAAATAACAAAGGAGGAAGTGAGGGATTCTAAGGTGAAGGCAGAAAAAGCTCGCCAGGGATAAGGGACAGCCAACAGCCAAAGACATAGGGACACAAAATGATTATCATGTTTTGGTTTGGTTTACTGTACATCTGTGTGTGCGTGTGTGCGCGCGCACATGTACACACACGCACACCAGAACTTTTATTTTTAAATTTATTTATTTAATATTTACTCCCAGATATTCTCAGGTATCCTTCGCTCTCCTCCCCACATCACAGAAGGTATCACCCAACAAAAGAAAATTGTCTTTCATGTTTTCATTTTTCAATTCATCTCTGGAGGCAAACATTGACAAATATTAAATCTGTGGTTGTATATTTTCTTGATTCTATTAGTTTTATTTTTCATTCTTTTGTATAGGTCTTAACAAAAAAATTTTTTAATTAACCAGCTCATCATTTCTTACAGCAAAGTAATGTTCCATCACAACCATATGCCACAATTTCTCTGGCCATTCCCTGATTAATGGACATCCTGCAATTTCCAGTTCTTTGCCATCACAGAGAGAGCTGCTGTAAATATTATCTTAGAACATATAGTTTCTTTTCCTTTTTCTCTGACCACCTTGGGAAACCGACCCTTATTGCTGGGTATAAGGGTATACACAGTTTTATAGCTCTCTGAGCATAATTCTTAAATGCCCTCCAAAATGGTTAGATCCACCACAATTCCACCAATAGTGTATTAGTGTCTCCATTTTTCCACTTCCCCTCCAATATTGGTCATTTTGCCCTTTTATCATTTTAACCAATCTGATGAGTATGAGATGATATCTCAGAATTGTTTTGATTTGCATTTCTCTAATTGGAAATGTCTTAGAGCATTTTTTTTTCATTTACCTTTATGTGGCTTGGATTTCTTTATTCAAAAACTTGTTGTTCTTATCTCGATGATGTTCTATGTGTGAGGAATAATCAGGTGACAAGTCGGAGCCATCCTGCACCCAAAGTGGAGCCATGTGTGACGTGGCTAGAAAGGCTGATATATACCAGGTAGTAACTCACGTCAGTAATTTATCATCTCTACATCCTCCATGTGGTTGATCTCCAGGTTTCTTTGAAAATCAGAAGCCAAAACATAAAGCATTACCAAGCACAGATCTAAACACCATTCAGAGGAAGGTTGTTTTCGCCCCGCCACTTCATGATGCATGTGATTGGTTATTGTGTGTACAATTAACTTAATGTTTAAAAATGTCCTGGTTAGGTGAAGCTCAAGAGTCAGCATTGCTACAATCCATTCTAGCAACTACTGGCTCAGAACACCATTTTTGTGACTACTTTTACGCACAGGATAGATCCATGTAAAAAGCAACATATATTAAATGACAAGAAATAACATCCATAGAAATGGCTTATAATTCAGTCTTTTAAGTCCACATTTGCCCTATATCAGAGACTCTGTTAACTCAATGCATAACCTGGTATTAAACTGGCTGTTATGGCTCTGATGCCCCTAGATAAGGACTGTGCCTTTTTTTAGTTTCTTTTAACAACACCAACACTTCCGATTCGCACTCTCAAAATTCCCTGTATTCCCTGTGTAGTTGCTCAAGACTTCAGCAGACTGTTTGGGCAAAATCAACATTCTAGACTAAAGACATTTGGAAGAGTTATTTGTAGCCTTAAGGTAGACTCAAAGATTCAAGAGAGATCTATTTTTTTCAACTACTAACAAGAGAAAATGGAGAAAAAGTCTTTTTAGCAAATTTCTTTCATAAATAGGGTCTGCTATTTAGACTCAAAGTCAGGAAGACATGAGATCAAGTCCTGTCTCACTGACTTGCTTTGGGCACAATATTTAGCCTCTGTGTGCCTCAGTTTCTTCATCTGTAAAACAAGGATAATACAGTAATCCAACGGTTCTTATGATGGTAAAATGAGACAGTATTTGGAAGCACCTTGCAAAGCCTAAAATGCTGTGCAGATACTAGCTACCATTATGACTTATATCCAAGATATATTTGTAACTGATCCAAAAATAGAAGAATCAAGACCATCCCCCAAAGGATAAGTGATCACAGGATACAAACAGTTTTCGAATGAAGAAATTCAGGCTGCTAATAGTAATATGAAAAATGTTCCAATTTACAAATAATAAGAAAAATTAATATTAAAACAAATCAGAGGATCTATCTCATCCTTATCAGATTGTCAAAGACAGTAAAATTGGAAAATGGAAATTGTTGGAGGGATTGTTGTGAAGGCAGTTACACTGACCCACCGTGGGTGGACCTGTGGATTGGTAGAGAGAAATTTAAAGCCGTACCCAAAAGCCATGTAGCCGTGAATCCCCTTCGACTCAGTTATACCAGCACTAAATATATATATTCTCAGGTCGAAGACAGAGAAAGGACCCATGTATGCAAAAATAACGTTTATATATACCTATACACAGAGCTATAATAATTAGCATTTATATAGGGTTTTTAAGATTTGTAGAGGGTTGAAGCCTTAGCTGTGATCTTCATAACCACCCTGGGAGGTGATGCTATTATCATCTCCCTTTTACAGATGAAAAACTGAGATAGACGTTAAATGACTTGCCCAGGATCATATAGCTAATAAATGTCTGAGACAGGATTTGAACTCAGTTTTAGCCATCTATCCACTTGTACCACCTAGCTACCCCAATTAGGACAACATTTTTTATTGTGGAAAAGAATTAGAAACAAGGGAAGTGCTCATTACTTGAGGAATGACTAAGCAAATGGTGGCCATCAGATTGCAATGTAATATTACTAAATTAAATGCCTAGAGCGTCAGATACAGAGAAACCTTGGAGAACTCCTATAAAATGATATGGGGTAAAATAAACAACCAGAAAACAGAAGACAGTGACCACAGTGTAAAAGATTCTGATTCACATAGTGACCAATAATGACTTTAAAAGATTGTTGGTGGGGGCAACTGGGTTGCTCAGTGGATTGAGAGCCAGGCCTAGAAATGGGAGGTTCTAGGTTCAAATCTGGCCTCAGACACTTCCCAGCCATGTGACCCTGGGCAAGTCACTTAACCCACCCCACCCCAGTGCCTAACCCTTACCACTCTTCTGCCTTGGAACCAATACACAGTATTGGTTCCAAGACAGAAGGTAAGGGTTTAAAAAAATAAAATAAAATAAAAATAAAAGATTGTTGGTAAACTCCAGCAGAGCAAAGGGAAGAAGGGAAGGAGACAACATGAATCCTATAACTTAGGAAAACTTAAGTAGAAATTTTTGTTGTTAACAAAAATAAAGAATAAGATAAAAATAAAAGATTTTGGTGAAGCTTTTTGCCAGAAAGGTGATGGACTAGAACTAGATTATGATCTATTCAGAAATGACCAATATATTGAATTGTTTTTCTTGACATTATCTATGGTTACTTGTTCATTTTGGGTTTTATGGGGCTAATATAAAGAACTAGACACTTTTCCCAATCTTTAAAATCTCTCAAACATCTCCAAAATAGGAAACATGCCTGAAAAATATAGCAATTGGAGGTAGGTAGGGCTCAATGGATAGGGAGCAAGGCCTGAAGAGGGGAGGTCCTGGGTTCAAATACGGTTCCTAGCTGTGTGACCCTGGACAAGTCACTTAACCCCCCTTGCCTAGCCCTTACCACTCTTCTGCCTTAGAACCGATGGCTATTATAGGTTCTAAGGCAAAAGGTAAAGAAAGTGAGGAAGGAAGAAGAGACAGAGCCAGAGAGAGAAAGAGAAGAAATTAATTTCAGTTGTCTCTACAGGCCAAGATACCAAGAACCCTAATGAGCTCAAAACCTAAGGAACTAAGAACAGAG
This sequence comes from Monodelphis domestica, assembly GCF_027887165.1. NCBI lineage: Eukaryota > Metazoa > Chordata > Mammalia > Didelphimorphia > Didelphidae > Monodelphis > Monodelphis domestica. The sequence goes on along the minus strand of NC_077228.1, from coordinate 346,955,510 downwards.
GACTGCACAAGCCATTTGTAACTGAATTCAATTCTGCCTTCCTTCCCTGCCACCCACCTCCATGGTGGAAAACAAAACCAAAAGGCAGAAGCTGACTCTAGCTGGGACTACGGCATCTCAACTCTAGGTGTTGCCACGGTACTCAGAGGGAAATGGGATGGGATGCCAGCATATATATATGGCTCTTCTAGGCCTGAGGGAATTCCCCAGTGTGGGAGGAGGCTGAGACTACTTTTAAGATCCTGTTCCCATCAAAGGGGAATCAGAAAGTGAATAAGAAGGGAATATTAAAAAATAATATAAAAGATTTCAGGAGGAAGAAAACTAAATTAATAGTTTCAAGTAGTGATGATGAACCTTTTAGAGATGGAGTGCCAGGCCCCTCCCTCCACCATGTGCTGGGTGTGCCCTGCTCCCCCATTACCCTTCACAGAGGAGGGAGGAGGCGCTACCATTGGGCTGCTGGGAGGGAAGGTCAGATGAAGTGAGGAATGACCTCAGCGAGTGTAGAGGGGGAAGGGTAGTGACCCAAGTGCTCTGCTCCCCTCCAGCTCTGCTACCTGTGAGCTGCCCACTGTACTCACTGTACCCACTGTGTGCTCCCATTGGGCTACTGGGCAGAGGGTGGGATGTGTGTGAAAAAATGTCATTAGGCACTGGGCGGAGGGGGGGGGGGTGGAGCAACTCTGCCCAAGTCCCTCTGCCTTTCTAGTAACAAACTCTGGGGGGAAGGGGAGGGGGAAGAGCAGCCACGTGCCCACAGAGAGCACGCTGTGTGCCATCTTTGGCATCTGTGCCATCGGTTTGCCATCACTGGCTGTCATGGGGAAGAGGTGAATCAATAGGTAGTAACAGAGAATTTTTAATAGAAAGAAAAAGCAACATCAATAAAACATTTAAATCATACAAAAAGACAACCAAAAGAAGGCTAGAATAAAAAACAAAGAGATTTTGTTTTGTTTCGTTAATGTATTTTTTTTTTTTACATAAACCATACATAACCAATTCACAGTTTCCTGGAAATCCTTTTTTTTGCTTTGTTTTTTGTATCCTTAGATATTTGCACTTTGTATACCTTTGTTAATGATTAAGTTCATAATTTAAAAAATTTTAAATTAAAAAAATAGGATAAAAGAATGGCAAGCACATACAGATGGCATCCAGGGTGATGCACAATATGTGAAAAAGAAATGTAATGCCCAATTTGGGAGTGGTCTTCATTATAATATTATTGGTTACAGCCTTCTGCCTTATTTAGACAGCATTTAGAATATTTTTTTTCCAAGTCAGGGCATCACATTTTAAGGAAACTTTGACAAACCAGAGCCAATCCAGAAGAGAACAACCAGAATGATGAAGGAACTAAAGATTTTGCTATGTAAGATTGGGGATTGTGGGGTGAGATAGACATGTTGATTGTAGAAAAGAGAAGACTTAGATCAGCTAGGTGGCTCACTGGATAGAGAATCAGGCCCAGAGCAAGGAGGTCCTGTATTCCAATTTGGCCTCAGACACTTGCTAGCTATGTGCCTATGGCCATGTCACTTAACTCCAATTGCCTAGCCCTTACCGCTCCTCTGCCTTGGAACTGATATTAATATTGATTCTAAGACAAAAAATAAGGATTTGGGGGAGGGGAAGAGGGAAAGAGAGGCACACACAGAGACAGAAAAGAGGAGGAAGAGAGAAAAGAGGGAGACAGAAAAGAGAGGAGGAAGGAAAAGAGAGAGGGAGAAAGAGAACGAGGGAGTGGGAAGGAAAGAGGGAGTGGGAAGGAAAGAGAGAGAGGGGAGAGAGGGGAGCTGAGAGAGCAGCCTCCAAGTATGGGAAAGGTAGAAGACATACATATCTAGCTGATTATCCCCAAAGAATAAAATGAGGCCATCATTAGAGAGGAGTGAATTTTGTTTCACAATAAGGAAACTTCCTAATACAAGCTGTCAAAAAATTTCAAGGTACTTGACTAATAACTGTTAGAAAGGAGGTGGTAGGGGGCAGTTGGGTGGCTCAATGAATTGAAAACCAGACCTAGAGATAGGAGGTCCTGGGTTCAAATTTGGCCTCAGACACTTTCTCATCTGTGTGACCCTGGGCAAGTCACTTAACCCCCATTGACTACCCTTTACCAATTACCTTGTAACCAATATACAATATTGCTTCTAAGATGGAAGGTAAGGGTTTAAAATTTTTTTTCCAAAGTTGTGCTTTCCTTCCTGGTGGAGTAGATAACAAAACTACTACTGTCCCCATTTTGTAGATAGGGAAAACCAAGTTTCAGAGAAATAATTGATTCATAGTCATATAATTACGAAGTATCAGGGCTGGGTCTTTAAACTACACAGAATAAAGGAGTCCCAGGCCTTTAAAAATTTTTTTAAAAAAAAGACTTCACAAAGAAGCCTACTAGGAGCAAAAACTCTGATCAGAGCTGTTTTGCTGGCCGGTGAATTGATTTAGATCCAGTGTAGCTTCACCTTCATCTTCCTCTGGTCCCATCTCTGCCTTTTTCCTTTGCAGATTTTGACTGTGTGCTCACTCAGGGACACATCTTCCAAACAATGATGTTACTTGTGAGACAGTACTGAGGCCCAGACATGTCTTCTACTCTTTCTCTTAGATGTGTTTGGCTGGGATGGAGCCAGAATGGTTCTGGCTAGCACCTCTCACATTCCTTTATCCTGGACCTTCTCCAGAAAGGCTGGGCTGGCTCTCCCCTGCACACACTGCTCTGCCTGTTTCTTACAACAGAATTGGGAGGGGGGGAGGTTCAGGTTTGATCCCGTTCCCTTTGTGCCTCAAGTCTATGAGCTGTTTTCATACAGCCATTCTTAGCCTCGTTAGCCTCTTTCTTTCCATCCTCAGAGATGATTGAATCCTGTAAATTTCTGCTGCTGAGTTATTTTTGGCTTTCTTTCTCTCAGCTAGGGTGCCTGTCTGCTCACCGACAACTATTAACAGCTGTTTGAAGAGGCTTTGAATTCCCAGGCTTCTTGCTGGAGTATATTTGAACAATGGCCTTCAAGAGCTATTGCAGAGAAAATTGTAGAGGAGAGAGGGAGATGACAGAGAAGTCACCTAAAGCTCACTTTTTTTTTTCTGGAGACAGCTTTTTTTTTTTAATTTCTTTCTCCTTCCATCCCTCCCTCTCTTCTCTTCCTTTCCTTCCTTCCTTCCTCCCTCTAACCCTCCCTTTCTTCTTTCTTTTCTTCCTTCTTTTTTTGTTTTTCTTTTTTTCTCAGAAAAACTGAAAAGACTGTGACAAAGACCAAGAGGCTTTAGAGGAAGGCACCATCCACCCAGCTGAATCCTCTAGAATCTAATTAAACCAGATGATCTCATCTCTTCGTCCCTTCATGGCTCACTCTGTCATTCACTGCATTTTTCCCCCAGGAATAGATGAAGTTGTAGAATGTCAAGAGAAGACTAGCTAGCATTCCTCATGCATTGGAGTCAGTGGTCCCTATTTTTCCTTCATTTAATCCATTTTGGCAGAGCATCCGCAGAAACATTTAGAATTAGCTCCTTTCAAAATGGCAGTCCCGTCACCCTTGAGCATAGTAATCTGTTCTTGGTTCTGTTAGAGATGGAGGGGGAGACGAGTGATATCAGCTTAGGGTTTCGGAAGAAAGAGGGCAGCCCACTCCCAGATGTTCAGCATTCTGCCTTCTCCTCAGGAAGCCATTTCCCCCGCACTAGGAGCTTTTCCATTTAGCCTCTGTTGAGCACCTTCCTTCCCTCCACAAAGACTTAAGAACATCAGCAGTGCCATTTGAAGACTGTCATGCACCTTGTAAACATTAATCCATTAATCCTCACTAACCCCAGGAGGGAGGCAAGTGTTGTTACTGTTAATTGAGCAATGATTAACACTCCAGATCTACAGAATACTTTGCCATCCTTCACTACTTAACCCCCCTGGCACCACACCAGGGACTTGTGAGGGATATGAGTTCTTATCCCCATTTTTCAGACAAGGCAACTTGAGAAGCAGACACAGTATCATGCCTTGGGCCTCAAGCCAGAATAAGCATCCAGTTGCTTTAATTCCTAACTCAGTCCTCCATCCATCCACAGACTTTGCCTCACATTTTTAAACTCCCAGATCATTACTGGGTGAAGAATAACGGTGATGGTGATGTTTAGGGGGCCCAAGATTGGGGTGCATTTTGGTTCATTATTTGCATAGAAATACAGAACTATGCCTCTTTCTGTGTTCTTTCACATGCCTTCAAATGTAATAAGATGCTTTTTTTGTTGTTGTATAAAGCTCTTGCTGATTTGGATTTATTTATTTCAAGCCCACATTCCTGGTAATCATATTTACCTAAACAAAAATTTACCCACATTCCTTCTTAGCCTTCCCAGATATCTTCCTAAATCCTTTCAAAGATCTGTAATTTTTAACTTATCAATTGTTTTCTCTCAACACACACACACAACCTTTTATAGTAAGAGTACAAAGATAAAAGTCAGGGTGATGCTCAACACGACACGTATCCTTGTAGCATTGACCGCATCAGGGAATCTCCTGTCTTCTCCCCTTCTCCCCCTCCCCTCTCCTCCTTTCTCCCTTCCTCTCTTGCTTTTCCTCTTTCTCTTCACGAGATGTGGAGGTGACACCGATCCACCAGCATAGCACAACAACAAAGGAATTAAGTAGGTTTAGTCTAGAGGACTCACAGAATTCTGGTTACGTTGCTAAGTAATTGTACTTCACATGATGTTTGGATTCTGTCACTTTTTCTTTCCTCAAGTACTTCAAGGGTATATATGTAAGGATCTATGATTTCATCCCTATGGTTGCTCCTTCCACCAATGCAGATTGTCTTCCAATTGATAATGATAATATTTAACATTTATATAGCATTTTAAGGATTGCCAAGGACTTTACATATGTCATCTCATACGCCTTTGCAACAACTCTCTAACATAGATAGAGTGATTATCCTCATCTCATAGATGAGGAAACTGAGGCCAAGAGAGGTTAAATGACTTGCCCTGGGTCACACAGGGAATAAGTACCTGAGGCAGGATTTGAACTCATGGCTACCTGCATACCTATGGGCAAAATAATTCTTTGCCCTGGATCTAACCTGGTGGTAGGACTCTCCCAAGTTTACTTTGACTTTGCTTCAAACAGAAGGTTTATCAGTAGTCCCAGACTTGAAGTATTTTCATCTTCATAATACCTGTGGAATGGACATTTTACTGATAGAACCTCCCACAATCCAGTCATTACAAGGAGGTAACAGAGGTGGGTGGATTTGAGCCAAGGCTTCCTCCCAGAATCACAGAAGTTGAGAGTTGGAAGGGATGTCAGTGGCCATATGGTCCAAATCACACCTAACATTCGCTAAACTTCTGGCTTTCGGGGATGTCAGCTTTTTGGTTTTATTTTGTTTTACCAATCATGTTTGGTCAGGTTTAAGTATATATTAAGTACATGCCTAAGATGACATCTCAACCAAATTAATTCTTTTTTTATTTTTTTAAAACCCTTACCTTCTGGCTCAGTATCAATACAAGCATCAGTTCTGAGGCAGAAAAACAGTAAGTACCAAGCATTTAAGTGACTTGCCCAGGGTCACAAAGCTAGGAAGTATTTGGAATTATATTTGAACCCAAGTCTTCCCAACTCCAAGCCTGACATTTTATCCATTGAGCCACCTAACTGCCCCAAAAACTTTAATCTTTTACTAGAATATACTAGAAATACACATTTCTACATAGAATTCTTTATAATAAAACATTAATTCTGATCATATGCATGTCTCCTAAACCAGTAACCATGAGATAACCCATAAAATGCAAACAAAATAAAAATAAAATTGGAAACATGCAAAACATTTTTCTCACTAATGATTCTCTAGAACATTGGGACCTTTTGTGCTAACTTTTCAATAAAAGAAATCACTGATTTCAGATAATAGTTTTCATAACACATGCAGTCTACAATACTGAAATACTTTCCTCCTTTTTGCAAATACAACAAATCATCTATTCATTAACACCAAACTCATGGCCATCAGTGGCTTCCAACATTCTGGCACACAGTTTATTTGACACCTTGATTTTCTCACTAAGCTGCATCACTGACTTTGGACTCTTGACTTAGAGCTTGGAGGACCATGATTGCAACATAGAACTTGAATTTTAAAAGCAAACAATGAAAATGTGCATTGAATACATGGGGAGCTCAGTACAGTAGTAAGGCAAACAAGACTTGTGAACTGCCTACAAGTTCAAACTAGCTGCTTCACAAGCTTGCATACACTGTGCCTTTTTTTTCTTGAATGCGTACAGTTGACAACACAAAAGTGAAAATGAAGTTACTAATAAAATCACACAGATGCTTGAAGTCACAAAAGTAAAATATGTGGCTGTTGAAGATTGACTACAGTTCATTTTTTTTAAAATGCCCCTTCAATCAGGTCAAACATATTCAATTTCTTGCTTATTGTTTATGTCTGTGTTTCTTGCTGGAATATCCTTTCCTATTAACAATTGCATGTGACATTCCATCCCTATGTTGATAGTAGTTTCTTCCCTTGAGCACACAGCAATTCTTGTAGATATCATCTAGGCTTCTTTCCATGGGAACTTTCACCAGAACACTTTTCTCATCAGTTTTTTTTTTCTTAATATATAGTCTGAAGAAGGGAGAAAGGAGTTATTGGCATACCCTAAAAATCTGCAAGGACCCAGTCAAGGATATCATTACATAGCTATAGGGTAATAGAATTGGAATCTCTCCCCTATATCTCATGACGAGGGAAAACTGATTCAATTTCAAAACATTGTCATCATTCACAAGAAAACCTCTAATATGGGAGCAGAGAAGACTGTATCCACTTCACATCACTGCAATTTGTGGAGAACTTTGGCACATTTCTAAGCAGAGAGGGAGGATGTCTTTGGTAAATTTTTCTAGTGTTGAATGTGATAGTTCTCACATGTTGAAGCTGAAACCCTCAGCACCTGCAGATAGAGTAACATTAAGCCACAAAGTGGTGGAAGTTGGTCATTCCATAGGGAAGTCAGAGATCAAAATCTACCCTCTAGTTTCTTGTCATTTTGATCCTGGTTTCTGGTTCTTACAGAATAGATCACCCACAGTTTCTCTTGATATATTCAGTAGTAATAACCAGTATAGAAAAACATTTGTTTTGTAGAGTATAAGAAAAACCCCTTTTTGGAAAAACATTAAAATTGCCTTTTCCCCTTTGCCTTTAGATTTAAATTTTCGTTCTTATGGTTTATACAATATGGAGGTGTCTCTGTATATGTCTGAAGGATATCTGCACTTCTCAGAGACTTTATTAATCATATAGCTCATATTATTTTAATCCACACATGATATAAAGCAAGAAGAAATCTGAGTAGATCATCAAGTTTGACCTTCTGTCTCTAAAAGTAAACCAAACAATCCAAGAAAGATTGTGATCTCTTTTAATATTAAAGCTCTTCAGAAAAGGAGACCACATAACCCCCTTCAATAGTCCGTTGTAGTTTCACAGTAGTGTCAGAAAGTCCCTTTCTATATCAAACCTATGTCTTTCCTGACACCTTTTAATCCTGTGTTCTCCTGTAATGACACAAACCCAATGGTTATCCTCTCCTCTACCAGTGGATCTATGATATCAATGTAGGCATTCCTTCTAATGTTGCAAAATGGCTCACCAAGCCCTCTGTGCCTGCCCTTCCTGTGCAATTCTTATTCTTGTTCTCCCCTAAATTTGCCCCCAGAGACCCACCCAGCCTTCTGGGAGCCTTCCTCATACTCTCAACTTAAAAAGGTGCCAAAGTTCTCCACAAAGTATTTCCCAACTCTCCCTATGTCACTGGTCCATTTCTTTTGCCAGTCATCTTAATTCTTTATCATAACAGGTTTCCTGCTCATAACTATTCATGTATAGCAAAAGTCTTTCATACCATGACACATTATTATATAACTGTAGATATTCCATGGTTCAAATCTCATCTTCAAATGAAGTAGTCAAAACCTGATTAACTTCGAGTTAGCATGAGTCAAGCTGTTAATGCTGTTCCCCAACACCAGTGTTCTAAAGGAGTTCCATTAATTATGTTGAAAACTGTTATTAAGTTGACACCTAGAGTTCCCTTTATCAAATTTGATCATCCAGGGTTTTTTTTATTTTCTTAAATAGGTACCATTTTCCCATCTTTTTGTCATATTTGTTATTCACATTTTTTCTATATTTTTCTTTAAAATGTTGAGCCCCATCCCCAACCTTAACTTTTCCTATAAAAGAGGATTAATCAACTCAAAAAGATATAGAATTCTTTTCTGGTTTTAGCATTTAATACTCCTGATATTATACATCAGTAATAACATTGATTCTTCAGATAAGATATCAGTAGATGTGATCCACAATGATACATTTTTTTTAGAAACTGGAGGGAGTAGGGAAATTCTACATCCTTTAATTGGGTCCTTCTCCAAATATATTGAAATTGTACCAATTGAACTTCATTTTTCTTTGCTTCCCATTGTCAGGGTTATTTGAATTTCAGTCCTATCCTCTAAAGTGCTAATGATTTCCCTCAAAAATAGTGGCATGATTAGGTAGGTGGCACAGTGTAAATAGTCACAAAGACCTGAGTTCAAACTACAGCCTCAGATGCTTCCTAACTTTGTGACCCTGCACAAGTCACTTAACCCTGTTTGCCTCATTTTTCTCATCTTTAAAATGAACTGGAAAAGAAAATAGCAAACCATTCCAGTATCTTTGCCAAGGAAACCCCAAAGGGGGTCAACAAAGGGTCCTACACAACTGAGCAACAACAGCAAAAATTGGTAGAGTTCTTATTTTTAATGAGAATATTCAGTAACTCATCACTGAGTAATATATAATCATACTTATTTCTATGAAAATTTAGAAGACAAAGGGATACAGCATAAAACTGAAATGTACATGAAGTGACAGTCAGAGTCAAGGCTTCTGGATTCAAATCCTTGCTCTACTCTAAAATTCAAATCCTCTAGTCTTCTTTTCCTCACTTGTAAGGGGAGGGGTTGAGCCAGATGACATCTGAGGTCTCTTCCATGTCTGAATCTATCATATGGGTCCATGCTACATATATCCATATTGATTCCTCATTCTTCAGTGTACTAAAACTGGTTATTTTTCTTGTTAGAAAACCTTTTCAGATAAATAAATCAAAACTATTAATAGGCACATGAAAAAGTGCTCTAAATCTCTTATAATCAGAGAGATGCAAATCAAAACAACTCTGAGGTATCACCTCACACCTAGCAGATTGGCTAACATGACAGCAAAGGAAAGTAATGAATGCTGGAGGGGATGTGGCAAAGTTGGGATATTAATTCATTGCTGGTAGAGTTGTGAACTGATCCAGCCATTCTGGAGGGCAATTTGGAACTATGTCCAAAGGGCGACAAAAGAATGTCTACCCTTTGATCCAGCCATAGCACTGCTGGGTCTGTACCCCAAAGAGATAAGGAAAAAGACTTGTACAAGAATATTCATAGCTGGGTTCTTTGTGGTGGCTAAAAACTGAAAAATGAGTGGATGCCCTTCAATTGGGGAATGGCTGAGCAAATTGTGGTATATGATGGTGATGGAATACTATTGTGCTAAAAGGAATAATAATGTGGAGGAGTTCCATGGAGACTGGAACAACCTCCAGGAAGTGATGCAGAGCGAGAGGAGCAGAACCAGGAAAACATTGTACACAGAGACTGATACATTGTGGTACAATCGAAGGTGATGGACTTCTCCATTAGTGTCAATGCAATTTCCCTGAACAATCTGCAGGGATCTAAAAAACACTATCCACAAGCAGAGGATAAACTGTGGGAGTAAAAACACCGAGGAAAACCAATTGCTAGACTACAGGGGGGAGGGGATATGACTGAGGAGAGACTCTAAATGAACACTCTGGTGCAAACACCAACAACATGGAAATGGGTTCGAATCAAGAACACTTGTGATACCCAGTGGAATCGCGCGTCGGCTATGGGAGAGGGGGGGGGGGGGGAATATGATCTTTGTCTCCAATGAATAATGCTTGGAAATGAGCAAATAAAATAATGTTTAAAAAAAAAAGAGTCAGACATGACTGAAAAACAACTAAACAACAACAAAAAAAAAACCTTTTCATTATAAGTTAAGTAACTTTGAGAAGAACCTCCACTTCCTCTTGGCCCAAACTGAAGCATTTTTCATCCCTGAGTTCCTCCAGTGGGTTAGAAGGTTAACATCTTGGAGCTCTCTACTTGTAAGGCAGCTCAGGCCACCCCCCAATTACAAATAAATTGTGTTCCTGATGGATTATTTTCCAGAAGTTTGTTCCAAAAGTAAGCAATGACTTAAGCTAACATAAATTGTAAGTCAATTGCTTAGCACTCGGGGTCCTTTTTTTCCCCCATAGAAACAAGGTTTTAAGTGATGGTTGTGTTTCTTCAAAAATCTATTCCTCCCACAATGAACCTGAATTATCAAATAACTACATCTTACCTATGGACTCATTGGCTTCTAAGGTCCCTTCTGGCTCTGTACTGATGATCCTATACATGTTCATGGTTTACAAAGTTCTTTTCATAATATGTAAAAAAAAAGTTAAAGATTACAAAGTAAACCAATTATAATGAAATACAGTTATCAAAATATTTTTAAAGAACTTCTATTCTCTTCCAGTATTCTCATTACTATGGGAAAGTGTATACCCACTTCCCAGCCAGAAACTCAGTGGAAAAGGGACTCTGTCCAGCAAGGGCTTAAGAAACTTGGATAAATAGATAGTCCTGGGCACCAGCAAGTTATCCCTCTCCATTTATATACTAGAACATAACTCTCTATCTAGGTCAATCACTCCCCAGAGTGTTCTGAATTAGGGAACAAAAGAAAGTCACTTCCACTGGCATTTCCTACGGGCTCTACAACTGCCCATGTTGGGTTACTCACATGTCAGGTATTCATATTGCCTGGGTTGTTTTATTTTTAATCCCTTCTGTCTCCATTTCTCTATTTTTTTCCTTCCAAGATTTGGAAAGAAATCATCTTGGCTGGCTATTTTGATCATTTTTTTCTTATTGTCAAATTGTTTGACCTCCTCTAATAATGAATCTTTGGCTTTTTTTTTTTAACTATGTGTTTGACTTGAAAAAAACACATTTGCACCCACAAACAATACTCTACCACCATGTTCCCAAATAATACTAGAGTGCTGACTGTAATATTGCAGACACATTCAGAGACTGCCATGACCGGCAAGCTAGCTACACTAGGCTTTCATTATGAGTGAGAAAATCCTGTAGTTAATTGCAATGCATGAATGGGAAATATCCCTAGACTTATTTGCATTCATTTGCTGTTGGTAGTGTCTCTGTTGAGGTCTCTATCCTTGTTTTTACAGAGCTTTTGGCAGTGTTTCTGCAGTTGGTGTGTGAATTTTTATGATCTGTTGCATGTTATTCATGCAATTTCCTGCCCTGTAATGGTATCAGTTTTCCAGACACAGAGGAATACAGACTAAAACCCAGGAGCTCACATTAGCATAAAATGTCCCAGTTCTGTCAGTTTGATTAATTTGTCTCTTTGTCTCCTCTCTATATGATAAGTGCTATTAATGGTTGCAACACTTCATATGTCAAAGTCTTTCTTCCTAATGACTTGAAAATGTGGTTTATTTCCCCCCTTTTTGTATTATTTTTCTCATTTAGCATTCCACTCAAGTATAGATTTATGCCATGCTCTTTCATTATCTTACTGGTTGCAGCACTGGAGTGATTACATATGGTGTAGGGTACGCGTAAAGATGTGATCCCAGGGGCAACAGCTGCTGATGCAGGCTGAAAATAGATCCAGCGGACGCTCAGCACTTTTCCCAGAGGTCTTTTATTTATTAGTAACAGTCTTGGTATAGGACAGCTTGGATCCTCATTTAGCAAGATGACTTTTTGCCTTTCAGAACAGTGCAGTGACTTTGCTCTATTTCCTGACACTGCTGTGTAATTTTTTCCCCTTTCTTTGTATCTAAGCACTGACTTAACCTAACATAAATTGTAATATAATCCTGATATATAATGAACTCAAGGAACGACAGGCTCCATTCAGAGTAATGGAGCTTGACAGATCTAAGGTTTAAATTAAATAATCCTATTTGTAAGACAGCATTTGTACATGGTACACTGATTTAAAATGAACTTCTATTCTTCTCCAGTGACTCTTGCACCGTTTTTAGTATTTTCCCTTCCAAGGGGACTTTTTTCTAGGAAGAAGAGCATTTGGAGGGGTTTCATTTATTTGTCTTCAGAGAAAAAAATGTGCCTCAAAGCCAGCAACTCTTTCCTAAGGAAAGAATAAAGATAAAATGATTTTTACCCCATTCTCTCTTTGAAAAATAATCAGCAAAAGAAAGAATAATCAACACCATTAATAAATTAGGATGAGCAGTTATTAATCCATTCAACCCATTCTTAATGGCTCTGACTCTTCTATCAAGGTAACATACCTGCACCACAAATGCAAATGGTAGGATTTTAGAATTCACATGTCCTTTGTAAAGTCTACCTAAGAGTATCCTTTTCTTAATTTTAATGAGTTTCACTAATGAACATATTTATTGTCTTTTTGAATTTGCTTGAAAAGAATATTTTCCAGCAGGGGATATTATCTTATTAAGTCCCTCCTACTTTTCTTAGATATACCAGGAAGGTGACAGACATGAAATGCTTTGTGCAAGTTGAACAGATGATAGGACGGCATCAAGACAATAGTACAACCTTTCCCTGCTATGTGATAACACAGATGTGTTTTGGTTCCTTGCTTCAAATCAAAAAGAAAATCTCACTGTTTGTGGTAGAATGACAAATTATGTTAATAAAAATCTGACCCAATTTTTCTAAAGTTGTCAGCGAGAGAAGCTAGTCTAGTCCATCATTCATCAGCAGGACCTGGTAACACGATGGAAAAGCCTTAAAGAAAAATGATACATCTAACAGAGAGCAAGCTTCTTCAGCACAGTGGAATAAAGAAGGTCAAAAAGCCAAAACAAGTTAGTGAATTTGCTTTTTATCCTTCTAGCTGCTGATTTACTGGCCTAGAGTTAACCATGCTCTACATAAGGAGACAGGGAATAATTCCCTCCTTATGAAATTTTGATTCAAAAATTTTATACAAAAGTCATTTGGTCCCTCTAATAAGACTACCCTAGTTTGGAATATTTCCTACATTTTTAATTTATACATTTAATTCTCCAATATGGAGCTATAGGGAATTATTTTCTATTAAGTTGTGTTGGAAATTGAAGTGATGGTTCCTGAGAATGGGGAGGCTAGGAGTGACAGAGTTTAATTTTATCAGGTGTGGAGTTCATGTGGTTCATTGGTCAGGAACCAATAATACTAAATATTCCTAAAAAGTAACTCAACCCAAAAGCAACCAGGTACATAAAAACAGAAAACTATTTTTCTCTCGGACATAGTATGCTATTTCATGAGAAAACATAAGCTCATATAATTTTATCAAATGGTATTAGTTGTGGTTAATATTTTCTTTCAGGTTTATTTGGAAGTGTATTTATACTGCTAATAACCAGAGTCACTATAGCAATGACTGCCAGCAATATTGTCACCTCACTCTAATGTAACAGTAATATTCTAGTAATAGAAATCTTTGGCAAGCAGAATTCTGCCAGAGCGTTCATGAGCCCTTTCTTTCTCCTTTTTCCTTCTGTCTGCCTTTTTCTCTCTGTTTCACACAGACTGAGCCCCCAAGCTCAGGCTGCAGGATCATCCTTAATTCACTCCATTGTGGCACAGTAATGTAGCTCATTTCATCCTCTGTCTAGTGGCTTCAAATGGGGCTAGCCAGAGGAGGGGCAAGAAAACTCCCCTGCTACAAGAGATGTGAAATTCAGCCATGGCAAGGTGAATCTAGTATAGAATTTAAATAATAACTCTTAAATTTCCTAGCTTTTGTGATTTTTTAGTCAGATGTAATGTCATGGGGAAGGGAGAGGAAGAGGAATGGAAAGAGTTGAATGTGAGGTTATGTGTGCAATGCATGGATGTGTGTGTGTGTGTGAGCCTGTCAGTGAAACTGGGGTGGTTCACACAACTGACCCTATTTTCACCTTGGAACACAAAGACTTGGTTTTCCACTCAAGGCTTCTGTGTTACTGCAGTGTGCTAGCCAAGTAAATTAACATCCCAATTAATATTGTCAAATGTTTTATTGATACCCTTGAACTCCATTGTTTCCTTTATCATTCTCATAGCTTTCGTCATCACAGATTTGATCTGTGTTCAAGAATTAAATAGCTGCCTGCATTTTCATTTTGGTCCCAGAGCTATTTCTGTCTCTTTTGCTTTGCATCTTTGTAATTTCCTGACTGTCTTGGAAATATGCTCTAATCTGTGTCTTATGTCAGGCAAGAACAGGTTAACCAGTTTCTAGTAACACAACCAAGCAGAGTGAATCTCTGTTGTTCCTTTTAGGAACCTGAAAAAGGCAAATGCTTTACCTTCAGTTACTCTAGAATCAGAATTTTGGGGACTTCCTTATGATGGGTGACCTCCTCTGTTCTTTATACTTCACTTTCCTTCTCATCCCTTAACTCTTTTAGTCTAAGCTCCCTTCAGAAGCTACAGTAACAGAACTGAAATGGACCCTCCATGAATATTTTGAAATATTTTGTGAATTATTGCTATCCATATTGGAAATAATCCTAGTTTCCTCAAAGATATAGAACATATTGTTGCTATTTATACTGGTAATCCATTCCATGAGCACTAGGAGGATAGGAGACTCAGAAATAGATTTAGGGCACATCTTAACCCAACAAGTATTTGCTGAACACTTATGTAATCAATCAACAAACATGCATTAAATGCCTCTGATATGTTAAGAAATGTTCCAAGTGCTGATGATACAGATACAAAGAAGTAATATAAACTCTCAAGGAGTTTATATTCTAATGAGAAAGTACATATATAAGCCTATAGAGTATGAATATTAAGTAAATAAATACAAAGTATTATTTGCACTGGAAAGACTTCCATGAACTGATGCAGAGTGAAATGAGCAGAACCAGGTGAAACATTGTGGGACGATCAAATGTAATGGTCTGCTACTAATAGCAATGCAGTGATCAAGAACGATCCTATGGAACTTACGAAAAAGAACACTTTATCTAAAGAAAGAACTATGGGACTGGAGGCATGAAAGAAAAACATGATTTATCACTTGGTTTTATGGGTATGTGATTTAGGGATGTTGTTTTTAAAAGATTAGTCTATTTCAAATATGAATAATACAGAAATAGATTTTGAGTTATAAGACTTGTATAAATCAGTGGAATTGCTTGTCGGCTCTGAGAGGGCGGAGGGAAAAGGGGAGAGAACATGAATCGGGTAACCATGGCAAAATATTCCAAAAAAAAAAAAAGAAAAGAAATAAGAAAAAGACAAACTAAATACAAAGTATTAAAATACAAAGTTTTAGGAGGGAGAAGGTTCTAGTGGCTAGAAGATGAGGGAATAGCTTTATGCAAAAAGTGGTGCTTCCATGTTTTCTGAAGGAAGAGAAGGATTCTCTGAGGGAGAAGAGGGGAGAAGGGTTCATTCCAGTCATGAAGGATGGCCAGTGCAAAGATGTAAAAAATGGGAGGTATAGCATTATGTGGACAATATAAAGAAGACCCATTTGGCTGCTCACAGAGTGAATGGTGGGAAGTAATGTTCAGTGAGCCTAGGAAAATAGATTGGGATCAGGTTGTGAAGAGCTTTAGAAACTAAATAGAGAGGTTTATTTATATTTTATCCTAAAGGCAATAGAGGCAGCTAAGCCACTGGAGTTGATTGAATAAGGATGTGATGTGGCCAGATCTTCTTTGCTCAAGGAAAATTAATTTGGGGAACTATGTAGGATATGTTAGAATGTGGAGAGACTTGAGAGGCAGGGAAACCAGAAATCATTGCAGTAATCTAGGCAAGAAGTAATAAGGACTTCTAAGGTGGTAGCTGTGCAAATAGAAAGTAGGGGTTGGATGAGACATTAGGAAGATAGAAACAGGATTTGGCAATGGATAGGATGGGTATGGTGAGGTAGAAGGTGAGCAGTCGAGGACAGTGTTAAGGTTATGAGTCTAGAAGTCTTGATGGATAGTGGCACCTTCAACAGAAATAGAGAAAAATGAGTTTATGGAGATAGATAAAAGAGGTTAGCTTTGGGGCATGTTAAATTTAAGATGTCCAATGGATGATTGGCAGTGTGGGAATGAAGCTCAGGGGAGAGACTATGACTGTACATATGAGACTGCAAGTCATCTGCATAGAGATATTGTTGAATCCATGGAAAGGTATGAGGTTACCAAGAGAAACACCCCCCCCCCATCATGAAAAAAGACTCATAGATTGGAGGCATGCTGCAGGTTGATAAACCCTCCAAATAACTGAAGGGGTGGTCAGACAAGAAAACCAGGAGAAAGTAGCATTGTGAAAACCAAGATGGGAGAGTATCTAGGAGGAAAGAGTGGTCCATAGGATCGGATGGGTCAAAAAGGATGAGGACTGAAAAAAGATCATTAGATTTGTCAATGAAGAAATTGTCATTAACTTTGTAGAGAAGTTTTCCACGGAGTGATGACGGCAGACGCCAATAGTACAAATGACTGAAGGTTAGTGAAAGAAGAAGCAGAGACTGTTAAAGCCCTGGGGGGTGGGGGGGCTGGACTAGGACCAGGGTGCCGCAGGTAAGGAATGGGGAAAATAGTAAGAGAAAATATACAGGTAGATATAAGAAGGAGCTCAGCTGAAGATAAGGGCAAGGGAAAAGATAAGAATCACTGTCATAATCACAATGTGGGGTCAGAAGGGACCCAGTGCTGGTGGCAATGGGTTCAAGTTTATTGAAGACCGGTAGATCTTTTAACGGTAAAAACCACAGGAATTACAAACAATCACCTGTGAGAAAGGTCCATGGGAAGTGTAACAAGAATGTAGATAGTGCAGCTGGTAGGATAGTGGTTGGGGCAAGATAATAGTTCCAGGAATCATCTGGGGTTCGTGGAATGGTCAGAGATCTTGTTTATGGGAAACTAAAAAAAAAGGTGTAGGTGAGGGCACTCAGACCGGTTCTCAGACAGGCCCTGAGAATTCAACCTCTGAGAGGGCTCTCAAATCTTTTATCTATCCAGAGATATCAACCTCTGACAAGAGACCACAAGGGGAGGGAGCTTTTTCAAGTAATTTATCTGAGAAAAAGAGGAAAGATATAGAATGATAGCTTGAGGGAATGATGGGGTCTAGTGGAAGTTTCCTAGGACCAGCAAGATTTGGACATGTTTGAAGACAGTAGGAAAGGAGCTGGTATATAAGGAGAGGTTGAAGATTCAAGAGAGAGAAAGGGAGGGATGATTAAGGTTACACCTTCTCTGCTGGAGAAGAAATACAAGATTAAGGGCATATGTTGGGGGATTGGTTTGGCAGGGAGGATCGCCTCTTGGACAGTGCTCGGGAAAAGAGAAGACAATAGAAGATAGGGGTTTTGAGATGAAGGGAATAGGTTATGTGAGAATTTGTATCAAATGGCCTAGAAATGTAATCTCTATATTATGGAGACCTTTCTGAGAGGCATCATGGCAAAGTTGGTAGAGAGCTGGCCATTAAATCAAGAATACTTGGGTTCAGATCCTGCTTCTGATACATACAAGCTGTATACTCATTGACTCAGTGCTCCCAGTAATCCTCTAAATGATAAAGTTACAGACCCTTTGCCAAAACATATCAACTTGGGGCAGCTGGGAGGCTCAGTGGCTAGAGTGCCAGACCTGGAGTCTGAAGGACCTATATTCAAATTTGACCTCAGATACTTACTAGCTGTGTGACCCTGGGCAAGTCATTTAGCCCCCATTTGCCTAGCCCTTGCCCTTAGGTCTTAGAGTTGTTACTAAGACAGAAAGTACGAATTAAAAAAAAAAAAAGCATATCAACTCCATTGTAAACTCCTCAGGGATAATGCCTACTTCATTTTTCATCTTTGTGTCTTTAGCACCATCCCTGGCACATAGAAGGCACTGCATAAAGGAAATTCTTGCGTAGTAAAGAGAGTACAGTGGGCTTGGCAAAGAAGGTCAGTGTAGAAGATTTGAAGACCAAACAGGAAGGAGCCCAGAAAGGCATGGTGAGCCCCATGGGTGTTGTGGAGAAGAAAAGTATGAATGAAATTCAAATGGGATTATTAATGGAAGGTCTTACATGGTATATTTCATGTTAGTATAAGTAAGAAAGAGTGTATTCAGAATCTTAAGAGGATTAATGAGCCTGTGGAGGATGAGGAAAAGAGGAAGCTATACTTTAGCTGAAGTATTTTGAATGGAAAGGGAGACAGGAAACAACACAGGAAGGAATGAAATGAGAAAACTGTTGAAGTCAATCTAAAAGGTAGATTTCAGCAATGAGCAAAGAAAAACATAGAAGGTATTTAACCCAAACCACAGGAGTTAGCAACAAACAGAATGATCAAACTCGTCCTGCTTTTGTGCTCAACTGTATGACTTCCACTTTCCCCAATTCTTTTGTAGAATTGGGGAATCTGTATTTTTGTCTTGCTTAGGAATAGATCTAAAGTGTCAGTCCCTTACAACCCACCTTTATAGAGCCCAGAACTTGTGGGGGTTTGTTTGTTTGTTTGTTTTAAAGCTTAGTTAAAAGCCTATTTATAGTCTGCTTTAAAAGGCACTATATAAATATATACTGGCTTGTTGCAAGCATGTGTGAACTCTATCTCTTATTGCTGTCTTCCAGAAAAACATATATCCACTCCAGAGTCCCCACTTCAGATTTCAAGTGTAAAAGAACTGTTTGAAGGGACCTCTCAAAACTGACTTGCTAAACCTTGAAGAACTTGCCCTTAAAGCTACAATGAATTTTGATGTGTCTACTTATCTCTGATACTGGGAAAATGATAGTGTTGGTGCATATAAATGGTACACCTCAAGGTCTCAACATTTGCATTATAAACAGTTTGTAATGCAGATGTTAAGATGTTTATGTGTACCATTATTAGACATTTAGGTCCAGCACAGAAGTTGATCTCCTAGCCATTCTAATCTTATACCCACGCTTATTTAAAATAGGTTACCCACTAAATTGGATTACTGAGAAGAAGCACATCTTTGAGCAAAGGCTTACCTTACTGTGCAGGCTGGTACTTGATGAGAGGTTAGCAATTTCTACATCTCAACTTTGACTCACTTTCCTTTAAGTGGTTGCTGTGAAAGACTTTAATATGAAACGTTCATACTAAGAGCTTGATGCTTAGAATGTAGAGAGGATATTGAAAGAATTTTTTTGGCACGTTGCATTTGAATCATAAAATGATAAAGGTAGAAGTGGTCTTGGTCATGACTAATCTCCTCATTGTACAGATGAGGAAACTTAAGACCCAGAGAGAAGTGTCTTGCCCAAGACCATACAGCCAGTCAGTGTCAGAACTGGGGCTGGAACCCAGGTTGTACAGGATCTCTGCCTAGCCCCATACTGAAGCCATCAGCAATTCATCTCTAGGCATTTGATTTAATTCAACAGATGGAATGTAGACTGGAAGAAAAATAGGTTCATAAAGTAGAATTCAATAGATTTTACACAACGAATATTTAGGATCATAGTTTTAGAGAAGATCTGGCCTGATTCCCTCATTTTGCATCTGAGGAAATGGAAGCAATATTGTCACATGAATAATAGATGAAGAGTTAGGATTTGAACCCAAGCCCTCTAACCTCTATATCTAATACTCTTCCCAACATGCCATATTGAAATTTTTAAGTACTTTAAGTACGGGGCTCAGTGGACTGAGACTGAGGAGTAGCGATGGGAGGTCTTGGATTCAAATCTGGATTCAGAAACTTCCTACTTTTATGATCCTAAGCAAGTCACTTAAATCCCATTGCCTGGTCCTTACTATTCCTCTCTCTTCTGAGTCAGAAGGTTAGGAGTTCTTGGTTTAGTTGGTTTGGGGGACTTTGTTTTGTTTTGTTTTATTTTTTAAAAAAAAAGAAATTAAGTACCTACTGTGTGCAAGTTGTGCTAGGTTTTGAAAGTATAAAAAGAGATCTAAGATAGTCCCTGATCATAAGAAGCTTATAGGAAACCTCCTGGCATAGTAGGAAAAGTACTGCATTTGGAGTCTGAGGAGCCAGATTCAAATATTGGACAAGCCTCCATGTCTTTCTGTGCTTCAGCTTCTCCATTGATAAAATAAGGAAGCTGAACTAGATGTAAAGATCCTTCTTGCTCTTAGATGCACAATCCTACATTCTGATAAGCAGAGAACAGCCATGAAAATAGAAAACTTAAAGCCTTTGCATCATTGTTTACACACCAAATATGAATTCTCAATTCATAGGTTGCAGCAGATTCTCTTTGGACGCCTTTTTTACTTTCTGCCATCTCAGTTCATTCATTCAACTCATTCATTCAACAAAAATGTATTCGCCATCTATTGTGTGTGATGCCTCGTGCCAGGCAGTGAGGGAGATACAAAGTAAACCCTCGAGGAGACCCTTTTTGTAACCTATACGTCTGATTTTGTTACTTCTCCAGCTGGAGATTGGCCTGCCGAAGAGGCTATAACTTTGTAGACCTCCACCAGCTCCTGGGCTCAGCGTCGTGGACTCGGCCGGGAAAAAGCCAGGACGATTGTTCTTTGGCTTCACTGTCCCATACTAAATAACACAAATCACTTCTCAGCCTATAAACCTAATCCAGCTAAGTACTATAATGTTAAATTTGATCTGTTAAGTCTCTGAGGCGAGATTACATCCTTGCTCCTCGCTCTTTGTATTTCGACTCCCGCATTGTTGTGGCCATGCCACCCAGTGGTGAAGGCACATTAAAGGGAATAGGGAAAAGATGGCAGACCATAAAACATAATTCATCACTGACAAGTTTGGCAATTTATGAAATAATGCTCTCCTCCCAGACAATCTGTAATATAAATAAAATGGCTATCCAGGTTTGGGGCTTAATTTAAACTGCATAAAAATTGAGTCCATGTGGTTAAAAAAATATGGATTCCAAATTGCCAATTAAGAAAAAAAGTCCACCAGATGCATATAAATTGAAGCAATTTGCTCCTCTGCCTTACACATTCTCTTCCTCTTACTTTCTCCATGACCCAGATATAAAAATATGTCATGTCCTTGTGCTCCCTCTCGTGGTTCCTCCTGTTAGGCAGTGAGCTGCATCTCTAGAATTGCTCTGATCTTGTGAGTGACGTGGGTACAAGAATGAAGTATGCCAGTACAGCAAGGGTGGATTTTAAGATACCAGGTGGGGTGACACCTAGAAAGAAACGTCTTTGTGGAGCAGCTTTCTGGCTTGATCAAATAAAACTGGGACTCCGATGACTTTAAAATAGTGTGTGTGTGTGTGTGTGTGTGTGTGTGAGAGAGAGAGAGAGAGAGAGAGAGAGAGAGAGAGAGAGAGAGAGAGAGAGAGGGAGGGAGGGAGAGGGAGAGAGAGGGAGAGAAGGGAACCTTTTGGGGAAGTGGCGATTAGCATTAAAACAGAATTAGAATAAATACTTGAGAGACTTCATTTAGAAGGAAAGGGGGGAGATCTGCCTCCCTGCAGATAGATAGATGCATGTATGATTGTGCCCTACCAGTTAATAGTGCTAATTGCCTAATTATCTGGTCATGTGCAATAATAAAGCCTTTTGACATTTCATTCTCTCCATATGCCAGATAAAGTGTGCTGGTGCCTGGTATATCACCGTGGTGATGAGTAAACCTATTCTCCTCCTGCCCAGTGTAGGGAAGCCAGAGGATTTTTATAGGCTGTCTGGAGCTAGGCTTTTCTGAAATGACAGAAGCCTGGAAACAATGGCAGTTGGAGGCATTCACTCCTGAATTATCACAGGAGTATCAGCCTTAGCTTTTGGAAAAGCAGGGAGGCAAAGAAGACCCCGTGACTGACGGGACTCTCCTCAAGCACCCACGTCTGACAATACCCAACCTTTGCCATGGTGCTGTGTGCCTCTTCCCCCTCTGTGTTGACTTTGTGACTTTGGCATTTAGGGATCTTACTTGTTTACTTTTGTGCTTCTTTACTCTCTTTGTTTGGTTTCCTGAAATAGTCTTCCTGCCAAATAAAGTTGCTCATGCCTTCATTTCCGGGAATTCGTTTTATTTGTGAATCTACGGGTTAGTTGTCTATACGCTGTGCCCACTATTTTGGAGTTTTTTGATAAAAACTAACCCCTTCTTCTCAACCTTCCTATATCCTATGAATTGATGCTATCCTTTCATATTAATCTCTCCAGATTCAGGTCCAAAAATAAATTTCCTCATTATTTTCTCTGTCATCATTCCTAAGCTCTGCCTCTTAAAATCCCTGGTTTCTTTCCAAGCTCAGGTTAAACCTCACCTTCTACATGATCTCTCTTAGCAACTCATGTCTTCTCCACTTCTCTTCCTGCCCCAAAAAATGACCTTGCACTTATTTTACATGTGTATATGCACATGTGTATATCTTCCTCCTTCACTTGCTCTTCATGAAATGGAAGTTTGTCAAAGACAGAGACTGTTTATTTAATCTTGTCTCCCCCATGCCCAGCATAGTACCTGGCACATAGAAGGCATTTTTAATAAATGCTTATTGAAAGACAGCTGTGGTTCTGTGGTTGAGCAGTGGGTCCGAAGGCAGGAAGACCCGAGTTCAAATCCAGCCTCAGACACTCCTAGCTGTAGGATCCTGAGCAAATCCCTTAACCTCTGATTACCTCACAAAAGGATCCACTGGAGAAGAAAACAACAAACCACCGCAGTATCCTTGCCTAGAAAACCCCACAGATAGCTGTGTTCCATGGAGTCACACAGTCAGACTCAAATGAACAAAAACAATATTCATTGACTGACACAGGAGAAGGCATACAATTTTTGTTCCACCGTGTTACAAAGAATTGTCACTGAAACATTTAGAGCTAGAAAGAACCTTAGAACGCGTCTCCTCCCTTTCCCTTTACAGATGAAGCCCAGAGTGCCTTTTGCAGGGTTACACAACTAGTATGGGCAGAGTCACCACTAGCACTTGGATATCACTAGCACTAGCTGTCCAAGTTTCTCTCTCTTGTTGTACACTCTTTGTATGCTTGTTTTATGAAAGTTAAGAAGAACATAGGAAGAAGGCATGATGGAGTATTTCAGCCAGAGAGGAATATTAATCCCAAAAGCCTTTTCTATGAAGTCAAGGGGGGAAAATTAAAACTTAGACCTGCAAAAATCAGCATCATAAAATTGGAAGGGCAGGTGGTGGCCCTTATTATAAGATTCTGTCACTCTGTTATGCAGTCAACTTCTTGCCTATTTTCTTGGCAAAAAGATACCAGAGTAGTTTGCCATTTCTTTCTCTGGTGTGTCCTCATTTTACAGATGAGCAATTAAAGCAAATAAGGGTTAAGGGACTTGCCCAGGGTTAGACAGTATCTGAGGTCAGATTTGAACTCAGATCTTCCTTACTTTAGGCCCTAGTGCTATATCCACTGTGCCACCCAGCTGCCCCCTCCTGGCACATGTTCCTTCAGTAACACTTACTTTAAGGGCTTGGTCCTCAGCAAAGGTATTTTTTTTTAGCTGTATGACCTTGGTCCAGTTATTTAAATCCTGAACCTCAAATTTTTTTATCTAAAAAATGGGAATACTAGTGGTCCTGTCTATGCCACATGATTTTTGTAAGCATCAAATGAGACTGTCTTTGTGTGATGTAAAAGTCTGAATATTACATGTTTGGTACATAAAATATATTTTATAAATGTCATCTGTTAAAGAAGAAAAACTCACAGAACCTGTTAACATAGGTGTATTTGTTGTGGCTACTTCAGTGGCTAAGTTATCTATAACTGTTCCTGAGGCTGCCATAGGCTCACAGTACCACAGAAGTCATCCTTTCCTGTACTTGAAGACAGCTGCTCAACTACCCTTTGGCTTTGGCTTCTCTGTGGACTCTGTAACTCAAACCTTCTCAATCTTTCCTCACTGGAGCTCCCCCCTCCCTCTATTTTTATAAGCTTTTCATTGACTTAGTCCCATTCCAATCCAGTTAAACATTTAATTTGATAGCTAGTGCTGTTTCAGTTCTGTGTTCTTTCCTGAAAATGTGGGAATCCTAGAAGGGACTTCCTGAGCCATTAAGTCACACCTCCATTCCAATGCAGCAATCCCCTCTATAATTCCCATAACAGATGGTTCTTTAGACCCTGCTTACACAAATTTATGTCTGTACTAGTACCAGGAATTGTACACCCACACATAATTCACTTGAGTAATTCTTTCTAAAATTTTCACCACCTTCTAAAAAGATAGAATGTAAAACACTCTGAGATGGACTATGCCATTTTGTGATCTTGTGTCTTGGGGTCTAGGATGGCACTTCACTGATGATCACTGAATGGAATTGACTGAGGCTTTTTTACAATTCCTCTATTTAAATATAGCAAGACGATTATTGAATTATTACAACATCAATGTTTAACACATACAGGCCCAAAGAAACCAAAAAAGATATCAAGTTAGCAGCATGTGTCTGTCTTTTCTTTGATAGCATGTCGATATAAGCTGCAGAGGTCGTTATCCTGATCCACACTAGCACTGTCAGGTTGGGTTCTAATTCTATAACATTCTTGAGCCACCTTTCAGTATCACATTGACCCACTGCTATCTCCTCAGTTTCATGAATAGCCAGTCAATATCAGTCATCTTTAGCAAGGGGGATGTTGGCTGAGAAGATAGAACAAGGTCCAAAATACAAAAGCATCTCCCCACACCAGCTTACAGCTTACACACTCCTCTACCAACAAGAGCCCGAGAAAAGGAGGCTCAAACCTGAAGTGACATCCACCTCCCTCCAAGGGGCATGACCAGGGAACTTGCTTGAAGACCTGGGCTGATGAACCTGTCCACCATTGGGTTGGGTCAAGGAGGTCCCTCATCGGGGTCACACTACACCCCACTGCTCAGCTGCTGTGACTGCGGCAGACACTGAGCCTCTGTTGGTTTTCTGATCTTTTCAAGCATCTAAGTTATCGTGTCTGATATGCATCCACTTCATTCCTTTTTTTTAAGTCCCTCAGAATTGTCCTGGATCATCCTACTGCTGTTAGAAGCAAAGTCTATCCCATTTGATCATTCCACAATATTTCAGTTACTGTGTAGGATGATATCCTGGTTCTGCTTATTTCACTGTGCATCAGTTCACAAAGGTCTTTCCAGTTCTTTCATCATTCCCTGTAGCACCATCTTATTCCATCATCATCATATACCATAGTTTGTTCAGCCATTTCCCCCACTAAGGGACATCCCTTTAGTTTCCAATTCTTTGCCATCACAACTAGCACAGCTATAATTATTTTTGTATAAACAGGTCCTTTTCCATTTTTTTTTCTCTTTGGAATATAGACCCAGTAATGCTATTACTGGATCAAAATGTATGCATTCTTTTATAGCCCTTTCAGCATAATTCCAAATTGCCCTCCAGAATGATTAGATCAATTCACAAATCCACCAGCAAAAGCAGATACTTTAATTAGGGAAGAGCAACCACAATAGAGGCAGAGGGGGCAAAAATGCCATACAGCAGCCCTCAGGAGATGAAGCACTGAGCAGTAGTACCAGCTATCTGTCTCTCCACATGGAGGCTCATAGCTTTTCTTGCTTCACTTGTGACCAGGGAAAAAAAGATAGCAAGTTCTTCTCTAGGGACCTTTTATGTGCATCCTCAGCTCCAGCTTTGTACCCATAAAAAGCACTATTCAGTCAGGTGGCAGAAGTAGCTAAAACCTACCTGATCATGCTCTGATGCAGAGGATAAGAAACCCCATTGATCACCTTTATACAGTTCTAGGAGGAAGCTTCCATGTGGCTGGGCAGACAGGACATACTTCATGGACTAACACATTGGCCAGGTCCCCATTCTACTTCTCCAATAAAATCTTTATTTCATAGTCTATGAATGTGTGGAGGCTATTCTCAAAAGTAGTTGAAAAGAACAGACAGCTTGCAACTGTTTACTTATGTTAATCAATCATTTGATTCAGTGGCCTCGGAGGCTACCCAAAAACATGAGCTTGCCCAAATAAATCAATATCATACAAGACTAAAAATCCCAGAAAATAGAGATATGTAACCCATACCACTGGAAAGAATATATGCACAGATGAAATCAAGAGATACATCTTTTGTGGATAAAGTGTACGAGTCCTCCAAACAATTTCCAACTTCCCTATTTTTCTACCAAATATTTTCTTGCTTGGTATTTCAATGGCTCTATGATCTCTTTGATGTGGGCGCTCTCTCCAGTGATGCAAATAACAATCCATCCAATGCCTGCTTATTCTTTGTGGCTCTTTTCCATGTGTTTCCATAAAACCTACTGCAGACAGTCCACCTAACCTGTTGAGTCCCTTTTTTGAAGGGTTGTTGTTATTGGGTTGTTTTTTTTGTTTGTTTGTTTTGAGTTTGGAGTTTTTTTACATTTCACAGATGTAAGTGGTATTCAGTCATTTAACCTTTGCCCTTACTCCTGACTGATGCATCTTTTTTTTTTCTTCTGGTCATACGTTTCTCTGATAATTTCCTCTGCAATGTTTTTCCTACCCTCTTTCTCACTTGAAGAGACTTGCAGCCTATTCACATAAGACGTGCAGCTCTCAGTTATCTTTTGTAGATTGATAATTCATGACTTGTGAAATAAATCACCAAAAAGCCTGTTGTTATTAAAAAGATGAGTCTTTATTCCAGAAGGAAAGCTTGGAATCATATTTTTTAAAAGCATTATTAGTTTTCTAAAGGCAATCTGATTTGCTCTTCTGTTCAGTTCTGGTCCCAGTTCACTAGCCATTTGCAAGGGATAGGTAATAACAGACTGACTCCAGAGGTTGTCTGTCCAAATGTATATAATAGACTTCACAGTAGATGCACTCCATCCACTTGATTTGTCCTGTTTGGATAGTTAGGCCAAATTCTTTTCAGTGATTATGAATATTGTTTAGGAACCTTGACCATGTCCCAGGTCCTGATGCAATGGATACGCTGTCACCTGCAAACAAGAATACCTGGAGGGCCTCCCCTTCAAAAAGAGGAATTCCTGTCGATTCTTGATGCAAGGAATAAAGTGGCTTCACACTCAAAAAAGGACTTCCCCCTGTTCGAGTTTGTGGAAGTCTTTTACATACATCTGCTAAATGACCCGATGAAATAATGTTTCTGATTTTCCAGCATTAAAGTACTAACAGGGCATCAGAAAACTGAGAGAATATTTCTACAGAGAGTAACCTAAAAAAGTTAAACTGTCAGATTGTTTGGACCCTCTTAAAATGCAACAAATAAAATGGCAAAATTCAAAAGCTCTATAAGACTAAGGCAGGTAGATGGCTCAGTGGGGTGAGAGCCAGGCCTAGAGACGGAAGGTCCTGGGTTCAAATTTGGACTCAGACACTTCCTGGCTGGCGACCCTGGTCAAGCCACTTAACCCCCATTACCTAGCCCTTGCCAGTCTTCTGCCTCAGAACCAATACACAGTATTGATTCTAAGAAAGAGGGTACAGGTTTGGGGGGAAAAAAAGTCTCATAAAGTAATTTTCAGAATGCTCAAATTGATTTAAGTAGGAAAAGTTGTTGCTTTGGGTTTTGTTGTTTTAGTTTTTTAGCAAAGGATGTTAAGACTTTAATAATCCTATAGAACCCCATTCAGAACAAATGCTGGGAAGTTGCTGCCATCTCCCCCCCCCCCCAAAAAAAAAAAGCCCCGATCTCGGTAACTTCCACCTGGGTGCGTCTGTGCCATTGCTTCCTCTGCTCACTGGGTGTCCTATGCGCTGGTGTGGAAAAGTATGTTTGGGCGTGCCTGGGAGCTGGCTGGGACCAGCGCCGTCGCCCGGCTCCTCCACCTCCTGGGTGCTTGGCAGGCAGTTGGGAACGCCTCGTTCGGCCAGCCAGCGATGACACACAGTTCTCCAAAGGCAGGACGCTTACTTCATGGCCTTGCCATCTGAAATCCTGGAAGCACTCCTCTTCCCAGCAGAAGCTCGTCCTGAGTCATTGATGATGTCATCTTGAAGCTGGCAGTCCTTCTGTCCCTGGGCTTTGCAAGACAACACAAGGACATCAAAGGGAGCCCACGCTTGAGGAAAGCCTTCCTCCCTGACTGAGAGAATCAGGGCAATCCCGCCACCGCCTTAGTTGTGTTTTGTTTTGTTTTTAACAGATGGTAATTGCATGTATGAAAATTGTGGAGCTTCGGCAGGGAAGGATGCAAAGTTAGAAAAACCTCCCATGGACTGCTGACTCACGAGTCCCAGGGTATGCCCCAGGCTGAGGCGGGTGCATCTCTGGAGGCGAGTGGCCACAAATTCTGCCTGCTGTACCTCTAGCTCGGGGGCACTCACTGCCAGATCAGCATATGGGAATTGGGAGGTGTTGATCGCTTGTCAGATGGCTCACAAAGCACAGATGGCCCAGTGCTTGCATCGGCATTAGACGGTTTCATTCGCCATTGCCCCTGCTAGCCACAAAAAGGGAAACGAGAATGGCCAGTCCCTTGAGCCACAAGCCTGCGTTCTAGCCACCGTGTCCCCACCGACTTCCATTTTGAACTTGAGTGAAGCTGTCCATCTCTTTTCTTTTCTGCTTTTGTTGTGGATGGAAGGGACTTATTTATTGGTGCAGGATGAAGGGAGCAGCAGCAGAGAGCAAAAATAATGCCGCTTCTGCTGACAAAACATGACACAACCTCTCTGGGCTTTGGTTTCTCCAGATATAAAATGAAGAGTGACCCAAGTGCTTCCTTCCTTCTCGCATTGACCCTCCGTGGTCTCTGTGATAGCTTCAGAGACCCAAAGGTAAAAGTTTAGTTTCATTCCTTCTGTGAATGGCTCCCATGGCTTCCCCTGCCCCCTCCTTGCATTCCACATGAAAGAAACTGCACTTCCCACTTTCAAAGATGATCATAAAAATTCCTTGTTCATTAATGCAGTACTTTTCTCTGATTCCTCAGAACCCTTCCCCATCCATTCCTCATCCCAGTTCAGTCAGGAGGAGGAGTTTTCTATTAGCCATTTCACAAAGAAATAGCTGAAGCCCCAAGGAGGGTGACAGGATTGGTTCATGGTGCCACAGCCAGAGGCCAAACTGGAATAGCAGCTGAGATTTTCTTCCAGACAGTAGAACCACATTCCTTCTATTAGCCTGGGCTAAATTCCACAATGTCCTTTTGATCTGGCCTTTCCAAGTATTGTTGATAGACTATATGGTGGTATATTTCCCAAGAAGAAGAGATATTGGGGGGGGATCATTTTTCTCTTAGATTTGTATACGAGAAAACTACTGGGATAACTCATCAGTTTGTAATTTCAGGTGGAAAAGAAAAATAAAGTCCTTGAAAAATAAAAACTGAGGTTGACTTGGATTTTTATTCTTATAGAGCTGTTCTTGCCTGTTTTTATGCCTAAAAAAAAAATTAGTAGCCAAAAGGTTGAAAATTGGTTTCAAGTGGAAAAACTGGTATGAATTGTGGCATAGAGTCAGGTCTAGGATCTCAGTGTTTGGGAAGATTGTTAGTTTTCTGAATAAGATGAAGAAAAGGGTCCTTTTTAAAAAGGAAGTGGGGGAGGGGGGCAGCTGGGTAGCTCAATGGATTGAGAGCCAGGTCTAGAGGAGGGGAGATCCTAGGTTCAAATGTGGCTTCAGACCAGCTGTATGATCCTGAGCAAGTCACTTAACCCCCATTGCCTACCCCTTACCACTTTTCTGCCTTGGAACCAATACATAGTATTGATTCTAAGGTGGAAGGTAAAGGTTTTAAAAATAAATAAAAAGGAACCACCCAGACAAATCTAAAATTAAATTCATTTTTAAAAATTATTTTCTATGAAAGTGTTCTTAAAATGAAACTGTAGGTACCTCCTAGATGTGTGACCCTGGTCAAGTCATTTAACCCCCATTGCTTAGCCCTTACTGCTCTTCTGCCCTGGAACTAATACACAGTATTAATTCTAAGACAGAAGGTAAGGGTTTTAGAAAATAAGGAACTGTCTATTCATACTACTTCCCCACTAGTAAGTGGGATAAACTAAGCTTCCACAGTCATGGTTGATAAAAATGTAAAAAGTAACTTCTTAGATATATCAGTTCTGGGATCACCCTTATTCTTGAACTAGAATTATTTTTTGTTATCAATGAGCCTCATTGTAAAGTTCGTCTAAAAGGTTTTCATTGTTAATTGAATGAGGAATTTATGGCAATATTGACTTAGAAAAGCAGATACAGCGATCCCTCACCTATTGTGGGAGTTACGTTCCAGAGACTCCTGTGATAGGTGAAAATCCACAAAGTAGTGGCGTTATATTTATTTTATTATTTATACGTAGGCTTTATAAACCCTTCTCACTCTCCTATAAACCTTTTCCACACTCTTATTAACCTGAAGGCACTGAGACGATCAGTGCCTAGAATACAGAACCCAGCACTGATTGGTTGCCTTTTCCTTCCATCAGTCAGTAGTGCGCCACAAAATCTAGTGATATAGCAAAAACTCTGCAATACAGAATTAGATTTTTTTTTAACCTGCATAAGTAATTTGCTTCAATAGAGCAAGCAAGGGACAACTGTACTTTATATAAAGGGCACCTGAAATTTCTCATTTGGCCCAAGATACTTACCATTTAACTCTCGGTGATTAGTAGCTATACAAGGCAAGTTTACAAGGTCATCTCAAAGGAGTGTAGAGTTCCAGGCCCCTGGTGCTGACCCCTCATGAATAAAGTGCTTTGCATGGGCTTTGCTTTTTTTTTTTCCTTTTCAGAAACACTGAGACAACTCCAAATGTATTCCCTTTTGTAGGGGAAGCAATTTCATCTATCCCATAGGTTTAACCAGAAAGGTTTTTTCCCCCAGCTGTCTGGAGCAGATTGACTAGGAGGAGGCATTGAGTCTTCACTGGATTACAATATAGAAGACTAGAGTTGAAAGGAGGCCAGAATGAAAAGGACTAATCACTCTAGTTCTCCACTCAATGCCTTGTCCATCTGGAACAAATCTCTGGTGCCAACTGGCTTACCACCAATAAAATAAAGCATTTCTGTTTTCCAGCTTCTAAAGAGCCAAGGCAGGTGAATTAATACTTTACAATAAGCAATCTTTACAAGATCATGTCGAGATAAATGAGAACATGACTGTTCTCTTCAGGTCACCAATAATCTCTTATTTGCCAAATCCAGTGGAAGGTTCTGTCTTTATCACCTTCAAAGTATCCTGAAGTATTTAACACTCTTCAGTACCTCCATCCTTCTTGGCAATTTCTCTTCATTTGACTTTCATGACATTAACACTCCTGGTTTTCTGCTTAAGAGGCATTAATTAAATGTTCACTATGTTCCAAGCACTGGGATAAGTACTAAAAACTAGATATCTGACTGCTTCTCATATGTTTACTTGTTCATCCTTTTTTCTCTCACCCCATAAGTGAATTTTCCCCAAAGGTTTTATCATTTGCCTTCTCTCTTCTCTTTCTCTCTTAAATGATACCACACACTTCAGTAACTTCAATCTTTACTTCTCAGCAGATGATTCCCAAGCCTAGCACCTTTTGCCTACTGGACAGTAAATTTAGCAAACAT
The DNA here is from genome assembly GCF_027887165.1 of Monodelphis domestica. Classification (NCBI taxonomy): domain Eukaryota; kingdom Metazoa; phylum Chordata; class Mammalia; order Didelphimorphia; family Didelphidae; genus Monodelphis; species Monodelphis domestica. The sequence continues at coordinate 346,923,852 of NC_077228.1, read as the reverse complement.
TTATTTAGCACCTACTATGTCCAAGGCATTCGAATTTCAAATCTAGCCTGTGTGACCCTGGTCAAGTCACTTAACCCCAGTTTTCTAATCCTAAATGCCTTTCCATATTGGAATTGATTCTAAGACCGAAGGTAAAAGGTGTTTTGGGGGTTTGGGGGGGGTTGGGTTTTTTTTAAGAGAGAGAGATAAGTAATTTGAGTATAATATGAATGTATTAAGAGGAAAGTACTATAATATGTTTATTAATTCCAAGGGAAAAGATTAGAAATAATATTTAATTGCTAAGAAAATCATTAGCCTAGGTGAGAAAAGAAAAAGAGAATAATTAGATATCTTAAATGCAATTTTCTATTTCTGACTTGGATCTTTTGTTGCAAAAAATTCCAGGGATATTTCATCTCAGTTCTGATTATGAGAATCACTACTTCCAAAGTTCAATGCATGGAATATTAAACCACATGTAGAGAAAGTGTTCAGTCCTGGGCATTTCATTTTAAGAAAGACATGGAGATAGTGCAGAGGAAGGAAATCAGAATGGTGAAGGTCTTATGACCATGCCATATAAGGATCACTTGAAGAAACTGAAAATGTTAATCCTGGAGAAGAAAAGACTCAAAGCTGACAGAGAGCTGAAAAGTTGTCCCATGAAAAAAAGATTAGAGACTCTTTCTACTTTGTTCCATGAAGGAGAATTGGGAGAAATAAATGAAAAATTGAAAAGAGGCAAATTCAAACCCAAAATTAAGAAAAACTTCCTGACAGTGGTGTGGTCAGGGAGTAAAAGTTTTCCCCTCATTGGAAAGCCATTGTTCTTTTGTAGTAGACAGGAGTCTTTTCTTGTGCTTGAGTTGAACCAAACTGCCAAGAAACCTTCCAAGTCTGACATTCTGTGACTATGATAGTGTCTTCTCTGGGTGTCACTCAAATAGTGCCCCCACATAATTACAGCTAATCTCATGTAGGGTTAATTCTGTTAAGCCATCCCGTTGTCAGGAGTCTATTGCTCATCCCTTCCTTTGCCTCAGAGAGGGTGTGAAGAAACCACCCTCCTTTTACCTTGGGTGGGAATGATGCATTATATAATGTCACTGCCTGTTTAAAATGTCATGTAACATGAGTATGTCGTTAAGAGACTATAGAGAAGGGAACACCTCTCCCCTGGGGTAACTTGAGTCATCGAGAAGAACCGAGGGAAGAGTAAGACCCAGTAACATAAGAAAGGTTTGCTCTTTCCTTAAACTTTGGATTTTTCATTCATCTCTAGGTTCTCAAAATGGGCAAATGGGGCTTACTTAGTTCAAGGACTAAAAGGCAAGTCAGGATTTGGAAAAGGAAAAGTAGACTCTGGTTTCCTCACGGTGATGGAAAAGATGAAATTTGATGTTTCTCCTGGGTGCCACTGTGGAATAATTGGAATCAGGAAAGCCTGAATCCAAATCCATCCTCACATAGCTGTGTTACCCTCCACAATTTGCTATTTAACTGCTCTTTGCCTGAATTTTCCTCAACTGTAAATCGGGGATTATAATAACATCTTCCTACATGCAAAAGTTGGACCAAAATTCTTTATTTTTCTTTATACACAGCATGTTCCATTTTCTTATTTCCACATTTGTTCATTGGCCACTGTGACAAGGATGCATCCCCATCTCCCCTCCAGAATCCTTTGTTTCCTTCAAATCTTTACTCAAGTGACACTTTTAAATTGAGTTATTGTTATTGTGAAGTTCAAATGGAATCATATTTGTCAAGTGCTCATCACAGCACCCAGCACATAGTAGGTATTTATTAAATCCTTCCACCACCACCCCCACAGTACCCAGCACATAGTAAGTGCTTGTTAAATGCTTTTCCCTACACACACAGTACCCAATACATAGTAAGTGCTTATTAAATGCTTTTTTTCCCCTTCCTGCTACTAAAAGGGGTTGAGACAAAGAGAAGGGACCTGGGGGCTAAATGCTCCATGATTTGTATCAATAAAACCAGAGCCTCTGACTTATACCCATGACTCCTATTGGGAGATACAATCAATGAATAAATTAAAATCATATTTAAATTAAGTGCTTACTATGTGCTAAGCACTGTGCTCAGCACTAGAGGTACAAATAGAAATGTAAGACAGTCTCTATGCTTAAGGAGCTCACCTTTTTTTATTTTAAATTTTTCAATTTTTTTTCATGTTTACATTTTTCATTTTCTTTCCCTCCCCCCTCCTGAATAATAAGCACTTCTACTGGGTGAGGGAAATGTTATCACTTATAACTTTTTCCTTATTATTGATTTTTGAAATACAGCAGTCTTTTCAAACCAAAACTCCCAGTCATATATCCATATAAACAAATGATGTCATTTTTTTCCTTCTGTGTAAGTTCCTTGAGATTGTCTTATATTAGCAAAGTCCATTACATTGAATGTTTCACTTTCTGTGTATAATATTCTCTTGGTTTTGCTCATTTCATTCAGCATCAGTTCCTGGAGGTTCTTCTAGTTCATGTAGAAATCCACCAGTTCATCATTCTTTACCACATAGTAGTATTCCATCACCACCAGATACCACAATTTGTTCAGCCATTCCCCAATTGAGGGACACCCCTCATTTTCCAATTTTTTGCCACCACAAAGAGCACATCTATGAATATATTTGTACAAACATTTTTCATTTTTATCTCTTTAGGGTACAAACCTAGTAGTGGTATTGTTGGATCAAAGGGCATGCATTCTTTTAAAGCCCTTTGGGCATAATTCCAAATTGTCTTCCAAAATAGTTGTATCAATTCACAACTCCAGCAATATATTAGTGTCCCAATTTCGCCACATCCCCTTCAACATTTGTTATTTTCCTTTACTATCATATTGGCCAATCTGATACGTCTGAGATGATACTTCAGAGTTGTTTTGCTTTTCTCTAATTATGAGAGATTTAGAACACTTTTTCATAGTGTTAAAATTAATTGTGGTTGAGACTGAAATATATTAATTAGGTGGTTGCCAGGGATTTAATTTCTAAATCCCAAAATGAATTACTAAAGTAAATGGAATTTATGGTAGTTTATTTTATAATAGAGGGAAAATATTAAGAGAGAGAGAGAGAGAAGAGAGAGAGAGAGAGAGAGAGAGAGAGAGAGAGAGAGAGAGAGAGAGAGAGAGAGAGAGAGAGAGAGATGGATGGCTTCTTCTAATATCATTTAGAATTTCTAAGCCCCAGCCAGAGGAAAAAGTCTCAAGATGATGGGCCTTTAGAAAGATGGGGTCACTAAATCAGCCTTTCACTCACCAAGGGTGACCGTCTAAAATGGAAAAGCAGTCTGAGGTCTCCTGCACAAGTTTTTCCAGGGGTCCATCCAGTTCCTCCAATCCAACTCCAAGTCACAGAATCCTCCATACAACTCTTGAATCCAATATCTTCTTCTAGCCTCTGATCCTCTTTTTAAAGATCTTTTCTCTTGTATCACCTCCCCTAAATTTCACATCTACCAATCACAGCAGACACTTTTCTCCAGGACTGCCCACTCTAGTTCATACCTTCTTTGGTTAGATTATACCTTTTTGGGTTACTTAACATCTTTTTTGGTTAGTTCATCTTTTGTAGTTACTTAACACCTTTTTGTAGTTAAAATGAGTAGATCTACTTAAAATACTGAGTTATCACCTTTTGGGAGTTAAAAATCTAAAAATAGATGATTACAATTCAATCTTCACAATATGCTTATTGATAGTTTTGATTTCTTTATTTGAACATTGCCTATTCATGTCCTTTAACCATTTGTCAATTGGGTAATGGCTTGATTTTTTGTACAATTGACTTAAGAGCTCACCTTCTAATACCAGCTACAGGTAACTAGCCTTAAAACCAAGAAGACAAAAATCACAAAATTTTAGAATTTAAAACAACCTTAGTAGTCTGTAGCCAACATATAAGCTGAAGGAATCTACTAAAACATTTTCACTGACTGTAGCTTTTTAAGCACCTCAGTTCATTCTCTTTTATGTCTTGTATTCATGCCCTGAGAAAACAGTAGACTTCTCCACTATTGTTATGAGGTTGATAGTCCTCAGGACCCTCAGCAAGATCCCAATCTATGATTTCTCTTCACTTCTTTCTCTGATCTTTAAATGAATGAACTCTCACCTGAAAGCTTCCTTAGCTCTCTTATATCATTCCTTATGAAGGAATGGGCAGGTATTTTTTTTTCCACAGAACATCCAAGTTCTTCCTTCTCTTCAGGAAGAGCCTCAAATGTGAAAAACATCCAATTCAGTGCTTCGGTGGGCTTTGTCATTTCTTTTTTTTCCTCTTAGGAGAAGCATTGTGGATTTGAGTAGTTATTAAAAAGCTGACTGCCTAAGAGTCTGAAAGATCTGAGTCCATGCCTTCATGGCTGTGGGACAGTGAGAAAGTCCCTAAAGCTCTCAGTGCCCTCAAAAATTCTTAAGACCATAATGAAAGGTGCCAGCTTCGCTCAAGAGCCCCTCTACCAAATGGCAATCACAAGCCCAGGCTCTTCACCTGTTTCCTTTAGAAAAATTGCAAATGAGAGCAATTAGGTGGCAGAGTGGATAAAGCACCAGGCTTGGAATAGTGAGGTCCTAGGTTCAAATATGACCTCAGATATTCTTTTTTTTTTTTTTAAACCCTTACCTTCTGTCTTGGAGTCAGTACTGTGTATTGGCTCCAAGGCAGAAGAGTGGTAAGGGCTAGGCAATGGGGGTCAAGTGACTTGCCCAGGATCACACAGCTGGGAAGTGTCTGAGGCCAGATTTGAACCTAGGACCTCCCGTCTCTAGGGCTAGCTCTCAATCCACAGAGCTACCCAGCTGCCCCCAACCTCAGATATTCTTAACTCTTTAAGTTCTGGGCAAGTCACAACCCCAATTACCTAGCCCTCACCCTTTAGTCTTAGAGTTGTTACTAAGATAAAAGGTAAGGGTTTAAGAAAACAAAAGAAATGGTAAATATATATCAACAGAATTAAGATCAAAAGGGGTTCTTTTATACTTTAGTCAGGATACATAGAGATATTTAGATCCCTGAAATACTAACAGCCATGGATCATAGTAGTTGTGTGTTCATTCCAGAACCCTGGGAGAGCCAAGAAAGCTCAGATACCCAGAGGGAAGGAGGACTAAGAGTAGGGTTGACTGGCATTTTCTCATGTAGGCAGTTCTTTTACAGAGTGCTTTCTCATCTTGACACAGGTTTATACAAGCCAATTCAACCAATATTTATTACATTCTGCTTTTGGCAACATAAAGGCAAAAACAAAAGAGCCCCTTGCCATCAGGGAACTTCCATTTTTCTTAGGGTTGAAAGAGGCTCTTTAGTCCATTTTCTACCCAGTGAAGGACTACCATATTTTATATCTCCATTTTAATTAATTGATGATTTTACTACTTCTGATGGCAAAATGCCTCTCTTTGAACATTTCCAGGTCATAGGAAAACCTATTCTAGTTTTTCTCTGGACAGATGGTACCATCTTTTAAGTCCCTGGAAGCTCTCAGTGCACTCAAGGGTATGAAAACATGCTAAGAGAATATCACCTTTTGCATCATTTCCCAAACAATTTTCCACTACACTAGAAATACGTTTCATATGACGGAAATAAATTCCAGTAAAGAAAATGTTATAGTAAAAAAATGTTAATGCTGGTGCTATTTTCCCTTAAAATATTAAATATATTATATATTTATCAAAATGTTTACTGCATACTGGGGTTTTTTTCAGTATGAAAATATTTACTCCTGTGTTCTAGAAAATGACTTTATCTTGCTCTATCCTTAGGACATTCCATACCCTATGATTCTCAGGACTAATATTTATACATTCTATCATATATTTCAAGCCCCAAAATGTTTTTGTAGCTAAGATAATTTGAAAATCTGATGTCCCAGAGGGTAGGTTTTCCACCATTATCAGAAAGGGAAGGACTTTAAGACTTTTAAGCCATAAGAGCCTGGGAGGAAGGATACTTGATAGTAACTTTGGAAATGACAACTGGTCACGTAGATGATGATCACTACTGAGATAATTGTCAATACTGAGTTTTGCAAGTACTGTCATTACAAAATAGTGCTTGGAGCCTCATGAAACTTTATAAATCCTATTTACAATAGGATTGTGACCCTTCATGCAGACTAATGCTGTGAGCTATTGCTATTTCTTTGAAACAACCAATGGGACTCTGACATATTGACCTCTGATGCAATGATTGGGTCTAGTGGTTCTGTGAGACTTCTCACAGCCTATAAACAATATTGCTGATGCAAATTGGAAATGGAGAAAATGCTTAGGCTACAATGCTGGATTGTATTTTCTCTAGTCCATGATTTAATTATGTTTTCTCTCCTTAATGGGTTTATTCCTTCCCTTTGGGAGAATTTTCTTGACATTCTCTGTTAACTTCCTTATCTCATTTCTTGTACCTATGATCCACATTTTTAAAAAGTCTACAGTACAAATCTCTCCTCTTTCTAAGTTCTTTAGCTGGTAACTCTTATCAGTACTCTTATCCATTATTTCATCACATAGAGGTCAATGGATGTAAAAAATAATAATAATATTGAAAATTTTTAATTAAAAATAGATATCTTGGAATAACAGGGCTATGTGGTCCCAATCTCTGAGACCAGACCTTTCCCCTCAAAGGATTTAGAATCATGTTAAATAGTAAAAAATAATAGACAGTAATACAAGATGCTAAATTGACAGGATATGATTAATGATCCATTGAGCAGTGCTGACAAGAGATGCTTTAAGCCATAATCTGAGAGTGGTTAGTTCACTGTATACTTGTACCAAGATAATTCAGGTGCAGACATCATTTATCAGAATGGCCGTGAGGTGGAGCAGTTTGCCTCAATTTCCTCATCTGCTAAATGGGAATAAAAGAAGTTCCATCTTCCTAGGATTGCTATGTGGAACAATTGCCTGATACCTAGAAGGCAGCTATCATTATCACCATTATTATTATTATTATTATAATCCCATCCTAGCCTAAGTCAGGAATGACCTTTTCAATATGTTCCCTGTGAATGGCAGCATGTGCCCTACTTGGAGTCTACTCCAGTTGTAATTCAGTCCAGCACTAATGACTCCAAATAGATTCCCTTTTGATAACAAAGTATTAAAACAGACAGAATCTTAATAGCCTGGGGTTCTCTAAATATTGATTTGACATGCATAGTATGTAGGTATCATTGTCTTTCTGCTTTGGGAATTTTTATATTTATTTATTTACTTGGAATCTGAAAGCAAATAACCAGATCCCAATAAGTACATTTTTAAGAGTGAGGTTACTAAACCAAGTTCTTCTACTACAGGATCTTTGAAATCTTCTTGCAATGTTGGATGAAGAGTTGATATGGAGTAAACAGGGAAACAAAAGAAGAAAGTACAGTAATTTTGTGCTAGAAGTAGGGGCCGTTATTATCTCCATTTTACTCTGGACCTGGAGTCAAGAAGGTTCATCTTCCTGAGTTTAGAAATGGCTTCAGACATGTACTAGCTGTGTGACCTTGGACAAATCACTTGGTCCTGTTTGCCTCTGTTTCTTCATCTATAAAATCTGGTAGAGAAGGAAATGGCAAACCACTCCAGTATCTTTAACAAGAAAACCCCAAATGGGGTCACAGAGAATGAGACATGACTGAAAATGACTGAACAATTAAAAAAACTGAAGCAAATGGGTTAAGTGATTTGTCTAGGGTCACCCAGTTTCTGAGGACAGATTTGAATTAAGGTCTTCCTGACTTCAAGCCCAGCATCCTATCCATTGTGCCACTAGCTCATGTGAAAGCACCAGGGCTCTTTCTAGGGGACCAAATGAGCTGCTCATGTTTTCATCTATCCAACAGTCATTATCAGACTCATCATCTTCAAGCTAACATCCTACCCCAGCCTACTCAAGCAAATGTTTTGAAAAGCTGCATCACTGATTTGGGACTCAGAAATGTGCTTAGTAGTGGAAGTTCTCAAACCCAGAATCTTGGGCAAGTCACTTAACCCCAATTGCCTAGCCTTTGCCACTCTTCAGCCTTAGAATCAATACTTGGTATTGCTTCTAAGACAGAAGATAAAGTTTGGATTTTTTTAAAAGAATAAATGAAAGAAAGAAGGAAGGGGAAAAGCCCTTTTAATGAATTTGCATCGGCAAGCAAAACTAATTCCTACATTGGTCAAATCCAAAAATACGGCTCATTCTGCACCAAGTCCCCCTCGCCTCCCACCAAGGAGATCAGAGAATGAGTAAAAGAACCCATATGTACAAAAATACCAATAGCAACTCTTTTTGTAGTAGCAGAGAACTAGAAACTAGAGACACTCATCGGGTTGGGAAAAGCTAAATGAATTCTGTTATATGAGTGTAGTGGTTATATAAAGGATGGTTTTGTTGAAACCTGGGAAGATGTATATGAGTTGAACCAGAAGAGTTGTAAAAGATTGGGGAAACCTTGAATTTCATACTAAATATGAACCAGAAAAAAAATTATATACAGAGGGCAAAGACTTGGTAGAGTATAAATTCAGGAGAATTTGTTTTCTCCATGTTACCAAATGGTAGGATGCCACTACAAACCTCCCTCAATTCAGAGTGACTAAGAAATTACCTGAGGAAACAGTGGAAGGCATTTTATTTGTAAGAGATCTTAGATTATACCTTAATTCTTCCCTTTCTTCCTCCTCCTTAACAATAGATTGCCATGTAGAAGTTGACAAGCAGTGTGGTATGGTGGAGAAGGATTCTGGATTTGGAGTCAGAGAACCTGAATTCAAGTCTTGATTATGCTACTTCTCAATATGACTTTGGACGAGTTAGTTAACCTCCCTGGGCCTCAGTTTCCCCCTCTGTAAAATGAAGTGTTTGATCTAAATAGACTTTAAGGTCTTTTACAACTCCATACTGAAGGCCTTTTGATCTTCTCTAGATCCATAAGATTTGAGTCTCTTGGCATTTTCCTCTCACATCCCAAGTCCTTGAGTTCTTGATGTTTAAATTCTCTATCTTTTGTTACCTGTTTCTAAAAGGCTCCTTGCTCTAGAAGGTTTTTAATTCCATTCATGAGTCTGCATTTTTTAAACATAGCAGGTGCCATGTCTGCTACATCTATAATTAGTGCAAAAAAAAAAAAAAACTAGGAGTATAGTTTTGTAAACAGGCAATATCAAGTTTTTAATGCTCCTGTTAGGAGAGCCAGGCTGCTGATGACTAATACTTCCCTTACTTAAGGGCTGCCTTGTATCATTTTAAAATACTCTAGCTAGAAAGTGTTGCAGGACAGGTTTTGTTGAGTGGTATATATTAATCCCTGTAATGACAAGCCCCATTGTCATGAGATTGTGTGATATAAATATTCTGGTTAGTCTGGTGCATTGAATTCTGTATTAGTGAGAATATTCCTGTCTGTTTCCACTTTCTCCACAGTCCAGCCTCCTGGGTATCTGTCAGGTCACTCCTGGTGTCAAGTTCATTCCCTATCTGAGAGTGGTATATATCATTGGCAGGGAATATTTATGCCCTACTTTCCCACATCTCTTACACGATTAGCAGCACTTGTCAGGGCCTGGTTCGATGGCTGCTTTTGTACAACGTAATGAGGATGGTGACCCATCAATTGGCAATTCTCGTCTGTCTCCACCAGGAAGAAATCGGCCTCAGGCAACAAACATTCTTTTTTAAGTTTCCAAGTCATTTGTGGGTATGAGCGTGTCTAGGAGCAAGCTGTGCACAAATAGTGTGTTTCCAATGGGTTTAATTTAATGGATGAGCAGAAAACATGGCAATTAGGCTTAACCATTGAAAAGCTAACGGGGAAATAGGCAGCTGCACCCTGAAGTAACATCTAATAAAAAAAGAAAGGTATACACGAGGTAGCATGGCCGGCAGAAGCTTCAGCAGACGCAGCCGCCCACTTAGGTCTCCCCAAGCCTCCCATTCTAGCCGTCAGGGGAGTGTTTTTCAGTGCGGGGCATTGTTTTTGATGATGACCGTCATCCTCCTTTATTGCCATTGCTGTCATTACTGTTTTTAGTGATATCAATAGTGAAAATGATAGCATAACAGAAAGATGGCTACTCCAGCTAGAAACCAATGAACAGCCTACATATCAAGGGAAATGGTGGTTTAGGTTTCTTTTCCTCTTTTAAAATTAAGTCTAGGAAAGCGATTTTTGATTTCCATATACTTCCATTGTCCAAGGGTTGAATTTTCTACATTTAGGATGTATAGGGGGGATAGAAATAGCAAGTTCCTTGTTTAAAACGTACCTCCAGAGGTTGCTGTTCACTTGAGCCCTCTCCAAAAACACTACCCTTTGGGAAGATTAGCCTTTGAATTTGCAGAGGTTTTCATTTGCGTAAACATGGGGCCCGTTGTCATTTTGATGGGCCACCAGACCGACCTGGGTGCTTCTCAGTTCCTCCTGCGACATGATGAAGTACAGAAGTGGCGAGCGGGAGACAGCATTAATTACTTGAGCCAGCCTCGCTGCTGACCTGATACAAGATTAACTGCTACTTTGAAGCCTTTATTCTTCAGACACTAGAGCTGTCTGGTTATCTCACTTCACTTGAAGGGCTCGGGACAATAGCTGCGCTGATGGTAATGCTGGCAATTTCCCTATTTGTTTTGCAGGTCACCGCTCGGGGGTTTGGGCCATTGTTACAGTTCGCCTACACCGCGGAGCTGTTACTCAGCCGAGAGAACATCCAGGAGGTCATCCGCTGTGCAGAGTTCCTGCGCATGCACAACCTGGAGGACTCCTGCTTCAGTTTCCTGCAGACCCAGCTCCTGAACAACGAGGATGGCCTGTTCCTGTGCAAAAAGGACACCTCTTGCCAGCGTGTACACGCCGACGACGGGGAGAACTCAGAGGGCGAGGAGGAGGAGGAAACCATGGAGTCGGAGACCTCCAAGATCTCGTGCCCCAAGGAGCGGCTGCATCCAGAGCCCCTCGGCTTCGAGTGTGCAGCACCCGTAGCGGAGAAGGAAGAAGGGGTGCTGCTTCCTGACTCGGAAGTGCCGAGAGACGACGGCAGGGGCAGCCTGGACAAGGAGGCGCTGACACGGTACCCCAGATATAAGAAATACCAACTTGCTTGTACCAAGAATGTTGTCTACAACACATCGCACATCAGTACCTCAGGTTTTGCAAGCGCACTCAGTGAAGAGAACCCGGGCAATGGCCTCCAGGCAGGACTGCCCGTAGGGCAGATTAAAAGTGAACCTCAAAGTGAAGAGAATGAGGAAGAGAGCATCACCCTCTGCCTGTCTGGAGAGGAGCCTGACGTCAGGGACAAAGAGGGGGACATGGACATGGATAGGAAACAGCCCAGCCCCACCCCTGTGGCCACCACCTCTGCTGCTGCTGCTGTTGCTGCTGCTGCTGCCGCCGCGGCCACAGCCACCGCTGCTGCCCCCTCGGCTGCCTGCATGGACAGATCTAAAAGCGGGGCCTCCCCTTCCTGTTTAGGGTCTCTCTTCAACAGAACAAAAAGTGCAGAGTTGCCCAGTACTTCCCAACAGCACTTTGCCAGGAGTCCAGCTTGCCCTTTGGACAAGGGGACAACTCAGGGTGACCATAAAACTGACTACAGCCCTTTCACAGGGAATTACGGACAGCCCCATGCCAGTCAGAAGGATGCTTCTAGTGTCCCAGTGGGGTCTCCTCTCAAGGGGCCCGCTTTTGAAACTCTCTGTAAGCAAGAAGGCGAGCTGGACAGGCGGAGTGTGATCTTCTCTTCCAGCGCTTGTGACCAAGGGAACACTTCGGTGCATTCATACTCTGGCGTGAGTAGTTTGGACAAAGACCTCACCGAGCCCGTGCCAAAGGGTCTTTGGGCAGGAGCTAGCCAGTCCCTCCCTAGCTCACAGACCTATTCCCACAGTGGACTAATAGCTGATCACTTGCCAGGAAGGATGCGGCCGAATACCAGCTGCCCGGTGCCAATTAAAGTTTGCCCTCGATCTCCCCCCTTGGAGACCAGGACCAGGACCTCCAGCTCCTGCTCCTCCTACTCCTACGCAGAAGATGGGAGTGGTGGTTCTCCTTGTAGCCTCCCTCTCTGTGAATTCTCTTCCTCTCCCTGTTCCCAGGGAGCCCGATTCCTTGCCACTGATCATCAGGAGCCAAGCCTGATGGGAGATGGAATGTACAACCAAGTCCGACCCCAAATTAAATGTGAGCAGTCCTATGGAACCAACTCAAGCGATGAGTCTGGATCGTTCTCTGAAGCAGACAGTGAGTCATGTCCAGTGCAAGACAGGGGCCACGAGGTAGGGAGTTAAGATAAGTACAAGTGTGTAACTCATTTAACCAGCCCATTGCTGGGATGGCATCTAGCTTCTGGGGCTCACCTTTCTCTCCCTCTTGCCAGTTTTTTTCCTATTTATCAGGTGTTCTAGCGTGTTTGGGATACATCTCCCTCCCCATCTGGAGAGGCTCTGTGGTTTGAAATTGTACCTGCTTTGCTTACATTTTAATAGCCAACAAACAGCATGGTACAGTGTAAGAGGACCTGTCTTCAATCCCTGGTCTGCAATCTTGAACAAATCCCTTTTTTTTCTCTCTTGACCTTCCTCTTTAAAATGAAGGGGTTGAACGGGATGGACTAGCTCTGAAACTAGGATCCCAAGCACTCAAGGTAGGGATGGAGGATGACCTTTAGGGTCCCCAGGGGCTTGGCTAGTAGAGCATACACTGAAACATCCCACCAAGCTAAAAAGATCTCAGAAATGGGGCCAGCAACAGACCATATGTCTATCCCACAAAAAGCAACCTAGCTGCATCCAGGACTCTTCCTCAGAAGATTAGTCACCAAAGGATGCATTTCATAGCCATAGCCCTTCTATTTCCTAAGCTTAGAAAGGGGATTGCGATTTGACCTGGTGGAGGGACTGCCTACACCCATGAACTATCAGACTCTTGAAAGCCTTAAATTTACAGATATCTAACAAGTACAGTGAAACAGCCCAAGAGTAAAAGCAAATCTATCTAAACTTCACTGAGATCACTTTTAAACTTTTTTACAGTGCTTAGCACAAGTCCTGGCCTGTAATAGGCACTTAATAAACGTTTATTGATTTTTTTTTTGAATGTCACCTTTCTCCCTGCTTTCTTTTTTACCACTAGAAGACTTGAGCCTTAGTGGTCCAATTCTAATAGCTTTCTTGCCTTTTAGGGAAAGTACTAACCTTACCTACCCTAAGAAAGAGATTCAGGCAGTCCCAGATAATCCAACTACAAGGCCCATCCTCTTTAAACAGCTGGTTTATACTTTTAGTGTCTTCATATGCCCCCTCCTCCACCCTCAGCCTAAAGAAAACGCAGAATTGGGGCAACAAGGTAGCACAGTGATGGAGAGCCAGGCCTGGAGTCAGGAGGACCTGGGGTCAGATCTGGCCTTAGACACTTATTACAAGTGTGACTCTGGGCAAGTCACTTAACCCCAGTTGCCTAGCCCTTACTGCTCTTCTGTTGTAGAACTGATACTGAGGCAAAAGGTAAGGGTTTAAAAAGAAAGGAAGAGAAAACTATGTGTCCTCATCCTGATTTATTTTAAGTCGTTTGTTTTTTATAAAGCTTGATTAAAACTAGAGGATCTTTTTTTTTCTTTGGGGGTGGGAGGGAGACCCAGATATAAGATTTCATTAGTTTAGAAAATTACCTACACTAATAAAAGTCCTTCTACTAACATAGATCAGCACCTATTCTGCAGTTTATAATCTTAGACAGTTGGAAAGTTAAGCAACTTGGCCAGAGTCATACAACTAGTATGTAGAAAAGATGGGACTTAAACCCATGCCTTCTTGAATCTGTGGTTGGCTCTCTAGCCACCATGCCATGGCCCCCTCTTAATATCCAAAAAGCAGTGTGTTTCAGTGGAAAGTATAGTGGAATTTGAGTAAAAGGTCCTCAGTCTGACCCTCTCTCTGTCTTTCTGATTTCAAGTCCAGTTCTCTAATCCACACTTAATATCTAATCCAATCTTAATATCTCCATCATGGACAAATGGCATTTATCATCATTAAACAATGGTTTCCCAGTCTTCATGCTGTCCTGATAAACAGAAGACCCTCGATCTGGGCTGTGTCTCTGCCTCTCCTTTGTGCTGGCCCTGCTTTGATCCCATTTCCCAAGGTTACTCTGGAAGCACATGCACACACACAGTCAGTCAAACATAACACTGTGGGGGATAGATATCCCTTAATATGCCCTCCATAAATTATAGGAAATGAGGTTTTTAATGGGGAGTGGAATCGAGCTCTTGGTTTTCATCCAACACTGGAATTGAAATGCTTCTACTGGAAGAGATTCCATTTCTCCAAGGGATTAAGTGATGGAGGTTGGGTGGAGGTTGGGGTCAAGACCAGATAACTCACAGAGGGAAGAGGACTGAGGAAGCAGAAAAATAAGAACCCCCTATTTTCCACCTCACGAATCAGCCTGACAGGGTCATAGAACAATGCCATTGTGATTTGGAAGTTGGCCTTGTTTGTGTCTGTGCTGATTGGTATGAAAGTAAATACAGTGAGGCCACCTTTCAGCTGGACCACCTCCTCCCATCTGCCTTAAAATCAGTGAGTGGGTCTTGTCCTCCTCTGTCAACTGGAAAAATGGAGAAACAAATAGGATTTTTACTTTTGTGCTGGGAAGCAGGGGAGGGCAAGGGAAACAAGTGCTGAATTTAGCCTCAGAGGACCCAAGTTTGAATTCCAGCGCTGCCACCTACTGATTCTATTACCTTGGACCTCTCTTGGCTCAGTGTCCTCTGAAAAATGAGGGTATAAGACTAAAGTTCTAATTGTGTGGTCCTATGATCCCTTAGAGTTCTCTGGATCTTGAAGGAATAGGAAGATTTAATTTAGCTTGAGAGCAAAAATCCCATAAAGCTGGGATGGGGGCAAGGTGTCTTTTCATAAAGCCTTGTGAGCTTTAGTTAATCAGTCTATATGAAGTCTACAAGAAAAATGTAGAGTTTTTAGCTTGATCTGGGCTTTTGAAAATGGATCTACTACAGTCCCCTGCTTTGCTTAGAAAGGCATCTTTGCCAGGAGTCATCTGCCACCTACATTGCTCTCTAGTTGTTTTCTGCCCCTTTGCATCTATAAAACAAAAGCAAGGAAGTAGAAAATTACTTTTAATTTAAAATTTTCAATTATACTTATTTTACCTAAAAATTAAATGTGTTCATAATTTTAATAATGACAAAATTTTATTATTTTTCAAGGGAATTGAAAAAATATTTTAAAAATAAGTTAAGAAGCCACATAGGTAGTTCCATGGATAGAGAGCCAGGCATGGAGACAGGAGGTCCTGGTTTCAAATCTTACAGCAGACACTTCCAGGGCAAGTCACTTAATAAAAGTTGCCTAACCTTACTGCTCTAATGCCTTGCACCCAATACCTAGTATTGATTCTAAGACAGAAGGTGAGAGTTTTTTAAATAATAATAAGTTAGCTGAGTAAATAGTAAAGGAAATGAAGAAAACTTTTTCCTAACTGAATATATCAGGATCACTTGGATTTTAGAACTTTCTACATAATAAGCACTTAATAAATGCTTTATCATGCATTCTATTTATTCATCCTAGAGTTAATCCAAACATATTGAACATTTTAAGAATGATCTGTCAAGCTGTCATAATAATCTGAAACAGGAGCTTCTTCTTTTTTAATGGTTTGCTTTCTAATAGAGTTCAATGTGACATTGACCTAAAGCGAGTAGAGGCTTTATGAAACAGGTCAAGGGTTTCTTTCCATTTCTATCTCTTCAGTTTTTCTCTATGGGTCTGACCAGAGCACCTGTTTTGTTTTATTTTGTGAAACTGTTAGTATATGTCAGGTTTATCAACATCATGATTTGGAGGACCCTGGAGTGAGTAGAATACATGGGGAGATGGGGAACAAAAGTTTTTCATTTTCTTTTTTTCTTCCTTAAAGTTATTCCAAAAAGGTTGCACTTTTATGTTTGATGCATATAGTTAAGAAGCTGCCAATTTCATATAAACCCTCTTTTACCCCCCACCCAACTTCCCAAGAAAGACGTTAAAGCCATTTATTGGCACTTAATGCTGCCAACTAGAGTGGGGATGTTTCCTCTGTTAAGCCAGTGTCCATTCGATTGCCTTAAAACAGCAATAAAACTAGACTTATTGAACTTTTAAGAATGATCAGTCAATCTGTAATAATAATCTGAAATTGGAGTCATCTTCTCTTTTAATGTGTTGCTTTAGAATATAATTTGTTTTTACTTTCAAAAATGATTTTTAAAAAATTTATAAATAGCAAGAAGAGAAATCTTCCATTCATTTGGACCATTCATAAACCATATTTGCCTTGACACAAACATACCCAGTACCTGTGCACTTTCCAGAATAGTGATCTATTGATGAATAACCAGCTGTAAGTTTGAAAGTTTCATATTAAGGTAACTTTTTTTGGTTCAGACACTTGCATTGACTCATAGAATTCAGCTCAGACTTGAAAAGAAGGTTCATTTAGATATGCAGTTACCAAAATTATCATAAAAGCATTGGTCCTTTAAATCTACAAGTATTTTTGAAGGGGGTTTTTTTAATAGAACTGTTTTAACTTAGTTAATATTTTTCATGAAGAAAGGGAGGGAGGGGACTGAACTCTGAACTCCAGAGGTATCTAACATTGAAATTAGTAGATTAATCTTCACAACCAGAATTAACAAAAAGTATTGAAATGCTACTGGGAAAAGATGGGTTCCCAGGTAACCACAAAACACCCAAAATGTTTACTTCTCCAGCTATGGTTTTATACTTAGTTGAATCACATAAGCATATATGTTTTGTCCATGTATGTGCATATATATTAAAATATACAGAAACACTGATCTATATGTACATTGGCACTACACTTCAGGAAGGAATAATTTCATCTGAGTGCATACTCCCCCTATTGACAGAGATTACAACCCTCCTATAATTCATTAGATGAATTACAGTTGCCAAAATATTCATGACTATAGCCAAATTCCTCTCTACTTATCTAGTATAGTCCTCAGAAAACAAATATATGGAAAGATATATGTTCTTTTATTGTGTCTGCTATTTGAAAAAAAAATCCTTAGCTATATTTCTAGCTGGCATTATATTTTTACTCCGTATAAAACCTATCTAGAAAAAGACATTTTGGTCTCTAGAATACTGAACCATGCTACATCAAGGAGAAAATAATCCCATGAGAAGGAAGTAGTAATAATAGGAATAATCCTCCAGCATGATACAATTAACATTATATCTTTATAGAACTATTAGTCTTTTAAAAGCACTTTCACATCTAATATTTCAAAGAACTCTATCTGTCAGACAAAGTAGGTAAAAGATTCAATTAAATGTACTTATTTATTCATGGGGCATAAAGAGGATGTTTGGCTTAGGGTTAGGGTCCCCTAACCCTAGACCATTCATTCCCTTGCCATTCCCTCTATTTGGGGGAGGGGCAGTGAAGAAACAAGAGAACTGTGCAGTGCCCTCCTCCTTGCAGCAGTCACCCAGCCCTAAAGCTGTTATTTCAGCCCAGGGATTGTGATCCTCTGTCAGATAGGGATAATAATTCCAGTTCTGCCTACCTCGCAGGCAGATCCTTGTGAGGATCAAATGAGAGCATAGATGTTAAAGTGCTTTGAAATGTTAAAGGCACCACTTAAATCTGTGAGGGTAGTATCCTTCCATCCCTGCCTTTCCTTTCATGTGAGCTCTTGGCTAAACATCTTCAATGGGACAGGCATCTGTCTGTGTCTGTGTGTCTGGGGGGAGGTGGAAGTTAGACATAAAAATGTTTCCCAAATTAGCCCTTCTATTACTATATGATTTATTTTTTTTTAGGGAAAAGTCTCTTTTTTTCCCTGCCCTTGTCCAAAGGCTGTGGATACTACGTAGGTAAAGTGTACCCTAGGAAATTAGGAAAGGAAAGAGGGGTTGTTAGAAAGGCATCAGGCTTCACAAACCTTTAAGTGTTACATGAATGTTCGCTGTTATTGTTTCGTTGTTACCTTTTCCTTCAAACTTAAGCCCCCTTATACAGTTAGGAGGGAAAAAAACGCCTAAGGCCCTTGAATGATGGACTAAGAAGTGAAAGCAGATATCAGGGCCCAGGAGCTCTAAGAGCAACGGTACTCCTGACTAGGAGCCTGGTATCTCTCTGCTTTCAAGACCACAGGTGTGGTTCTGGGATTGGCTCTAGAAAGACTGTGCCAGCAGCCACTGGCAGCTGTCAGATGCCAGCAGCCAATCTCGTTTGGGTCAGGAAGAAGAGTGAACATCCTGACTTCCCCAGGCCCTTTCCCAGGGAGCCTGCTGTCTGCCTAGCACACGGAGATGTCGCTTTGATTTTCCTATTTCAAAGTTCCCATCTTGCCCCTAACCCCCGGGAGGCAGAGACAACCAAATGGACTGGCAGGCACCGTTCACTCTTGATCCCTTGAGAGCAAAAGCCCTGGCCGTATCCTGCTGGCCTGAAATTGTACCCCCCTTTTGTCAGCCCAGATCCAGCGGCTCGGGCGGGTCCTCAGATCCATTCCCCGCGTTGTTCTCCCAAATCCAAAATCGCTGGAGCAGGGCGGTAGGCAGCCCCAGGGAGTGATGCGAGCTGCGACCCTGACTAAGGACACTGGGCAGAAAGAGCAGCCGGGAGAGGCCTTTCCCTTGCTGAGTCAGGGGCTGCCCTGAGGGCTCGGCGGCCGGAATCCCAACGGCCAGACAGGAATGAACACCCGCAAGCCACAAACTTATTTTGTATGCAGCTTGTTTATCCCGTAGTGGGTTTGGATGGGCGGTGCCTAATGGGCAGAGGCGTGGTAAGGCCAGCCCCTTCTGGAGTGGCTGGTGTATGGTTAAGTGAGTTAAGAGCCAAGACCCTGCTCGGGAAAGAGTAAGTGTGTGGAGAGACGATAAATAAAAGGCTCCTTGAGTCCATCTTGGGTATAATAATTCACAGGAAGGGACTGGGGGAACAAACAGAAAAAAAACTGGCTTTTCTTTCATTTTGTCCAAAATTAGTGACAAGTTTGGGGGGTTTTACAGCCACTTTGGGAGTTATAGGAGTATATTTATTTATTTATATGTATTTGCTTATATATGTACTTATACATAAATAGATATATAATGCTTATATATAAATATTATACATATATAAATTATATATACTCACAATGTTTCTATATTATACATACTTATATCTAATATATAAAATAAAATACTTCTATAAACACACACACACACACACACACACACACACACACACACACACACACACCACAAGTGCACTTTAGCCCAGACCACTAAGAAGACAAAAGGATTAGGTAGCTGAAAGACTGTTTACCTGTGTATTTCCAGGGGCCGAAAAAGCAATAGAAGTGGACATGATATCAAGGAGCTTGAAGAATACCTTGGGAATTTTTTCATCTCCTTACTGTAACATTTTTCTTCTCAAAAGGAAAGAGCTCTTCTAAAACACACACACACACACACACACACACACACACACACACACACACACACACACACACACACGGTTTTCATGTGGGAAGATCTACAGGTTAGCCTCCTTCCCTTCGATCCCTTTGAAACCCAAGCATATACTGTAGTGGCTATGCTATGGGTAGATATTAATTACTCTTTCACAACTTTTCTGTGCTCAGGCCTCTGGCCGGTTTCTCCAGTTTTTGAGAACCATTGTCTGTCTGTCTGATTCAAAATACTGTTTTGGCCCCTCATATTTGCCCCTCCTGACTTTTCCCTGAGTAGCAGGTATGTTTCTTTCTTGAAAATAAAGGCGCTTTAGAACAGAGCCAAAAATTGTTTTACTGTTCCTTTTTTTAAAGGGGCTAACGGCTGGCACTCCCGTTGCAGAAGGCCCTCTCCAAGCTTCGTATTGAAACACGAGTGCCTCTCGCAGAACTCTGGACTTCAGGCACCATCTGAACTGAGGGTGCCATCTGTTTGTGGTCCAAAGGGTCTGGAGGGGAAATCAAACATCCTTTGATATCTTTAGTTATCCCTATGCAAACAGGGCACCCAGGGATAAGGTCAGCCTGGGTATTTGTAGCGAGGAGCCTTTTGTTCTGCCAGCCCTTAGGTGGCCACAAGAGCTGCATGGAGCGGCTCCGAGGTGTGACCCGTCTCGTTATGATCATGCCGGAATGTCACAGGTGGCCAGGGGACAGAGTTTGCCATGTGATAGATATATCAACAGATGCTTTGGGAACCCGTAAAGACCCTCAGAACCTAGCTATGATGTAAATTAACAAAGAAATGTCACGCGGGGACTGAAAATCAAGAGATCACTTTGGGCCCAAAGATTAATGATTTCGAATGTCTGTGTGGATCTGGAAAGGAACAAAGAAAACGGGTCTTGTTTTAGAATTAATAGCTTCATCATCAACTGCTTAAACAGACTTCCAGATGTAATCATTAAGCGTCTGAATACCAAGAAATGAGTTTCTCAGAAGTCTTTGGTTTGGGAAATCAAGATAAATCCATTCTCTATAGCAGCCAATAGGAGCTTTAGCCCATTTGTTCTGAAAGGATTCTTGAACCCCAAGGGAAGTTTGGGTGTTTAGTGCCATCTGCTGGGTAATTCAAGCCTAACAGATTCTTGAAATTAAAATTCCAGCCTGTAACCAAGTTTCCTTCTTGGCCTGTGAATGTAGGGGCTTTCCTTTCCCCAAGGAACAAGAAATAAATCATCAGCCCCCTTTGGCAAAGAAAAAGCAGAGTCAGAAAATAGTCTAAAAAGTGTAAATAGCATGAACTCTAAGAGGATGGAATCTGTGGTGAATGGCATCTAGAGCATAATATGTGAACAGGGGTTGGGGTTAAGGGGAGGTTTGAGGGAGAAGATTCCCCACCTGTGATTTCACCAAGGTAGGGAATTCATGGTATGGAAATTCCCTTGTTACTGATGCAGATCAATAGGTAATTCCAGTGACATGGAACTATCTGGGAAAGGAAAGGAATTTCCATGTGGTCCATCCTGTGCTGAGCACTTTTTACAAATATTATTTCATTTGATTCTCATGACAACCCTGGGAGTTGAGTGCCATTATTATCCCTATTTTACAGTTGAGAAAACAGAGGCAGACAAGTTGAGTGTCTTTTTTTTTTTAACCCTTACCTTCTGTCTTGGAATCATTGCTGTGTATTGGTTCTAAGGCAAAAGAGTGATAAGGGCTAGGCAATGGGGGTCAGTGACTTGCCCAGGGTCACACAGCTGGGAAGTGTCTGAGGCCAGATTTGAACCTAGGACCTCCTGTCTCTAGGCCTGGTTCTCAATCCACTGAGCAATTTGAGTGTCTTGATAGTGTCTGAGGCCACATTTGTACTCAGGTCTCCTTTATTCCGGGTCCAGCTGTTCTATGTCCTTCAGTACCCTGGCACTGTCACCCAACCTATTTATGTCACTGAAAGCATCTTGTCCAGTGGCTGAACCCTTAGAACTACTGATCTCTCCATCTGCCTCAGTGATGAGCTTTGTTTTAGGTGTTGTCTTCCCATTTAAAAGTAAGATCCTTGAAAAAAGGATGGGTTTTTTCCTTTAATAAATGCTTCTTCCTTCATTCACTCAATTCTTAAAAGAGCTGCCTGGGCATTTAAAAGTTAAACGACTTGCCCAAGGTCTGCAGCCATTATCTTTGTGATTTCTGTGACCAGCCTTCTATCCACTTCTATCCACATTGCCTCTTATTATGGGTATTTAGTAAATATTAATTAGCCACAATCAGCTTTACATTCTCAAATTCTTCCCCAGTAAAAGCATGCAAGAGAATCTGCTCTCTCTTAGGTTTTTGCCAAGCCTGGGTTTGTGTGAACTAATTTTTATTTATTTTCATTTTTATGAACTTTTTTTTGTGATGAACTTAAAGATCTTGAACAAACCTAAATATTTCGATATATTAGAAACCAGAAAAGTCTATGTACAAAATTATGAACTTTTGTTGTGTACCATTTGTTACTCTCACTTTTATCAGAATTCTTTGATACTTTGACTAATGAAAAGCCATTGTTTCATGAGTGGGAATACACCTATTAACCCAAATTGCAGCTCTCCTGGCCTTAGTAGAGGGTCCTGAGAAATTGCTGTGGCCAGCAGATGATGGCCAGAGAAACCAGTCTCCTCATAATGTGCAGGCTGGTCCCCAGTGGGCAGAATCTTTCCACCCAGCAGAGATGACATTCTCCTGCCTGTGAGGATTCTATAACTTGACAAGGTGTCAGGGAAGGGCTTTAGTGAGGGTGTCCTCACTACAGGGTCCATTCTTTCATCTAGCCACTGAATGGCGTTACCTCTCCCAACTCTGACCTACCTGATGGGTGACCCTGAGCAAATCACTTTTCCTCAATACTCTAGGCAACCTTTCAGATAAACATCCTACATTGGTAGAAGGAATTCCTCACCAGGGGTTTCCTTCCTTCTTAATCAGTCACTTCCAACTCTTTGAAACCTCTTTGGGGGTTTTCTTGGCAGATAGTGGAATGATTTGCCTTTTCCCTCTCCAGTTCATTTTATGGATGAAACCAGGGCAAACTTGGTTAAATGATTTGCTCAGGGTCACACAGCTAGTAAGTGTCTGAGGACTAAGATGAGTTCCAAACTCTTTTAAGTCCATCAATCTATCCACTCCCATCCTTATCCCCTTCTTCATCAATCAGCATCCCTCCAGACAGTAGATATGATGCAGAGTATGAAAAAAACTATTCCTGTCCTCTAGGAGGATATATTCCAACTGTAAGGGGAAAAAACTGAATTACCCTGGCTTACAAAGAAATAAGAAATCTACCCATGCATTCAGTAGAATTCAAACCCCAGGATATCTCATGTGTGTGCATGTGTGAGCCTGCACAGAGCAGATGGGAATGGAGAGCTCTCTGGACTTGGAGGCAGAAGGCCAGGGTGCTAGCTCCAGCCCCACCATTTTTGGCTTTATGGCTCTGGGTCTCTGACATCACTCCTGAGCCTCACCATCCTTCCTTACAAATGAGGGAGTTGGACAGGATAGTCTCTCAGGTCCCTTGGAGCTGTAAGTCCTTTGATCCTGTAAGTCTTTTAGCCTCTTCACACCTCCATTCACCTTCCACAAACTGAGGGCGATGTGAGTGGTAGCTCCTACCCACCAGAATTCTTGTGAGAACCTACTGAGCTAATACACAAGGGGTCTGGGAACTAATCGAGCATTTACATAATGCTATCTAAATGTAAGATGTTAAGATTATCTTCCAGGGAAATGATAGCTGTCAATTTAGACAACAGAATCAGGTTCAAGAAAACCTTGACAGGCTGAAATGATAGTCCCAATTCAGTTAAGAAAAACAGCTCCAATTTCTATAGCCACTTCAGCTTTACAAAATGTTGAAGGCAGATTGTGTCATTAGAGGCTTGGTATCCAGAACGAGGGAGCTGATCATTTACTTTACCCTGATCATATCACAAGTGGAGTATTAGGGATAATCCCACAGGCCACATTTTTTTAAAAAGAGCATTACTGAGGGGCCAGCTAGGTAGCACAGTGAATACAGCATCAACCCAGAGTTGGGAGGACCTGGGTTCAAATGTGTGACCCTGGTCAAGTAGCTTAACTCCGATTGCCTAGCCCTTGCCACTCACTCTTCTGTCTTAGGATTGATACTAAGTCAGATAGTAAAGGTTATGATAAATCAATCAATCAAAGAATATTAGTGAATTTCATTATACTCAGAAGAGAGTAACCAGGATGGTGAAGGGACTGGAAACCAAGCTATGATGAGATCAGTTGAAGGAACCTAGTGGTATTTATCCTGGAGAAAAGAAGACTTGGAAGAGGAGGAAGAGTATTGAATGTTAGTTGTCTTCCAATGTATTTGAAGAATTGACATTTAGAAGATGAATGATTTCTTCTGCTTGGCCTCAGAGGGAAGAACTAGGAAGTCGAGCCTTCCAATTTCTCTCAACTATTAAATTCTTCCTGAGTATTCTGATAAAATCAGCTTGGCGGGGAGGAGATAAGGAGAATGTACTTATTCTGCAAATTACCATTTTTTCCATCACTTTAAGTCTGGACAATCAACAACAATAAATCAAGCCCTGATTTGTACTGTTGGCATCTGAGGTGTAAATGCTCACACTGAAAATTTAACACTCAGATCTTAAATTGGTATTAGCTAACTGCGGCATATCTTTGGGTACCCATTTATTCAGCTCTCTGGTGTGTGGGCATTACCTTAGTTGGTCCTTGCATGGGTTTAGTTTCTTCACAAGGATTACAATAGTAACACATTTAGATTAGTATTTACCACATGAGGTTTATCTTGCATTATTCTCCTTCTCTGCTTTCTGGTCATAACAGGATTTCTTGCTGATTTCTGAACTCAACATTCATTCTTCTGCCTCCTTGCTGTTAGCCAGGCTATGTCCTTTGCCTAAATTGCATCTTTTCCTTCCCTTCCCCCTCTTAGAACTCCCTAGTTTTATGCAAGACTCAGATAAAGCCTTTCCTGATCACGTCCATATAAACTCCTTGAGGGAAGGATCATCCTAGGGCTAAAGCTGTAAGGGACCATCTAGTCCAGACCATTTGTTTTATAGATGAAGAAACTGAGACCTAGACAAAGGAAAAGGACTTACCAAAGGTCACTTCCATGTGATGTCAGAGATATGACTTGAACTTGGGGCCATCTTGATTACAGAACCTGCCTTCTTTCTTACTGCCTTATACATAAAGGGAACTTAATTAAATACTTGTTGGATTCAATTAGAATAAAAGGACTGTGCCATTTGAAAAATCTCTTTCCAGAGTATTCTGCATCATTTTCTTTGATAGCCTCCACTGATAAACATAGCATATATTTGAGCTTGCTTTGTATTGTCCTTTAGCTACATTTGTGTTTAACCTAAATCTTGGAATTCCCTTATATTTAAAAAAATGTAAAGCTGATGATCCCCACTTCATCCTCGGAACCAGCAAGAAATGGATTTTCAAATGAATTTTCATTAATTTTCTAACCTCACACTTTCCCTAACGAGTGATCTTCCTTCTTGGTTTCAGGTCAAACTTCCCTTTCCTGTCGATCAAATCACAGATCTTCCAAGGAATGACTTCCAGATGATGATAAAGATGCACAAGTTAACCTCAGAACAGTTAGAGTTCATTCATGACGTTCGCCGACGCAGCAAGAATCGAATTGCAGCTCAGCGCTGCCGCAAAAGGAAGCTGGACTGCATTCAGAATTTAGAATGTGAAATACGGAAATTGGTGAGTTGGGTCCTTCAAGCCTCTTGCTCCACAAGTGGAAATCTCCAAGGTTGTTGAGAAAATGGGGTAGTGAAGGCAAAAATAAAGGAAATTGTAAAAGGGAAAAAAAAGACCAATATCAAGAGACAATTAACTATAATGCACCAAAAGCAACTTATAGCTTCAAGTGTTTTTGTATGTACAAAATGTCAATAATGTCCCAAGGCCTTCATTATTTATATAAAGATAATTCTTTTTCAATTTGATTTATAAAATGGGACTCTAAATAACTTGCCTGATTTGGGGGCAGAAGCCTGGATAAGATGATCTCATAAGGTCTTTTCCAACTCCCTTACTTATGATTGTGTCTTTCAAAAAAGATGCCCCATTCCCCATGCTCAAGAGCATCTTATTTGTTCTGTGATAGATAAGAGTTCAATATTCACTGCCACTCCCAGTGCTAAATTCCTTTCCTTCCAAGATAACTAAGCCTTAGACCAGGAGTTGGGGAATACCTACCTTGAAGCCTCAGTTAGGCAAAATTCTGCATTTATCCTCGCATTTCTAAACAATTAAATAGTGAGGCCATGCCTGCATTAACCTGAGAAGTGAGAAATGGATTAACATAGACATACACAATTGCCATGATATCTCCCTGTTGTTACTATGCTTTATATTGCCTTTTGCCTTGTTTTAAGTTACTAGCTTGAAAAAAAATAAAACAGAAAAGTGAAGCCACTTAAAAAAAGCAGGAGGAGCTCTTAAATGCTTCCTAGCCTATGGAAAAACACACTTGGCTTCAGTGTCCCCATTGGGAAAGTAGCATATAAACCCTTGAAGCTCTCACCACATACATTGCTTATCTCCACAATATCCATTTAATCAGCAGTGTACTGGCGTAGCCCTGGTCAGGCTATCACTTAATGATCATCCGATCCCTAACTGGTGGGTGACAGTTCCCCGAGGAAGCCCCCACCGAAGGCCAGCGAAGGCCAGCGAATTTTGCTAACCTCTCTCCCCAGCCCAGGAGTTTCATTCCGCTGCTCTCTTACAGACTTGGTGCGGGAACCAGAAGACTCCAACTTTTCCAAACTTCTTTTGGGTCCTTCCGATCCCCTTCTACATTCATCTATCCACCCACTCAGAATTCTTTGTCTCCAGCACGCGCCACACAGCTTTTGCAAACTTGCCTAATGTATTTCTCTCAAGTTACACTTCTACATCTGTTTATTTTTCATTTTTAAAACATGTTTTCTTGGTAAATTTATAAATATTTTAGCAGGTGCCCTTTCCCTGTGTAAATCTCTCAGACACACATGGCCACCCTGCCTGCCAGATTGCATTTCCTTTCTCTCACATTCACCACAGAAGGACTCATTTTCTTTCTTGGGTTTCTGCTTGCTTGATATTTCATCTTTTCTCTCCTCATCTCCTCATCTCTCCCTCTTTTCCCCCTTGCCTCTCCTCTTTTCCTTACTATTTCTGTCTTCTCCCTCCCTTTTATCTTTCCCTTACACACACACACACACACACACACACACACACACACACACACACACACTAATTCACTATTTCCAAGGGGACCAAAGAGGAGGCCAAAAGCATCCCTGCCCACCTAGGGTATGATGACCAGCAGCCACTAGAGTAATCAGATCAATCAATCAATAAACATTGATTAAGCATGGCAGGCTAAGCAGCATTTGCCTGTATCAATAGAAATAAATAACGTTCAGTTGTTCAACAACTAATGACCGGGTCTGCTCGCTTCCTACAACCTTTGGCTTTTCCTCCTTCTCCTTTCTGTTGCCCATCTCTGAAGCGATCCCAGCCAGGAGACAACTAGCAGAGCATAAAAGCTCACTCTCCAAATAGTAGGTAAGCCATCCTTGTGCGGTGCTTCCCACACACAGATTGCCATGTCAGTCACCACAGCTTTCTTGCCACTGTCGAGCCTGGCACCAGCTGAGAAAACGAGACATTGCCAGTGCCAGAGGGATGAATCCAGCTGCACTTGGTAGCTGCCCAGAGAAAACAGTGATTGGCACGCCACCAAAGGAAGGGCTCCTCAGCGTGCATCAAAAAGGAGAGGACTTTTCTAAAGCCATTTCCCTGGCGAGGGAGCCAGGCGGGGCTGAGTTAGGACAGAAGGGTATTCTGGAATCTAAAACTGGGGAGCAGAGCTTTCATTTGTAAGCCTATTAGTAGTTGTCGTGTGGCTCGTATCAAAACCTCTAGCATATCATGACAGACAAAGCCAGGACTGTACCTGTAAAGGCTGATCCTGCCGTTCTTCAGAAGCCCGCAAATGAAGCGACCATGTCACATTCACAAAATTAACAAGACCGTGAGTGTAGCCATAGTCTTTGAGCCCCCTTAATTAATAGTGGCTGTCGCTGCGCTATCATAAATCTTAGACCGTTAGTGCTGGAGGGGATCTTACGGATCATCTTAACCAATCCCTCTCATTTTACAAAAGAGGAAACTGAGGCAGCCTAGAACAAGGAAGTGTGTCACCCCATCTACAAATATTGGTTTTGTGTTGGTGACAACATCATTATTGCCCCATGTCTCTTTATCATAAAAGTAGATTAAGTATACAAAACAGAAAGTCCCATTAAACAAAATTGCACTCTTAAATACATGGGAGAGGAAGAGGGCTAGAGAGCTTTCAACATACAAATGGAATTAATACAATGTATACACAGAATTCAAAGCGACGCTGGGACCTTATGTCTGCATGCCTTTTAGACTGGAAAAGGAATTCCCTCTGCAAAAGTCTTCCTTCTCATATTCCTTCTCATCATTGCAGCGTTGAGGTGACCCTGGATTCTCAAGTTTTGGCAGGTCCACCTATATCCCAGTGTATCCATCTATGTCCTGTATCAGTTTGGAAAGGGTAATTTTTACCAAGTCGGCTACAAGGGAATGCATTTTTTCAACCACAACATCTCTCAAAAAGCCATCCACTGAATAATCAGTTGTGGCCTATTGTAAAGTCTAAAATTATATCTCAAATAATAAAAATATTATATTTTATGAGGTTTATTAAGGATCATTAGAAATGAAGGAATACAGAGGATACAAAATAAAAACCATATGCCCATGGCTGATTAGCCCATTTAAAATCCCCTTGCTTAGCTTACCACCATACTTGCTGCATCATCCCAAAGAAAGAGCCCATAGGAGGAGTTACCGCCAGTTAAATACCAATAACATAATTCTGCCAATGTGGAGACACAGGAGAGATTATAAGGAATTTTGGGAAATACTAAAGACTTCTGGGGAATGAAGTCAAAGGTTCAGAATCTCCATTTATACACCACATTAAGGTGAATATCCACACTGGTGACATTCCAGATCCTAGAATTGAGCATTGAAATAAAACTTCATGTATCACAAACATATGCACACCCACTCCTGCCTCCTACCCAGTTAGCTCCCTGGTCTCACCGTACTTTGGAATTCTGTTTATATGCTGAAACTTCTCTAGGCCTTTTCTTCTATACATTTTTCAGCTAGATTTTTATTAATAGGACTATTTTGTTTTGAATGTTTATTAATGATAAAGTCAAGGGGCAGTAAGAATAGCTAACGTCTCTAGCACCACATGGTGGGTACGAGGCTTTATAATATATCGTTGTGTTTGAGCCTCATGGCTGTGGTGTAAACTGGACAGGCCAAATAATAGTACCCTCATTTTAAACTGAGGCTTTCAAAAGTTAAGTGACTTGCCCTCCTGGTGACACAGGTATCAGATGGTAGGACCTTGAATCAAACTGAGGGCTTCTATCTTCAGGTCAAGTCCTCTTTTCACTAAGCCTTAGCTGCTTCTCTAAGAATATATTATAATAGTTAAAGGAATTGTAGGGGATTGAAAAGGTACAGAAAATAAGGAAGGCTTTGTAACAGGGAATGGAGGAGTTGAAGGGATAGAGAGAATATGGATACTAGTGAGGGAAAAGGAGAGAGATACCCCCTGCTGAGAGGCTATATTTTGAATAAATGGGGTGTCCAAGAAATGGGCCAACTATGATAGTCTGAGGGGATGTCTTCTCTATTAATTGATGTTGAAGATACCCCAGGGCAGGTAAGCACAGACCCTCCTGAGGGACAAGCCTCCCCCCTGGCAGGGGTCTGATAAAGACTGTTTATGGTTGAATGACTGTCCTTAGGGTCTGCTCCCTCTATGTTCCCCTGAAATGATAGTCCTCTTATCTGACTGTGGGTTATTTAACTCAAGATGAATTTTAATAACAAGTTTGGTTCAGGAAGGCATCAGGATAGAGGGAAGAGGGATTGCCCTATACTTTGCCCCAGAATGGGTTTGAGTCTCTCTCAGCTTTTGAGCTGAGATTTTCTCACAGGCTGTTGGAGGGTTTCTTTTAGTCCTGTCTATGCTAATCTCTGCTAGCTTTCTTAAGTTCAAAGTCTTTAGCAGTAAGCAGCAAGAGGAAGAAAAGGTCCTGACCTTCAGAGCTGGTTGGGCCTGTCTCTTTGGGCTGATGCCCCTAAAGATCAGCCTTACAATTCAAGCTGCTCCCCTAAAATCCTTTTGTTTGATGACACAATCACAGGAATCCAAGTAGAGTACACAGTTGGGAAAAGTCTAGGAATAGAGGTACTTCTATTCAGAGGTAGGGAGAGATCGCCCCTTCCAGTCTGAGGGCCAGGAATGAGTGTCACTTGAGAGCCACTATCACTCTCCAATTCTCCCCTTCCCCACCAACATTGTCAATATCTTCACTCCAACATTCCAACTGCTATCTGTTCCACCTGAGTGCCAGAAAGGCCCAAAGCTTGATTCAGTTTTCCTTTCCCCAATATGCTGGTTTTATGGAATTTTTTTCCTCTCCATATTTCCATGGTTTTTCTGACCAGTTCCCCACACAAGATTGAAGCATCACAGATTTAAAGTTGGAAAGGATCTTAGAGTCCAAACTCCTCATTCTATGGATAAGAAAAGTGAAGCCCAGAGGGATTAAGTTGCTTGCCCCAGATCATAATAGAGAATGGCAGGTTTGAGATTTGAAACCAGGTTCTTTGGGATCAGATCCAGTGCTCTTTCCATGTATATAAATATACAAATATTTCTAGAACTAGAAAATGAGAATAAAGCAGGCACTGCACAATCTTCAACTAAAAAAGTAAATTATCCTTCCCCCTTCCCCCCCAAAAAAATCAATAATCATGTTCAGTGTACTCTACCTACTAAGGCAGGAAATTCTGCTGATTCATTATAGAAAGGTTTCTAATCATCAGGTTCTAACAAAGAGAATTTGCTGATTTATTGCCTAAGAACCAGAAAATTCAACAATTCCCTGAGGAGTCTGGCTAATCAAATATTGGCTCTCTGTCCAGAGTAATATGAGATCTCCAGAATGTGGTCCCAGTAGTCTGGGTAGATGTACTGGGGCTATATTAACAAGCAGGATATCTCAATCAAAGGCCAGCAGGACACAAGTTCACTGGAAATGTTAACCCTTCAATTTGGTTCTGTTTTCCCCAGGTATGTGAGAAAGAGAAACTGTTATCAGAAAGAAACCAGCTGAAAGCGTGCATGGGGGAACTTTTAGATAACTTCTCCTGCCTTTCCCAAGAAGTCTGCCGAGATATCCAGAGTCCTGAGCAGATCCAAGCCTTGCACCGGTATTGTCCTGTCCTCAGGCCAATGGATCTCCCCACAGCCACCAGTATTAACCCTTCGACCACTGGCATGGAGCAAAATCTGGCAGCATCCCAGTGTGTAGGGGAAAGCATGCAGTGCTGCTTGGATCAGGGCACTGTGCCCCTTGGGGCTCCCTGGCTGCCCAACAATGTCTCAGAGAATTGTACAGCTGGGAGGAGATTGGATGGAGCTGACCAAGGTACCTATTCAGAGAGAGGGCCCTCTCTAGAACCAAGAAGCCAAACGGTGACCGTGGACTTCTGCCAGGAAATGACTGATAAATGTACAACAGACGAACAGCCCAGGAAAGATTATACCTAGTGAACTTGGGCCCCGACATCCCCACCCAGACAAATGTTCGTCAGTCAGCCTGTGGCCAGTTCATTTGTTGTCTAGAAGAACGAATTTGGTGCACACTACAGTGGTCTTAGCAGCAATACTGTTTTTAAGTATTTCCTCCTCCCTCCAAGCTGGAGTTACCTAGTTATCTTCACAATGGTGCTATCCCTTGCCCAGGCAGGGAACTCAAACAGTGGCAACACTGTCTGTTTTTATATGTTAATTTCAATCTTAACAGGGATGGACATAACACCTCTGAGGACCCAACCACAGATTATTTTCTCAGTGGCCCATGTCACAAAACCCTATCTCAGGAATTTCCTCTGAATGTTCAATTTTTTTTCATTGAAGACAGCTTCTATACACATCAAAGTTTTATAACTAAACTGTACATATAATATATATATAATATATAAAAATATATCTCCATATGCAAAAGTCCCTGCATGCCTCAATTTTCTCATCCTAAAACTGGAAACTTTCATTTCTAATGTATAAACAGGTTCCAACATTCCTTTTTTTTTCTTTTTTTTCCTTTGCCTTTGATGCTAGAAGTAGTTTGGTAACTTGTTATGGTGGTAATTTTTTTTCTTGGTTCATAGTTCATCAATATTACTCAGTTTGTACTTATTTATGGAAAAAATTCAACATGGAAAGCTTATTTGAGAGTTGATTGCAGACCTTTTGTTTTGTTTTGCTTAATTTTGGGCACAGCCAAATGGTGCCATCTGAACATTGTGGATTTTTTTTCTTGCAGATACTGTACAGTAATGGTCAACTTTGCCACTTGCACTGAGTTTGGGGTCAAACCTATTTTCATAAATGAAGTTGTAACTTCAGTATAACTCGAGTATACTGTATATTATTTGCTTTATAGTTTAAAAAAATTAAACCATTTTAGGTAATTAAAAAAAGCACTCAGGTGATAATTATGTAGGAGAAACAATCTTGCCAAATAATGAATTCACCCTCCAATTTGTAGATGATAATCTGCTTGAATATTTTTGTATTTGAACTCCTTAGCCCCCTCCCTTCCCTTTCCCCAAGCCAATTTGAAATGTATCTAGTTGGTGGTGGATGCTTGATGTCCGGATTCCTGGGTGGGGAAAGAGTTTGGGCATCCCACTTGAAAAATGCATCAGTAACAGAACATCCATCTGTGACTTTACGCCAGGATTCTTTAGGTGTTGGTGTATAGAAAACAAGTTAGTTCTGTTTTCTTCCCCAAGGAAGTAAGCTGTGGTCTGATCACTTCTTACTCTCTGAGGAGTTCTGTGGTAGGATCTTCTCTTTTGAAGTCATGGCCATCAACCCAACTACCTTTGAGAAGGTCAGTCTCCCTGGAGATGACTGAAGCAATTGGTGGAGCTGTAGATTCACTGAATGGTCCAGAAGGCCAGAGAAACAAGCATGCCCCAAGTAGGAGAGACAGCAGTGCAGTTGCAAACCCAAAGTCTCCTGGCATTGGCAGAAGAGGTTTTTTTTTTTCCCTCCCTTCCTCCTCCAAGTGCATTGAGTTGTATTTTGAGGTTACTTCACTGTCCTGCTGCCCAAGTGCATCTATAGTTCATACTGAGGCTTTAGAAAAGACAATACCAGAACTCTTCCTAATGGCATTTTTCCTCTCTTGCTGCAAAATTGGTTGGTTGTGCACATCTACGTAAAGAGAGCAGCTTTTCCTCAGCACAGAGGGCTGGTGTTCTTTCTCCTCTGGTGCAAACGTTTACATGAGGTGTGCATCAATGTTTCTCTTCAGGCACTCAGTAGCTCAGCATCTTTCCTTTAGGAGGAGGAATCAGCTCCCTCACTCCAGTGATACTTTTATGACATCATGAATATGGACACTCATGAATGCCCTGGTCTTGCTTATCACCCCTTGACCCCGTGGCTACTACAGTCTGGCTCTGGAGGAGAATTGTGTATGGTTTGATATGGGGCTAGGGTGGGAGAGTCCATCGGGGGCTAGGTGGCTGATTTTTGGTTCTTTCTTTGTGCCACTGTTTGGACAAATATTAAAGAAGCATGTAAAAGGGGGGAGTTAGTATAAAACATAGGCGAAAAGTGAAACCATAATAACATGTTTTAGTATTAACTTTTTCTGTACAAAATACTAGCTCTAAATGTTTAAATATGTATGGATGCCAGAAATTGTCGATTCACACCATAGGGGGGGGAAAAAAGCCTTTTCTTTTCAAATGCTTTCTTTTTGAAGACCTGCCTCTAGGTTTTTGTTTTGATGTGTATGTGTGTGTGTGTATGTGTGTGTGTGTGCCTGAAACCGTTTTTTATAAGGCCCTCTATGGAATTATTTTTTTTCTTATTTGTTGTTGTTGGAATTTCTTGACCTTGTAAAGTAATTCTTTACTTCACCATGAGGTTTTCATTTGTGGGAGACAATGGTGACAGCAAGAATTTTTTAACTAAATGTGAATCACATGATCACTTCATAGGTTTTTGTTATGGGGAGGAGGTCAACTGACAGTATTTTTTAAACTATTTTTGTTGTTGCCTTTTTTAACGACCTCCTCCTTTTTTTTAACTGTCCTATGAGTATATAAAAAACCAAGTCTGCACCAGCTTCTTGACATGATTTTACCCAATTCACAACTCATGTGCAACTGGTAGTCTTGACCTCATTCCATCCTTTGTGCATATTCTTGTTCTTGTTAAACACCCACAGACCTTGTGATGCAGCTAATTGTTCTAGCCTGGCTCTCGCTGACGGTGAATCTGTTTGTTTTTCCCTCTCCTGACTCTGTCTACTACCCCAACCTTTGCCATGGGAACTATTAATGAAAACCATTGCTTACAGGGAAAAAAAAACTTTTTCAAACTTTAGGGGATTTATTTTTTAAATTATATTTATTTACCCAATGAGTTGACTGATTCCATGAAATTGCTTAGATGCTGTGGATGTGGTCTGAACCATGTGCTTACTAAATTTGTTACTGATTCATTTGGAAAGACTTTAGAGGGAGACACTTGGGAGGACTAGATACAAGACAGAATCTGAACTGGTTCCCATGCGGTAAAGAATTTTTTAAAAAATTATTAGATACTTTCCTCTTTCTTCCTTTCCTTCTCCTTACTCTTAATTTAAAAAAAAATTTTTAACAAAGTAAAAGTACCAGCAAAAAAAAAATTTACACAAAATTAAAGTCTTATATTGTGCTTTTGAAATCCCTTCCTTCCAAATACCTATCCATGGCCAAAGTTCTGGTAGTGTCTACATCAAATTCCAAGTGGCTTCCAACCACTGGGGCTACCAATCATTGGGGCAACAGCAATAAGTAGGCATATCTCACCCCAGTTTAGTGTTCTCTTAGTCATCTGCCTTCTCCAGGTTCCCTGTATCGCCAAAAGAACCTGATTTCATTTAAGCTTATTGTGCTATTGTCACTCAAAAGCTTTGCAGTGTGTATTTGTTTCTGTACATTCTCTGGGGGTGCCTTGGATAAGACAGAACTCCATTGCATGCTGATTCTGGAACAAATTGGTTGGGAAGGAAAAAGAAAAACTCTCAGTCAAGTTACTAGGACATCCTAATATTTATATCTTGGACTTCCTAATGGATGATGACTCAGGCATCAAGGGTTGATGCTGCAGTAGAAGACTATTATTTTGTATAGCGTACGAGTAATTTATTAAATGACTTTCCAAGGGTATGCTGCTTTTAAGATGCACTATATTTTCGGATTTAATCCTTATATTATTGTTTTCCCAAGGAAGTAAAAACATTGTATTACAAAGGCTAAAAACCTTAGTGATTAGTAAACCAACTACTACCTTTCTTTTTAAAAGGAGAGTGGGGATTAGTTATAGTAATGGCATTAGATTAACCGAGTGTAGGGGAAGTGTTGCTCATGTTAAATTCATCACTGCTGTGGAAAGGTCCAATGCAAATTTTCTAGATATTTTAAATACTTTATAATTGCCAGTTTTACACACACACACACACACACACACACACACACACACACACACACACACACACACACAGAAATTTTACTATTATAGCCCTATCAGAAGACAGTTCCTTTAAAAAAAACCAGAAAGTCTATGCCACAATGCTCTGCTGTTAGAATCCGATGAACTACAGGTCCCTGATTGTGTTAAAACTAAAAAGAGAAAGGTTGGGTTGGAGAAAAGCCAGAATCCTCCCAAGATGTACTTCTCAAGCTTTCGCTAGGTTCTCACCCCCTATCTTTGTCCTACATAGTTTTGCCAATTGTATGCTCTTCACCCCACCCCAATTTAAGCTAAGAATTGCTTGGTCAGTCTTTTCAAACCAGCCAAACACCATTAGCACAGTTTGGGGTGGCCGTGGTTCTATTCTCGACTCACTGGGAATGCATGTGTAGTAATTGCCTTTGAAGTTTTCCCAATGGAGGTGAATTTCTTGCAGAAGCAGGGAGTGCTCATGGCAGCTGCACACCCCATGTAATGTTAGAGCTCCTGCTGAAGATAACAGTAGCTACAGGACATTTTTTAGGAGAGAAAATGTAGATATTCTGTTGTGAGCTAGTATTTTCTTCAGATATTATGGTTTTTATTTTAGGTTATGTTTCTGGCAAAGCAATCTTTAGTGTGATTCAGTCTATGTGGATTTAGCATCCATGTAGGAAGTATGTGCGTGTGTGCGTGTGTATGTACGTATGTGTGCTTTGTGTATAATATGTATATGTATGTGTATTTATAATACAACCTGAATTATTTTATGACCCAGGCATCATCGCCGATGCTGTCGAATCCAATCTACGTGAACATACGTATGTGTGTGCAAAGAATATATGTATATAGAAAAGACCTATTATGGCGGATTGGGGATAAATTATTGATCTGACAGTGCAACAACACAGCTTGCAACAAAAAAGTAAATGTACAGTATTTTCCTACACTCCACCATGGTAGATGATATTTATACTAAAGTAATATCAGTGACATGTTTTTAACTGTAAACATAAGACATTGCCATTTTGTGAAGAAAACCACTTTGGTGAGGGGGGTCAACTTGAGTAGTTTTTATTTAATGTTGTAACGTGGTAACTAGCCAAATCCGACAGCTGATGAAATAAACAGTTCTGTGAATTTCACTTTCATTCCAGTACTATTGACCTCAAATCAAAGAATGGCCCTCTCGATGAGCAGAAGTGCACCAAGACCAGACATTTCCCTCAGACTCACGCGTAGTGCCAAAAATGCTCCCTCCAGCCCGGGGAATGGGGGGGAATGGGGGGATTGCTAGGAGCACATAGCAAAAGATCTGTGCCCCTGAAGAAAAAAAAGTGGAAGCAACTGGAGTTGGTCAAAGCGTTTTCTCTCAGCAGGGTGATTCTCAGACCTCTACTATCTCTGGAGACAAGGGTGTGCGTGTGTGTGTATGCGTGTGTGTGAGTGAGTGTGTGTGTGAGTGTGTGTGTGTGTGTGTGCGTGTTTCCCACCCACCTGGCTCACATTCGATCAGAGTGTATTTGGCATGTCTGTGTTCTATTGCTGCTTTGGAGGACCCTGACTCGGGAGCACCCCGAGAACAAGCGAGAGCAAGAGCGAACACAGCAGGGATTGTTGGGTGCTTGTCCTCATATTGGCACCATTCCTTTCAAGCATCGCTTTGGATTTTGAGGCCAGGAGTAAATAAATACCTGTAGAATTTGTTCCAGAACCAGTCCAATACAACTGCACCTCTAATAAATGCCTTACAAACTTCAGAGGCCATATTCAGAACAGGGTTTTATCAGCGTATGCAAGGGGCTGCAGCCCCTCTTCTCTTCCTCCCCAGGTCAAACAGTATGGACAGTTTTCACACATATCTACCTGTATAATCCTCTGTACCTCTCATAACTGGTCAATGACTGTAACAGGTTACATCAGGTGTTTTTCTACATACTTTTTACACAGATTCTATGCGATTAATGTAACTTAATTCAATGCATCATTTAATTGTACTAGTTCTTAAGCTTGTCTATTTTTTTTTGTAGGTGACCGTGGTTTCTTGTGATTTTTATTGTAAAAATGAGATGGTTGTTAATGCTTATTCTCTGTTACTAAGAATTTTTACCTTTTTGGAAAAAAAAACGCGTTGCTATGAACTAATGAATTAAAACTTCATTTACTCGTTGTAAATACAGTATTGTGCAAAAAAAAAAAAAACAGCCCAACCCTTTTCATTAATTTGAATTGCTAGTGTTAACTGAATTTTGTCTAGACACCATTTCTGTTGAAGAAATAAAGACATATCATTATGTATTGTAAATTGACTTTTCTGCCTCTGAAATTTCTTACACTTGAGTGTATTGGTATATACTAGTGACCTAGAATGCATCATAATCTAATAGAGTAATAACAATTTATTAGTGAAGCTAAGATCACATTTGTTATTGTTCAGTCTTGTCTTCTTGAATCCCTGGACCGACTGTCCCTGGGACTTTCTTGGCAAGATGCTGGAGTGCTTTGCAATTTTCTTCTCTAGTTTTATGCAAGGAGGAGTTAAGTGACTTACCCAGGATCATTCAGCCAGTGTCTGAGGTCATATTTAAACTTGGATCTTTTGACTGCAGCCCCAGCACTCTATGCACTGAGCCACCTAGCTGCCCAAGTTCACATTTACTTTTTCCCTAAGAGCATTTATCCTGCTCTGGTTTGAATCTCTGCCTGTCTCACGTGTAATCTGGCGAGATATTCTACAACATAAAATTCTAAATTCTCACCAGGTCTCTCAATTCCAAAAACTCCTGGCCTCAAGAAACTTGATGAGGTAAATAAGACATGTATGATCAACATGCACACACACACGTGCATATACACAAAGGAATTATGAGTTGAGTGCAGCAAGGAAAAATGAGGCAGAGTTATTTCCCAAGCAAGATATTAATTTTGATTCATATCAATGATCATATCACTAATAACAATGACAAGTATGCTGTTAGTAAAATGAGGGGTACTGACATCTCAGCAGTAAGCCAGGGACCTGAGTATGATCGATGTATTAGACTAGCAAGAACCATAAACTGAATCAGTGTCCTTTCTTGATGACCAAAGATCTGAAGAAAAGGCCAACAGAGCCTTTTAAACCCAGATGTGTCTTCCCTTTTGATCATCTGGCAAAGGCAATTCTAATTGGTAGATATTTTAATGAGGAGGTGGATTAAGAGTTCTTAGCTCCTCTACTATTTCATCAATGAGAGGGACAGACTGCTACTCAAGTGATAGAATTAGCCTGCATCTGGAAAAGTGGACTAGCCTTCAGATGCAGTTGATTATGCCCCTCTCTGACACTTTTATGTATTGCTAGTTGCCTTTTTTTTAACCCTTACCTTCCATCTTAGAACCAACACCATGGTTCTAGGAAGAGCAGTAAGGGATAGACTGGCATTGGCAAAAGTTTTCAAGTTCTAATGCCCAAACTGCAACTTCAAGCTGCCTGGGAGTTCCGCTGCATTACCCCAGAGAATGGAGGGAGAAAGTGTTCACTTTGGGTGGCTGGATGGAGGGGAGGGAGCATGCAAAAAAATGTCCTCAGGTACTGGGAAGAGGGTAAATGGAGCAGCTTCCCCCACCGCGTGCCACTCAGCACGAGTGCCCATACTTTGCCAACACTGGGCTAGACAATAGGGTCTAAGTTGACTTGCCCAGGGTCACACAGCTAGGAAGTGTCTTGAGACCAGATTTGAACCTAGCTCTCAAACCTCTGAGTCACCTAGCTGCCTTCTGCTAGTTGCTTTATGGGACCCAGCTGCCTCTAACAATCTTGCTTAGAAAAATAAAAACCATCTCAGCTACCACTTTGGCCTTTCCTTTGGAGTCAAAGTCAGCCCAACTTTGAAAAGGAAAAAGCAAGAACAAAGGAGTCATCCCTTGGGAAGAGCCTAGCCCAGGCTGGTTCTGAGTAGATGCCCCAGAGGCTAAGACTGATCATATTCCTCAACCATGCTTTAGTTTAAACTGGGAGACGTCTCCTTTTGATTAGCCTAAGAGATGGGGTTTTAACAAAATGGAGGAAGGATTACAGAATAATATTAATTATCAAGCAATATAGCATAATACTAATTTTCCCCAGGAGACTGGGCTTGATATTGGGAGAGAATCTGTGAAAATAACCTGGAAGACTTTCTTAAAGAAACTGTGCCTTAAGCTGGCAAATAGGGCATAGAAGATTGAGCACAGGAGGTGAGAAGACAAGTTGGTGTTCCATGCATGCGACACAGCTTGGATATACATTTGTAGAGGAGGATAACAATGCCCAGTTGGAAGGAACCAGAAAAAGAGATTTGGGCAGAGATTTTAGTGAAGAATTAAAATGAGCCTTGTGTGTGATATGAAAAAGGTCTGTTTCTCAAAGCTTCCTCTGCACAGTCATAATTGGTATGTTAGAAATTCATGGCTAGACTAACCCAGACATCATCCTAGTTGAAATATGTGAAAACTGAAGGAAGGAGTGGCACCTTGTAGGTCTACACAGGCCCCCAGCCAGAGTACAATTTTGCTATATTTATCCATTCAGGGTCATCTTCAAATTTATACATTCATTTATTCATTAAAAATTGCTACAGAGCCTGTGATGTGCCAGACGCATCAAATTGTAGAATAAAAGAGACCTCAGGAGAGAAATCCATTCTACTGACTCGTGGTCAATACTTCCATTAAGTCATTCCAGAAAGAATGTTGACTTATAAACAACTAAAACAAATCTCAAATGCATTTTATGCGAAATTTTAGTTAATTTGTTGTATGCTAACTTTATAATCATTCAGATTAGAAATATACACTATTATGTTTGCAATATGAATGACCAAAAGCATTTACTAAATAGATTAAATGTGAAATGTTTAAACACAGAATGTTTAAAGAGAAGGTGAACAAGGGAAGGAAGAGATCTGATTTTTTTTACTTCTATCTTAGAATGAATACTAGGTATCAGTTCCAAGGGCTAGGCAATTGGGGCAAGTGACTTGCCCAGTGGCACACAGCTAGAAAATGTCTGATGTCAGATTTGATCCCAGGTATTTCAGTCTCCAGGTCTGGCTCTCTATCCACTGAGTCATCTTGATGCCCCAAGGGAAGAAAGACAAAGTCATTTATTAAGTACATACTATGTGCTAAGTGCTTTATGAAGAGTATCTCATTTGAACCTCACAACAACCCTAGGAAGAAGGTGCTCTTGTTATCCCTATTTTTTTTAAACATTATTTTATTTGGTCATTTCCAAACATTATTCATTGGAGACAAAGATCATTTTCTTTTCTTCCCTCCCCCCCCCCCCCAATCCCATAGCCGAAGCGTGATTCCACTGGGTATCACAAGTGTTCTTGGTTCGAACCCATTTCCATGTTGTGGGTATTTGCATTAGAGTGTTCATTTAGAGTCTCTCCTCAGTCATATCCCCTCCACCCCTGTAGTCAAGCAGTTGCTTTTCCTCAGTGTTTTTACACCCACAGTTTATCCTCTGCTTGTGGATAGTATTTTTTAGATCCCTGCAGATTATTCAGAAACATTGCATTGACACTAATGGAGAAGTCCATTACCTTCAATTGTATCACAGGGT
Organism: Monodelphis domestica; assembly: GCF_027887165.1. Taxonomy (NCBI): domain Eukaryota; kingdom Metazoa; phylum Chordata; class Mammalia; order Didelphimorphia; family Didelphidae; genus Monodelphis; species Monodelphis domestica. The sequence continues at coordinate 346,883,071 of NC_077228.1, read as the reverse complement.
ATCAGTCTCTGTGTATAATGTTCTCCTGGTTCTGCTCCTTTCACTCTGCATCAATTCCTAGAGGTCGTTCCAGTCTCCATGGAATTCCTCTACTTTATTATTCCTTTTAGCACAATAGTATTCCATCACCAACATATACCACAATTTGTTCAGCCATTCTCCAATTGAAGGGCATCCCCTCATTTTCCAATTTTTGGTCACCACAAAGAGTGCAGCTATGAATATTCTTGTACAAGTCCTTTTCCTTATTATCTCTTTGGGGTACAAACCCAGCAGTGCTATAGCTGGATTAAAGGGCAGACAGTCTTTTATTGCCCTTTGGGCATAGTTCCAAATTGCCCTCCAGAATGGATATCAATTCACAACTCCATCAGCAATGAATTAGTGTCCCTACTTTGCCACATCCCCTCCAGCATTCATTATTTTCCTTTGCTGTCATGTGAGCCAATCTGCGAGGTGTGAGGTGATACCTCAGAGTTGTTTTGATTTGCATCTTTCTGATTATAAGAGATTTAGAGCACTTTTTCATGTGCCTATTAATAGTTTTGATTTTTTTATCAGAAAACTGCCTATTCATGTCCCTTGCCCATTTATCAATTGGAGAATGGCTTGATTTTTTGTACAATTAATTTAGCTCTTTGAGTAATTTTGAGTAAATTTTTGAGTAAATTTGAGTAATTAAACCTTTGTCAGAGGTTTTTATGAAGATTGTTTCCCAATTTGTTGCTTTCCTTCTGATTTTGGTTACATTGGTTTTGTTTGTACAAAAACTTTTTAATTTGATGTAGTCAAAATTATTTATTTTACATTTTGTGTCTCTTTCTAAGTCTTGCTTGGTTTTAAAATCTTTCCCTTCCCAAAGGTCTGACATGTGATACTATTCTGTGTTCGCCTAATTTTCTTATAGTTTCCTTCTTTATGTTCAAGTCATTCACCAATTTTGAATTTATCTTGTGCAGGGTGTGAGGTGTTGATCTATACCTAATCTCTCCCACACTGTCTTCCAATTTTCCCAGCAGTTTTTATCAAATAGTGGATTTTTGTCCCAAAAGCTGGGATCTTTGGGTTTGTTATATACTTACTGAGGTCACTTGCCCCAAGTCTATTCCACTGATCCTCCTTTCTGTCTCTTACCCAGTACCAAATTGTTTTGATGACCACTGCTTTGTAATATAGTTTGAGATCTGGGACTGCATGGCCCCCTTCCTTTGTATTTTTTTTTCATTATTTCCCTGGATATCCTTGATCCTTTGTTCTTCCAAATGAACTTTGTTATGTTTTTTCTAAATCAGTAAAGAAATTTTTTGGAAGTTCAATGGGTATGGCACTAAATAGATGAATAACTTTGGGTAAGATGTTCATTTTTATTATATTGGCTTGTCCTACCCATGAGCAGTTAATATTTTTCCAATTGCTCAAGTCTAGTTTTAGTTGTGTGGAAAGTGTTTTGTAGTTGTGTTCATATAGTTCCTGTGTTTGTCTCGGCAGATAGATTCCTAAGTATTTTATTTTGTCTAAGGTGATTTTGAATGGGATTTCTCTTTCTAGTTCTTGCTGCTGAGCTGTGTTGGAGATATATAGAAAAGCTGATGACTTATGTGGGTTTATTTTGTATCCTGCAACTTTGCTAAAGTTGTTGATTATTTTGACTAGCTTTTTGGTTGAATCTCTAGGATTCTTTAAGTAGACCATCATGTCATCCACAAAGAGTGATAACTTGGTCTCCTCCTTGCCTATTTTAATGCCTTCAATTTCTTTTTCTTCTCTAATTGCTACTGCTAGTGTTTCTAATACAATGTCAAATAATAGAGGTGATAATGGGCATCCTTGTTTCACTCCTGATCTTATTGGGAATGCATCTAGTTTATCCCCATTGCAGATGATATTAGTTGATGGTTTTAGATATATACTTTTTATTATTTTTAGGAACAACCCTTCTATTCCTATTCTTTCTAGTGTTTGCAATAGGAATGGGTATTGTATTTTTTCAAAGGTTTTTCTGCATTGAAATAATCATGTGATTTTTGTTGGTTTGCTTGTTGATATGGTCAATTATGTGGGTGGTTTTCCTAATATTGAACCAGCCCTGCATCCCTGGTATAAATCCTACTTAGTCATGGTGAATGACCCTTCTGATCACTTGCTGGAGTCTTTTTTCTAGTATCTTATGTAAGATTTTTGCATCTATATTCATTAGGGAGATTGGTCTATAACTTTCTTTCTCTGTTTTTGACCTGCCTAGCTTTAGAATCAGTACCATGTTTGTGTCATAAAAGGAATTTGGTAGAACTCCCTCTTTGCTTATTATGTCAAATAGTATGTATAGTATTGGGAATAGCTGTTCTTTGAATGTTTGATAGAATTCACTTGTGAATCCATCAGGCCCTGGGGATTTTTTCTTAGGGAGTTCTTTGATGGCTTGTTCGATTTCTTTTTCTGACGTGGGATTATTTAAGAATTCTATTTCTTCTTCTGTTAGTCTAGGCAGTTTATATTTTTGTAAATATTCATCCATATCGCCTAGATTGGTATATTTATTGCCATATAATTGGGCAAAGTAGTTTTTAATGTTTGCCTTAATTTCCTCTTCATTGGAGGTGAGGTCCCCCTTTTCATCTTTGATGCTATTAATTTGCTTTTCTTCTTTCCTTTTTTTAATTAGATTAACCAATACTTTGTCTATTTTGTTTGTTTTTTCAAAGTACCAGCTTCTAGTCTTATTTATTAGTTCAAAAATTCTATCACTTTCTATTTTATTAATTTCTCCCTTAATTTTTAGGATCTCTAGTTTGATTTTCTTCTGGGGGGTTTTAATTTGTTCGCTTTCAAGTTTTTTTATTTGCATTTCCAATTCATTGATCTCTGCCCTCCCTAGTTTGTTAATATATGCACTCAGGGATATGAATTTTCCTCTGATTACTGCTTTGGCTGCATCCCATAAGGTTTGAAAGGATGTCTCACCATTGTCATTTTCCTTGATGAAATTATTAATTGTTTCTATGATTTGTTCTCTAAATGATTTTGGAGTATCATATTATTTAATTACCAATTAATTTTTTATTTCATTCTCCATGTACCCTTACTGATCATTATTTTTATTGCCTTATGATCTGAAAAGGCTGCATTTATTATTTCTGCTTTTATGCATTTGTATGCCATGTTTCTGTGACCTAGTGTATGGTCAATCTTTGTGAATGTGCCATGTGGTGCTGAGAAGAAGGTGTATTCCTTTTTGTCACTATTTATTTTTCTTCATATGTCTATTAACTCTAATTTTTCTAAGATTTCGTTCACTTCTTTTACCTCTTATTTATTCTTTGATTTGATTTATCTAAATTTGATAGTGGTTGGTTCAAATCTCCCACTAATATGGTTTTACTGTCTATTTCCTCCTTCACTTATCCTAGTTTCTTCATTAGAAATTTGGGTGCTATACTATTTAGTCCCTTTTAACAAAATATATTTACCTTCCCTATCCCTTTTAATCAGGTCTATTCTTGCTTTGGCTTTGTCAGATATCATGATTGCAACTCCTGCCTTCTTTCTATCAGTTGAGACCCAGAAGGTCTTACTCCATCCTTTAATTCTGACCTTGTGAGTGTCTACCTGCCTCATGTGTGTTTCTTGAAGACAACATATGGTAGGGTTTTGGATTCTAATCCATTCTGCTATTCGTCTATGTTTTATGAGTGAGTTCATCCCATTCACGTTCAAAGTTATGATTGTCACTTGTGGACTCCCTGGCATTTTGATATCCTCCCCTAATTCTGACCTTTCTTCTTTAGCTATAACCTTTTAAGCCAGTGATTTACTTTAAATCAGTCCCCCTAGTCCCCTCCCTTGATATGTTTCCCTTTCTAACACCTCCCTTTTTGTTCCCTTCCCCTCCCCTTCTCCTTTCCTCCCTTTTTGTGTTCCCTATCCCACTCCCCCCCTTGGTTTTCCCTTCTCCCTTACCCTGTTGGATAAGATAAAATTCAAGATCCCAATAGATCTGGATGTTCTTCCCTCTCAGATTTGATTCCACTGAGTGTAAGGTTTAAGTAAAAACTCTCTTCCTCTCCTTCTTATAGGAGAATTCTTCCCCTCCCCTTCCCATGTGTATCTTTGTGTGAGAAAGATTATTCTATTTAGTTTTTTTTTATTTCTTGGAGTATATCTTAGTACCATCAATGATTCCCCCCCTCCCTTTTTCTTTCTTTCCCCCCCTTTCTCCATATCATCTTGATGCCCCAAACTTTCCCTATGCATGATTCTTCTTACTACTCTAATGATGCATACAATTTTTGAGAGTTACACATTACATTTTCTGCACATATTAATATATATAATTTGATATAAGTGTAGTCCTTATAGAAGAGAGTTTGAATAAAAGGAAAAGATAACATTTTTCTCCTTTTCCCTTTCCTTCATATTTGCCTTTTCATGTTTCTCTTGGTCTTTGTGTTTGGATATCAAACTTTCCACAGAGCTCTGTTCTTTTCTTTACAAACACTTGGAAATCTTGTATTTTGTTGAATGCCCATACTTTCCCCTGGAAGTATATAGTCAATTTTGATGGATAGCTGATTCTTGGTTGAAGACCCAGCACTCTTGCTTTTCTTAATATCTAGAGTGGAAATTGCTAGGTCCTGTGTGACCCAGATTGGTGTTCCTTTATATCTAAATTGTCTTTTTCTGGCTTCTTGTAAGATTTTTTCTTTCTTTTGCTTGGAAGCTTTGGAAATTGGCAATTACATTCCTGGGACTTGTCTTTTGGGGATTTAGTGTAGAGGGTATTCTGTGAATTCCTTCAATGATTATTTTGTCCCCTTGTTCTAGAATCTCTAGGCAGTTTTCTTTGGTGATATCATGTATTATGATATCAAGATTACTTGTTATTTCTGGCTTCTCTGGTAGACCAATGATTCTCAGATTGTCTCTCCTTCCTCTGTTTTCCAGGTCTGTCACCTTGTCAGTGAGATATTTTATGTTATCTTCTAATTCTTTAGTCTTTTGACTTTGCTTTATTAATTCTTACTCTTTTGCAAGATCATTGTCTTCCAGTTGCCGGATTCTGACCTTTAAAGACCGGTTTTCCTTTTCAGTTTGGTCTGACCTGTTTTTTGAGGCTTCGAGTGTGGGGTTTTCCTTAATGGACTTCCCTGACCAGCAGGGTCCCACAAGGAAAGGGGCTCACCTTTGTGATGGGACCCGAGGAGAGGTAGGAACCGAGAACCAGGGTGGAAATGAAAGACACGGACAAGTCAGTGGTTGGATAGGGCAGGCAATCCCTTTGATACTCCCTTGATAGGAGAGTATGGAGGACTTCCGGGTAATCATGGCTGCAATCTAGACGCCACACGCTTCCTCTCCCCGGCACCGAACGAAATAGACTACATCAAAGGAGCATAAAATCACCTTTGGAGGAACAGAAGGACTCCCCAGTACCCCACAGAGGCAAAGGTACGTGGGGCTTGAACATTTCCACACTAAAATAAGAAGGAAAAGCTTGCACATAAAAGTGAACTGAGCCGCCCTTCCCCCACCCCACCTCCCCCACTAAACCAGAGTGAGCTACCTGAGCGCTCACCGGGACAGCGAGTGAGCGGGGAGCGTCTCTGTCTGAGGGGGCACTCCAGGGTCCTTGGGATCTGGGGACTGCCAGGAAAAAACGTCTCAGGGCGCTTTCACTGGAGAACCCAGCGGAACTGTACTTGGGGCGGGCTGCGCTGAACACCGCGCGCTGATCATCTGGGCGGAGCTGAATACCTGGGCTCGGAGGCTGGGAAGAACTAGTCTGAAGCAACCTAAATTCACAGAAAAACCACTCATATAACCCAGACCCCAGACCAAAAAGGAAAGGGGAATAAAATCACCATGGCTCACATGGCCCAAAATCAAGCCTCCAGGAAGAAAGGGAAAAAAGTGACTATTGAAAACTTTTATGGTGGAAGTACCCAAGGAAAAGAGGAGAATGAGGAGGAAATCCAAAAAAAATCAGAACATGCCTCCCAAAATGGAAACTATCAACAAGCTCTGGAAGATCTCAAACTGGAACTTATCCAAAAGATGGAAACCTGGAAAGAAAAATGGGAGAAAGAGATCAGCTGTCTGACAGATAAGAATGCTCAATTGGAAAAAGAACTCGAAGCATCCAATAGAAGGGCAGACAAGGCTGAAAAGCAAAACCAGTCCCTAATGACCAGAATTAAGCACCTTGAAGAAAGTGAGATGATAAAACAGCAAGAATCAATAAAGCAAACCCAAATAATTAATGAATTGGAAGAAAACATAAAATATCTCACTGAGAAGGTCACAGACCTGGAGAACAGAGGAAGACGAGAAAATCTCCGTATTATCGGTCTCCCAGAAAAACCAGAGGTAAACAACAAATTGGATATTATTCTACAGGAGATTATAAAAGAAAATTGCCCCCACGTTCTGGAGCAAGGGGGCAAAATAGAAATAGAAAGGATTCATAGAACACCTTCTATACTAAATCCCCAAAAGACAACGCCTAGGAATGTAATTGCCAAATTCAAGAGCTTCCAACTAAAGGAGAAAATCCTACAAGAAGCCAAGAAGAAGAGCTTCAGATATAAGGGGGCTCCCATAAGGATCACACACGACTTAGCGGCTAACACACTAAGAGACCGCAAAGCATGGAACACGATATTTAGAAAGGCAAGAGAGCTGGGTCTCCAACCAAGAATCAACTACCCAGCAAAACTGACTATATACTTCCAGGGGAAAGTATGGGCATTCAACAAAATAGAAGATTTCCAAGCATTTGCTAAGAAAAGACCAGAGCTCTGTGGAAAGTTCAATATCCAAGCACAGAAACCAAGAGAAACATGAAAAGGTAAATATGAAAGAAAGGGAAAAGGAGATAAATCTTATCTTTTTCTTTAAGTCAAACTCTCTTCTATAAGGACTACATTTACATCAAATTATATATATTAATATGTGGGGAAAATGTTTTGTGTAACTCTCATAAATTGTATCATCATAAGAGTAGTTAGAAGAAACATGCATAGGGAAAGATTGGGGCATTAAGAAGATTTGGGGAAAGTTGGGGCAAAGAAAGGAAAAGGGAGGGGGGAACCGCGATAATACTAAGATTAACTTCAAGAAATAGGGGGGGAATCAATAGAATAATCTTTCCCATATAAAGATACACATGGGAAGGGGAGGGGAAGAACTCTCATATGAGAAGGAGAGGAAGAGAGCGTGAAGTGGAATTACTTAAACCTTACTCTCAGTGAAATCAAATCTGAGAGGGAAGAACATCTAGATCCAGTGGGATCCTGAATTCTATCTTATCCATTAGGGCAAGAAAGAAAGGAAAATCAAGGAGGGGGAGGGGGAAGGGAGTACAAAAAGGGAGGGAAGGAGAGGGGGGAGGGGAAGGGAGCATAAAAAGGGAGGGGATAGAAAGGGAAGCATCTCAAGGGAGGGGACTAGGGGGACTGACCTAAAGTAAATCACTGGTTCAAAAGGAGAAAGCTAAAGAAGAAAGGTCAGAACTAGGGGAAGATATGAAAATGCCAGCGAATCCACAAATAACAATCATAACTTTGAATGTGAATGGGATAAACTCACCCATAAAACGTAGACAAATAGCAGATTGGATTAGAACCCAAAACCCTACCATATGTTGTCTTCAAGAAACACATATGAGACGGGTTGACACTCACAAGGTTAGAATTAAAGGTTGGAGTAAGACCTTTTGGGCCTCAACCGATAGAAAGAAGGCAGGAGTTGCAATCATGATATCTGACAAAGCCAAAGTACAAATAGACCTGATCAAAAGGGATAGGGAAGATAGGAGAGTATGAGTACAAAGGAACACGAGGTAGAGGAGGAGATTAAGATAGGAAATGCAGGCCAAGATAGTTACAGCCTCGGGGAAGGAGAAGGTCAAGAGGAGAGAGATACATAGTCATTGAGGAGCCCAGTGGAGCTCCATGGAAGGGGAGAAAGGCCAAGAGGCAAGAGGAAGTCCATGGGATTGCCTCTGAATTTATTCCTGTCCTGCTTGGGCGGTACTCCCAAGGACGTAGTAACCACATCACAAAGTATAGACACTTAAGATTGGGTGGCAAGGTAGAGGGAACACCTTTGGGCGTGTAGATTGCAAACCTCACTTTCCCGGGGAATTGAGTCCCAGCATGTTAATGAGTTTGTCTTAGCTAAGGGCCGCATGGCCAGTTCAAGGTTACATTCACAAACCTCATTGGTATAACCTTATGCTTGGAGACACAGTAGCCATACAGTCATTTATATTTCATAGATGTGAATATGCTTGGGATGCTAGATCGAGCTGTTTCTGCATTTGCATATTTTGGTCTCTCAGATTGCTGAGTTGCTTTTGCATTGTTTCCCATTTTCCCTGCCAGAAGGCTTCCATCTTTTTGATAATTTCCAATTTGAATTCTTTAAGAGTTTGTGGAGAATTTCCATTTCATTTGGAAGGTTTTGGAGCATTTGTTTGTGTTTCTTCTTCTATCTCCTCTGTATTTTGTATTTTTGCTCCATAAAATGTATCCAAAGTCACCCCCTTCTTCTTGCTTTTCTTGGTGTTTGGAGGCTTTTGCACTTCTGTACTGTTTGCCATCTCCATGGTTTTTCTTCCCCTTTCCAGTCAGAAATCTGAGTGAGGGGGACTGGCTCTTAGTGTGTCTGTCTGATGGTCCAAGGCTTTAGCCCCAGGCAAATCATCCGTTCTCCTCAGCTGCGCTGTCTTCCTGGCGAAGCCCAGGGTCTACCCTCCCCTGCCTGCCGGCATTTCGGGTGTTACTGCTCTCAGTACCCTCCAGTAGCTTCTCTGCTGCCTTACTTCCACTCCCCGAGCCTGGCACAGGACTGTCCATAAGGTACCTCAGTGCCTTTGCTGGCCCTGAGGTTCCTGTCCTTTCAGAGGGCCCTGCACTCTAAGTGGGGAGGGGTCTTGGCCTCTTTGAGCTCTGAGGGCTCCTGATGGGATTAGGTTCAGCTGGGTTGGTCTGGATGTGCCCCGAAGCAAAAACCTCCAGTGAGACTCCGATGGTAGGACTCAGCCAGGGGGCTGCACGCTCCCCCCGTGTCTCTCAAGCTGCTTCCCTGCCGTCTGTATTGGACACCCCAAGACTGGCCCAGGTTGCTTTCAAGGTATGCCCTTCAAACCAGCACCTTTTCAGGCCCTGAGGTTCCCACTGCTGCTGCTGCTGCAGGCTCAGCGCTCTGGGTTACGGGGGATAGGTCCTGGGAACTTCCTTCTGTCTTCCCCTTAGACCCAAGTGATCTAGGATTCTGGCTTTTGGGGGGGCATACCTTTTGATTTGAGTCCAGAAGGAGGGTTCCCCAGCTCTGTCCTGTTGTTAAGTTTGAATTTCAGTCCCCTAGGAGCATTCAGTTTGTGATCGGTAAGGAAGGGTTTTCACAGGTCTGAACTTTTGCTGCTTCTAAGCCGCCATCTTGACCAGAAGTATATCTATCCGCATTTTTATAAATAAGAAAACTGAGCCAGGCTAAAGTTAAATGATTTGCCTGGGGTCAAACAGCTAAAATGTCTGAGAATTTGAACTCAGGTCTTCTGAACTCTGGAGCTCAGCAGTATATCCACTTAGCTGCCTCTGCTGAAGCTCAGAGGTCATCTAGTCCATTCCCTTTTCTAAATGAAGAAACAGAACTGTGAGGAAGAAGGTGGTGTGGATAGAGTGAGTTATCCCAAGTCAAACTTATAATCAAGTGACATAGTCAGGAAGTTTGTTCTTTTGAAGAATGAGGAGGGTTGGACTGGACAGCTTCTGGGATCCCTTCCAGATCTAGGTCTATGATCCTACACTAAGCTGAACTCCAGCCTCATTCATCCCAATGATCTTTCTACTGTACTCATTGACTCCCTCCAATCTATACATGAAAGTCATTTACATTCATACTATGAAAGCATTCATTACAAACCCTTAAAAGGGCATATGAACCCTTAAAAACCAAAGAGGACCCTGAAAACCAAGAGTTAGTGTGATCAGCCACTATACTCAGTGTTTATTTCTTTTAAAGAGACAATTCAAACATGGAGGGGGGGGGACTTAGATAGATCCCAGACCATGAGAAGGAAGAGGCGACAGCTTTTATAGTGTTTTGAGAAAGAGGGAGAAGGGGGTCTTCTGAGATTGGGCAGCAGGAGAGAAATGTTCAGCAGCAGCTTAGAAGATTCATCAGGATGCAACTCTGATAAGAGAGAGGGAAGCACTCTGACATATTCTTGAACAGGAGTATTGCAGAGTCACTTCTAAGGCATGCATCATTGCTTTATCATACTAGTCCCATTGTCCCAGGGAAATTATAAACATCAGAAAAAAGCCATCAGAAACCTGTTAAGCCTTGACAGGAAGATAGCCATAATGTGGGGTAAATCCAACAAATATTAAGAACCTTCAACTTGAGGACAAGCAGGTAGCACAATGGGTAGAGATCCAGGCCTGGAGTCAGGAGGATGTGGGTCCACATCTGGCCTCAGACACTTCCTAGCTGTGTGACTCTGGACAAATCACTTAACCCCCATTGCCTAGCCCTTACCATTCTTCTACCTTGGATCCATGACCTAGTATCAATCCTAAGATAGAAGGTAAACGTTCAAAAAAAATCATCTAGCAATCAATATGACTTTATTAAGTACTGACTATGTGCCAAGTATTTTGGCACTATGCTAGGTGGCAGTTAGACAAGTACATAAGTCCCCCTCTTCAGGGAACTTACATTGTATTAAGGAAGACAAATATATAATGGCAGCTAAGTGGCACAATGAAAAGAACATTGGGCTTGGAATCTTTCTGAGTTCAAATTCAGTCTCAGAAATTTACAAGCTTTGTGGCCCTGGGCAAGTCACTTAACTCTGTTTTCCTCAGTTTCCTCATCTGTAAAATGAACTAGAGAGGGAAATGGCAAACTACTCCAGTATCTTTTCCAAAAATAATCCCCAAAATGGAGTCACCAAGAGTTGAGTATGACTGAAACAACCAAACAACAATATACATATAAGAACATATAAAATAACAAAAGTAATAACTAACATAAATAACATTTTGTCATTTGCATCTCACTTTACTGTATCATCCCTTCTGATCAAAATACAAAAAAATAAAAAATAAAAAAAACCTTCCATGTTAACATGGCTGCAGTCTAGACACAGGACTCTTCTTCTTCTCTTCACCCACCAATATAAACTACCTCAAAAGGCCAAAAAAAAATTCATATGAACAAAGGGACTCTATAGTAGGGAGAAGCATTGAATGTACATGGGACTTGGGCATTTCCACACTATAAAGGGATAAAATAGTTTCCACCAAAACACAAGCTGATCAACTCTTCCCCACTCCACCTACAGAGTCAGAGCCAGCACCCTAGAATCAGAGTGAGCAAGGGGCACCTCTAGAGCAAGAGAGAGGCACCTCTAGGTTCTTGGCAGCTGACTAAGACCACCAAAGACCTATCCCTGAGAACAGCTATACCTGAGACCCCAGCAGACTGAAGACTGAAGACCATGGTGAGATAACAGAGAAAGGCAGTGAACAGTGGAAGCTGCAGAAACTGGGGAGGTGGCCTCGGGCATACACTGTGCTCCTTAGCTCCATACAGAGAGTCTGCCCTCCTCATGCAGACTTCTGACTGGAAAGGGAAAGAAAAACCACCATAGCGATGGCAAATACTGCCCCATAAAATCAACTAGAAGAAGGCATTGACCGTGGATAATTTTTATAGAGGAAAAATCCAGACTACATAGGAAATAGCAGAAGAGGACCCACAAATAAATGCATCCCAACCTTCCCCCCAAAATGGAAATTGGCCACAAACTTTTGAAGAATCTAAATTGGAGCTTTCTTTTTGAAGGATTTTGGAAGGATGGAAGGATTTTGGCAAGAAAAGTGGGAAATAGTTCAAAAAGAGAATAACAGTTTAAAGGACAGGAACTCCCAATTGAAGAAATAGCTGGAAGCCATGAAAAACAGTATAACCCAAATCAAAAAAGGGAAATCAAAAGATTATAGCAAAAAAAAACAGTCCTTAAAGACCAGAATTAGGCAATTGGAAGCCAATGACCTTTCAAAACAGCAAGAATTAGCAAAGTCAAAAGACTGACAAAATAGAAGAAAACATAAAATATCTCACTGAGATGATAAAAAAAAACATAAAACATCTCACTGAGAAGTTGATAAATCAGGAAAACTGGTCTTGAAGAGATAATTTGAGAATCATTGGGCTACCTGAAAACCCAGAAATGAACAGAAATCTTGACATCATACTACAAGAAATTATCCAAGAAAACTGCCCTGATGTTCTTGAACAAAGGGACAAAATAGATATTGAAAGAGTTCATAAAACACCCTCTACACTAAATCCTCAAAAGACAACTCCCTGGAAAGTAATTGCCAAATTCAAGAGCTTCCAAGTTAAAGAGAAAATTTTACAAGAAGTCAAAAAGAGACAATTCAGATATCAAGGAGCACCAATGAGAATTATACAAGATCTGTAGTTAGAAGTTTTTAGAGCTACAAGATGATTATGTTAAATGATCAATGGAGAGACTAGTCTCCCAGTGATCATCAGGGGGAATTTGACTCTCTTCTGATTTTAACAATGAAGGTACTTAGCTCTTCCTTGATTGTGAAGATTGAATTTTAATCCCCTATTTGTTGATTTAATCCCCAGAAATGTAAGCACAGTACTTGAAGTTGAGTGGGAAGATCTGCCCATGTTAGATCTGATCACCAAGGGCATAAATACCCCACTTAAGCATGAAGTAGGAGATCTGCGACCCACATATGCAATAGTGGGTAATGAATTAGAATCGACTAACTGCCTTCTGGGCAGTCCTAGAGCAAAGCATCAGTTGTGATTGGTAGATGTGGAACTAGGGGAAGTAATGCAAGAAAAAAGGTCTTTAAAAGAAAGAGACAAGGACTTGAACAGGGTTGGTCTTCTGGAGGTTGGTTGTTTGGTCATTCTTCTGGGAGTTTGAAAGAGACACACTTCTAGTGGAGACTGCTGAGGCTAATAAAAGAACATACTGATTGAACTGACATGTGGTGAGTGTAAAGGTTGACTTCCTTTCCTTGGCCTCTGAAAAAGGCCCATTGTCTTTGGCCTCTTTTCCCCTAGCTGGGGCTTTAGAATTCCTACCCAGGTCAGAGGAATCTCTCTCTCTCTCTCTCTCTCTCTCTCTCTCTCTCTCTCTCTCTCTCTCTCTCTCTCTCTCTCTCTCTCTCTCTCTCTCTCTCTCTCTCTCTCTCTCTCTTCCCCCCTGTTCTTCTCTTCCTCTCTTCCTTAATATTTTCCCACTATTATAAAATAAACTACCATAAATTCCATTTTGACTTTAGTAATTTATTTTTGGGATTTAGAAATTAAATTCCTGGTGACCAATTAAATGATCTGTCCAACCATAAATTTAACACAGCTTCCACACTAAAGGACCACAAGTCTTGGAATATGATATTCAGAAAGGCAAGAAAATTAGGTCTTCAACCAAGGATCACCTATCCATCAAAACTAATTATATACTAGCAGGGGAAAGTATGGGAATTCAACAAAATAGAAGATTTCCAAGTATTTGTAAAGAAAAGACCAAAACTAAGTGGAAAATTTGATATCCAAACACAAAAATCAAAAGAAACATGAAAATATAAATAAGAAAGAGAGAGTAAAGAGAAAAATGTTTTTATTTTGATTTTCTTCTTTATGGGTTTCAATATCAATTTGTTTATATTAATATATGGAATAATGTTATTTGTAATTCTCAAAAATTATATTCACTATTATAGTAATTAGAAGAATCATTCACAGGTAGAGATTGAGGTAATAAGTGTTATAAGATGATATGCATTAAAAAGAAAAAGGGAGGGGGAATAGAAAATGGCACCAAGATAAACTTGAAGGAATAAGATGAATAGGATAATCTATATCACCCAAAGAGGAACATGGGAAGGGGAGGGGAAGAATATTATTATAAGAAGGAGAGGAAGAGAGTGCTAATAGGTAACACTTAAACCTTACTCTCAGAGAAATAAATTCTGAGAGGGAAGAGCATCTAGATCCATTGGAGTATTGAATTCTATCTTACTCTACAGGGAAAGTGAGAAGGGAAAACAAAAGGGGAGAGTGCAACAGGGAGTACAAAAAGGGAGGGAAAGAGGGGGGAGGAAACTTAACAGACCCTATGAAAAATAAAAAAGGGAACAAAAAGGGAGGGGGCAGAAAGGGAAGCATAATGAGGGTGGTGCTTAGGGGGACTGATTAAAAGCAAACCACTGATTTAAAAGGACATAGTGAAAGAAGAAAGAGCAAAACTAGGAGAGGATATCAAAATGTTGGGGAATACACAAGTGGCAATCATAACTTTGAATGTGAATGGGATTAACTCACCCATAAAATGAAAGCAAATAACAGAGTGGATTAGAAACCAAAATCCTACCATATGTTGTCTACAAGAAACACACATGAGGCAGGTAGACACTCACAGGGTTAGAATTAAAGGTTGAAGCAAAATGAATGGGCCTCAACTGAGAAAATGAAGGCAGGAGTTGCAATCATGATATCTGGCAAAGCCAAAGTAAAAATAGATCTGATTAAAAGAGACAGGAAAGGTAATTACATCCTGATAAAAGGAGTATAGACAATGAGCAAATAAAAGTACTCAACATGTATGCACCAAATGACATACCATCCAAATTTCTAAAGGAAAAACTAGTGGAGGAAATATTAAAACTATAATACTTAAATAATCCCATATCAGAAAAAGAAATCAAACAAGCCATCAAAGAACTCCCTAAGAAAAAATCCCCAGGGCCTGATGGATTCACAAGTGAATTCTATCAAACATTCAAAGAACAACTAATCCCAATATTATACAAACTATTTGACAGAATAAGCAAAGAAGGACTTCTACCAAATTCCTTTTATGACACAAATATGGTACTGATTCCAAAACCAAGCAGGTCAAAAACAGAGAAAGAAAACTATAGACCAATCTCCCTAATGAACATATATGCAAAAATCTTAAATAGAATACTAGCAAAAAGACTCCAGCAAGTGATCATGAGGATTATTCATTATGATCAGGTGAGATTTATACCAGGAATGCAAGGATGGTTCAATATTAGGAAAACCATCCACATAATTGACCATATCAACAAGCAAACCAACAAAAATCACATGATTATCTCAAAAGATGCAGAAAAAGCCTTTGACAAAATACAACACCCATTCCTACTAAAAACACTAGAAAGGAGAGGAATAGAAGTACATTCTTAAAAATAATAAACAGTATGGATCTAAAACCATCAGCAAACATCATCTGCAATGGGAATAAATTAGAAGCATTCCCAATAAGTTCAGGAGTGAAACATGGATACCCATTTTCACTTCTGTTATTTAACATTGTACTAGAAACACTAGCAGTAGCAATTAGAGAAGAAAAAGAAATTGAAGGTATTAAAATAGGCAAGGAGGAGACCTAGCTAGCACTCTTTGTGGATAATATGATAGTCTACTTAAAGAGTCCTAGAGAATCAACTAAAAAGTGTAATAGAGGAATGATCCAGAGACTTTGAAGGGCAAAGCCTGGAAGACATGCAAAGGTTTGCATTCACAGAGGGGGATGGTGAATGTGGCTTGGAATCCTGGGAGAAGAGAGATTCCAGGTGGGAGACAGTTTCCCTCTATATATATCTTGAGAAAGCCAAGGTGACAGGCTGATCAGAGATTTCTCTCCTGAGCCATACAGAATCCCTCATTGATCCTAACCACCATCCCCCCCACCCCCAAAGACGCCAAGAATTGTGGCAGAAACTGAGAAGAATAAGAACATCAGAAGATCTCACACAGCTCCTGTGACACCTTGGGTCTGGACATTGAATGCTCTGCTGTGATAAGGACCAGGGTCATCAAACCCTGAGCCTCTGAGAGACCAGGCTGACAAGCCTCTCTCAACTTTGGGGGAAAGGAGAAAGATATTTTAAGACAGGCAGGGACTTTCCTTACCCTCTTTCCTATAAAATCCAACCTGCAGACATCTTGCTTATCTTACCCCTAACCACCATTTGTTAGAATAAAGTTGTCAGTTATCTTAAATTGACTTCCTTGTCATATTGAAGGAGGAGCGAGCTGATTTCTCTCTCTTTCCCTAAGGGTAACGGTTCACCCATTAAATCAGTTATTAGAGGGGAGTAAAGGCAGGGCTCGTGGAAAGACATATTTGAAGAAGACTGACTGGGGGAATCCATCTCACCCTCCTTCTACTTTCTGGGATCATCTTCCTTTCCTCTATTACACCCTAACCAACCCTCTAATAAAAAGCTAGTGGAAATAATCAACAACTTTAGCAAAGTTACAGGATACAAAATAAACCAACATAAGTTATTAGCATTTCTATATATTTCCAATATATCACAGCATCAAGAATTAGAAAGAGAAATTTCATTTAAAAATCACCCTAGACAATATAAAATACTTAAGAATCTATCTGCCAAAACAAACACAGGAACTATATGAACACAACCACAAAACACTCTTCACACAATTAAACCTAGATCCAAACAATTGGGAAAACACTGATTGCTCATAGGTAAGATGAGCTAACATAATAAAAATGATAATCCTACTCAAACTAAGTTACTTATTTAGTGCCATACCCATCAAACTACCAAAAAAACTTTCTTACTGAATTAGAAAAAACCATAACAAAGTACATTCGGAAGAACAAAAGATCAAGGATATCCAGGGAAATAATGGGGAAAAAAGTGAAGGAAGGTGGCCTAGCAGTACTGGATCTCAAACTATAATATAAAGCAGTAGTCATCAAAACAATATGGTACTGGTTAAGAGACAGAAAAGAGGATCAGTGGAATAGACTTGGGGCAAGCGACCTCAGCAAGACAGTATATGATAAGCCCAAAGATCCCAGCTTTTGGGACAAAAATCCACTATTTGATAAAAACTCCTGGGGAAATTGGTAGACAGTATGGGAGAAATTGGGTTTGGATCAACATCACACACTCTACACCAAGATAAACTCAGAATGGGTGAATGACTTGAATATAAATAAGGAAATTATAAGTAAATCATGTGAACACAGAATAGCATACTAGTCAGATCTTTGAGAAAGGAAAGATTTTAAGACCAAGCAAGAGCTAGGAAAAAATTACAAAATGTAAAATAATTTTGATTGCATTAAATTAAAAGGATTTTGTATAAACAAAACCGATGCAACCAAAATTAGAAGGGAAGCAACAAATTGGAGAAAAATCTTCACAACAAAAACCTCTGAGAAAGGTCTAATTACTCAAATTTATAAGGAGTTAAATCAATTGTATAAAAAAATCAAGCCATTCCCCAATTGATAAATGGGCAAGGGACATGAATAGGCAATTTTTAGATAAAGAAATCAAAACTATAATAAGCACATGAAAAAGTGTTCTAAATTATAATCAGAGAAATGAGAATCAAAACAACTGAGGAATCACCTCACACCCAGCAGATTGGCTAACATGACTGCAAGGGAAAGTAATGAATGTTGGAGGGGATGTAGCAAATTAATGCATTGCTGGTGGAGTTGTGAATTGATCCAGCCATTATGGAGGGCAATTTGGAACTATGCCCAAAGGGTACTAAAAGTCTCCCTGCCCTTTTATCCAACCATAGCACTGCTGAGTTTATAGCCCAAAGAAAAAGACCTGTTCAACAATATTCATAGATGAGCTCTTTGTGGTGGCAAAAAAAAAAGTGGAAAATGAGGGGATACCCTTCAATTGGGGAATGGCTGAACAAATTGTGGTATATGTTGGTGATGGAATACTATTATGCTCAAAGGAATAATGAACTGGAAGAATTCCATGTGAACTGGAATGACCACCAGGAATTGATGCAGAGTGAAAGGAGCAGAACCAGGAGAACATTGTACACAGAGACTGATACACTGTGGTACAATCAAATGCTATGGACTTCTCCATTAGTAGCAATGCAATGATCCAGAACAATTCGGAGGGACTTATGAGAAAGAACGCTATTTACATTCAGAGGAAGAACTGTGGAAGTAGAGACACAGAAGAAAAACAATTGCTTAATCACAGAGGTCGATGGGGATATTTGCACTAGATGATACATGTATCATCTCGCTCTGTTTTTCACACAATGCTTTCCATCTCCCATCTCTGCCTTTTTCACTGGCCGGACCCCTTAACTTAATTCCCCCTTCACCTTAGATAGAATCTCTTGAAGATATCTTCAAAGGGGCAGCTATGTGGTTCAGTGGGTTGAGAGCCAGACATAGAGACAGGAAGTCCTGGGTTCAAATGTGACCTCAAACACTTCCTAGCTGTGTGACCCAGGGCAAGTCACTTAATCCCCATTGCCTAGCCCTTACCCATCTTTTCCTTGGAACCAGTTGATTCCAAGACTGGAAGGTAAGAGTTTAAAAAAAAAAATGTCCTCATTGTAGAGAGTCTTTCCTTACTCTCCCTCCCACACACCCATCCTACTGCTACTTTGTGTTTTTTTGTAGTTCTTGTCTTTATATTTATTTTTCTGTATATATTTATATGTGTACTTGCCTAACCCTCAGAAAGTAAACTCCTTGAGGGCTGAAAGACTGTTTCATTGTCTTTGTATCCACGGAAAATAAATGTTAATTGAGCGACTAATTGACTGATTAGTCTGCAGGAATTAGCCTTCCAGCTTCTAGGGACCGGAACGGGAGAAACCTGGTCGGGGATACCAAGTCCAGCTCCTAAAATTCAAAGTCCGGCGTGTCCGGCAAATGAATGTCGGCTTGGACATCTGCCTCCAGGGCCTTTCTTCTCTTTTTCGAGGCTGCTAAATTGGGAGGAGTTCGATTCATTTGAATAAAAGACACAAACCTGATGAAGGTGGAGAGGAATAAGTATGAGCAAAGACCAGCCTCTCTTCCTCCCAATTCCCAGTCTTCCAGGTGTACAGCGGGCCGGTGTGGGCGGGGCAGGTATCACAATCTCTCCCAAGTTACACTCCCCCACCCCCCACTGCTGAATACAAGGTGGCTCCGTAGCCTCGGCTTGCTTTGTTTCCAGGAATTCTGTCAAAACTTTGTTTTGCGTTTCCGGACGATCTGCGGCTCTGGTGCCTGTCCAGCTTTCGGTCCCCAGACAGACATTATTTTTTCATGATAGATGAAAGTTCTAAGAGCATATTCTGTAGAAGAATGGGGGGGGGGGGGGGGGGAGGAAAGGTAGACAGAACTTAACTTATGACTTTTTAAAGACACCTTCCTCGACCCCCGCCCGGTCCCCCGCAGCCCAGTTACTTTAACCCTCATCTTCCTCGGAGTGTCACTGGGACTCCAGAGAGCTGCAGCTTGGGCCAGTTGTTGAATTTTAGCCCGTTGATGTTACTCTGTTTTGCAACAAGAGCTAGTAGAAGATACTAAAGCCTTCTGTTTCACAGTGTAAAATGAAAATTGCCTGTCTTCCACCAAACATTGGGACCAAAGAGTCAAAGCCAAAAGGCCTACTTAAAACCTTTTTGATATACCAATGAAAAATTAATGTCAACTCAAACATCAGAATACAGACTGAAGCATCTTGTTTCTTTCTTTTAATACGACAAATTTGGGAAATTGTTTTACATAGCTATACGTATTTTGGAATGAGTTAGTTCTTCCTGCCTTTTCAATGAGTGGAAGCTGGAGAGGATGGAGGGAGAAAAATTGGAGTTGAAAAGAAAACTAATTAAAAAATTTGAATGTCAAGGATCATTCCATTATCACGTTAGAAATCTAGGTGGCAGCTGGGTGGTTCAGTAAATTGAGTCAGCCCTAGAGACAGCAGGTCTTGGGTTCAAAATAAGCCTCAGACTTTTTCTAGCTGTGGGTTACTTAATCACAATTGCCTACCCCTTCCAGCTCTTCTGCCTTGAAACCACTACACAAAAGACAGAAGTAATGGTTTTAAAAAAGCAAAAAGGAAAAAGGAAGTTTATCAAATAAAGAGACTGTTCTAAGTGACTTCTAAGGCTTCTTCTAACTCCAGCTATATGAATGAGCTGATTACTTAAAGCAAAAATAAAAGACCTAATCCAATCATCGCCACTGCCTCCTCTCTTTCTGGCTTAAGGGGCAGCAGTTAACCCATCATTATAATAGAAAGAGTATAGAGTATAATAGAAAGAAAAAAAAGAGTATAGAGTATAGAAAGGGAGAGATAGCAGTTCTCTGGTCACTAAATGAATTTGGCTGTTATTTCACTTATTTGGGTCTGTGGCAAAATCAGTATTATACTGTGTGATACTACACTTAAGAAAGGGAGAGGAGTAAGAAAGGGAGAGGAGTTATTTGGAAAGTTCTTTTTGTGAAAGGACAAGAGTAGAGGCAACTGGGTGACCCAGTGGATTGAGAGTCAGGCTCAGACCCTGGGGGTCCTGGGTTCAAATATATCCTCAAACAGTTCCTAGCTGTGTGACTCTGGGCAAGTCACTTGACCCTCATTGCCTAGCCCTTCCTATTCTTCTGTCTTAGACAGTATTGGTTCTAAGAGAGAAAGTAAGGGTTAAAAAAAAAAACAGGAAAGAAAGGGCACTAGTATTTAGTGTTTCTATTTATTATTCCTGGTGGTAGTGGTGGTATTGTTGGTAGAGGTCATAAGTAGTATTGATATTTATATAATGCTTATTATATGCCAGGAACTGCACAAAATGCTTTACAATTATTATTTCATTTGATCTTCATGAAAACCCTAGGCGGTAGGTACTTTTATTATCCCCGTTTTATGGATGAGGAAACTGAGGCCAACAGAAATTTTTGTTCCCAAAGGTCATACAGGCTAGTAAATATCTAAGACTGGGTTTGAATTCAGGTCTTCCTGATTTGAGACCCATCACTCTCTCCACTGTCACCTAGCTGTCCCAGTAAATAATGATAAGCAGGATGAGTGAGGGAAGACCAGAGTACTTGAAGAACATAGGAGCAATGAAGAAGATTTTTTAAAGGGAAAAGGATTAATAAGCCTCCTTCTCTTCTCTAGCATTTTGGGACCTGAACATTCCTTTCCAAAACTTAGCTCAAACCTTTAAAGAAGTCCATTTCAGTATCTGGGAAGAGATCATAGTTAATATAATCTTTATGCATCAGGCTCTCATAACTTGACTTTGAGTAAGGTTTAAGATGACAGAACATCTCCCCCACCTTGAGTTATGGCCCTCAGAAAGAAGATGGGGAAGTTTAAGGCTTTCTGGAATCCAGGAAGTTAAATTACTTTAGCAGAGAGTTTAAATCAAGGAAGCAGTTGAAAGAGATTTGGAATAAGGAGGCATCTTTTGAATTCCTGACCTGCTACACTACCTGCATGACCTTTAACAAGTCTCTTAAGTTTTCTGGGCTTCAATTATCTCATCTGTAAAATGAGAGGACTGGAATTAAAGTTACTGGTCATTAAAGTTACTTCCATCTCTAAATCTGTGGTCCCATGATCTCTGTACAGGTGAAATAGAATAGGATAATGAAAAGAGTACTAGACTTGGCATTACAGGTAGCTTGATCCAAATTCTGCCTCTGACACTTGCCAGCTGTGCTGCTTTGAGCTAATAATTCCTCCTCTGTGCCTCAATTTCCTCTGCTGAACAATGGGAATATTACCAGTGCTATTCTTACTTCACAATACTATTGCATGGATTATGTGAGATAATGTACATAAAGGATTTAAAGTCTTACACATGCAGAATATGATATGCCACTTAAAATAATTAAGTCAAATTAAAAGCTGATTTTTTAAAGGAACTCTGATTTGGAATTTCCCTCTAGTATTTATTATACATTTATCCTTATTTTTCTTTGGCATTATGTTATTGTAAACAGAATATCTGTGTAACTATATCAATCATTTTTGGGAGTGGGAAAAGTCTGGACCTGTGATTTTATTGGCACAAGGATCTCTCAGTGTGCAAATTCTCTCCACTGCTGCAGATCATCTATAATTTTTGGTCTTAGACGGTAATCTAGGGGAACCAATAAGTTAAATGACTTGCTCAGAATAACAGACATTGGATGTCAGAGATAGAATTTGAACTCAAATCTTTTTGATTCTAAGGGTGTCTCTCTAGATATTATTCTACACTGTCTTTCATTAGCAGTTAATAATGATTTTGCCTCCTATTTAAAAAAAAATCCTTACTTTTCATCTTACAATCAATATTAAATTGGTTCCAAGGCAGAAGAGTAGCAAAGACCAGGCAATGGGAATAAGTAACTTGATAGGGTCACACAGCTAGTAAGTCTTTGAGGACAGATTTGAACCCAGCACCTTCCACCTGGCCCTCAATCCTCAGAGCTTCCTAGCTGCCCCTGACTCCTAATTTTTTGTAGCAAAGAACTTAGTTAAATTTGAACAGTTCTGAGATAAGGAGGATCTCCCAGAAACTTGAAATCGTTGCAGATGGAATTAGGTTTCCAGGGAAGATTTATTTGTTCTTTCTCTGAAGAGGTTAAAAATGTCAACAGATACTCACCTAACTATAATGAGAGGTCCACACTTGTGTCAGACACTGGAAAATGGACTAAAATTATTTCTGGGTTGCCTACCTGCCTTATAATTAGATGGACTCACTCACCTACTGCTGGGGTTTTATGGGATGCCAAGAAAAGCATTTCTCAGTCATGAGCTGCCTCTTTGACACTCAGTTAAAAATGTCTTTATGAAGATACCTACAATACAACTTGCTATTTTCTCATATAGAGGCCCTTAAGGCATTTCTCAGAACTTATGCTTGTGTTTGCCCACATTTTGCATAGTGTCCCTGTGTCATTATATGATGCCATCAATTCCACAGCATATTTCTCAAGGGTACTACTAGTTCATTCCAAATAATGGAAAATGCCAAGCTAATGTTCTAAGTAGATGTAAAGCACTTGTGAGCTATTATTAATGGCAGATTGACATTCATCTTACAAAGCTTCCAGGCATTTTTAGAAAACATGATTAAAGCCCTAGTGATTAATTAACATCCAGTTCTGTTGACTACTTTGCAATCTAGGCTTGAAATCCAATTTACATCGTCTGCAATCTTCACCCACCAAAGCCCACAGGTCAGATTCGAACTAGTATAGTCATCTCAGACTGAATTTTCTGGACTGTGTGGTTAATGATCTTAGTTGCCTATTAGGATTAAAGAATATGAACTTTCAGAAGCTTTATTTCCAAATATCGTGATTTACAAAGAGACTATGAATGAAATAGAATACTTCCTGCTTGCTTTTTCCCATAGAGGTACTGCCTAAATGGAAGTCACTAACAAAAATTCTCTCTCTGCTTTTTGGTAGGGTTTTTTTTTTTGGTCCTTGTTATATAATTCATTTGTGAGATCTCATAATAATAATAGCTCACATCTATATAGCATTTTATCATTTACAAACTTTCCTCACAGTGACTTTTTTTTTTCCTGAAGACTAGATCTCCCTATCTTGCCCAGACTGGAAGCATGATGGCCACTTGTTGGCCCATGTAGATGGTGATTGGCTACAAAAACTTTACTTTAGGAGTGGTTCTCTCCTACTTAGGCAGCCTTATGGCCTCTCATAGGGGTTTGCTATAGCCCAATTGCAACTAGGAACTCCCAAGATCAAAAGATGCAGCAATCCCAGTCTCTCCCCAGTAGCAGGGATTAGAGGAATGTGCCGCCACTTCTGGCAAAGATACTTTGAGGTAACTGATGAAATATTATTACCATTGTTATAATTAGTAATTAAAAAACTTGAAGCTGAAGGAGAGGAAGTGACTTTACCAAACTAACACAACTAGAAAGTTGTAGACCCTGGACTGGAAGGTGAAGCTTGTATCCATTTTCACTTTTCAGGGTTCATTTGCCAAATCCTATCAGGGAACAAGTATCCCTCAGTATTTAATTGGGCCTCTAGGACAAGGCAAGTCATTTGTTTCTTTGTTTTTAGTGCCCAATTTATCAATGAGGACCCTTCAAAAATAGCCTAACCAGTGTGGTGGAAGTTGTCTGAACCGGTGCTAACCAGTTTGACTAAAAAATTATGGATTTTAAAAATATATACCTGGAAGAGAGAGATCTCTATGATGTCAAATATCAATTTACAATTTTTTCCATCTAAAATTTAGTTTGATGTTATATGAATGCAAGTTGAGTTTTTGTACTTCTCAAGGGAAATTTTATAATCGTCAGGAGGTTATCAGAGAGTTATAAGATCATAGATTTAAAGCTAAGAAGGAACCTTAGAAGTCATCAAATCCAGCCCCATTCTTTAAAAGAACAAACAAAAAACTTTTTCTTCAGTCTTACCAAGTATTGGTTTCAAGACAGAAGAGTGGTAATGGGTAGGTAAAGGGATTAAGTGACTTGCCCAGGGTGGTCAAGAGTCACTCATCTAGGATGTGTCTGGGGCCAGATTTGAACTTCAAGTCCTCCTGTCTCCAGGCCTGGCTCTCTATCCACTAAGCCACTTAATTGCCTCAATTGCCTTTTTCAAACAAACAAACAAACACCACAGTGGCAAAAAAAAATTGGAAAATGAAGGGCTGTCCCTCGACTGGAGAATGGCTGAATAAATTGTGGCATATGATGATGATAGAATACTATTGAGCTGTAAAGAATGATAAACTGGAGGATTTCTCTATGAACTGAAAGAACCTCCATGAACTGATGCAGAGTGAAAGGAGAAGAACCAAGAGAACATTGTACACAGAAAGTGAAACATTGTGGAATAATCCAATGTAATGGACTTTACTGCTAGTAGCAATGCAACAAGCCAGGACACTCCTGAGAAATAAGAAATAAGAAAGAATGCTATTTACATGGAGAGAAAAAACTGTGGAAGTAAAAACGCAGAAGAAAAGCATATGATTTATCACTTGTTTATATGGGTATGTGATTTGGGGTTTTGGTTTTAAAAGATTGCTCTATTGCAAAAATGAATAATGTAGAAATAGGTGTCAAGTGATAATATTTGTATAACCCAGTGGAATTGCTTGTTGGCTCTGGAAGTGGGGAAGGAAAGAAAATGAATCATGGAAACATGGAAAAATATTTTTAAAAAACAAAAATTAAAAAACAAAACAACAAAAAATAAAAATAAAGATAAAGAAATACCGCCGGTCTAGCACTCTATTCACCATGCTACATAAGTGCCCCTTACCCCTTCATTGTAGAGATAAAGTGACTGAGGTCCAAAGAAATTAAGTACTTTACCCTTGATCACATAAGTAATTAATATCTGAAGTGAGATTTGAACCTGTTTTCCTAACTTGAAGTACAGTGCTCTATCCTTTATGCCTCACTGATAAGAGCTGCCCAAGTAGCTGTTACTTGGAAGTTTGTCCAAAAATTCCTGGTTGAATATAGAAATTTAAAATTCTTTTCTAAAGTTATAGGTGTTTTCAAGGAATGTACTTTGTAGGAATGGAGGGATATTGGGGTGTTCGCTGGGAATTGTTTGTTGTGTCAAAACAACATGTATCAATAAAAAAGATAATCTTTGTTATCAGTCAATAAGAAATTATTAAGCATTTACTATATCCTAGGTTTTGTAAAAGCATGAAATCACCACCGTAAACTTTGTTTAATTATCCTTTGAGATGACAAGTTTGATTTGAAGGAATTTTGCTCTCATCCTGATTTTATATCTTCTCATGAATAGCACATTCATTCATCATCTAGCACCCAGGTCAGGTACCAGTTAATATTTGTCAAAAATGATGATAATGATGATAAACTCTACTGTTTAGTAGTTTAGTTTTGTTAAGTCACTGTAATTGTCATTCAAAGAAGGACCAAATATCTCTGTTAGTAACTATTAACATCAAGGAGAGATTGTATATGTCCTATTAAGCTAAAATCTTATAATGCCACAGTTGCAGCATAAATTAGCTGTGGTGGAATATGGAATTTTAAACACTCTACCTTTGTAGAATTTAAGTGGAAAAAGGGGGGAAGAGTAGAAAAAATCAGTTCCTTGGTTGCCTTCTCTGATGTGTATTGCAGAGTATTTTTCATTTTCCCTAAGAGGTGTCATCTTTAAATTGAGGATTGTCCACCAAATGAGGAATGACTGAACAAGTTATGGCATATGATTGTGAGGGAATACTATTGTGCTATAACAGATGATGAGTTTCAGAAAAAAACAGAAAGACTTATATGAACTGATGCAAAGTGGTGTGAGAAAAACCAGGAAATCAATGTAGTCAGTAAAAGCAATATTATCTGATCATCAACTATTATCATTGTTACAATGATCTAAGACCATTCCAAAGGACTTATGATGAAAAATACTATCCACTTTCAGAGAAAGAACAGTCTGAATGCAGATTGAAGCATAATTTTTTACTTTATTATTCTTTTCTTCTTTTTTTTTTTAAATCCTTACCTTCCACCTTAGAATCAATACTATGTATTGGTTCCAAGGCAGAAGAGTGGCAAGGGTTAGGCGATAGTTAAAGTGACTTACCCAGGGTCACACAGCTGGGAAGTGTCTGAGGCCAGATTTGAACCTAGGAACTCCCATCTCCAGGCCTGGCTCTCAATCCACTAAGCTACCCAGCTGCCCCCGACTTTATTATTTTTGAGGGGGTTTTTTGGTTTGTGTTTTCTTTTTCAACAATGGCTAATATGAGAATGCCTAGCATGATTACACATATATGATCTGCATCAAATTGCTTGCCTTCTCAAGAAGGGGGAGAAGAAAGGAGAGAAAATATGAATTCAAAATCTTTAAATGAATGCTAAAATTTTTTTTTACATATAATTGAGAAAAATTAGAATTAAATGAAGTTTGAACTTTTAAAGAAAATAAATGAATGGTGAAAACAAAAAAAGAGCTACCATCTTTGTTTCAGTGCTCCCAGAGATCCTACTACTGACAATGGCCCTATCATTCCCTCTGAGCCTTCCTTCCATCAGATCCATTCTCTTTTAACAGAGATAGAACTTTAAAAAAAATCAATCTCCCTTTAAAAAAATCACTCATGGGCCTCTTCAGTTGAGTAACAAGCCAAAGGATAGAACCAGTGTCCCTGGCTTCTGTTAAAATGTCTTGAAATTAATTTGAGATGGATCAATGCCAGCTTGGGAAGAGGTAGAAAAAGAAAAAGGGACTTCTGGGAGGGAATCTATAGAGGAGAAAGAATACTAAAAAGCATTGAAGGAGCTATTAAGCTAAACTATTTGTGGCAGAATAATGCATATGTGTACAAATGTATAATATTTAACAGTTCTTTTTAAAGCTTTTTTTATCAACAAAACAAATGTAACCAAGACTAGAGGGGAAACAGGAAACTGAAGTAAAAATGTTTGTAGCATAGTTCTCTGATAAAGGTCTCATTTCTCAAATTTATAGAGAACCAACTCAAATTTATAAAAACACAAGTTATTCCCCAACTGAAAAAATGGTCAAAAGATAAGAACAAGCAGTTTTCAGATGAAGTCAAATCCATCAATAATCATATGAAAAATTATCTAAATAACTCTTGATTAGAAAAATGCTAATTAAAATAATTCTGAGATACCTCCCTACATGTATCAGACTGGCCTATGTGACAGTAAAGGAAAATGGCAAATCTTGAAGGGGATGTGGCAGTATTGGGACACAAATGCCTTACTGATGGAGTCAAGAACTGATCCAACCATTCTGAAGGGCAATTTGGTACTATGCCTAAAAGGTTATAAAACTGCATATATCTTTTGTTCCTGAAATATCACTACTAGATTTGTATCTCAAAGAAATTTTTAAAAAGGAGAAAGGATCTACTCGTACAAAAATATTTATAGCAACAATTTTTGTGGTAGCAAAGGATTGGAAATTGAGGGGATGCTCTTCAATTGGGGAATGGCTAAACAAACTGTGGTATATGATGGTGATGGAACACTATTGTACTATAAGAAATTATGAACAGGATGGTTTCAGAAAAAGCTAGAAGGACCTAAATGAACTGCTGCAGAGTGAAATAAGAAAAACCAGAAGAATATTGTACACAAACAACAATATTGCATGAGGATCAACTACAGAAGTCTTGACTACTCTCAACAATATAATGATCCAAGATAATTCGGAAGGACTTATGACAAAGAATGCTATTTGCCTTCCAGAAAAAGACCTGTTGAGGTCAGAATGCAGCTATCAAGACATACTCTTTTTCACTTTTTTTATTCATGTTTTTATTTGGGGGTTTTGGTTTATATGAGAATTTTCTTATAGCAATGACAAATATGGAAGTATATTTTATATGATAATACATGTATAGACCAGATCAAATTGCTTGCCAACTCTAGAAGAGGGGAGGGAAGGGAAACAGTGTGAATCTTTTTATTTTTAAACCCCTACCTTCCGTTTTGGAGTCAATACTATATATTGGCTTCAAGGCAGAAGAGTGGTAAGGGCTAGGCAATGGGGGTCAAGTGACTTGCCCAGGGTCACACAGCTGGGAAGTGTCTGAGGCCAGAATTGAACCTAGGACCTCCCGTCTCTAGGCCTGACTCTCAATCCACTGAGCTACCCAGCTGCCCCCAACAGTGTGAATCTTAAAAACTACTCAGACTGTACTTTAGAAGATTTGATTTAGCTATTCCCTTATTGTAACAATGGAGATACTTGGTCTAACAAGAATCAGGAATATATTGGGAACTTTTAAAATTATTCCACCCTAATTAGACATACTTTAGGGGATGATAAAAGTTGTAAACTCCTGTTTGAACAATGAAGGTACTTAACTCATACCTTATAGTAAAGCTAGAACCTTAAGCTAAGTCTTTTTTTAGATCTAATACAAAAAGGTGTTAAGTGCCTGTAAAGGTGAAATTAATCCCCAAAAGGTCAAGTGACTCACAAAAGGCAAAGCTTAACAAAGAAGTGTGAAGTATTCAGAAGATATAATCTAACCAGAGAAGGTGAGAACTAAAGAGTGGTGAGAACTAAGAATGGGCAGTCCTGGAAAAAAGCCTCTACTGTGATTGGTAGACGTGAAAATTTAGGGGAGGTGACATAAGAGAAAATTTCTTTAAAAGGAAAGGGTAAAAAGTCAGTTGGAAAAATTCAGTTCAGAGTGGAGATTCTGAACTGAGTTCAGGAGATTGAGTTCAGTGGAAGACTGGAACCCAGCTTGGAGACAGTCTCATGGTAAGTGATAAGAATGACTCCCTTACCTTTAGGCTCAGGGAGGCCACTTTGCCCAAAGCCTTTAACTACTGCCTGGCTCAGCCTGAGAGCAGTTTAAATTAATTCTCTTTCTCTCTCTCTCTCTCTCTCTCTCTCTCTCTCTCTCTCTCTCTCTCTCTCTCTCTCTCTCTCTCTCTCTCTCTCTCTCCTTTCTTTAATTCCTTCTCTCTATATTAATTAAAATCTCCATAATTTCCAGACTGACTTGGGAATTTTGTTTGTCAACCATTTAAATCTAGATTTCAAGTCACAACACTAAAATTATCTAACAACAGGGAATTCTTGTAATTTTAGAAAATATACATTGAAAATTATTATTACATATAATTAGGGAAATAAAATATTAAAAATAAATTTTTTTGTCTAAACATTTTGAGGAATGATTTTGATATATTATTGCCATATTAAACTGTGGTTGCTTTCTTTGTGTGTAGCTGAGGTGGTTTAACGAGTTCCTACCATGCTTTTACCCATTTATGTATATGTGGTCACTTTGTACCTCTGGCTGAAAAGTTTAATGGTTCCAAAAGTAGAAATGAACTGCCAAAATGCCCCCTGGCTTTAAAAGAAAATAAAATAGAAACTCTGTTTTTTTTTTAATCTAATTTTAAAATTCTACATAAAGTCGAAGGCATTTGCCATCTAAAAGCCAAAGAAGACGAAGAGAAACATGCTCTACTTTCCCAAGGTCATGCCTGAAACAAAAGTCTACCTGAAAAATGTATCCCAAGCCTCAAGTTTGTTGTATTTTCAGCCCTATCTTATTGCTGTTCATGAATAGTGCTAATCATGAAAGAGATGACTTCCCAGAAAGAAAAAAAAAAGATGTTCCTTTGCTGCAGGGATAGGAAAACTTACGAGTGTGAGATATTGCATAGAGCATGAGACTTGGCTTATGTTTTGATTAGTTTCACTGAACTCTGTGTGTGTGTGTGTGTGTGTGTGTGTGTGTGTGTGTGTGTGTGTGTGTGTGTGTCTAAGGAAGGAAGGAAGAAAGAAAGAAGTCTGCTCTGTGAACTATTATCCTAGGAAAGGAAAAGAACAATGAAAATTGTCTTGCTGAATGTACAAGTAGAAATGAACTGGCCATTCACAGTACACTATGTTCAGCTGGGATTACTATCAATGGTCTCTAGGTGGCAGAAATCAGCCAGTGATTGAGACAGACATTCGCTCCAAGGCACTTGCTCTACTTGTAAAATTCAGAGCAACTGGATAGAGCCGATAAGAAATTAGTTATTCTTAGCTGGAGGAAGGGTCTCAGGAAAGAGTTTCTCAAGGCTGAAAATAAATGAAAGAATATGAGATGACTGTATTTCAGTGGCAATATGATCTTGAAATCAATCCTATGGTGGAAAGAATTCTGGATTTGGAATCAGAAAACCAGACATAATTGTTGTCATGCCTGCCTTCCTCCTGGGGAAATCAGGGAATGAAGAGGTAGCTGAAGATACTCCAGACACAGGAAATAGTTCATCCTCATAGCTTACTTAAGATGACTTTACAGTACTCCCTTTCTGATTAAGTTTAGAAAGGTTTTCTACCAAGACAGAGAAAACTGAGTTCAAGCTTTGAGACCTGACCTTGCCACTTATTAGCTTTATGAGTTTGGCATAATCATAATCTCCCTGAGTCTCTGTTTTTATCATAATTGGAATAATAGCTACCTACCACACTGGAATGATTAAAGGAAATATATGTGAAAGCATGTTGTAACCACAAAACACTTATGTGAACTATCATAAACCAGCAAGAGATATGAAAGTTGGTGTAAAGATGAAGTCATTATGGCACAAAAGATAGGGTAGAATAATTTTAATAGCTCAAATTTATGTAGTACTTAACAAGTACAAAGTACTTTAAACACAGTGTTTAATTTATGATTTTACTTTGGGAAATTCAGTTCCTATCAAATGATGTCTTTTAAATCATAATATAAAGATTGATGGAAAGGATCCTGTAGCACTTCCAGATACTTCCTGCCTCAGGAAGTGAGGGAATTGGACAAGATGATTACTAGGTCAGACCTCTCTTAATTCTATATCTATATCTATAATCCAATGATTTGTGTTTGGGGAACACCACAATAATAGAGCTTCCTTACCTAACTGGCTTTTTAAAAGGGCAGAATTTGTCTGATATTCATGTCAGTAGCAAAAATTTTCCTTTTCTCTCTTCTGCTTTACAATAAAGGAAATTCATTACTTTTTTTTTTGAAACTTACTAAACCTTTATTGTGACATATTTGTAGAAGATCATTTAAAAAAGCAGTGATATTCAAATGGTGTGGCTTCTTGCTTAGATACATAAGCAGCACTCCTTTTTCTATAAACTAAAGTGATTTGGATAAATGATTCCACAAAAAAACACATGTTAATCACTCACATCTATCTCCTCCTCTCCTTCCCCTCACAATGTCTAATGAGACAGAAGGTGTGAAAGGGTAGCCCTAAAGAAGACAATGGAGAAAATATGAGTTTGGGATACCATCAGAGCACCCAGATGTGGTGCCAGCTACACGATTAGACTATACCTCACAAGAGCAGGGGCCTGTTGCTCTTTACTTGCCATTGACATTCTGCGCCCAGTGCCTGGAGGCGGAGAGCTGGAGGCATGGTCATCTTCACCCCAGTGCTGGAAGTCCAAGATAGAGCTATGCTGGGAATCAGAGCTTTCTGAAGCTTTGGATAACTGGCCCTTCTCAAACAAAAGCCTAGATAGGAAACTGGCTTTACGGCTACCTGGGTGAGACCCTTTCTCTGCCGAGTCAAAACACTCTGACTTGATGTTATCACTTGTCTTGCAGTGAGCAGTCAAGTCTATTGAGGACCTGCTTGGGCTCCAAAGACTGTAGGGCTGTTCCCCTGGACTTAGTGTGCAAGAAGAGCAATTTGTAAGATTGGCCTGATGCGATTTGGAAAGAATGCCCCTTTTACTGAAGGAAGAACGTGGGTGCTGTCCATGGTTCTGATGTTTGCAGTGTTGTAAGTGCTGGACACCATAATCAAGATCCTGAGGACAATGAGAGCTAAATTGAAACACTCTATGATGCCGATCCCTCTTGGACCAGTTCTTCTTGCCAGGTGGAGGTGCTCCCTCAGTCTGGTTGTGATGGTTGGGTTGCCACGCTGTTTTATACTCTGTATTACCAGTTCCAATTACTTGTTTCTCTAGCCAAAAGTGGTTAGGAGGCTGGGACAAAGGGATGCTCTCATGTAATAAAGAGTGAGTTACACAGGGCTGGGTCACTGAATTTTTCTTTGAGTGATACAGTTCCCTTTCACTCTCACTACTAGACCCACCATATAATGCCTTGGTGATTTTCCTGATTCCCAAGTGAGATATTTCCAAAATGTTTAAGAACAAGGAGATAGCTGCTATGGTGTGCATGAACAACATGAAAATGGTCTTCTCTGTGGGCCTGGACACAAAGCAGTCCACTGAATTGGGGCAAGGAAATCGACTGCATTTGTAAAGGGGGTGCATTTGAAACCCATAGAGAATATACTGCCCTGTCATAAACCCTACTTCCAATACAGATCTGGTCAAGATATGCAATATATAAGTACGTAGCAAGCATCCTTTCAGGGGTGCCTTGTGTACCTTCCTCTGTTCCTCTAATCTCCTCAGTTCCTTCTCAATTCTTTGGTGCTCCTCTTGGTCATGCTCAGGTTCTTCCAGCAGGGCACGAAGTTGTACTTTCTTCCTCTGCCTCTCCTTTTCAAAGGCCCTGAGTCTATAAAGTGCATGGCCCATGTATACAAGAGAGGGAGAAGATACAAAGATAATCTGTAAAACCCAGTACCTGATCAAAGAAATGGGGAAAGCATCATCATAACAAATGTTGCTGCAGCCAGGCTGTTGGGTGTTACAGATAAATGCTGACTGTTCATCATCCCAAACATCCTCTGCTGCCACTCCAAGCACCAGCATACGGAATATGAATAGCATGGTCAGCCAGATCTTCCCCACCAAGGTTGAATGGAAGTGGACTTCCTCTAGAATGCTGCCCAGCAAATTCCAGTCTCCCATTTTCATATACTTGTGCCTGTAACACACACAAATTCACAGTTACAGTATTCACAGAGAGGCAGTATACTATAGTATAAAGGATAATTGCAGATAAAGATCTTCATGGTTTCAAATCTAGAATAGCTAGAACCAAATATAGAAAAGATAAAATGCTAAGGTCTGTTTTAGCTCTAATATTTTGTGATTTCTGATTAATGAAACAAGCTATTTACCAGATGTTGTTATGTGACATTATAGAACTCTTCAAATAAAAGAAGTATTCACAAATTTATTTCTACAAATCACCTGGCATTCAAAGCCCTCTGACATCTAGTTCAATCTACCTTTTCAGACAACTATTCTCCTTCATGTGCCAGGAACTCCAGCTATCCTAGTAAATTTGCTGTGCCTCCCAAATATTCCTGGAAGACATATTAACTTAGAAAGCCCTGGTCCTTTATACCTTGTAGGAAAATTAGGTGATTTTTTTTAAAGTTCACTCTTTTATTTATCAAACGATCTTCAAAATGACAGGACACATTCATTTATTAATTTTTGTTTTAGTTGATTGGTAGATTTTGACACAAGAAACACTTACCAGCAAATACTCAAACTACAAAATACAGTCCTCAAAAAGATAGTTTATTGGATGTTAAGAGAAAGGAAGGATATATCTTTTACCTTTGACACTTTGATACTACCATTGATGAGTGTAATAGACTAGAAATTTGCTGCTGCTGTATGGCAATTTTATTTACATTATTGTAGTGATTGTGTATCTGTTTTTTTTAACTCTTTAAAATTTTTATTATTGCTTTAAAAAATTAACCCTTACCTTCTGTCTCAGAATCAATATTAAGTTCTAAGGCAGAAGAGCAGGAAGGGCTAGGCAATTGGGTTAAGCAACTTTCCCAGAGATCATATTTGAACTCAGGACCTTCAGTCTCAGGCCTGGCTCTCTAACCATTTAGCCACCTAGCTGCCTCTATTGCTTTTTTATTTTTCAACAAGATGGTCATTTCTCCTTAGCTTTTCTTTCCTTGCAACAAAGGAAAATATTTAAGCAATGTCTACCAAGAGACCTCATCTGATAGCATAAACCAAATTCCACATCCATAGTATTCACCTCCCTATTAAGAGGAGAAAAGAAGTAGATTAATTTAAGATTAGCATGGCAATCAAGGAATGTGCGATTCTTTTTGCTACTGAACTAGAGGGGGGTTGTTCAGGATAAACCTTACTTCCCAACTCTGTTATGAAATCACAAAAGGGGCAAGTAACAGAGACACAAGATATTAGCTAATGTGTTAAACAAAGGTGAATACACCTTGTGTATCCCTCCTATTTCCTCAAACCTTCATGAAATGTGAAATTTTCCCAGGTGGAGTTAAAGCACATTTTGCCATTGGCTAATCAAAGATTAGTCATATCCCTGATGGACTCTAAAGAGCCAGCCTGCTAGCTGTGGAAAAAGAAGGCAGGAAAACTTCCAGACCTGGCTCAAAGAAAAGAGCTTTATAGAGCAGAAGAACCCAGCTCTTGAAAGGGAGTTGATCTTTTTCTTTTTCCTTATATTTCTCTCAACCAAAAGACAGAATGAAGTATTTCTCTCTTCCTTTCCGCATCCCCCATTGATAATGGTCTATTTTTATTTTTTTTAAATCCTCACCTTCCACTTTGGAAGTAAAATTGTCCTAAGGCAGAAGAGAAGTAAGGGCTAGACAGTTTGGATAAAATGACTTATTTAGGGTCACATAGCTAGGAAGTGTCTAAGGCCAGATTTAAACTCAAGACTTCACATCTCTAGGACTGGCTGTCAGTCCACTGAGCCACTTAGCTGCACCAGCTATGGTCTCTTTTAGTGGATCTATTAATCTACTGGCAGATATTGGACCTAACAAGGAGGAGGACCAGAGAATCAAGGAGAAAATCAATGAAAAAAGCTTTGAGACATGGCAGCAGAGAAGAACTAGCTGTGAATTCAAGAAAGAATTAGCCCTGGCATTCAGGAATCAAGTTGCAGAGAGAAATAGCCCAGGGAACATATATAACCTGCCCATCTGAGACATTACATCCAATGGGAAGTAACATGAGGACATCATGAAAAAAAAGAAATGGCATTGAAACCCTTCAATGCCAGAGAAGTGAGTTACTTTGGCCTGTGTATGTGTAGGGAATCTGCGTTCCCTACACATATGCCTTACTACCAGTGTACTCCAGGTATGCACCCACTCCTTCCACCAGTGATAGATTTGTGGGAGAGTTTATTCCAGATTTATTGAAGGAATCTTTTGTAGCTGCTATTCTTATTATGTAACCTTAGTACATATCTTTTCTTTAAGCTAATTGTATCTTCTAACTGATTATTAAAAGTAAAAATAGCAATAGGGTCTTGTGAACTAGCATAGGAGTTCAGTTCCACAGTTCCTTGAGCCTGAGTAGTTACCCCTGCTTGGACTCAATCTGTGAATTCCAAATTAGGAAAGTGGCCTAGAGCAGGTGCAACACTATTAACATATATGTGTGTGTGTACATATATATATCTTGCATATTTCTATTTATCAGTTCTTTCTCTGGAGGTAGACATACACTGTTATTCTTCAAACAATATTTCTGTTGCTATGTATTCTCTTGGTCAAAAATATCATTTAAAATATTTTCTGATTATAGTTCTAAATTGAAATTTTGACTAATCCCAAGCATTCTGGGAAAGCAGCTAGCAATCATGAGGGAAAAGGTACTAAAATTCATATCCTTTAACAAAAGAATTGTGCTGCTGGGCTTTTTATCCCAAGGATGTCAAAAACAAAAGTCCTATATACACCAAAATATAAATAATAGTACTTTTGTGTCAGGAAAAAAAACAAAACTAGAAACAAAGATGGCACCCTTCAATCAGGAATTATGGTACAGAAATGTAATGGGATATTTTTACACCATATAAAATGATACCTAAAAAATTCAGGGAGGCTGGGTAGGACATATGATCTGATGCAATGCAAAGTAAGAAGAATTAAGAACACAATGACAATAATAAAGTGGGGAAAACATGGAATGACAAACTCTGGATTTCAAAGTGTTGACAGTGAAACATGCTTTTCTCCGAAATGAAGGAAGAAAGGAAAGAGGGAAGGAAGGGTTTTAGGGTAGGAATGAGAGTGAAGAGGCAGCAGTCATTAGGAATAAGAGTGATATACAAAAGATCCATTAGTAAAATCTTTTTTAAAGCAGCAAATGAAATGAGACCTTGGTATGTGAGGAAGGTTTTAACATATTGTAGCATATGAGTATTACCCAACCCTAATAAACAATAAAAATGGAGAATTCAAGGAAATAGGGGGAGATTTGCATGAACCCACCCAGAATGAAAAAAAGTATAGCCAAGAGAACACCTTGTACCTAACTATAAAATCTAAATAAAAACAACTTGAGAAAGCAACTGAACTCTGAAAAAAATGCAAGGACCAATATTGAATCCAGAACTCAGATGACCATGAATATTAAATGCATCAGCAGCTATATTGGTCCCTATAGTATGACTTCTTTGTTACAAGTGAATATTCTGGGGATTAGGGTAGAAGGATATGTAGAAAAATAATGGAAATATAAAAAACATAAAGCCATTCATTTTTTTTTAAATGGACTAGTTGAAATAAATCCTATACCAAACTGCTTTTTAAAAAATATCTCCATATTCTTAAAACAAATATAATTTTAATAAGTATTTAATCAATAGTTTGATATTATTTAATCAATTAAGCATTGATTTTGATCATGTGTCACTTGTTCCAAAATTGTGCTCATTTCTATTCCTTATCTCCACTCTCCCAAAGAATCCCTACACATATTCTTTCATTCTTTCTCTTTTAATATTTCCACCAAGTACATGTATAAACAATTTTAACAATCTTTTTTTTAAGTTTTGAGTTCTAAATTTTATTCCTCCTTCCCCTTTCTTTATCCTCCTTTTCTTTCCCCCCTCCCCACTCTGAGACAGTAAGTAATCTGATATAGATTTTACATAAGCAATCATGTAAAATATTT
Organism: Monodelphis domestica; assembly: GCF_027887165.1. Taxonomy (NCBI): domain Eukaryota; kingdom Metazoa; phylum Chordata; class Mammalia; order Didelphimorphia; family Didelphidae; genus Monodelphis; species Monodelphis domestica. The sequence continues at coordinate 346,845,864 of NC_077228.1, read as the reverse complement.
CTCCATATTAGTAGTCATTTTGTGGGAGAAATCTCAAATAGAAAAAAAATGAGGAAATGGAAAGTGAAATATAGTATGTTTCAGTCTGCATTCAGACTCTGTCAGTTCTTTCTCAAAGGGCAGGTGGCATTTTTCATCATTTCACTCTACTTTCTGGGCATTTTAAATAACATTTAATCTTTCCAAGGTACAAGGCTTGTCCCCATTTCCTCCTAAGTGAAGTAGTCTACTTGCCAGCTACTTACCTTTTGGGACAAGAAGCACCTTTCAGACTCTTAAGACATCACAGTTTGATTATGTGTGCTGCAGGTCAATGTTTGGCCTCATAAGTCCTCTCTAGAATGAGTAGCCTTGAGTTTGGAAGAACAAAGCCATCGAGACAATAAAGGAACCAGGAATGAGTCTAAGAACCTGGCTAGCAGGAATATTGCCTACCCAGTGCCAGCACAAAAGCAGTCTGACCAGATGGTCATAGGGCCCCCAGCCAGAAGTCACATTTATTTTGCCAATTGAAGTCTAACCCAGCCACCCCCTAAGGCTTTGCATGTCCTTTGTTGACTTTAACTGTCCTGTTTCTTTATGTTGTTTCTTTATGGACAAAGGGCCGAGGCCATTGCTGGCCAATCCCAATTGGACAATTATATTTACTGAAACAAATAAGGAACTTCTCTATCTATTGGTGTGATGGGGATGCTGATTTAGGTTCTGTGGCTTTTCTTATGGTCCATTAGTTTCCACAGAAATCAATGCACAGAGATCAATGGGTCATGTCCGATTTCATAGGCAGCTGCATTGTACTAATTGTACATCTGTTCAGTTGAGACTTGCTGAGGATGAGCCAATAGCTATAAAACTGGGACAAAATGAACTTGAGTAACACTCACCTGAAGGGTTTTCCATCATCATTTCTTGGCTTTTGAAATAAGATGTACATTGATGAGAAAGAAATCAATGTGATGGCAACTAGACAGTTCCATAGATAATCTTCTGCAGTACCATCTTTGTTTGCAAGAAATACAATTAAGAAAAACTACTAGTAGAAATACTGAAGATTTTCTTTCTTCAATGGAATCATCATAGAAATAATTATTATATAGTATTTTAAGTCTAATATCCTAGTGCTGTGTTGGTGACCCTATGGCACGTGTGCCGTGGGGGGCTGCTCCCTTCCTCCTCTCCACACAAGCCTGAGGACATTTCTCCCATCACCTGTCTCTCTGCCCAGCAGCCCAATGGGACCTCTTCTTCCCTCCCCTGTCTGGTGTAAGGTAGGGATTTCATAGGCAGCATGAAGGTGCAGTTTGGTCACTTGGTCTCTAAAAGGTTCACCATCTCTGCCCTAGTGCCTCCCCTTGACTTCCAAAGTCAAGGTACTCTGTGAGTCCCTATACCAAAAACTGCAAATCATAAGGCCTTAGTAATCAGTTTATTTTCCAGCATCACCCAGAGGACACGATTAGGACATAGCACTTTCCATGATACCTGGCACATAGTAGACATTTAATGCTTATTAATTAAATCAATGAATTAACTCAAAGTAAAAGCCAAAATAGCATAGTACAAAACAAGTAGTTATAAAACATCTTCCCTATAGGACCCACTTGCCCATAAATATGCCCAACATCATTAGGAAGAACCGACATGCCTGGAAGTCATTAAATACAGAGGCTTCCACTAAAAGAACAAGTGTAGGTCATACAGGAACAGGTAGGAGAAAGGACAATTCACACTTACAAATCTATAAGCCAGTAATGTTCTTGCACTCCTCTGGCTGGTCTTCCTCTTAGGAGTATCCAACAGAGGAGACAGCTAGGTGGCTCAGTATATTGAGAGCCAGGCCTGAAGACAGAAGGTTCTGTGTTCAAACCTGACCTCAGACTCTTTGACCCTGTGTAAAAAATAGACTTGAATACAGGACTACAATCCCCACAAGCCTTTGCTCCACTTCCCCAAAATGCTTTGTAATCTCACGGGAATTCTGAGGTGGGCCGAGATCGAGGAAGGATTTAAGCTGGTAGCAAAGGTTTTTGGGTCTTTTTGGACTTCTGTTTTGGAGCAGAGGCTCCATGAGGCTTCGATGATGTGAGGTTATTTTGTCTAGGCCCAGGCACATGTTTCTTACTTGTATATTCTTTAATCCTTAATCCTTAATAAACCTCTAAAAAATATAATACTCCTTGCAGAGAGAAACTAATTTCTACCTGCCTCAGTCTCCCCATATTCCTAAATTTTAATCTTTACAGTTTGGCGACCTAATGGGGAAAAAAAAAACCTCAATCTTCTGATTTCTTTTCTGATCTTTAGTTAATCTTTAATAGCTAGTACCTAGAAATTTTTTTTTTGAGCCACATCTCTCTGGCCAAGGTTTTTTTTTTTTTACACTCACAAAGCTGCAGTCCCCGATCCAGACCTGTTGCGTTTGCCACCCACCTGGCCCCTGGCTGCTAAGTTCTGCCTGCCTGCTTCTCCTGCTTCTGCTCCTGGCCTCTCACCTGGTGCCCGAGCTCCCGGCCCTGTTTGTCTGCACTCCGGCTCCCGGCCCTGCCCACCCCACAGTCTTTCTCTCCCTCACCTGGCCCACCTGATTCAACCAAGATTGCAATCACCTAGTGACCTGCCTGCCCAACAAACCCAGTTCCTTGGAGCAGATCGCTCAGGACTCATTTCTATCAGCTGGTAACAAAATGGGGTATTGGCTCCACGTGGGCGTCCTGGGATCCACGTGGACTGGGGCAGGAGGAGGTATCAGAGCAGGGGAGAGAGAAAAGGGAGAGGAGAAGAAACAGATTTTTTCAAACAGAAACTTAAAAAGCAATGGGCTGTTTAAAAGGATACCTTTTGACTCTTCTGGTAATTTGATTGATTTTACCTGCCTGTCAGGGAGCAGATTCAGCCTAAAGATTCAACTTTAACTTTGAAGGGGCAAATGGGTGGCTCAACGATCTGGGAGCCAGATCTGAGGACATGCGGTCCTGGGTTAAAATCTGGCCTCAGATACTTCCCAGCTGTGGGGCCCTGAGCAGACCCCTTAGACCCCATTGCTTAGCCCTTACCACTCTGCCTTCTGAAAATAGACATTTAAATGGATAAACCCCCAAGGAACTTTGAAGAGACTAACGGCTATATTCTAAGGCATTTCAGACTCCAATGGTTTATAAAAACTCTGTATTTCTATTGCATTTTTTGTTATGGTTTAACTTTGTGATTTTAAGTTCATATATTACTGGATTCAATATTCTTTTACACTGAAGGTTGATTGAATTTATTTTGACTGTACTGAGTTTTGAAATTCTGTTGTTTTTCCCCTATAACTGTGCTGAACAAATATTATTATAATTAAGCCCATATGAAAAAAAAAACAGCCTTTCTATTTTGACTTTGTAAATTATCACATAGATGGACTTCAGGACTGGTTATAATTGTATAACAACCTTGGAAAAATTTAATGTGCTAAATACCTCAAATGATTTGATTGTAAGGGATTTTTAAATATTATTTTTGGAATTTTTTTTTTTAACAATCTCTGGTTATTTTTGCCTGCCCCTACCACGAGGTAAGGCCCATTCTAGTAGCTGAAGTGAAATGTATTTTATAAACCCCAACCTTCCCACATGTGAATGGAAGTTGGGCAGTTAATCACAGGGCATTTGTATCCCTATAAGCCTCCAAAAAAAAGGAGCATCCCTTTACTTATACTCTTCAGATCACTATTTTACTTGCACCAGAATGATATATAGATTTCTTGATTATGTTCTTAACCCAAGATGAGTTTTACTTTGTTTAAAAAATATGTTTAAATACCAAGGTTGAAAGATTGCTATGTTTGTTAAAATTGTGACAAATGTCCATCAATTCATAGGTTTTAAAAATGTCATACAGCAACTTATGTGAAATATGAAAGTGTGTTTGTTTACTATTGTAATTAATTGGGCTATTGAGAATTTTGGGGATATTGATACCTACATATTTGTACTACTGTATTTTTAAAAATGAAAAAGTTGTTACCTTGTTCAATTCATTTGCCTTCTACTCACAGTGAGCATGGCCAGATACAAAGAGGAAATGGATCTCATTTTTGGTAAGAAAGCCTTGTATTCTATATTTTCTTAGCTGACACAGAGTGTCAATGAGTATAAGCTATATTTTTGAATTTTTAAAGCTCTTTTTATTATATTTTCCTTGCATGTGCAATATACTATTTGTTTTTTTTCTCTCCTGTTTATATTTGAAGCACATGTCACCAGCATTAAGATTTTCTTTAACCTTTTGATTTTTCAGTAAGATACATTTGCTAATGCATGCCCAAAAAGGCTTGTGACTATAAAAATGATGCCACTAATTATTTAATAAATTATGGGACTTTGCTTAATGATTTTGTCTGATTCCAGGACAAGAGATACACACAAGAGCCATTTCATAGGGCCAAAGAAAGGCCAATCTAGGATGGATTGATGCACTTCTAGGCCAATACAAAGGTCTTGAACCTAGTGTGAAGAGTCGAGGTTACTGTGTTTATCATTGCTAGACATAGGCTTTCCTTGTGTCCACACTCACCCTGAAGATACTCACAGACGAGTATCCCCAAACCTTGGCTCCTACTTGGCTTCTATAATCTGGTCCCCTTTTCTGCCTTCCATAGTGTGGTACCTTTCTGTAGTCCTGGCTACTGACTGGGTAAATGCATCATTGCTTAGATCATTTTGATTGGGCCCTGATTGAAGGACCAGTTATAGATTTATTTTTCTTTTACTTGGAATTTTTACACATAAGACTTTGATAGTCTATATTTTCATCCAGAAATTTTTCTTTTTTTATTTCAATTTTTCTGATGTCTTTTAATATCTCTTGCCAATTGATTCATATACCTCATACCTCAGCCATGCATCCCTAAGTGATCCTGTATTTGTCAATCACCCTCTTAAGGGGGGAGGGGGGAGTGTAAAAAATATCATTATTTAAATTGCAAAGTTTAAATTCCTTTTGAGAAGAATTTTAGGTAAAGAAGGTGCTACCTCTCTGAATCCAGAACTGAACTGTTGAAGAAGCCATCATGAAGAAGCCTCCAGACCACAAGCTGCACAAAAATGAACTTTGGGTATGGTTGATTGAACATTTATCTGTATGTAAACTTTTATGCCAAAAGGGACTGCCCCCAACTGGCTTTCTGTCAATGCGTCCAGTAATTATTGGTTTTGTTCTTTTTTTTCTTATCCTCAAATTATTGTAATCTTTAAATTGATTATGTTTTTATGATCCTTTGGGGAAGGACTTCTTCCCAGAGGATCAAATGGGGAATGTAAAAAATAGACTAGAATACAGGACTACAATCCCCACAAGCCTTTGCTCCACTTCCCCAAAATGCTTTGTAATCTCACGGGAATTCTGAGGTGGGCCGAGATCGAGGAAGGATTTAAGCTGGTAGCGAAGTTTTTTGGGTCTTTTTGGACTTCCATTTTGGTGCAGAGGCGTCTCTTCCATGATGTGGTTATTTTGTCTAGGCCTCTGGCCTAGACACATGTTTCTTACTTGTATATTCTTTAATCCTTAATTCTTAATAAACCTAAAAAATATAATACTCCTCACAGAAACTAATTTCTACCTGCCTCAGTCTCCCCATATTCCTAAATTTTAATCTTTACACCTGGGTAAATCACTTAACCCCCATTGCCTACCTCTTACCACTCTTCTGCCTTGGAACCAATACACAATATTGATTCCAAGATTAATAAGGGGAAGGGTTTTTTTTAAAAAGTATCTAACAGCTGCTGCTGTTTCCCCAGTCACTTGTAATTTAGTTGAAATGGTTCAGGGGAAAGAGCAGACTTTGGAGTAGAAACCAGAAGCTGTAGGACAAAATGGGAAATGATTGATTATAGCTCCTTGGACAGATGTTCAAATTCTGGCTCTGCCCCTTACTATGTAGGTAATGGCAGTCAATTAACTTAACCTCTAGAGGCCATATAAAATAAGGAAAATATTGAATTAGGTGACAAGCTCTCTTCCACCTCTAAATTTTTGATCCTATGACTAAGATTCAATTCCAAACTCTAGTTGCTTACTAACATGTGAGATGTTGAGCAAGTACTTTTATCTCCCTGGGGCTCAGTTTCCTCATCTGTAAAATGAGGAGGTTGGACTAGATGACCTGAGGTCCCTTCCAGCTCTACACCTGTGATTCTATGATTTTATGAAATCCTTGGAGGCTGTGCCCTCTAAATAGGATGCTATGCATGGGGGAAATGCATGAAGAGAATCTTCTTTCAGTCAAAAACCTAGTGCCTGGAATTCAAGAACTCAGGAACTCTTGAACTTGGACAACTCTCAAACGGAAGTGCTGTCCCAGAAATTTCCCTTCTCTGCTAGAAGGCTAAGTTCTGAAATAATGCACTCTGAAGAATTCAAAATTCCTTCCTTCCTTCCCAACTCTTTCCTTGAATACCCCTTTCGGGTTACATAGAAGTGCATAATTCCTTTAGTCATGTACTTTTATTGCAAGACACCCCTGTCAAGTGTGGAGGGAGAGAAATCTCCTCCCCAAACCCCAAACTCCTGTACTCCTGTACTCTGGGAGACTCAAAAGAAAGTCTTCAACAGCTCATAACTTCCTTAAGAGCTTAATTCTTTGTCAAAAGCTATTCTTGGCTCTTTACCTGGGTCAGTTTTCCCATTTTTAAACCCTTAGCCTCTCGTTTGCCAAGGTAAATGAATGGACAATGACTAAGAAATGACCAAAAGTTCATAGATTCTGCCAATTCCTCAGCATAGATTCCTGACTTATATGCAGATGGAGGTCAAAAACTGAAAAGGACAGTCTGTAATTTCAAGTAGATTGGGAAACTTTAGTGATTAGTGGAGAGGCATCTCAGACCCAAGGAGTCCCGAGTTCAATTCCTGCCTCTGACACATACTTGCCATATGGCCCTTGGCACATCACTTATCCTTTTAATGGTCTAGTTCTCTGAAACCATTAATCCTACTTAAAAGGCAGTGCAACTCTTACCACCATTTTATAGATTTGGAAATTGAAGCCTAGTAAAGACTAAGGTCTCACAGCTAGCTAGTGAAACAGGTGGGATTAAAAACTAAATTTATCTGTAACAGGATAGTCAATCAAATGCATTTACAATTCTCTTCATCATCACCCTCCTAGCCAGTAAATGGAGCTGGAGAGAAAGAACAGCATAGTGGATTGGAATCAGGAAGACACACTATTTAAATTCTTCTGATACTTCCTAGCTCTATGAGCATGGAAATATCTCTTAACCCGTCTGACACCATTTCCTCAACTATAAAATGGAGATAATTATACCTGTTTGGCTTACCATTCAGGGTTATTGTGGAGCTAGAATAATGAATGAGTCCTAAAGGCCTGGATTCAAATTCTGCCTCTGATAAACATAATAACTGGCATTTCTAATAGTTAGCTTACTACCTATGTGGCCAAGGGAAATTTCTCTGAACCCATTTCCTCATCTGTGAAGGGTTTGGACTAGAGATCTGTTCCAGTGCTAAATCTATGATTCTGTTAGATCATCTGAAGTGTTTTACAAATTTCAAAATACTATACACATCAATCAAATAAGATACCTAAAGCAGTTTGTAGATCTTAAAATGTCTTCTAAGTGCCAAGTTAAAAACTTAGAGGGAAATAAAACTTTTCATGAGAAAAATGAGTCCTAGAAGAACCTGTGACAAGTGGTATGGCAGAGCCCCCATGTCCCTTAAAGGAGGGATCTAGTCTGTCTGGCAGACACTGCCCTCACCATTCAATTTCAGACTCTGACTCAAGCCCAAGACCGTCCTTAAGAAAACACTCTAACCACCATGAGAAAATATCATAATCTGAGAGAGATGCAGCGAGAATCAAAGAGGATAGTGACCCCAAGTCCAGGTAAAGCCTGAGAGAAGAAAATGCCCTTGCCTAAGGGAATGCAAGAATATCTAGAGGAAATGAAATAGGAGATTTAGAATGGAAAAACTTGTAAGGAAATAATGCTAGCTGACTAGAAAATAGGTGGAGAAATAACCTTATTGGTTATTACAAAAATTGATAAGAAAAAATTCTGCATTCCATATTTCAGGACATTATAAATGAAAACTACCCAAAACTTTTAGAACCACCGTGAAAGACAAAAATCCTCCAGTCACCTCCAAAATGAAACCCCAAAATGAAAACTTGGCCAAAATCCAAAGCCTGCAGATACAAGAAAAAAATACTCCAAAACAATCAGTGATGAAGTTTGAATGCCATGGAACTACAATAAAGATTTTTAGAAACTTAGTAGCTGCCTCTAGAAAGGAGATTGGAATATGGTATTCTAAAAGTCAAGCAAGCAAAGATTTACAAAGAAAGGTAATTTATCTGGTAAAACAAAGTATAATCCTAAAGGGAGAAAATTGGGCTTTACTGGAATAAAAGATTGCCAAAAATTCCTGATGAAAAAAACTAGGACTAAGTATATATATGGAAATGGAAATATGGGTACTAAGAGAAACAATATATATATTGTAACTATATATATATAACTGAAAGGGAATGTGTGCATATGAAATGTTTACATGTTAATAGGGAGATAAACTAAAGTTTTGTAAAAATCCTATTATTTTTAAGGGTGAAAGAGAAAAGTCAAAAATGGTAGTCTGGGTAGTTTCATTTTGATAGTCTTAAAAATTACAAAAATAGGAAGAAACCATGTTGGGGAGTAATACAAGAGGAAAAGGAAGGAAAATGGTATTGCATGACAGATACATAAGTTGGAGTTTAAAGCCATGGAGGGGAGTAAGGGAAAAGGGCATCTCATGAACCTCACATTCCTCTGAATTAGATAAAGTAATACTGAATACAACTATATGCGCACACACAAATATGTTAACTGAAAGGGGAAATACAGGTAAGGAGCCAGGGACAAGGGGGAAGAATATTTAAAATGTAATCAAATTATAATCACAATCAAATGCTGGAGAAACATGAAAGGAAGAAATAGTAAATACTCAAGACCAGTGTGAGATAAAGGAAAGAGAATAACTATTTAACAGAGAAGAAACAGACTTCAATTTATGAGATCCTACATATTAAGTCAAATTCCCTCTTTTCTACCTCCTTATTTATAAAGGTCAAAAGAAAAAGAAGAAAACTTAGAAGAGGGCAAGACGGAAATACAAAATTAACAATAAGAACTGAATGAATGAACCCATAAAATGGAAAAGAATGGTAGAACTGCTTAGAAAACAGAATCTAGCAATATGTAGTTTATTTTTTAAATCCTTACCTTCCATCTTAGAATCAATACTGGGTATTGGTTACAAGGCAGAAGAGCAGGCAATGGGGGTTAAATGACTTGCCTGAGGTCACACGGCTAGGAAGCATCAGAGACCAGGTTTGAAGCCAGGATTTCCTGTCTCTGGGCCTGGCTTTCAACCCCCTGACCCATCCTGCTGCCCCCTAACAATACGCAGTTTAAAAGAAATACCCTTGAAATATGATTCATACAGTTAAAATAAGAGGCAGAAGGAAAATCTACAAAAGGAGCTTTAATAAAAAATTAAAAAAGGAAGAAGACATGATTTCAGATAATGCTATGCTAAATTTAGAAAAGATAAAGATAGACATGCACGGATGAAACACCATGCTAAAAGGAAGCAGATAAATCAATATCAATACTTAATATAGTGTCTCGAATGTCTGTTACAGCCTAAAACTGTACTAAGATATTTTGGAACACCCTGTGAATATGTACATGATAACAATCTTTAAATATTTAAAGTAAGTTTCTGGTGATTACTGAACAGGAACAAAAGGGATTTGCATACTTCAAAGTTGTATATAGACTCTTAAAAAATTATTGGGGCATGAAGACTAAAGCAAAAAATGTAGAAAAACAAATATTAAAAATATATCATTTACTAGTCATAATAAAAATTACACTCAGTAGTCTTTAAGGAATTTTATAATTTTTTAAACCCTTACCTTGCATTTTAGAATCAGTATTGTGTATTGGTTCTAAGGCAGAAAAGTGGTAAAAGGGTGCAGCTAGGTGACTCAGTGGATTGAGAGCCAGGCCTAGAGACGAGATGTCCTGGGTTCAAATATGACCTCAGACACTTCCTAGCTATATGACCCTGGGAAAGTCTCTTAACCCCCATTGCCTAGCCTTTATCACTCTTCTGCTCTAGAACCATTACACAGTATTTGGTTCTAAGATAGAAGGTATGGGTTTAAAAAAAAAAAGAGCCATGAGGGCTAAGATTTGAACTCAGGACATTCCACCTCTCCACCCACTGAGCCACCTAGCCTCTCCATAAGGAATCTTTTAAACAATTGAGGACTACTTAATGATTATGATGGAATACTATTATGTTATAAGAAGTGATAAGGGGAGGGGGCTATTAGTGAACTATTTGCAGAGCTATAAATTTGTCCAGTTATTCTCAAAAGCAATTTGGAACTATATCCTGACCCAAGTATAGTACTGAAAGGCCTATTTTCCAAAGAAATCAAAGAGGAAAATGTATTTTCTATATGTACAAAAATATTTATAAAACTTCTTTTTTGTAGTAGCCCCAAATCAGAAACTAATGGAGTATCCTCCTATTGGGAATGGTTAAAAATTATGGCACAAAAATATGATGGAATGTTATGTTATCAGAACATTTTGTGTAAATGCTATCAAAATTCATAGAGAAACTATGTATAATTAAGCCCATTCTAAAAAATTAATAATAAAAACTGAAACAACTTTCCAAGTTTTTATTTTGTCACATTACTGTTACAGTAATCAAACTTAAATTATACAAAAAAAAATTTGTACAGTTAAAAATCTTTGGCTAAGCAAAGCCATATATGTATATATGTATATATATATATTTATATATATATACACAAACACAAGCACACACACATGCACTCACACACACTCACAAAACAAGGATTTTTATACATTCATACATGTATTTATACATATTTACAAACAAATTTTAAAGTGTTTTTACAATTTACCAAAGTAAGAGGCGACATAAGTAGAAGCAGGAAAAAAATTATATGAAAACTATAAACACATTAATTTAAAAACCAAACCCCATGAAACGGGGTGATAGGCTATAGTTTCGTGTGTATTGTTATTTTGAAAAATCAAAGGCAAGTTTTTTATACAAAGTGATGCTGCTTACATTTTTATACAGAAAGACATAGGCATCTTAACATGTTAGAAAATAACTATGCCACAAAAACTGGTAAATTGTTCTGCTACAACCATGGGAAAAAAAAAAACAGACTAATTTACATCAGGTTTATTAGCCAATGAAGTAACTTTAAAAAAAAATCAAACTGAATCAGTCAATGAGTGAAAAAAATTGTAGAAAATGCCCCAGAGGAATTAAAGCCTACATTTTTCAAAAGTTTAAAGACTTATCAGTAGATTTATTTAAAATGTGAGGATTTTGAACTTCCATGTGGTATAAAATGTCAATTGTGACTCCAAGGAATTCAGCAAATTATCTGCAAAGTAAGGAAATAGCAAAATATTATCACTCCATCTTTCTGATACTCAAATTTCTTAGACTCTAATTTCTCTTTCGAAAAAGCCCTGTTTAAACAGATAATGGCATTAAATATAGGGCTTGTCTAAAAGGGACAATTTTATAACTTTTTTTTTACTATGGTCATCCAGAGACTATATTAATGGCATTTCAGAAAATAATATAGGCTAGTCTTAACTTGTAATCATGCAAAAAGATAAAGCAGCCCAAACACAATAATAACTATAAGTACAAATATTAGTCCCAAAATAACGGTACAATGATAGTCAAATTAAGTCTAATATATAATATTATATATATAACATATATATAATATATACTAGAATTTCTATACAATGGACGTCAATTCTAGAATAAAATAGTTTAACAAACATTATCTATTTACAACTGAATGGAATGTGTACCTTCAAGATAGCAACTAACTAATGATGAAAACACAAAGGTCAAAAAAGATTTTTAAAATAATTTTTTAAAATAAATTTCTGGTAATTTTACTGGCGGTCCTCAGAGAAAACCCTGTCCTAATGCAACTCTCCATCTCGTCTGCTATTTATGGTCTTTGAAATTTTCTGGGATATTGTGAATTTAGGAAATTGTCTAGACACATAGCTAGTATTTATAAGAGGCAGCACTTGGATCCATATCTTCCTGGCTCTCTTGATGCACTACTGCAGGTTACTCCTGAAAATACATCAGTATAAATCTGCAGAAATCTTGACAACTTTGGGCCAAATACAACCACAACAGAATTTTTAATAGTTTTTTTTTTAAATGCTCCAAATTTGGTATTAAAGCATCTGTATTCAACGTTATATTTCTCAACTATGTTAGTTGTTCTGTCTAACCTTTGACAAACCTTTATTTTCAAGACCAGGAATATCAAACTAAAATAGAAATAGGGGTTACTAATCCATAATATAAGGATCCTTGCAGTCTGCATAGTGACTTAGTTTTAAAATTCTTTATAATCTATGTCTCATATTTTTATTTTTATTTATTTTGTTAAATATTTCCCAATTACATTTTTTTTTTACTCTTTTTAAACCTTTATCTTCCATTGTAGAATTAATGCCACATATTGGTTCTAAGGCAGAAGAACGGTAAGCACTAGGCAATGCAGGTTAAGTGACTTGCCCAGGGCCACATAGCCAGATTTGAACCCAAGATCTCCCGTCTCTAGGCCTAGCTCTCAATCCACTGAACCACCCAGCTGTCCCCTCCCAATTATGTTCTAATATATTTCAGTCACTACTCAGGAATGCTATAGACTGTGTGTTTGACACCTCTTCTAAATACTTTTGGAAGTATTTTTTTTAAATCCTTACCTACAGTCTTAGAATTAATGCCATGGGTCTAAGGCCTGGCTCTCAACCCACTGAGCTACCCCCTGGAAGCAGTTTTTAAGCTACTATTTGGAATTTATTTAGCAAACCAGTCACTCTGACCAGAGAAGATGCTGAAGAACTCAATCTGAAGATTATATCAAGAAACATGAACTACCTGCATTTTGACTTTTCAAAGAGCTTCATTAATTGCTGGAATCTTTCTGAAACCTGAAAAAGTTTTTAAAAAGCATTTTAATGCCAAAGATTTCATTAACAATTACAATTTTTATTAAAGCTTCACTGAATGTCATAATTTGACATTTGATATGTAAGCATAAATTTCCTCATTTGCAAAATGAAAATAAAACTATGTGCTCCATTATTTCCAGAGTATTTTGAAGATCAGAGAAGATCTTATATATATATTTTATTATATATATATATATATATTTTGTATTTTGTGAAACAACAGAAGGTGGTGGAAGAATTAGTAGTAATACAGTCAAATGATAGTCACATCTAAGTCTTATAATTAATAAATGTGAACTGGTGCATTTATAGCCACAAAATTAATAACATACAGTAAGAACAAAGTTTGAGATACCTGATTTGGGCTTTTATTCAACTTGGTAGCTAAGAAAGTAAAAGTTTTTGCTGATGGTCCTCTTTTTTGACACTCCAACAGAATTTCCCTATCATTATCTCTGAGAAAAAAAAAAGGTTATTTAGCTTATACACCAGATAAGAGCAAACCTACCAATCTAGGTTCTAGGAATATCTTAGTGTTCATTCTACAGATGTTCTAATTTCCCCAAATAATGAAAGACTAAAGTATGTACAACCACACAAAGGAATTCATACTCTTGCAGAAGTGATTTAGCTAGCTCTATGACTATGGGCAAATAATTTAACCTGTCAAATAATTTAACCTGTCACCTTCATTTTCCCCATCTGTAAAATGAAGATAGCATCTACCTTATGGAATTATTGTGAGAATCAATATAGAAAGCACTCTGTGAACCTGTACTAAATAAAAAAATTGTCTTCTTTTTAAATTTCATAGTTGAAACAAATATGAGAGTTTACAAATGAGTAGTACTTGGAGACTCAACATTAGCAAAAACAATTGAAATTGCACCTACATTTGAATAATTCTCAGTGAAAAATTCTAGCAGGTTTTTTTTTTTTGTTATTCAATTGTGACCCCATTTGGGGTTTTTTGGCCAAGATACTGGAGTACTTTGCCATTTCCTTCTCCATCTTTACAGATGGGGAACTGAGGCAAACAGTTAAGTGACTTGCCCAGGGTCACACAGCTAGTAAGTGTCTGAGGGTGGACTTGAGTTTACATCTTCCTGATTCCAAATTAGGCAACTCTTTCTACTGTGCTATCTAGCTAACTTTCTGGCAGTTTTGTCTCCTAAAATAAATGACCTGACAATAATGGATAGTGGTATAAACTTACTATTACTCTGCCTTTAGGTATAGTACTAACTTCTTTGAAAGTCTATTTCTCACCTGTATGGAGAGGAAAATATAATAGCATGGTTTCCCCTACCCAACTATGTTATACAATAAAAAATTCCCAGTCCCTGAAATATTTTTTAAAAAATACTTGTTACATGTCATACACAGTAATTGAAATATTGTGAGAAATCAAGTGTGACAGACTTTGCTAACAGCAATACAATGATCCAAGACAATTCTGAGGACTCATGAAAAAGAATGCTATCCACTTCCAGAGAAAGAACTGTTAGAGTAGAAATGCAAAAGAAAACATGATTTATCACTTGTTTATTTGGGTATATAATTTGGGGTTTTGGTTTTATAAGATTATTCACTTACAAAAATGAATAATATGGAAATGTTTTGTGTGATAAATACATGTATAACACAGTGGAATTGCTTATGAACTCCAGAGAGGGGGAGAGAAGAAGGGAAGGAGACATGAACCATATAACTGGAAAACATGTATAAATTTCTTATTGAAATAAAATAAAGATAACCTTTAAAAAAATACAAAAATACATGTTACAATATCATAGAGTACCTTACCTTGTCCATGAAATCACAACTTCTCCCTTTTTTTTAACAACATTCTTTGCTGAAAGGCTTGTAGGAGAAGGAAAGGTTGATGATGAGGCATCTTGATTTTCTGAAGTTGCTTTTTTTTTATTTAATGTCTTCTGGTGAGGTGACTCGCTCTCTTCAGAACTTTCAGTATTCTTCCTTTCTCCATTGGATGATTCCGTTTCAATCCTTTGTTTTTTTTTAATAGAATTTAGATCAGAAATGTTCTTTCGTTTTTTCTGCAAGTTCATTGAAACTCCGTTACAGTCTAAACGATCACAATTGAATGTAGATTCTAACCTAATGATATCTTTACTTACTATACTCTCCCTGGGAGGATCTACTGTCATATCAATACATGTGCTCTCAACCACACATACCAAAGGCTCATTGTTTAGATGTTCCCTCTCATTGTTAACATTATGTTCTTCTAAACTTGTCACAGGCAAAGAAGACTCACTCTCATTTACTTTACTATCATTTGAAGTCTCTTCTGTCAAATCAATGAATATATCTTTTGAAACATGCTGTAGAGGCTCATTTGTAATTCTATTGTGACCCAATTTGTCTGCTGGACATTCCAACTGATCAGTATTTAAAACAGAGTCTGCCTCAAATTTCTCAAAGTTTTCAATTTCAATGGAAGAAGATTTTGTTAAGTCTATGTATGTGCACTCAAGTTTACATTCTTCATGCTGTGGAACTTCCACAATTGTAGGAAACTCTTTGATATTTTCAGGAACTTTTGGTTCCCACATTTGATTCAATTCTAAACATTCACCTATAATTTCACTTTTATGATCTATTTTATCTGATGGGTCTTTAAGTAACTCATATATGTCAGGAGCTTGTGATTCTACAATAGAAACCTGTTCCTCATTAGTCAAACTACCAGCATTTATATTTCTCTTGGAATTTTCTGATTCTTCCACAGATGGAATTATGGAATTTTGACAAGAGACACCTTCTTCTACAGTTCCATTAGTTTCTTTTTCCCCTTCAAAGCAAGACACTCCAGACTGTTCATTTGTTTTACTTTGGTCAGGACTTGAAGAAGATGGCACTGCATGCCGAATTTTAACAATGAAATGATCATTGGATTTCTCCATTATAACAGCTTGCATTGGTAAGTTAGGATGATACTGAAAGCCAGGAGCAACAGGCCTGCTTGTCCATGATGATGAACAGCTTGATCTACTGCTTGAATTATCAGACTCCAAAGCTAAATGGATATCTTGTTCTGTGGCATCTTCTTCTTCAAGTAGTGCATCTTCACTAAAATGAGCACTAATAACTTCTTCAGGAGTTGAACTAGATGAACTGTCAGGCTTTAGAAAACTAAGATGACCATCTGACTTCAGAGGTGAAGGGACAGTTAGAGAAACAGCTAAATCTTCAAGAAGAATCGAAGAAATGCAGGACTTGCTCTTTTCAGAATTGCACGCATTCTCTTTACTCAAAGCTACACAAGTAGAAACCTCAAACATACAACTTTCATCTAGCACATCAGGATGAACTGGCAACTGAAGTCTGGATGAAAGAGATGGAGTCTTTTCAAATGATGAGGATGACCAATTAAGATCAACAATTGTTTTAAGACTTGGAGAAGATACTCCTGAAACTTCTTCAATATGACAAGTTGGGATAAGTTCATTCTTCTGACTCTCTGAAGGATGTTTTTCTGGTGTCTTCAATTCCCATTGACATTTTTCAATACCGGTAACACTCTGATCCAAAAGATCAGAACCTTGCAATAAACTTTTGAATATTTCACCCATTTGGGCATCACTCACTAAATTAAAAGTCAGACTAGAAGCCTGCTGCTCTGTAAGAATTTCAAAACTGTGTTCTAATTTCTTATGTAAATTTTTGGCTGTCTCTGTACCTTCTATTGTATTTTCAGGAACATTTGGGGAAATTAGGGTATTCTGAAATTCATTTTGTTCTATAGGTGATACTTTGGATAAAGAATCCTTTGTATTGTCTATCAAGGTATTTAAACATTTTTCAGGACTTGGCTTCACTGGATTAGGTTTGGGGATTTTTTGATCTTGGTAATGTTTTTTTTCAGCCTTCTGACATCCCAACATTGCTCTATGGTTGACTGGCTCTGTCTTTTGGGATTTGACTTTTAAAGATCCTTGATTAGAATGGTCTACATTCTCTCTCTGATTAATTGAGCATTTGGATTTATCTTTATTTACTATGTCAAGCTTTCCTTCATCACTGTCACTTCCCAAACTTATGGAATCACAGAACTTTACTAAAATCTTCTTCAGTTTTGAAAACAAATAGTCAAGTTGTTCTTCTACAAACTTCCACAACTTCTTTTTCATATCTGGCAACTGCTGTTCAAATAAACGATTAACAATGCCATTCTTTTTAACCTGCCTAAGCTTAGATTCTATAATATCACAGAGACTCTGTTGTAAAGTATCCACTGACTTAGAGATTTTAGACAAATTCAAGTACTTGATCAGTGATGTAAAATTCAAAATTGCAGATTCAATGATCCGTTGAAACTGCTGTAGTGAAAACTTTATCTTGAACTTCATATAATTTTTCCTAACATGTTTTCTTATAACTTTTAGCATTTGCATAACTTCTTGAACAGAAGAAGGTTCAACAATAATCTGAACTATCTTTTCCAGGCAAGAAGTACTCACTGTTTTTGCTTTTTCTGTCTTTGAAAACTTAGTAGAATCATTTGCTATTTTATCCTTTTTGTTCTTGATTTGATGAACCTTGACAGAAACTTTATTTGCAGTGCCTTCATCCAAATGTGCAGTGCTAGTTTTTCTGATTTGGGGACTATTATTTGTGCTCTGGACTTCAGCAGAAGTTCTTGATTTGGCATTTTTATTATTTTCAAAATTTCTTTGTGGTTTAGCTCTTTCACTGTCACTTACAATTTCTCCTTCTTCAAGTTCATCTGAAGATAAATCTGTATGGGGGTTGACTTCTGAACATTTATCAGGTTTGCAAACTGGCTTCTGATTTTCTTTGTTGAGTTCATTTGATACATTTTTAGAGGGAGTGTCAACCATGTTTGCTGGTACCAAATCTATAAAAAAAAAGTTTGCAAAACGCTTTAATATCAGTAGCCTAAATGCAGTTTTAAAAATTAAGAAATATTCATTTATTTCCCAAAAGTTTTTTTTAAATCAAGATTTATCTATTTTAGAACATTTCACTGGTCTTCAGGAGCATAAAAATATGCTATTCATTTGCTCTAGGTGCTAGTATGCCTCTAGTATATATTGCCTTTAATTCCTTGGTGACATTATCTTTTATACTTTATACCCACTTAACTCCCCTGCTGCTATCCTTACTCGTGGTCTTTTTTTCCTAAATGGGAACTTAAAAGAAAAGAAATAAGAAGTTCCCTCTCACAGCTCATGTACTAAGAAAGATTTTGTAAAATTAATACACTCAATTATTACACAAATAGTCAAACAACCAAAAAAGAGGAGAAAAAGGGTTAGGTGAGATGAATGTAAAAAAATGAGGGCAGGAAAGCAACGAGAAGGAGAAAAGCAGGACTATCTATTTTGTTCAGATTTGTGACTCAAATCCTACCACCTTTGTCACAAGCTATGTGACAGTAAGCAGTACAACTAGGATAAAACGATTATAGATTTAGAGTTGGAAGAGATCTTAGAAGCTTTCTAATCCAATCCTATCACTTTAGAGCGAAGGAAACTGAGGATCATAGAAGTTAAGTGACTTGCACAGGAGACACATAAGCCAGTATGTCTCACAGGCAGCACTTTAATTCAGTTCCTCCTGGCTCTGAGGTCAGCTCTCTTCCTACTTGGCCATGCTATAAAATATCAATTCCTAATGCTTATACAGTTTATATTTTTAAAAATACAGTAAAACCGAATGAACAATTACCCTTATGGTTGTTTTTTAACATTGGAACTTTTACAGGGCTTTCCATCCTTAGAATTTTAGCTGCAGGACGAATTGGACTATTCAGTGGACTGATGACTTTTGGAATAGGTCTCATGTGATTGAGATCAATGCTCATAACAGAATTTTCATCATCATGGTACTCTGAATTTGTTTCTCCAACTTCTATTCTACTGTCCATTATATCCATTTGAAGATAAGGTTCTAAGTTTGGCTTGGGTAAGCAGGGCTCCACACTACCAGCATTATTCCCAACAAGAGGTATGGCTTCAACAGGTGATTCAGATTTGGAGTCACCATTCTTTGATAAGACTGTTGGCACAATGGGATGTTTTCCAGGAGGAAGTTTTAGACCGCCCTCACTAGCATCGGTCACCTTCACTGAAGGATCTGATGTAATACTATTAATATTTTCAGGAACACCAGAGGAGTCTAATTCATCATTGCTAACATTCTCCAATTCCAAGCCAAAGTTACAAGGAACAGCTACATCCATTAAAACAGGAGCTGAATTGCCATTAATTGTTTTTAGCATTTCTATTTGTGATTGAAGTAGGGATTCTTTACTAGAAACAGGCAAGTCACAAGGCACATTGTCTCCAACAGTTTTTACTAAAGAATCATTTGCGTTCTTCATTTTCTTTTCAGAAATGACTTTGGATTTGGAACCTGCCGTTATAATGTCATTTTGTAACCATGACTTAGTTTCCTCTTTATGATCAGTATTCACAGACACTGGTTTCACTGGTTTTGCCTGTAATGAAGTTTCAGAAGCATGTGTGTCACTAGATTTAGGGGTATTATTTTTTTTAATCTGATCTTCCTGACACAGAAATTGTTTTTTAGCAGGAGAAAGAGTTAAATTTAATTTTTCCATAAAACTTAACTTTAGATTACTTTTTGTTTCACTCTGGCCATTTTCAACTTTCTTAAGTTCTTTCCTATCTTTTCCTTCAGAAATTTCTTCAACCTTTGGGACTTCGTTTTTATCATTTTGTTCATTTCTTCTTTTAGAATCAACAACAGTTTTCTTAATTTCTTTTTCAGGCTTCTGTAAATGCTCTGTGGGCATTCTTTTTTCACATCGGGTATATCTGCTTTCATGGCTTTCTTTCTCTCTTTTCCTTTTATCTTCAGTTCTGTGTCTTTCTGTTTTTGAATATGTATGGTATTTAGTATCATCTTCCTTGGAGTCAAAGTATTTGTGTCCCCTACTGCTTGAAACAGAAGATGGAGACCTTCGATCTTGAAATCCATAATCATTTGTATTTCTGTCTCTTTTAAAATCTGGTTCCCTTCCTCTTCTATCCTCTATATGGGGTTTAACTGATTTATGAAAACTTCTTGCCGTTTCATTCCATGAATGGGGAGGGGGTACTCTTTCAAATCTTCTCCACTGTTCATGATCCTTTACTATCAATTTGGATTTTGGATCAACTTTTCGATCATCTTTATCATATGACCTAGGTTCTTTTCTATTTATATTTTGTGACCTTTCACTTTGTCTTTCTAGTCTTTCATCACTCTGAGACTCTACTCGAGTGTGTGATCTTCTTTTAGGGGACTCTTTTTCCCAGGAAGAATTAATCCAGTCATTTCTATAATCAGAATCTGGGCTGCTTTTCAACTTTGAATTCTTATTTTCTGGCTTTGGCTCAGCTTTACCACATTTATCACGAGGACCTTGTGACCTTCGATCAACATCTGCATTTCTTTTTTCTCCATTTCCACTGCTACTGTGAAATAAGCCTTTTCTTATTCTATCAGTTCCCCTATTATATTGTTCACAGTTTTTTACTTCTTTTCTTCCTCTTCTACCGTCATCATCTGAATTATCCTCTGTGACCTGATTATGCTGATTTGACCAAATGGCACCATTGTAACGTTTTTCAACAGATGAAGGCAAATGTGAAGTGCTTCTTTTTTCACAGTGTGATTTCACTTCCTTTTCTTGGTTTGGTGATAAAGTGCTATGATGTACATCTTTGGAAGAGTCATTTTTCACTCTATGATCTGTCTTAGGACTATCATCTAACCGTGGAGATCTAAACTTGAGATCTTTTGTTTTAGATGTATCTGAGGATCTTGAATTTGTTGATCCTGAAGAGTTGATTCTCGAGTGATTATTTCGAAAATGTGGAAATTCTGAAAGTCTGTTTAGAAAACATAGGAGAAGAGAAAAATTACTTGTAATATACAGTAACATTCTATTCCATAGAAATTACTAGCAGTTACTGAACAATGGATTTTGGGCTCTTAGAGCTAACTTTCTGGTCCCTGAATTGTGAAACTATTTTCCTTTGGTTAAGAGAACAATGTACTACAACAGTTAACTATATATACCAGTTTTCAAACCATGCAGCTCAATCTTTCCCCTCAACTTTCCTTCCTTCCTTCTTTCCTTCCAATTTTCTATAAAAATTCTTGGTCTCAATCTTTCCCCAATAATACATAGTTCTCTTCCTCCTCTCCAGAATTACTATGTTTTCAAACTCTTCTATCCTTCCATTGTGCACATAAAAACTTTAGTTTAACTTCTGCAGCATGAATTAAGTGCTTTTTTCTTGCACCAATATTCACCTCTGCTCCCAGCTCCAAGTAAAAGAACAAAAATTGTGGAACTCTGTTGATTATTAGTAACATTCATTCAAAAACCATGTGTTAAGAACATATTATATTCAAAAACAATACTGGGACCTGGGATATAATTAAGATAGGGTCACTACCCTAATGGAGCTCACAATCTAGCAAGGTGATTATCATACAAATGAAAATATGCAGTAAACTTAAATTATGCAACCAAACAAAATACAATAACATTATGAGCGCTACATGAAGTCAGAGGAAGAAAAGATCATTATACTGTAATAACAGATATAGAGCTAAGTACCACAAAGGTAACTACTTATAAGACAACCAAAATAATGTAAGTGAAAACAACACTGAAAAGGATTTAAGACTACTTCAGTGACCAGCTGATTACCAAGGACCTGACAATGAAACAGGTCTTCCAGGTCTCAGCAGAGTGGTAGTACAGGTGCAGAATGAAGCATATTTTTGAAGCATGGCCAGTAAGTGATTTGGAGAAATTCTACTGAACCTGGGGGTTAGTGTTAGAGGGTATTAGGGAGAGTATGAAGTAGATTACTGGAAAATGAGAGTAACACAGAATAAAAGAATATCAACAAAACATTTAAATTGGGAATTGAACTTGTAGTTTCACAGATATGGAGAAGTCTGAGATAAAGAAACTCCCTACATCAATGAAACTTATTAACTCTGCAATTCCTCAGAGCACTAAGAGGCAAAGTTACTTGTCTGGCTTCAAAAAGAAAGCATATATTAGAAGGGATGTGGGCCCAGGTCTTTCTGGGTCTGAGGTCAGCTCTCTATTCATTATGCCACACTGTCTCTGAACACATTTAAAAAAGAGTGAAAACAAGAGAAAAGCAGAAAATGTCATTAATGATGGGCAGGAGAGGGGACACAACAGAGAATGGTTGCTGAAGAAGATAAAACTT
This sequence comes from Monodelphis domestica, assembly GCF_027887165.1. Lineage (NCBI taxonomy): Eukaryota > Metazoa > Chordata > Mammalia > Didelphimorphia > Didelphidae > Monodelphis > Monodelphis domestica. Next base: position 346,823,498 of record NC_077228.1, on the reverse strand, counting down.
GGTCTAAACTTTGAAATGAAAGATTTCCAAAAGTGAAATAGCATTATAAGGGGATTCCAGATGCAGGGAACTACATATATAAAGTTAAGAGTATTATAAGGCAGAAAAGCACTAGACATGTGTGAGTAATAGTGAATATAGTTCAATTTATCTTGAACTCAGAACTTGTGAATAGTAGTATAACCTAAGTACAGAAAAGAAGATTGATGAGGGCTCTGAAAGACAGCTTTAGAATCAAATGGTAAGGAGTAAAGTTATCAGATCCCTTTTTTGTCTGAATTCTTAGCCATCCTCAATTCAAATGCAACCCCTTCAAAAAGTTTACTTGATTTCCCTTGCCAAAAAGAATCTTCTCATTCAGACTTCACAATATACTTTATACTATACCATTTTAAAGCATTTTATGTATTGTAGTTTCCTGTTTTGAGGTCACTTTCTTACTAGATTGTAGATTCCATTCCATGCAAACAGGGATCTAAATTTTGTACCTTCCTCAGCACCTAACCCAGTGCTTTCCAAAACACTAGGTACTTAGTAAATATCTGCTGGATTTAAATGAAATGAAAAATAAATTAGGCTATCATATGAAAGATGAATCAAAGAGAAAAAGAAGTACACCTCATAGAAGGTTAACTGTAATAGTCCAGACAAATGATAGAGAGGATGATAGCAGAGAAAAGAAAAGACTGGTTATAAGAAATATCATGGAGGGAAAGCAATATGACATAGTAAATGACTAGGCGTGAGAGGAGAGAAAAGATTCAATGGCTATAGGTTTAAAAGTGTGGCATTTAAAAGAGTGGGAGCCATAAACTGTAATAATTAAAATGGTTGAGGTTGTAAACTGTAGTGAGTAAAATAGTGGAAGATATAAATTGTAGTGGATATAAGAGTGGGTGAGTAAATTGTGACTGCAGAAAATATGTTTTCACTACAGTGTCTTGTTTTAAATCAATTATTTAAGGTGGTCACCAGGGAAATATTCCCAATTATGAATATACCCAAGTCAACTGGGTTTTATAGAGAATTTAATTAATAATACAATGAGGAATTAAAGAAAAGGAGAGAAAGAGAGAAAAAGGGAAATAATGAGAAAAGGATAGGCCAGCCCAGGGCAGCCCTGGCCAACCCAGGCCTAAGCCCTTAAGAGAAAGAATCAGTCAGTCCTTTATCACTCACCACAAGATTTGTCCAAGCAAGAATTCAGAGGGACAGAGTCTCCTCAGAGGGAGTTCCAGCCAGAGTCCTCCTCAAAGGGCCTCTCTCAAGAGCCTCCAGAGGGACAGAGTCCACTCAGAGGCGCTCCAGCAAGACTTCTCCAACAGACTGTTTTTCTTTTCCTTATATAGGGAATTTTTTTCCTTTGTCACCTCCCCTAAATTCTTACATCTACCAATCACAGTAGATGTTTTTCAAAGGACAGACCATTCTTAGTCCACACCTAAGAAGGTGTGGATTTTTTGAGTAATGCACACCAGGAAAGCTCTGAGTAAGTTTCTCACCTCTTTGTTCCTAGTAAATTCACAAGTTGCTTGACCTTTATAGGTACTTAGCTTAAGAACTTTTTGCCTTATTATAAGTATGGGTTTAAGTACTTTCATTGTTCAGAAAAGAGTTTACAACTTTATCTTCCCCTAGGGCAGACTTAAGTAGGTGAAGTAGAGTTCTCACATTCTTGATCTAAGTTCCTTCATTGTTTAAAGTGGGGAATGGTCTTAACCAAATGTTCTAAGGTAGAGTCTGAGAATCTTTTAACATTCACAAGTCTGAGAAAGTTCAAGATTCACAAAGAGCTACAAAGGACTTGGAAGCCATCTAGTCCAATCCCCACCCAAATAATGAGTTCCATCTACAATATCCTAGACAAGCAGAGATACTGTCTCATGACTTCCAGCATTAGATAAAGAACTCATTATACCTTGAAACTGTCATATATCAGCACAATAAACATCAAGGTGGACTGTTGCAAGTAGATAAGAAGGGAGAATGGAACAATGAAAGGAACAATGACTCTGGAATCTGTAAGAATTAAAATTTGGGGAAACTGAGGTAGGATAGAAATTAGTTTCTTTCTGCAAGGAGTATGATATTTTTAGAGGTTTATTAAAGGTTGAGAATTTAAGTAAAATACAAGTAAGAAAGGCACATGTCAGGTGGGCCGAGAGGCCCAATTCAATTTCACTCACATCATGAGACACGTCTGCTTGCCAGCGGAGACAGGAAGAGAAGAGAGGTCCAGAACCTTTCCAATGAGGTTAAATAACCCATCTCCATCTCAGCCCAGGTGAGAATTCAGTGATATTACAAAGAATTCTGGGGAAGTGGAGCAAGGACTTCTGGGGATTGAAGTCTTGGATTCAAGTCTCCATTTTTACAAATCAGAGGACGTGAGTGCAAATCCCACTTCAGATGACAATTACTCATGTGACTTCTGGCAAGTCAGTACCCCCCACCCCATGAGTTTTAATTCAATCACCAATAAAATAAGGTAGATAGACTAGATAGCCTCTGAAGTCCCTTATGATCCTATAATTCTATGATCCTAAGTAGAAACAAATACCACTGAAAAAATTAGAATTTGAAAGAGTTATCTATTTAAACATGTTGAATGTGAGTTGCTGCCAGGAAATAATGGAGATATCCAAGAGACATTCAGAGTTCTAAGAGTGGAGCTCAAGAAAGTCAGGAGTAAAACTGCAAGTTGTTCATCTAGAAATGAAAGGAGCAGAAGAAAGTGCAAAAGGAAAAAGTGTAGAAGAGATACAAGTGAAACAAAGAAAAAAGAGGCAGAGCAATTAAAAATAAGTTAGCATGGAAAACAAGGAAAAAAATTAAATAGGTTGTAGTAAAGAGTATTGAGGGCTACAGAGATGTCAAAAATGACTAATATTAGAAAAGGTCAATCAATGAGTACCCAAATTAGAAGGCTACTAGCAATCCAGTGAGGAGCAATTTTTTTAAAATATATTTTATTTGATCATTTCCAAGCATTATTCGTTAAAGACATAGATCATTTTCTTTTCCTCCCCCCCAACCCCCCATAGCCGACGCATAAATCCACTGGGCATTACATGTTTTCTTGATTTGAACCCATTGCTTTGTTGATAATATTTGCATTAGAGTGTTCATTTAGAGTCTCTCCTCTGTCATGTCCCCTCAACCGCTGTATTCTGGCAGGTGCTTTTCCTCGGTGTTTCCACTCCCATAGTTTATCCTTTGCTTATGAATAGTGTTTTTTTTCTCCTGGATCCCTGCAAATTGTTCAGGGACATTACACCGCCATTAATGGAGACGTCCATTACGTTCGATTATACCACAATGTATTAGTCTCTGTGTACAATGTTCTCCTGGTTCTGCTCCTCTCGCTCTGCATCACTTCCTGGAGGTCGTTCCAGTCTTCATGGAATTCCTCCACTTTGTTATTCCTTTTTGCACAATAGTATTCCATCACCAACATATACCACAATTTGTTCAGCCATTCCCCAATTGATGGGCATCCCCTCATTTTCCAATTTTTGGCCAGCACAAAGAGCACAGCTATGAATATTCGTGTACAAGTCTTTTGCTCCATTATCTCTTTGGGGTACAGACCCAGCAGTGCTATGGCTGGATCAAAGGGTAGACATTCTTTTGTCGCCCTTTGGGTATAGTTCCAAATTGCCCTCCAGAATGGTTGGATCAGTTCACAACTCAGTGAGGAGCAATTTTAAGAGAAATGTGTAGATGGAATCCAGATTACAAGGTGCTAAGAAAAAAGATAACAAAGTTGAAATGGGTGAATAACTTCCCAGAAATTTAGGACAAGAAGAGAATAAAAGTAAGTGTAACTATACAAATTAGAAAGGTCAAAGGATGTTTCTTGGGATTAGGAATATATAATCTGTGTCTATAGGTAAAAGAGATGATGATAGATTAAAAATTCTGGATATAGAGAGGACTGCTAAACCAAACAATATCTTAAAGAAGGCAAGGGAAATGGGATCAAGGGTTAATCAAGTTGGAATAGTTTAAAGTTGCCCATTAGGCAAGGGACATGAACAGGCAGTTTTCAGCTAAAGAAATCAAAACTATTAATAAGCACATGAAAAAGTGTCCTAAATCTCTTGTAATCAGAGAGATACAAATCGAAACAACTCTGAGGTATCACCTCACACCTAGCAGATTGGCTAACATGACAGCAAAGGAAAGTAATGAATGCTGGAGGGGATGTGGCAAAGTAGGGACATTAATTCATTGCTGGTGGAGTTGTGAATTGATCCATCCATTCTGGAGCGCAATTTGGAACTATGCCCAAAGGGCAATAAAAGACTGTCTGCCCTTTTATCCAACCATAGCAATGCTAGGTTTGTACCCCAAAGAGATAATAAGGAAAAGGACTTGTACAAGAATATTTATAGCTGCACTCTTTGTGGTGGCCAAAAATTGGAAAATGAGGGGATGCCCATCAATTGGAGAATGGCTGAACAAATTGTGGTATATGTTGGTGATGGAATACTATTGTGCTAAAAGGAATAATAAAGTGGAAGAATTCCATGGAGACTGGAACAACCTCCAGGAAGTGATGCAGAGCGAGAGGAGCAGAACCAGGAAAACGTTGTACACAGAGACTGCTACACTGAGGTACAATCAAACGTAATAGACTTCTCCAATGCAACCTCCCTGAACATTCTGCAGAGATCTAGAAAAAAAAACACTATCCACAAGCAGAGGACAAATTGTGGGAGTAAAAACGCCAAGGAAAAGCAACTGCTTGACTACAGGGGTTGAGGGGACATGACTGAGGAGAGACTAAATGAACACCCTAATGCAAATACCAACAACATGGAAATGGGTTCGAATCAAGGACACATGTGATACCCAGTGGAATCGCGCATCAGCTACGGAGGAATGGTGGGAGGGGGGGAGGAAAAGAAAATTATCTTTGTTTCCAATGAATAATGTATGAAAATGACCAAATAAAATAATGTTAAAAAAATTACAAAATAAAATGATGTTGCAACTCAAAAAGAATGGCAGAAGAGGACAGTGGGGACACTAATCCAAAGACTGTCTTCTCAGAAAGAACAAAAGAAAAAAAATTAAGTCAACTATACAAAATAAGAACACTATATATTCTGAGTTGTTTTACAGTCTATGACATTGGGCTTATCACATTAAGGCCTCAAAACACTGTCAGTACTCTATAACAAAATAGAAAATTTTCAGATTTGTTTTTAAACAAGAATATAAGTGCCAAAATGTTCCTTGAAAAATATATATTTATGCATTTTTTCTTAGCTCAATATTTAAAATGCCAGCCTAGAAGGACTTTAGACTAAGGAACAAAAACAAAAGAATTCCTAAGAAAATATACTGTACTCTTAAAAATAAAAGGGAATGGCTAAACAATGGCAAAATGAATGTAAAATAAGTGGCATATATTTCACAGTAATAAATGATGAAGATTTCAGAGAAACACAGTAAGATTTAGATGAAATGACAAAAGAGTACACATAACCACAATATCATGAATAATAAAAAGATGACTAAAAGAAAGCCTAACTCTTAGTAAATTAAAAACCACTAATGGCCTTGGAGAACAGATAATGAAATATGCCACTCTTCTCATGTTAGGAAGGCAGGGGTCAATGAGGGCAGGATATTACATGCACTGTCAGATACCTTAGTGGTGTTTTTCTTACCCATTTTTCTTTTTAGTAAGGGAAGATACAATTTGAAGTAGAGTGAGAATTACAGAAATGACTATGACAAAAAAAAAACAAACAACAACAATAAGGTGGGGTTTTTGAGTGAAAAATTAAATTGTGCCCTGAGGGAATTCACAGATTTACATTGTTCAAACTTTATCCTAAAGATGTCATGAAAAAAGAAAAGGAGTGTCTAACAAATATTCACAGCTACTTCAATTGTAGCAAAAAGTTAAAAATAATATTTATGTCTAATAATTGAAGATATCCATGACATATTAATGCAATGAAATCTTTCACCATAAAAAGATAAAAGACTAAAATAAAGTAACAGGTGAAAATAGCAAAACCAGATAATCCCATTAACAAACTATATATGCCTATAACCAAAAAAAAAATCAAAGACAGATCTGGAAAGAGATAACAGAAGCAACAGAAATGTCATCTTGGAAGATAACATAAAGGTGGTTTGTTTTTTTAAACCCTGACCTTCATTCTTGGAATCAATACTGGGTACTGGTTCCAAGGCAGAAGAGTGGTAAGGGCTAGGCAATGGGAATTAAGTGACTTGCCCAAGGTCACAAAGCTAGGAAGGGTCTGAGGGCAGATTTGAACCCATGACCACCTCCCATCTCTGGGACTGGCTCTCAATCCACTGAGTCACCCAGCTGCCCCCAACATAAAGTTTTGATATATTTGTAGTCCATTTCTACTACATTCAAATGTTATAGAATAATATATTATGAGGGTATTTTGTAAATTCATTTGATTAATTTAGTTAATGGTTAAGTTAAAAATGAAACAATTTTTAAAAAAAGAAATATAATCTGAGTATCTGGAACTGTTCTACAAGCTATATGGAGGGGCAGAGAAACCTAAGTAGAGACCAGTAAAGAAACTACTACTGTTGTCTGTGCTATTGCTAATAGCATGAAAGTATTATTGCTGTCTAGCTGATAGTACTGGGAAAAGGATTCCCAAACCAAATAGAAATGATAACTAAGTTATTCAATGCTTTAAACTATCCATGCCATTGAGTGTCTCTATTAAGATAAGTAACAAGAACAAAGAATCACCAATCTTGTCTAAGGACAGGTTTCCATAGTAACTTTACTAGCTTCAATAATACCTTTAGGAATATGTGGCCTTATTTGTAGTGAGCATTTTATCTTATTAAAGTTAAAGACAAGAAAGACCCTTGAAGCATTAATATTAATAGAAGGGAGCCAACGCCTAGTAGGCACCAGCAATCTAGGGAGAGAGTTGAGATAACTGGAGCACTAATGAATAAGTACAGTTAAAACTACTAAGAGAGCCATGGATGAATTTTGTGCAAGTCTATTACATGAGACAAACAGCATGAAGGTAGGATATTTGAATGACATTAGGGGAAGGTGATATTATGATACCTGCAAATTTCACAGGGATGGAAGGGGAGAGGAATGAGTCTTTCTGAATATAAAGTACAATAGGTAAATAATAACAATACTACCAATACTAATTTATATATTCAGTGCCACAGCAATCAAACTAAATCAAAATCAAAAAAACTTCAGAAATCTAGGAAAAAAAATTAAATTAATCTAGAAAAATAGTCAAGATTCTTAAGGGAAATAATGAAAGAGATCAAGTAATATTCTATTTCAAACTATGTCACAAAGATGTAATCATCCAAGCAATGTAACTGGTTTCAAAAATAGAAAGCCTAGCAACTAAACATAAAAACAAATGAACATATAATAGCCTTGGGGGCAGTTGGGTGGCTCAGTGGATTGAAACTCAGGTCTAGAAACAGGAGGTCCTAGATTCAAATCTGACCTCAGACACTTACTAGCTATGTGACCCTGGGTAAGTCACTTAACCCCCATTGCCCAGCCCTTACCACTCTTGTGCCTTCAAACCAATACACAGTATTGATTCTAAGACAGAAAGTAAAGGTTTTTAAACAAACAAAAAAACATAGTAGCCTAGTTTCAGTAAACACAAAGACTCCAACTTCTATGGCAAGGATTCACTATTCAATAAAAATGCTGGGAAAACTGAAAAACAGTCAGATAGAAATAAGTTTTAGACCAATACTTCACCTCATATACCAATATATATGACTGAGATACAAAAGGTCACCTCATGAACAAATTATAGAGCATATAATGGACAATTCTGATTACAGAAAATTTAAGTCTTTGCACAAACAAAAACCAAAAAACCTAAGATTAAAAAGGAAATAACTGAGGAAATAAGTATTGCAGCATATGTATATGCTGCAAAACTTTATATATATACATATATAAAACTAGTTTTACTTAACACACATTTGACTGTGTAAAATTTCAAATTAATGTGCAATAATAAAAATAATTTATTTTCGGGGGTTTAGTAATGATCATTAGAAATCAAGGAATAAAAAGGATATAAAATAAAGACCACATGCCCATGGCTGATGAGCCCATTTAAAATCCCCACTCACCACCATGCTGGCTGCAAGCCCAAGAAAGAGAGGAGGACCACCCACTCAATATTTATCCCCTGTCTACAAGAAGTACATAATGACAGTAAGTCAGTGGGCTCCCAGGAAATGTAATTCTTTTTTAGGGTGACAGATTTTCAATTATACATTCCTCCCTGATGATTGATTGGGGGGGGCTAGTCTCCCCAATTTGATGATTTAACATAATTAGCTTGTAAATTACAGTAATTTGGGGATAAAAGAGAAAAGAACAAAACCAATGATTTTTAGGTGCATTGACAAAAAGCCAGTTAGGGGGCAGTCCCCTTTGGCATAAGAGTATACATACAAAACAAATGCATTCAACCCCACACAGTTTAAATCACTACATCCCAAAATTCACTCTGGATCTTATGGTGCAGTGTATGGTCTGTGAAGCCATCTTCATGGTGCCTTATCCAAACTGTTCACTTTCTAGATTCAGAGAGGTAGCATGTTTCTTATCCTAAAATTACTCTCAAAAAGAATTTAAACTTTGCAATTTGGAATAATAATAGTAGTAATAATAATAATAATACATTCCCCCTGAAGAGGTTGTTGAAAAACACAGGGATTACTTAGGGAGGTTACATTATTATGTATTATGGAAAATTATTCTAAATCATCTAATAAAATTTTTTAAAAGTTTATCAAAGGTTGTTAATCAGGTGAGTCTAGCCATCATTTGTGTGACATTTTACAAAGCCAAAATGGAAGAAAAAACTGTTTTTATATGGGCTTATTCAGTAATATTTGTTCCGTATAGTTATAGGGGAAAGGTAACAATATATCTAATAGTTAAAACACAGATTAAACTGATTCAGTGTAACAGAATAGTACTGAATACATTAATATATTAACTTAAAAACAATGAAATTAAATCTTAAAGCAGACAATCAGCAAAATATAATAAAATACAGAGACTTTCATTTAAAAAAAAAAGTCTTAATGGGCTTAAAATTTCCACCTCCATTCTCTTTAAAGTTCCTTTCTCTATCCATCCAAATTCCTTTTGTCAGAACTGTGGTATTTCCTATAGTGAGGGAGAACATGGATTTGGGGAATCTCAAACTAGATGAATCTTAGAGACTGGGCAGGCCCAAGTGGCAAAGGGTTGTAGGGAGATGAATTTCTCCCCTGAATCTCAGGCAAGATAAGTGAAAAGATCAGTGCACTCATGAATGGTAGCTCTTGAAATAGGCAAGATACTGCTCTTTCAAAGAGTACACAATGCTTGTAATTTACTTCCTGTCTGGAAGTGTAAATTCCTTCTTCCCTCCCCCCCCCCCCCCCCCCCGAGTTTTAAAATGCTAGGGAACCCAGTCACATAGAGAGGGAGTTAGGAGGCTAATCGCTGCCTAAGGAAAATACACCCTGGTTTTTGCCAGCCAGTTTGTGATACTGAAGACACAGCTGCAGCTACCAGCAACCCAACAGGACTGGGGGATGGGGCTGGAGATCAGGAGGAGGATTCAGGAGTAGGAACAGGCAGTATTAGCAACAGCAATGCCAGAGGCAGCTTTGAGGAACTGAGGGACTTGGGCTCAAGCAGATAGGCAAGAGAATTGGCTTCTCTCTTCTTCGCCAAGAGTCCCCGGCTAAAAATAGCCCAGCTAGTAGGGAGGGCAACTGGGGGGAAAAAGTAGGGAAAGAAAAAGGCAGCAGTTCCAAAGAGAGGGTAGGTGGATGGGTGGATAGTGTGGGTAAAAAGCCTTGGCAGGAGAAACATTGCTTAAAATTTATCTAGGCTATCTTAAAAAAAAAAAATTGAGTTTTTCTCATCCCTTCTGGTTGCCAAAACCTGTAAAAATTAAAATTAAATCTCAATAATGAAAATATTTGATTTTATGGGATTTAGGAATGATCATTAGAAATCAAGGAACAAAGAAGATACAAAATAAAGACCATGTGCCCATGGCTGATTAGCCCATTTAAAATCCCCACTAACCACCATGCTGGCTGCAAGCCCAAGAAAGAGAGCAGAACCACCCACTCAATATTTATCCCCTGTCTACAGGAAGTATATAATGACAGGAAGTCAGTGGGCTCCCAGGAAATGTAGTTCTTTTTTTAGAGTAATAGATTTTCAATTATACAACTGGCAAAAAGGAGAGGAGGGAGGGAGGGAGGAAGGAAGGAAACAAATATTAGAAGGACTGCAGGAAAACAAGCATATGACTGTATTGTCAACAATGAACTGGTCCAGGAATTCCAAAAAGCAATTTGGAGGGTATGTCCAGTCTAATATGGACTGGACATACCCTCCGACCCAGCAATACCATTTCTAAGCCTATATACCCTAACAATGTAAAAAAAGAAAAGAAAAACAACCCTTAAATTTTAAAAGAAAAATATGGAAACTCATTGATGGGATACCCATCAATTGGGAAATGGATGAGCAAATTAAATAATATACAAATGTCATAAAATACTCTTGTGCTTTAAGAAATGAAAAAGCATGGAATCAGGGAAACCTGGGAAAACTTATATTAACTGATGCAGAATGAAGTGAGCAGAACCTGGGAAACAATTTATACAACAGGAGCAACATTTTAAAGGCCTAAAAAACTCTGATGAATGAAATGACTAACCAAGATTCCAAAGGGTTGCTGACAGAAAGGTCATGTACTCAAGAAGCAGAATAAGATAAAATTTTGGAAATATCTAAAGTGGGAATTTTTTTTAAGAACTTGGTTTTTCTTTTTTTTTTATAATTGGGGAGGGGGGAAATGAAAGGGAAAGAAAATAAATGCTTGTTAATTTTCTTAAAGAGTATTTAAAATGTTATTTAAAACATACTTTAGAGACTATAATTCTGCATATTCATGTACATCAAATTCATTCCCTATAGCTTTTAGTTGTAGATATGTAGGCTCATAAAGTGCTTAGCTAAATGCAGATTTCCTCCAGAAAGCTATAAAAAAAAGGGCTGATCCTCTATTACTGTTGAAGAATATATTGGATTATTTGTTTATAAAACTTCTGGTGCAAGTATTTGCTATAACTTATCTAGTATCTCCTCTTTTCCTCTTGTAATATTGAAAAATTAATATTATACCAAATGTAATATTTAGATATTGGAATGGAAATATAATAGTAAAAAACAAAGATTGTTGTGGTTGCTGTTTATAATAATTAACCCTTAAGTCAAGATTTATCAAAATAATAAATGAGACCTGAGACAATCCGAAAAGACATGATGGGGAAGGCTATCTTTCATATCAGTATATTTATGGTTTTACTTTAGAGTTTTGGTTATGTATGAGTTTGCTCTTACAACAATGACCAATATGGAAGTATGTTTTGCATGAAAATAAAAATTAAAATTAAAAACATTTTAAATAATAAAAAATATTTATAATAATAATAAATGAGGAAATATCTTTTTTAAGCAGAATTAATATGTCTCAAAGTATGTATTGCTATTTTCCAAATGTATACTTCTAGGATGAATAAAAGCCAAATCAGTTTAAGGATGAGTTAATTCAGAGCTGCTTGCCATAACATGTTATCTTAAATCAATAAATACTAACACTATAACAATTATTGTGTCAAGAGGAGAAGGCAAAAGGCAATTGAAACTCTGACATTAAAAATGTCCAATCTGGCCTTGGACCCTGAGACCCCAGGCAAGTAACTTAACCCCCATTTCCTACCCTTATTGCTCTTCTGCCTTGTAACCAATACATAGGATTGATTCTAAGACAGAGGATAAGGGTTTAAGTAAATTAAAAAAAAAAAAAGCAGCAATCTTTGGGACTTATGGTCCAGACTACTGTCATAATAAGACAATCCAGTTATCACATATCTAGCAAAAGCCTGAAATTCATAATAGATCAAGTAGTGGCCAAAAAAATTAAATAAAAAATGACAGTTGATAACTTATTTAACCCTTGAACTGCATAAAAAGTCAGCCAGAAGCCTTAAGGTAAAAGGAAAAGGGAGAGCTGGTAAGCCAGCACCAGCTTAAGCAAACAAGCAGAAAGCTTCCCCAAAAGACCCATGTAGCCTGCAGAGCATTCTGTTTAGAGGCAAGAAGAGTAGAAGATAACCTGAGAGAGTTCTAAGGAGGGCAGAAAACACAAGAAAGTGGACATTGAAAAGCCCAAGAAAGAGAAAAGTGAATATAGTACAGAACTGCTCAGACCAGGACATCCCAGGTATCCAAGGGTTCGAAAGGCCTTAACACTTTGTCCTACAATACCCTAGAAGGTCCTGAAGACCCAGGACTCTGTACCTCACTCAAAGTTCTAGGGGATCCAGGTCCATATCCAAACAACTTTGAAGGGCAAGACCAAGCTAAGCAAATCAGCCTGCCCAGAAGTAGACTAGAGACAGACTAGCCCTGGGATAAAGTCTCAATCTAAGAATTAGAACTGGATATGAGTAAAACAAAGATAATATCAACAGTATCAAAATTTATTTTAGCTCTCACCTTCCTGACAAATAAGAGTAACTCCAAAACTGCAAGCCATAACTCAAAGTAAAAATGAATTAAGCACAAGAACCATATCAGTACCTAGAAGAAAGAAAAGGAAAGATAACAAATGAAATAAAAGACCTTGAGGTCAGAATTAGAAGCGGAACAAATGGTTTTTAAAAGAAAATGTTAACAACAGATATAGCACTAAGCCTGGAATCTGGACCTGGTTTCAAGTCCAGCAGCAAACACTCCCTAGTTGTATGACCCTGGGCAAGTCACTTAAGCCCAGTGCCTAGCCCCTGCTACTCGTCTGTCTTGGAACTGATACTTAATATCAATTATCTTAGCTAAAGAGTTAAAAAAAAAATACAACCAATGTGTAAGGGAGAACAATTATGTAAGAACCAGAATTAAAAAAAAAAAATTTGAAAGGCTTAAGAACTCTAATCAATGCAATGACCAACCATGTCTCTAGAGTAGCTATGATTATTCAAGGTGCAGAAAACAATGGATTTGTTTTACTTGATTATATTCATGATATATACAATTTTCCCTCATTTTTTCTCCTCACTAAATTGGGAGGGGACAAGATGGATGTTACCTATAGTCATGTCCCACCCCCAAAAGAGGGCCACTGAAACACTTTTTAACTCTACAGAAGAGAACAAAACAAAGTTCAGAAGGAAGTACAGACAAGCAGGACTACTTTTAAAGTATTACAAGCAATTTATTAAAAATTTTGACAGCAAATTATATTTAACTGGGATTCACATTTTATAGACAATCTTCTTTTTGTGTTCCACTACGTGGAAATGCTCCTTTTCAGTTTTTAAGTTCAGAATTAAAGTTTGTTTTTTAAGTTAGCCTAATCAAAGATTAGGAAGCACTGGTTGTAGGTTTCTTAACTGACATTCGTTCCCTGAAGGCTTTACATCTGCTTTTACAGAGAGGTAATAGAGCTAAAACTAAAATATCCCTGAGTTGGGTTTTTCTGGTTAAAATTTTAACTACTAATTTCTGGCTTTATGCCCCTAAGCATATAATTTTGACTTCTTAAGTGATTCAGTTTTCAAATATGTAAAAATGGAGATTACAAAAAGTCTATAACCCATTTTACCAAAGTTGGGACAATCAAATGACAGTGGATAAAAAGTTTTCTGAACAACAATTTAACTTCATTATCATTAGCCTGAAGTTCCTAATATGCCCAGTATCAGCTGTTTACTTGCCACCCCCTCTTCTTAACTAAAATGATATTCATATAACAAGTCAAATCTAGAAGGGTTTTTGCAGAACAATTCTCAAATCTAATAACTACAGGAGGAAATGATTTCATGAACATTCTAATACACTGCCTACATAGGTTACCTGATAAAGAAATGCTGACAACATATTTTTCTTATGAAAATGGTATTTAATTTTAATTAAGTCAAATAATACCATAATTTTAGAATTTAAACATTTAAATTATTAGCATATTATTTCACCTATTGATGAATATAATCTCTTATGGCAAGGATCAGACAAAACATAACTTTTAAAAGGCATGAATCTCAAGCACAGCCAGTTTCTCTTTTATTTGAACCAATAGCATTAAGGGGGGGTGGGGGGATCAGCTTAACATGTTATAGTTTCTCCCATTCTAAGATCCCAAATCCTATAAATGTCAATGTAATAAAAAAAGCTGAAGATTGTAAATCACTTTAAAATCATTAATTTAAAAGGTTCTAGAATAAAAATTTGTTACACAATACTACATAAAAGTTGCTATCTTTTTACTAAAAACATTATGTACACCATAAGACCACATATCCTCTACACTAAAACAAACAATACATTATCAAGCTCTAATTGCATTGGGGGAAAAAAGGTGTAATTAGGAGGACAATGTAAAAGTTTTTCTTGTCAAAATACTCTTATAATTAACTGTGAACAAAAATGTTATTACCAAAAAAAAAACCCTGAAATATGAGTATTAGGGAAAAAATTAACATATTTCATCCATTTCTATTAAATACACAAAATTTTCACCATATTTTCACCAACCCAAAGTCATGTAATTTACAAGACTAAATTCCTTAAACTGTACCTTTGGTGAAGACTATTAATTTCCTCATCCTTGCGGTTTATTTCCACCCTGGCAGTTTTGATAAGTGCTGAAATATTCTTCTTAAGAGACTGGTTTTCATTTTGAAGACTGAAATTCTATAAAAAATATTAATAAAAATATATGTAAAAGTTACTCTATTAGAAAATGAGTGGAATGATACATAAGTGAAATATCATTTAGATTTCTCTTAAATAATTACATGAGTTAAGATTATTCTAAGGTATTTATCTGGAACAGGAATCATTTCATTCTTTCTTTGTTTTTATATTCCATAACACTTAGCACATTACTTGGCATGTAATAGGTAATTTGATTGGTAATATAAAAGTTCATATCCAATATTTTATTCTATTTCACATCTCTTACTGTAACACTGAGAACATGTTAACTTCTAGAATGGAAAATAGTATCCATATCCCTATATCCTATTCCAATCATCAGAAGTCAATGGCAACCAAAATACTTAAAAATTTAAAGAATTTTAAGACAACTTTAGTTAAGAATGAGTGCCATACTACCTTTTGACCCAGCCATAGCACTGTTGGGTTTGTACCCCAAAGAGATAATAAGGAAAAAGACTTGTACAAGAATATTCATAGCTGCGCTCTTTGTGGTGGCCAAAAATTGGAAAATGAGGGGATGCCCTTCAATTGGGGAATGGCTGAACAAATTGTGGTATATGTTGGTGATGGAATACTATTGTGCTCAAAGGAATAATAAAGTGGAGGAATTCCATGGAGACTGGAATAACCTCCAGCAAGTGATGCAGAGGGAGAGGAGCAGAACCAGGAAAACATTGTACACAGAGACTGTGTACACTGTGGTACAATCAAACGTAATGGACTTCTCCATTAGTGGCGGTGTAATGTCCCTGAACAATCTGCAGGGATCTAGGAGAAAAGACACTATCCATAAGCAGGGGACAAACTGTGGGAGTAAAAATATCGAGGAAAGGCAACTGCTTGACTACAGGGGCTAAGGGGATATGATTGGGGATATAGACTCTAAATGAACATCCTAGTGCAAATACCAACAACATGGAAATGAGTTCAGATCAAGGACACATGTGATACCCAGTGGAATCGCGTGTCACCTATGGTTGACAGGAGGGGAGGGAGTAAAAGAAAATGATTTTTGTATCCAATGAATAATGTTTGAAATTGACCAAATAAAAAGAATGTTTAAAAAAAGAATGAGTGCCATAAAAATTTGGACAATGTCATAGGGATATTAGTTTCATATCCTTAAGTGTTACTCTGTTAAGGAATTTAAGCAAAGTGAAGTTTCAGTACGCCTGCTAAAAATGGTATCAAATGAAGGAAAGTCAAACTGAAAAGCTAACTCCTCAAGGACACTGTAAAACATTACTTATTCAGGGCAGGTATCAGTGGATAGAGAACCAGACCTAGTGATGAGAGTTGTAAGTATATATCTGATCTTAAGATACTTCCTAGCTGTATGACCCTGAGAAACTCATTTAACCTCAATTGCCTAGCCTTTCATTGCTCTTCTGCCTTGGAACCAATCAATTCTGTAATAGAAGGTAAGGGCTTAAAAAAAAATTACTCATTTAACAAGTATATTAAATGTCTACTGAGCACCAAACATCAAGCACAACATTGGGGATAAAACATCAAAAATAAAACAGTTCCTACTCTCAGGAAACTCACATTACACTGAAAGGGGAGATGGATTTGGGCAGGAAATATATATGTATATGTATATATGTATGTATGTATGTATGTTTTTTTAGATACATATATAAAAAATTAAATACAAAACAGAAAGTCTTGGATGAAAACTTAACAACTGGGAGATGGGAGGAGAGTTGACAAGTCTTCCTTTAGGAAGCATCACTAGAGCTGCATTTTAAAGGAAACTCAGGATTCTAGGAAGTGGTGGTGAAGAAGGATAGATTCCAGGCATGACAGAGAGACAAGAGCTGGGAGGTCATGTATAGGTTCAGCAGGTATAACAATGAGGTTGAGATATGGTTCATGAAAAGAAGTACTATGTAATAAGTCTGAAAACAAAGGATGGAGTCAAACTGTGAAGGGCTTTAGTAATCAAAAGGGGTAAGTATTTTATCCTAAAGACAAGAGGAAACCATTGAAAACTTCTTGGACAAGGGAGTTTTGCCATCAGATATCAGATTTTTTTATAAGTCTTTTGAAAATTATCAAAACTATATAGCTGTATGGTCCTAGACAAATCATTTAACCCCAAATGCCTAGCTCTTACTGCTCTTCTGCCTTGGACTCACTACTGAGAATTGACTCTAAGAATGGAGAGAGGGAGAGAAGAAACCAAAAATATCCATTTAAATTGCTCTAAAGACAAATCTAGCACTTGGAAGTTATATAAAATACAAATAAAATTCAAAAATATGATAAATATAGTGTACCTGTGTCTGTATTTCTTTATACTTCTTCAGTAGCTCTTTAATTTGTTTCTGACACTTTCCAAACTCTAGCTGCAGCTATAAAACACAAAAAAGAATTCAAATTTTAAAACTTTCTTTGGTGTTCTTATAAACTAATACATATGAAAAATGGCATAGTGAAGGATTCTGTTTATTAAGAAACATTTGAAAAGATCATTAATTTAGAATAAGAGGGCCTAGCAGATAGAATATCTTGTTGACTGCATCATGTTTATCCTAAATGTCTAAATTCAAGTATAGAAAGAAATCATTAATTTAGCTCCCAGCAGTCATTTCCCATAGTACAGTACATATTTCAGTATATATGTTAAAAAGTTTGTTACTTGACAAATCATGGAAAAAAACATCATTGGTTACAATCTAGAATATTTGCAGTCAGTTTATTTACTAAGAATAAATAAGTTATAAATAATATAACTTTAAAAAATTCTATTCACTGCAAGGTAGCATCATACAGTGAATAGAAGACATCGGCCTTGCAGGTAGAACCTGGAACATTCTGACAGTGTCATCCTGGGCAAATTATTTAACCTCTCAATGCCCCAAATAACATAAATCTCTAACTTAATCAACAGTGGTTCCTCACCAGGGAAATCCATGAATTGATGCTATTACAAGTTCAGTCAAAAAAATGACTATGAAAAGTGATATTATTTCTTATTAAAAAGAACAGAAAATCAGGCATCTTATTCATCTATATTGTATCCAATCTCAAACAATATGTAGTCAGAAAAGAGTTTGATTGCTTTGCTTTAAAATAGATTCTGTATTTCAAGGGTCACAAAAATCAGTTTTATGAAATATTTTTTAAAAATAGTAATGCATACATCATTATATGTTGCTTCCTTTGCAGTTCCTTCTTCAGTCAAAATCTCCTCATACAAATCTAAGCAATTCCTTGGTGGTGGGCAGAGTTTAGAAGAATTATCTGAAACAAAAATCAATAATATTTGGCTTAACCCACTTGATCATGCTTAGAAATACATATCGTAGAATCACAGAATTTTAGGAAAGGGAAGGGGACTTAACTGTTCAGTCCAACCTCCAAAACAATAAAATGAGTTAATCAAGTTTTTAAACAAGGAAAAAGAGAGCGGAGTCAGGAAGATGAGTTCCTGAGTTCAAATCTGTGTTCAGATCCTTAGTATGTGTCCCTGGGAAAGCCACTTAACCACATTTGCCTCAGTTCTTCATCTGTAAAATGAGCTGGAGAAGAAATGGCAAACCACTTCAGTATATTTGCCAAGAAAATCCTAATAGGTTTATGAAAAGTTGGACATGACTGAAATAACTGAGCAACAACAAATATATTTGTGTGTGTGTATCTACATATAGTATATAACACAAATACATATATATAACACCTTTCTTTGTTAACAGGTCACAGGTAACCAAGGGGGTTCATCACATTTAAAAAGATTAGGAAGAATCTCTAGTCTAGGTTATTTGCTATAAAAAAAAAATTAAGAGTAAACATGTTTGTCTGAAGAATGAAGGAAGGCTTCATGGAAAAGGTGGCATCTAAAATAAATCTTGAACTAAGAGGAAAAGGAAGTTTATCAAAGACATAGGAGACTGAATGAAGACAAAAAGAAGAAAAGACAAAATCTTTGGAGAAAGACTAGTATAATTTGGCTAGAATACAGAACAATATAAGAATGGAAAACTAAGACAGATGAATTGTATCTAAAGCCTTGAATACACAGGAATGAGTTTTATACTTTGTTTAACAGGTAAAGGAGTCAGTGAAGCTTTTTAAGTAGACTGGTTAGACAATTAGATCAGAGCATTAGGGAAGATCACTTATGCAGCAAGATGAAGGACAGCTGAGAAAGCAGAAACTAGTAAAAGAGACCATATAAAGAACTATATCCTTGATAATTTTAACAAAGTAGAAAAGAGAGGAAAATAAATTGGAATCACTTTTAATTTTGCTTGTTCATGTGATTTCTTTTTTGTTGTTGTTATTGTAGGGGAAGATATCAGATATGGCAAATTTGATGGAAATTGGCACTTGATTTGGCTGTCCTGACTAAGAGGAAAGAGATAAAAGATAATTCTGAAGTAATAAAACTAGGTGACTAGCAGAGGTGTAGTCCTATCAACAAGATATCAACAGGACTAAGGAAAAAGATAAAAAGTTCCGTTTCAGGGGAAAACAAGACAGTCAGAGAGATATCCATCATGCAATAGAAAATATGTGACCGGATCTTGGCCTAATAAGAGTTACAAAAGTAGGAGTCATTTGTGCAAAGGAAAAAAAAATTGAAAAAAAAATAGGGGAGAACTGAATGTCTGTAAGGTAAGGAGCAAGTAAAGATGGTGAAAATGTACAGGGTAACTGCTAATGAAACAGTCAAAGAAAAGACAAAGGATGGGAATGAAGGTAAAGGATTACCTTTCTCTTAAAAGAAAAACTGAATTTAAAAAACACATAGCAATTTAGAATAGATAAGGTAAACTGTGGGAGTTAATTGGCCTCAATCTTCACAGTGAAAGAGGTATGGTCATATCCTTAGACTTAATGAATATAAAGAATTGGGGGCTTGAGAAAAAAACGGGAGATTTATAACAGTTGCAGTGGACATTTTAATATCTAATTAAGACACATTGTTTAAAATATATAAACTTGGAGTGGGCCTAAGTTGCACGATTTGCTTCAACAGTATTTGCAAGTAGGGGTGGAAGTTAAAATAGTAAGTTACAATAATGATAACCCAGGAGTGAAGTTCCATATGACAAAAATGGCAAAAAGTAAAATGGGATAGATTCAAGGATGGGGTATAGTACTGATCTAAAAGTAATTATGAATATCAACTTAAATGATTTGTTACACTGTTTATAACACAGTGATAGCTTCAAAAGTTACAGAGATTCATCGAACTGTTTCCCCAAATACACAACTTTAGATTACTATACTTCAAAAGTTCTTGCCTAATTTGAATTTGTGCCCAAAGGTTTATAAGACAATGCATACCCTTTGATCCAGTAATACCACTAGTAGGTCTGTATCCCACAGAGATTTTTAAAGGGGGAGGGGGGAGGGAGAAGACCTTCTTGCACAAAAATATGTATGTATAGCTGTTCTTTTTGTGGTGGCAAAGATTTGGAAATTAAAAGGCTGTCCCTCAATTGGGGAAATGGCTGAATAAATTGTGGCATATGATGGTGATGGAATACTATTATGCTGGAAGAAAAGACAAATAGGATGATGTCAGAAAGAGCTGGAAATACCTACATGAACTAATACAGAGTGAAATAAGCAAAACCAAGAGAACACTATGCACAGTAACAATAATACTGTGGCATGATTGAATGTGATAGACTTGGTTATTATCAGCAATACCATGATCCAGGACAATTCTGAGAGACTTAGAAAGAATGCTATCCACCTCCAAGGAAAGAACTGTTGGGAGTAGGAATGCAGATCAAAGCATGTGATTTTTTTTTTTTGCTTAAGCTTATTTGGATTTTTGTTTTGGGGTTTTGGTTTTACATGATTATTCTCTTACAAAAATGAACAATATGGAAATAGGTCTTGCATGATAATCATGCAGATTAAATAACAGGGCCAGCACTAGGAGGGGAGAGGGAGACCATTTGGATAATTTAACATCAGAAAACTTAAGTGGGAATTTCTTATTACATGTAATTGGTAAAAATAAAATAGCTTTATAAAAAAATAGTAAAGTTCTCTACTTTTTATAATTTTTCAATATCTTTTACTGTTAACTGTTACTACTTGTTATTGTCAGTGTATGTTTTTAAATTTAGCCAATCCACTCTATGTCCCAACCAACAAAATTGATCTGGTACATCAGAAACAAATCTTATCAAAACTATATATAATTTTTTTTTTAATGGGCCCTAAGTGAAAGCATGAGTTTCAGTCCATGTACTCAGGGAGATAAAATTCTGGCTACTCAGAGACTCTTTTTTGCTTACTCCTTGGTTCTAACCTTTGAAACCTTTGTAGATGGTGTCACCAATTAATTGCAGTATTACAGCATAAAGAGGTTTTATCCTACCTTACAAAGAACTAGAACTAGAAATAACAATTATTTTGTAAGCTATTGAAGTCTAGAGGAAACTAAGTTCACAGAACATAAGGAACAAAGACTTAGAGAAGAACTCAAAAGTCACGTCATAATAATCATATATTCCAAAAAAAGATAAAAGAAAAAAGGTCCTATACATACAAAATTATTTATAGCAACTCTTTGCTATAGGAAAGAAATGGAAACTAAAAAGCTATTCCATCAATTAAAAAACAGCTGAGTACAATATAATAATCAAATGTAAAGTAATAGTATTGGCCTATAAATAATGAAAGTGTGTCAAAGAAAACCTGGTTAGAATTTTATGAAATAGTGCAGAGAGAAGTATATAAGAACCCAACAATTTAAAATATAACATCAGTACGCTAAAAATGAACAATTTAGAAACACTTTAAGAGATGATCAACATGAGTCAATCATAATTTTGAGGAATGATGAAGAAAAATGCTACTCATATCCTGACAAAGATAAAATGACCAGCATGAATTTTTCCTGTTTAAACTCATCTGTCAAGGACAGCAGGGTAGCTTAGTGGATTCAGAGCCAGGCCTAAGAGGTCCGGAGGTCAAATCTGGCCTCAGACACTTCCTAGTTGTGTGACTCTGGGCAAGTAACTTAACCCCCATTGCCTAGCCTTTACCTCTCTTCTACCTTGGATCTAATACACAATACAGATTCTAAGATGAAGGGGTAAGGATTTGTTTTAAGAAAGGCTTGGTAATTGAAAAAATGAGATAAATTTAACTTAAAAAATTTTTTAATTTAAAAAAGTTATCAATTGTAACATCCTGATTTTCCAGATGAGGAAACTGAAACTTAAAGAGATTAAGTGATCAGATGATTTCAAAAAATCTTGAAAAGATTGCAATTGCAGAAAGAACTGAATGAAGTGAGAAGAACCAAAAGAATAGCATATATTAGAACATCAGCCCTACAAAAAAACAACAACTCTGAAAAAGAACTCTAATCAGTGCAATGAGCAATCAGGTTTCCAGATGTAACATGTTCCCCATCCACTGCCAGGGATGTGATGGAGACAAGAGGAGAGGCAAATAGATTTAGACATGACCATTGACTGAGTGGACTTGTCTGGCCAGATTGTGATTATTTGTTACAAGAGTTTTCCTTCCTTTCAGTTAATAAGGATTGAGAAGGGAATGGAGGCAATAGCCATAGCAATGCCATATGGCAATAGCCAATAGCAATGCCAAAAGAGCATCAGTGAACATGTTTACTGCACTCTAGAAAATGGAAAAAATTTCAGAAGGAAGTACAGAAAAGCAGGACAATTTTGAAAGTAACTTGTATAATGTATTATATATAACTTTTAAAAAAGGAAGCAATGTAGAGCTGAGATTCTGTTTCACAAAAAAACTGTTTTTGTGTTCAGGGAAATGCTCTTGAGTGTTTATGTTCAGGAAAAAAAATCATTAAAAACCTCAATAAAAACATTGAAAGCATTGCTGGTGGAGTTGTGAATTAATCCAACCATTTTGGAGGGCAATTTGGAACTATGCCCAAAGGGCGATAAAAGACTGTCTGCCCTTTTATCCAACCATAGCAATGCTAGGTTTGTACCCCAAAGAGATAATAAGGAAAAAGTCTTGTACAAGAATATTCATAGCTGCGCTCTTTGTGGTGGCCAAAAATTGGAAAATGAGGGGATGCCCTTCAATTGGAGAATGGCTGAACAAATTGTGGTATATGTTGGTGATGGAATACTATTGTGCTCAAAGGAATAATAAAGTGGAGGAATTCCATGGAGACTGGAACAACCTCCAGGAAGTGATGCAGAGAGAAAGGAGCAGAACCAGGAAAACATCATACACAGAGACTGATATACACTGTGGTACAATCAAATGTAATGGACTTCTCCATTAGTGGCAATGCAGTGATCCTGAACAACTCAGAGGGATCTGTGAGAAAAACCACTATCCACATCCAGAGGAAACACTGCGGGAGTAAAAACACCGAAGAAAAACAACTGCTTGAATACATGGGTCGAAGAGATATGGTTGGGGATGTAGATTCTAAATGAACATCTTAGTGAAAACAACAACATGGAAATAGGTTCTGATCAAGGACACAAGTAATACCCAATGAAATTGCGCTTTGGCTGCAGGAAGAGTGGGTAGAGGGGAGGAGGGAAATAATGTGATTATTATAATGAAGGAATAATGTTCTAAATTGACTAAATAAACTTATTCAAATAAAAAAAAAACTTCTGGTCCTCCCTCTGCCCTAGCAGGTTCCTTGATGATTGCTACATGACAGACTGAATAGAATTCAGTGTACTATAAATGTTCTGCTACCTGAGGTATTAAATGTAATTATAATAAATATATATAATATAAATAATTATAATAGAAGGTCCTGTAGTATAATAGAAAAATGACTACATTACTGAATACAGTCAAGAGATCTGTGTTCAAGTCCTTCCAACTTCAGTGATTTCTAAACCTGTCACTTTTTTCAAAATTATAGCCTAATAAGACCAGAGGTTAAGATGTTCGGGCTATATCAAGGGTTATTTTTTTTTTTTCAGTGTAATCACGGGTCTGTGTTAACTTTTACCATGAGGTGATCAATTAACCAAGGAAATATTTACATAAGGCTATACCTAAACTCAATACTCAAGTTTCCTCCATGGACTGTAGTCCATGCTTGCCAGCCCATCTCATGCAAGTCTTCCCTAAAGTATACCACAGGGGATCCCCAAAAAGCCATAGGCCTTCCCTGCTTTTTCCTAATAGCCCACATGCACCAGCAGAACACTGACTATACACCAAAATCACTCTCCTTTAAAAAATATCATTGATTATGTTGTTGCCTATTTATATCGACCAGGAGTCTCTCCATTACCCTCTGCCTGATATTTAATTTTCTTTCTTTGGAGACTGTTGTAATCTGCTCTAATTGCCATAGAGCAACAATAGGCGGGTGGCACAGTGGACAAAGTGCTGGGCTTGGAGTCAAGAAGTCTTGTATTTAAATCCAGGCTCAGACACTTACCACCTACATGAAAATGGGCAAGTCACTTAACTTGTTTGAGGCAGTTTTGTCAATTATAAAATGAGGAAAATACCTTTTACCTTACAAGACAATTGTAAAGCTCAAATGAGATGTTTGAAAGTGCTTTGCAAAGTGCCTAGCACATAGCAGATACTACATAAATTTTTATACCCTTGCTTTCCCCCAATAGGATATTGTTGTTAAAAAGATAAACTTTGTCTCATTTCTCAAATAAATGGAGTACTGAGTCAAATTCATAAGAATACAAATCACTCTCCAATTGATAAATGGTCAAAGGACATGAATAGGTAGTTTTCAGATGAAAAAAATTAAAGGTATCTATAGTCATATGAAAAAATGCTCCAGATCACTACGGATTAGAAAATGCAAATTAAAAAAGTTCTGAAGTATCACCTACCTAGCAGACTGGCCAATGTAACAAAAAAAGAAAAGAAATATTGGAAGGGATTTAAGAAAATTGGGCCCTAATGGTGGATTTGTGAATTGATCCAGCCATTCTGGAGAACAGATATATGTCATGAGGGTTATAAAATTTGATCCAGCATACCACTATTAGTTCTGTATCTGAAAGAGATAAAAAAAAAAATAGGGAAAAGGATTTATTTGTACTTCTGGCAGCAATGAACTGGAAAATGAGGGGATACCCTTCAATTGTGGAATGGCTGAACAAATTGTGGTATATGATTATAAAGGAATTCTATTAGGCTATAATGCAGAGTGGAGTCAGGGGAACATTGTACAAAGTAACAGCAATACCATATAATATACAACTATGAATAACTCAGCTCTTCTCAGCAATACAATGATCCAAGATAATCTGAAAGGACTCATAATGAAAAATGCTTCACCTTTGAAGAAAGAACTCAATGCAGATCAAAACAAACCATTTTTCACTTTAATTTTATCATGTTCATTTTATTTTCTTTACATTTTTATGTGTCGTCTTCTACAATGTGGCAAATCTGGAAATGTTTATTTAATATGATAACACATGTATAACCAATATCAAATTGCTTACTATCTCAGGGAGGGAGGATGGAAGTGATGAGAAAATTTGGAACTCAAAACATTAAAAAATAAATGCCAAAACCTGTTTGTACATTAACTGGGAAAAAAATAAAATATTATTGAAAAATTGGGAAAAAAAAGATAGACTTTGCAATGATGAGTTATTAAAGGAGTTTTGACTTTCCAAAAGACAATAAAGCCCTTTCTCCTCTTGTTTAACTTATGGGTTCAACTCATTATCTCTACTATTTATCCCAGACATACAAATTGATAGCCATTCTCTATAGGCTCTATATAGGCTCTCTATAGGCTCCCTCCAAAAGGGTTTCATGATCTGAGCAACACATTCTTCTTTCACTTGGTCTTTTCTTGTGTGGATGGCTAGTCAAGTGAAAAAGCCTTTGATTTTAAGATATCTTCCAGAATGTTCTGCAATGTTCTAGGGCTTAACCTAAACATCACTGTGTCATTCATAAACAGGAACAATCTAAAGACTCATCATCCATAGGGAATCCATCTTCAACTTGGCAAATGTGTTTGGAAAGCACATTCCTTTAATACATTATCTGACCTTTATGATTAGAGGAATGTTGAAGAGTATATTATCTATTTTTTTTTGTCTTTCATGGAATCAAATGTTTTGATGTATGGATAAGGCTTCTTACTGCTACCAAATCAAATGCTTTTCCACAATCAATAAACACAATGAAATCTTACAATCTATCTTTCAATTGCTTGAGAGATGGTAAAGATGTACTGCATTATAAAATATTACTTGGCTGGTTATTCCCTATTAAATAAATTCCCTAATGAAAATGCCCTTAATCCATGCATAGGTAATTCACATATAAACTGTATAAGAGGGCCCTTATGAAGGTGTTGAACCCTTTTTTAAGTGTTTTTGGGCTTTTTTCAATGTATTGATGTGAATCTTAAAACTACTCAGACTCTACTTCAGAAGATTTGATTAAGCTATTCTCCATTTTTAACAATGGAGGTACCTGATCAGGAATGTATTGAGAACTTTTAAAATTACTCCACCCTGCTCAGACGGTGCCTTAGGGGAAGATAAAGTTGAAAACTCCTGACTGAACAATGAAAAGTCCCTAACTCATACTTATAGTAAAGCTAGAATCTTAAGCTAGGTGGTCTATTTTTAGATCTAATACAACAAGATGCTAAATACCTATAAAGGTTAAATTAATCACTAAAAGGTCAAGCAACTTACAAAAGGCAAGCTTAACAAAAGAGGTGTGAAGTACTCGGTAGATTTCATCTAAACAGAGAAGGTGAGAACAAAAGAAGATGAAAACTAAGAATGGGAAGTCCTGGGAAAAAGAATCTACTGTGATTGGTAGATGTGAAAATTTAGGGGAGGTAACATAAGAGAAAATTTCTTTAAAAGGATGGGACTTATTGAGTTGATTTTAGTTTTTGGATTGAAAGTTAGTTGGAGTTGGAGTTTGAAGGTTTGGAGCTTGCTTGAAGACAATCTTGTGGTGAGTGATAAAGACTAACTCACTCACCCTTAAGCGAAGGCCGAGGCCATTTGGCCTAGGTCCTTTCTACTATTTTCTCTTTCTCTCTCTCTCCTTCCCTTAATTACTTCATTTATATTAATTTAAATCTCCATAAATCCTAGCTGACTTGGGTATTTTTCATATTTGGGAATTTCCCATGGCAACAACTCATTTTTGATTTTGATTTTAAGTCACTATGGCACACATGCCAGGAAGGGGGGCACTCAGAGTCCTCTCTATGGGTACATGTGCTGTCTCCCCCGGCACAGAGTTCACCAGAGTTTGTTACTAGAAAGCCAGGAAGAAGCAGGCTGGGCTGCTCCCCTCCCCCGATCCACATACTCCTGAAGACATTTCTCATATCATCTGCCCCTCTAAAAGCTTCACCATCACTGTTAGAGGGGTTGGCTTTCTAGGAGGGAAACAGGGAAGGATATTGGGGAAAACTATTATGATGAAAAAAGTAAACATAAATGAAAAGAACGTTTTTTAAAGTACTGTATCAATGGGCAGCCAGATGGCTCAGTGGATAGAAAGCCAGACCTAGAGATGGGAGTTCCTAAATTCAAATCTGACCTGAGACATTTCCCTGATTTGTGTGACCCTGCCTATATCACTTAAGCCCCATTAGCTAACCCTTACCACTCTTCTGCCTTGGAATAAATACTTGGTATCAATTCTAAGAAGGAAGGTAAGGATTTTTTTAAAGTATTACATAGGTAAGATAGTAAGCCATAGTTAATAGATCTGAAGTGTTCCTTACATGACTTTTAGGAAATATTAGTAAGATGCGAGATAATTTCCACAATTTAATGACTTCCTCTCCTTCAGATACTTTGCATATCATTCTTCAGCTCCGTCACAAATATTTCTCCTCCAGCATAGAAAACCTTTATATATATTTGGTCTAATTTGGCTGCTTTCCCCCCATTTATTCTCTACAAGACCATAATTCATGGAATAATAATAATTTGTCATATTTGTTAAAAAAATACAAATAATCGAAGAGCAATTCATAATGCAAGACATTCAAAAAGTTAGAAATCACATTAATTAATCTTACAGATTAATATAAAATATGATTCAAAAATTTAATTTATACTTCAAACTCACCAGTTAGAGTACTATCCAGCCCAGCATAAATGTCCAATGAACTTTCATCATTATTCTTAAGAGGAGAAGCTGAAAGGAAAGAAAAGCAATGTATAATCAAAAAAAAATTTTTTTTAAACCCTTAACTTCCGTCATGGAATCAATATTGTGTATTGGTTCCAAGGCAGAAGAGTGGTAAGGTCTAGGCAATGGGGGTTAAGTGACTTGCCCAGGGTCACAAAGCTGGGAAGTGTCTGAGGTCATATTTGAACCTAGGACCTCCCATCTCTAGGCCTGACTCACAATCCACTGACCCACCCAGCTGCCCCTATAATCAAAATTTTATTTTACTTTTTTAAATCTTTTTACCTTCTGTCTTAGTATCAAGAGCTGCAAGGGCTAGGTAGTTGGAGATAAGCGACTTGCCCAGTCACTTTAAACCCAGGTCCTCCTGACTCTAGGCCTGAAGCTCTTTTTTCCTTTTTAAACCCTTACCTTCCATCTTGGAATCAATATTGTATATTGGGTCCAAGGCAGAAGAGTGGTAAGGGTGAGGCAATGGGGGTTAAGTGACTGGCCCAGGGTCACACAGCTGGGAAGTGTCTGAGGCCAGATTTGAACCTAGGACCTACCATCTCTAGGCCTGGTTCTCAATCCACTGAGCTACCAAGCTGCCCCTTAGGCCTGAAGCTCTTATCCATTGTTCCATCTATCTGCCCTAAAACCTTACTTTTCAATAATCCTTTAGCACAAAGATAGTCTAATTGTCTACTACGAGAAAGGTTATATAGGGGGAAAAAAATCTGTCAGTCAAAAGAGAAGACAACTTCAACCCCATTATAGGAACAAAAAAAGGCTTTCCATATGAACCTACATAACTTGAGGAAGGAATGAAGAAAGTATAATTAAGAATATCATATATTCTTTAGATTTAGTAGAGTTTGCTACATTTCAAATGAATCCAGACTATAAAGGCATCTTAGTTTTGCTATATATTGATAGAATATATATTTATATAATATTCTATGAGGACAAGATACTTTATAAATTGAGGACAACTTTGAGAAAAAGCAGAAATCAAAATGACATGTAGTATCTAAATGGTTTTTCCTTATTATTTTAATTACTTTTGCCTTAAGACATGTTTTATAATTAAATTACCTTTTAATAGTATTACTAACAATTTAATAGGGTTCTTTTTACAAAAATAAAAACCCTTACTTTTCATCTCAGAATTAATACTATGTATTGATTCCAGCAGAAAAGTGATAAGGGATGAGCAGGGGGAGTGACTTGGTCATACAGCTTGAAGTATCTGAGGCTAAATTTGAACCCAGGACTTCCCACCTCTAGGACTGGCTCTCAATTCACTAAACTACATAGGTGACTCCAAATTACTAGGTTTCTTTACAAGCAGAGATAATATATAGACAAAAAGAAAAATATTTATTGATCTTTGAAAATATCATGAATATTATGAAGTTATGTCTGGAATCTGGCCTAAATTCTTGTTATTTGTTCATTTTCACATTAACATTTGAAAAAAGTTTCCCTCCTTAGACCTAAAAAGAGAAAAGGGAAAAACATTCTTTATAAGTAGAAAATCTGGCATTTTACAAGATATATATTTATAATATAGTGAAAAATATTAGATAAAAAGTGCTAGAAATCATCTTAAAGGATTAGAAGAACTCAAAGACAGAAACAAAAATATTCATTGTTAGCACCTTTTGTGGTAGCCAAGAACTGGAAACAATGTACATGTCCATCAACTGAGGAATGGCTAAAAAACTTATTTATAAAATGAATGTAATGGAATATTATTGTACCAAAAGAAGAAGAGAGTAAAGAATTTAGAGGAGGTTGAAGGTACAGGAGCCCATATGATTTCTACCCTGCCAAAAAGCAGTGATATAATGCCTTGAAACAAATTCTGGAGTAGCATAGCCTACAAAAGACAAGTGAAGTAATTTTTCATCCCAAAACAACTTAGAAGCCTGCATGAAGGATCTAATGCACCAGGGTGGAGGCAGAGCACAGTATGCCAGGGCAGACCACACCAAGGCAATAGGCTTTGGCTGCAACTAAAACAGCTGCCATGGCACTGGGGGGTGGGAGGGGATGGTGGGGTGGCTCTGGGCATAAGCCTCTTACCGCATTGCCCATTGTAGCATTAAAATTTAGTTTCTCTGCTAGAAGTATTATAATTTTAGAGGTTTATTAAAGATTAAGAATTAAAGAAAATACAAAAATAAGAAAGCATGTGTCTAGACCCAGAGAGCCCATTCACAATCACTCTACATCCTGCCTGGTAGAGCCGCATGTGTCCAGATGCGAAAGCCCAGAGAGAGACATGTGCTTGGAAACGCAAGCAGGAAGAGAAAGCCAGAAGAAAGTGGAATCCGTTTTAAAAACCCCTCTCTCCTCACGGCCCAGGTGATGACCTCACCTGAGATTATGGGGAACTCTGGGAGCTACCAAGGACCCCTGGGAATTGAAGTCTGGGGTTCAAACCTCCATTTTTACACCATACACAGACCAGGTCACAGTGCTGAGGCCCAGTTCCAAGGTAAGGAAGAGCACCAACACACATCAGCACTTGCACAGAGGGCCCTAGTCACAGTTCCAAGGGGGTAAATGAGTGCTGTGGTTACTCACAGACCAGAGCATAGAACCAGAGAGTATTAAACACAGCTCTCCTTACATCATGTTACCTTTGTGATAGGGAAAAGATAAGGGTGAAGATCTGGGGAAAGATTCTAAAGTCCCAACTGTCTGGACACTTCTCTCCTGGAAGGACCTGAGGTTAGAGGTTTGAAAAACAGGTTTCTGGCTTCTCCTGATACCAACTGAAGAGAGGAATCTTTTGAACTGGTTGCTGGCAGCTGAGGATGCACTTCTCCACTGGACCTGTTTGGACAGTCATCACCTGAAGATCCTGGCCCATTTGATTGGACTCCACTTGTGAGATTTGGTTACTGGGGAAACTTATTGTTTAGCTTAGAAGATAGGTTTAGATAGATTTATAGAAATTAAGAGTTTAAGATAACTTGTAAAAATTCTCCTAATCGCTTTTCCTTCCTCCCCTTCCCAACCAATAAATCTGGATTTTTTTTAGATGTTTCCCTCTTGTTCATTCCCCACCAAATTCCTATTGTAACAGTTTATGGCAGAGCCAGCTATATTTATTATATGTTTATTGTATGTATAGTATTTCTGAAGTATAGTTAAGTAGCCAACATTCTAATCCATTTCTAGCTTCTAGCTGCTAGAAGCTGAGGGGAAAAGTCAAATAGAATTCTGAGGGCCTGCCTTACCAGGGGGGTTATTTTCACTGCATCACAGACCCCCAGCAGCCATTGGGGAGCGGCCATCTTGGGAAAATGGTGTTTTTTTTTAATTTGAAAAAATTATAACATCTTATTTGTTGTATGTACAAAGTACATTGTGACAATAAAATTTTGAATTCCACTTTAACTATGGAAGCTAACATGTCATCAGGCATGTTTAGTACCATGCTAATGCTACTGTGTGAATATGTAATGTGTGTTCCTTATTCTGTTTTTATCTTTCCCTAATTATTGTCACTATATATTCAAAATGGACTGTATGAAACCTGTAATGGATTTGAAGTTGTGTGATGTAATGGCCTATGTACCCCTTGCTGTTATCTGTGGGTGTATTGTGTATAAGCCTCGTGCCTCTGTGTGCCTTTGTGTAAATCGCCTAAAAGACCTAGTAGCTTGGTTTAGAACAGATTCTGACTTTAAAATTATGGTTGTGCCTATGAAACAACAAATGACACTGGAGCAATTTATAAATAACATTAATATGAATCTGGGATGCGTAAATGATAACATTATAAACAATAATGGGAAAAGACTAAATAGGCTGGAGCAGGAAGAAGTAGCAGGAATAGTAAATTTATGTCCCCTACAAGATATGCCAGTGGTTACACAGAATGAGGTGCATAATTTAGAACACACAAAAGATTTTCCCTGGAGGACTTTGAATCCATCAAAAGGAGAACCCCAAATTTTAGTGATGAGCCAAATTAAGTGATTAAGGAAATATGTAGGGCAATTATATGATCATGATTTTAATGATTTTGCCCTATTAATGAAAGAGGTTCTAACTAAGAGAGAGAGGAATAAGTTATAGAGGAGACAAGAACAGATCCTCTGTTACAATCTTGGTCAGGACTTAAAGCTGGATTCTGCAGATGATAGGGTTTATGATATATTAATTGAAGCAAGAGATGCAATCCTAGATGTTATGGGGAGATATACTAAAAGGCCCAATGCTTGGTCAAAGTTTGAGGCCATAAAGCAAAAGGTTTCTGAAGCTCCTGAGGTTTTCCTGGAAAGGATAACCGAGACAGGTGAAACTATTAGGGATGGATGTACTTGAAGAAAGCACCATTGCCCACATCAAACAGGTCTTTGTGAAGAATGCAATCCCAAGGGTCAGCCAATTTTTTAAGTCAAATTACCCAGATTGGGAAGAACTCAATCTAGACGAATTAAGGAAAAAGACTACTTATTTGACAAACGATCGAGATGAAAAAGCTGATGATAGGGATTCCATTGTTGAGGATTTGAAAATTAAAGGAAGCTAAAATGAAAGCTAAAGAAAGTGAAATTAAGGAAATAAAGGCTGTGGCTGCTTTGAGAAATATGCAGTAAAAGTATAATAATAACTATAAGCCCAGTGAGAGGAGATCAGGTCCTAGGTGCTGTTTCCTTTGTGATCAGGTCAGTCATCTGTACCGAGACTACAGATTCAGAAATCAAGTCAGAAGACAACAAAAAAGGAATAATGGCTTTAATAGACAAAACTGGAGTAATAATTATAATTATAGAGCTGAGATTTAAAGGAGCTCTGGAGAGTGGAGAGTGGAGGATGGAGAGCACTGGGGCATAGGGGACAGCCGAGAGAGAAGGCCAGAGGAAGAAAATGCAGGACCCTAAAGAAGGATGAAGCAGGAAGATGGCCAAAACAACCCATTGGCCTGGGCTGGGAGAAAGAGAAAAGATTTACTGAAGAATCCACACCTGCAGTGAGTTGACTTGAATTTCCCATTTTGTCTCCTTTTCTCCTTCCAGCATAAGAGCAGTAGAATAAAAGACTGAGAGCTGGAAGGGACCCTTAGAGATCCTCATTTTATGGGCAAGCCAAAAATTAAAGCCAATAGTTATCCTGTTCAAGGTCACACAGTAAATGCCTGAGTCAGGACTTGACTGAGCTCCTTTGCCATTCACTGGACCAGGATATTGTAATAATAAACAGGGAAGATTACTGTGCTGTAAGAAACGACGACCATGATGCCTTCAGTGAAACATGGAAAGTCTCATATCAAGTGACAGAATGTGAAATAAAGAACCAAGAAAACAACAGACAAAATGACTACAGCAATATAAATGTAAAGAACAACCATCAAAGAGAATGACAGCAACAATAATCATAATGAACATTTCTATAACACCTACTAAGTGCCAGGCACTATGAGAAGGGCTTTATAATTATTATCTCATTTGATCCTCACAACAACCCTGGGAGGTAGGTGCTATTATTATTCACATTTTATAGATGAGGAAACTGAGGCAGTCAGAGGTGAGGTGCCTTGCCCTGTCACACAGCTAGTAAATGTCTAAGACTGGATTTGAACTTGAGTCCCATTGGCTACTGTGTCATCTAGTGAGCTTGGAATGGCTCAGTATTCAGTAAGTCCTACTTCACATCCTCATCACTTCTTTCAACTGGACTAGTGCAATAGCGTCCAAATCGGGTCCCGCCTCTCTCCACTCCCAGTCCCTCTCTCCCATCCATCCTCCATATCTGCTGAAGAGACATTCTTAAATAATTACATTTTCTCTGATACAGGTTTGACCATATCACTCCCATGAAAGATACTTTTGTGCCTTCCAATGGCATCTTGAATAAAATTTACCCTCCTCTCAAAAAAAAAAATTGTAATTATAATAACAGATGGAAAATATTTAATAATAATACTCAAAATAGATATGCAAATCAATGCCAAAATGCCTGTTGCAAGGGACAACAACCCCCAGATTTCAATTCTATTCAGTCATGGGTAAATTCTGGAGCTAGACCAAAATACAGCTAAGTACTAAAAAGTAACTAGAGTAAGGGTACAAGTGCTTTATGAAGGTTTCCCCTAGGGACATATGAAAATGAATCAAGAAATGAGTGTGTTTTAAATGAAAATGAATTGAGAATAAATGAAATTGAGAGTAATGAAAGTAAGGTAGATGGTGATACAAATGAATTAATTGAATCAAAAGAGGATATAATTAGTATAAATAATTGTACAGAGAAATTTGTAATATAAATTTAATAGAAAATAGAATAAGAGAAATTAATGACGAATGTAAACTAAATAACAATAATGAAATTGTAATTAGAACAATGATACTAAGATGGACAATTTAAGGACCAATGAGAATAATATATAAGCTGATGACACAAAATCCTGGGAAACTCATTTAATTCAAGCAGATGTAGACTTGGATGGACAGGAAATGACTGAGCTTTGTACCGATGTTACTTTGCTCACATCAATTCTTGAAACCTTCCAACATCCAAATAGCACTGAATCCTATGTTTCTGTAACTATAGGGTTACAGATCTTTTGGTGGATACTGGAGCCAGTAAATCAGTTTTGCGAAGTCTTCCTAAAGACTATAAAGCTGTTGGTACTATGGAAGTCACTGGAGCTACTGGAAAACCAGAGAGAGTAGCAAAGTTACAACTTAAAACGATTACTCTAAGTCCACTATCTGTGAAACATGCATCTCTTTGTATGCCTGAATGATCAATAAACTTTCTTGGGAGGGACTTGTTTTGTAAATTATGAGCAACGATTCAATGTAATGACACTGGGGATGTATCATTACAACTCCCAGAAGAATCTCGGAAAGCCTTTCCTTTGTTGTTCTTAGATTCAGTCAGTGCAGAGAATGGGTTGGATTCCATCTATCCTATTCCTGAGGATATACCAGAAGACTTATGTTCAAAGTCTTCCACAGATGCAGATCTATTGAAATTAGCTACTCCAGTAACAGTGAGAACCAAGGAAGGACCAGTTCCTTGTGTTCAATACGTTTCGAGTAAAGAAGCTATAGATGGTATAAGACCTATTATTGAGTCCCTAATTCAACAAGGGATCATAATACCGTGCTTCTCAGAATACAATATGCCCATACTTCCAATAAAAAAGCAAAAGCTGGATCAAGAGGGCAGAATTGTCCATAAATCATACAGGATTTGAGAGCTGCAAATGATCAGTAATAAAGACACATCCTATAGTACCAAGCCCGGCTGCTATAATCTCATCCATCCCAAGTCAAGCAAGATATTTCACTGTGGTAGATTTATGTTCAGCGTTTTTCTATATAACAATTCACAAGGATTCTCAAAAGATCGTTGCGTTCACATAGGAGAGTATCCAGAGGACATGGACTTGTCTTCTACAGGGATTCTGTGATAGTCTGAGTCAATTCTCACAAATTTTGAAGACCATAAAACAATAACATTCAAGGAAAGCAAAATAGTACATTCTGTAGATGATATCCTCCTAGCATCTCCATCTGCTAAAGTGTGTTTAAAAGATAGCAAGATTCTTTTGATTAAATTATATAAACATGGACATAAAATCTCTAAGACAAAACTTCAGTGGATTTTCCCACGAGTGTAATATCTTGGATTTGTGTTGTCAGAGGGTTCCAGAAGTATCACTCAGAAAAGAATAGCTGAAAAAGAGAAAGAAAACTATAGACTAATCTCCTTAATAAATATAGATGCAAAAATCTTAAATAGGATACTAGCAAGAAGACTCCATCAAGTCATCACAAGGGTTATTCACTATGACCAAGTAGGATTCATACCAGGAATGCAAGGATGTTTCAATATTAGGAAAACCATCCACATAATTGACCATATTAACAAGCAAACCGACAAAAATCACATTATCTAAATAGATGCAGAAAAAGCCTTTGATAAAATACAACACCCATTTCTATTGAAAACATTAGAAAGTATAGGAATAGAAGGGCCTTTCCTAAAAATAATAAAACAGTATATATCTAAAACCATCAGCAAACATCATCTGCAATGGGGATAAACTAGAAGCCTTCCCAATAAGTTCAGGAGTGAAACAAGGATGCCCATTATCACCTCTATTATTTAACATTGTACTAGAAACACTAGCAGTAGCAATTAAAGAAAAAGAAATTGAAGGTATTAAAATTGGCAATGAGGAGACCAAGTGGATGATATGATGGTTTACTTAAAGAATCCTAGAGAATTAATCAAAAAACTAGTCGAAATAATCAACAATTTTAGCAAAGTTGCAGGATACAAAATAAACCCACATAAGTCATCAGCATTTCTATATATCTTCAACCCATTTCAGCATCAAGAATTAGAAAGAGAAAATTCCATTTAAAATCACCCTAGACAATATAAAATACTTAGGAATCTATCTGCCGAGACAAAAACAGGAACTATATGAACACAACTACAAAACACTCTCCATACTAAAACTAGATCTAAACAATTGGAAAAACATTGATTGCTCATGGGTGGGGTGAGCTAACATAATAAAAATGACAATCCTACCCAAATTAATTTACTTATTTAGTGCCATACTCATTGAACTACCAAAAAACATTACTGAGTTAGAAAAAAAACATAACAAAGTTCATTTGGAGGAACAAAAGATCAAGGATATGCAGGGAAATCATGAAAAAAAAATGCAAAGGAAGGAGGACTTGCAGTCCCAGATCTCAAACTATACTATAAAGCAGTGGTTACCAAAACAATTTGGTACTGGCTAAGGGACAGAAAGGAGAATCAGTGGAATAGACTTGGGGTAAATGACCTCAGCAAGACAGTCTATGATAAACCCAAAGATCCCAGTTTTGGGGAGCAAAACCCACTATTTGATAAAAACTGCTGGGAAAATTGGAAGACAGTCTGGGAGAGATTAGATTTGGATCAACATCTCACACCCTACACCAAGATAAACTCAGAATAGGTGAATAACCTGAATATAAAGAAGGAAACTATAAGCAAATTAGGCGACCACAGAATAGTAAACTTTTCAGATCTTTGGGAAAGGAAAGACTGTAAAACCAAGCAAGAGCTAGGAAAAAAAAAATCACAAAATGTAAAATCTATAATTTTGATTACATCAAAGAGGTTTTGTACAAACAAAACTAATGCTTCCAAAATTAGAAGAGAAGCAACAAATTGGGAAACAATCTTCATTACAAAATCCTCTGACAAAGGTCTAATTACTCAAATCTATAAAGAGCTAAACCAGTTGTACAAAAAAATCAAGTCATCCTCCAAATTGTGACATTTAAAAGAGTGGGAGCCATAAACTGTAATAATTAAAATGGTTGAGGTCATA
Organism: Monodelphis domestica; assembly: GCF_027887165.1. Taxonomy (NCBI): domain Eukaryota; kingdom Metazoa; phylum Chordata; class Mammalia; order Didelphimorphia; family Didelphidae; genus Monodelphis; species Monodelphis domestica. The sequence continues at coordinate 346,786,203 of NC_077228.1, read as the reverse complement.
AACTGTAGTGATTAAATAGTGGAAGATATAAATTGTTGTAGATTTAAGAGTGGGTGAGTAAATTTGTGACCACAGGAAATATGTTTTCACTATAGTGTTTTGTTTTAAATCAAATATAAGGTGGTCGCCAGGGAAATATTCCCAATTATGAATATACCCAAGTCAACTGGGTTTTATAGAGAATTTAATTAATAATACAATGAGGAATCAAAGAAAGAGAGAGAGAGAAAAAGGAAATAAATAAGAAAAGAATAGGCTGGCCCAGGCAGCCCTGGCCAACCCAGGCCTAAACCCTAAAAGAAAAGATCAGTCGTCAGTTATCACTCACCATAAGATCTGTTCAAGCAAGGATTGAGGGGGACAGAGTCTCCCCAGAGGGAGTTCCAGCCAGAGTCAGCCTCCCTTGAGAGACCTCCTTAGAGATTGTCCTTCTCTCAACAACCTCCTTAGAGACTGTCTCTCAAGAGACTCCCGAGAGATCCTGTTTTTCAGCTTTTCCTTTCCTTATAAAGGGAAATTTTCCTTTGTTGCCTCCCCTAAATTCTTACATCTACCAATCACAGTAGATGTTTTTCAAAGGACAGATCATTCTTAGTCCACACCTAAAAGGGTGTGGATTTTTGAGTAATTTACACCAGAGTAGACTAGAATCTCTGAGTAAGTTTTCACCTTTTTGCTCCTTGTAAGTTCACAAGTTGCCTGACCTTTATAGGTACTTAGCACCCCTTTATAAAAATAGGCATGGCTTAAACATGGGTTTAAGTACTTTTCATTGTTCAGCAAGGAGTTTTCTCCCCTAAAGCAGGCTTAAGTATGGGTGGAGTAGAGGTCTCACATTTCTGATCTAAGTAGAGTTCTCACATTTTAGATCTAAGTAGATCATTATTTATATCATATTTATATCATAAATCACTATTTAAAATAGGGAAGTCCCAATGGGGAATTTTTTAACATTCACAAGTCTGAGAAATTTCAAGATTCACACAATTGATAAAAGGGCATGGGGCATGAATAGTCAATTTTCAGCTAAAGAAATCAAAACTATTAATAAGCGCATGAAAAAGTGTTCTAAATCTCTTGTAATCAGAGAAATGCAAATCAAAACAACTGAGGTATCACCTCACACCTAGCAGATTGGCTAACATGACAGCAAAGGAAAGTAATGAATGCTGGAGGGGATGTGGCAAAGTAGGGACATTAATTCATTGCTGGTGGAATAGTGAATTGATCCAATCATTCTGGAGGGCAATTTGGAACTATGCCCAAAGGGTGATAAAAGACTGTCTGCCCTTTCATCTGGCCATAGCACTGCTGGGTTTGTACCCCAAAGAGATAACAAGAAAAAAGACTTGTACAAGAATATTCATAGCCGTGCTCTTTGTGGTGGCAAAAAATTGGAAAATGAGGGGATACCCTTCAATTGGGGAATGGCTGAACAAATTGTGGTATATGTTGGTGATGGAATACTATTGTGTTCAAAGGAATAATAAAGTGGAGGAATTCCATGGAGACTGGAACAGCCTCCAGCAAGTGATGCAGAGTGAGAGGAGCAGAACCAGGAAAACATTGAACACAGAGACTGATACACTGTAGTACAATCAAATGTAATGGACTTCTCCATTAGTGGCAATGCAATGACCTTGAACAACTTGGAGGAACCTACGTGAAAAACCACTAACCACATCCAGAGGAAACACGGTGAGAGTAAAAACACCGAAGAAAACAACTGCTTGAATACATGCGTCAAAGGGATATGGTTGGGGATATAGACTCTAAATGAACATCCTAGAGTAAACAACATGGAAATAGGTTCTGATCAAGGACACAAGTAATATCCAATGAAATTGCAAGTTGACTGCAGAAAGAGTGGGTGGAGGGGAGGGAAGGAGGGAAATAATGTGATTATTGTAACCAAGGAATGTTCTAAATTGACTAAATAAACTTATTCACATGGAAATAAATAAATAAATAAACAAATAAATGAATAAATAAAGGAGAAAAAAGAAAAGAATAGCTGATATCCAGAAACTGAGTGCACCTAAGGCGAAGAAGCAACTCAGAGCTATTCTTGAAACAAGTGGTTTCTGTAGACAATGGATACCCAGGTATAGTGGAATTACTAAATGTTTAACAGATGTAACCAGGAATACAGAACCAGCACCTCTGAAACTCCAACCTGAACATATGCAAGCCTTAAGTAAGCTTAAGGAAGAGATTTTATGTGCACCAGCTCTTGGAATCCCAGACTATACTAAACCTTTCCAATTATTTGTGATTGAGATGAAAGGAACTGCATTTGGTGTAGTGACACAGACTTTAGGACAAAGTTATCATCCAATTGGATACTATAGTTGTCAGCTAGATCCAATTGCTACAGGTACAGTTCCTTGTCTAAGGGGTGTAGCTGTTGCAGCTGTGTTAGTTCAGAAGTCATCAGACTTAGTTTTGGAATGTCTATTGAGGGCATTTTGTTCACATAAAATAGAAGCACTAATGAGGAAATTTTGTACTCAAGCATATTCAGACCAACGAATATCTAAGTATTATATTATACTTCTAGGTAGTAAAAACATCAAGTTGAAAATGTGTCGTGTATTAAATCCAGCTACACTTCTTCCTTATTTGCCAAAGAATGATGAACCATTACATGAATGTGTAGAAGTAGTAGATCTAGTGGATATGTCAAGAATGGATTTAAAAGACACTCCAATCGAAAATCCAGATTTGGTTTTATTCATAGATGGTTCTTCATATTTGTGTAATGGAATTAGATGTACAAGTGCTGCAGTTGTCACAGAATTTGAGATACTGTGGTATGGATCATTACCTAGTGTGAATCTTTAAATTTCTCAGATTTGTGAATCTTAAAAATTCTCAGACTCTACAACATTTTTGGTTCAGGCTGCTATCCTCTTATTTTTCAATGAAGGAACTTTAGTCAGGAATGTAGGTGGGAACTCTAACATTACTCCACCCATACTTAGGCATATTTTAGGGTAAGATAAAGTTGTAAAACTCCTTACTGAACAATGAAAATTACTTAACCCATACTTAAAGTAAAGCTAAAACCCTTAAGCTGGTTCTATTTTTAGATCTAATACAAAAAGGTGCTAAGTACCTATGAAGGTCAAATTAATCACTAAAAGTTCAAGCAAACTTAGCAAGAGGTGTGAGGTTTTAGTCTACTCAGGTGTGAATTACTCAAAAGTTTTAGTCTACTCAGGTGTGAATTAAGAATGGTCAGTCCTGTGAAAATGTCTACTGTGATTGGCAAATGTGAAAACTTAGGGGAGGTGACATAGGAGAAAATTCTCTTTAAAAGGAGGCCAGAAGGCCTCTGAAGGGAGATGCAGCCTTGGAAATTGAAGTGGAGCTCAGGAGCTGAACTGGAGGGTCTCTCTGAACAATAGAGCTTGCTTGGAACAAAATCTTGTGGTGAGTGGATTAAAGACTGACTGGTCTCTTTGAAAGCTCAGGCCTAGACCCCCTTTTCCCATTATTTCCTCTTACTCTCTTCTCTCCCTTTCCTTAATTCCTTATTTGCATTAATTAAAATCTCCATAAAAACCCAGCTGACTTGAGTATTGCATATTTAGGAAATTTTCCCATGATGACCATTTTACTTTTAATATAAAATCAAGACACAAAAAATTATCTTTACAGTTTTAGCAATTCAAAGTCTTGAAACCATATTTTCGCGGTCACAGTTTAACCACTCTTTTGTCTGTAACACTAGTAACCTTAGTGCTCCAGGGGCAGAGTTGGTCGCACTAAAGCAAGCATGTCTTCTGGCTGATGGTAAAAGTGCAAATTATGCTTTTCAGTGTGTCATGCTACAGGAAAGATCTGGAAACAATGAGGTTTTATTACTGCATCAGGAAAACCAATTGATCATGCAGAAATAATATCTGAATTGTTGGATGCTATCCAGAAGCCTAAACAGCTAGCGGTAATCCACTGTAGAAGTCATACTAATAGAAGAGATTCAGTTGCTAAAGGAAATCACAGCGCTGATATAACTGCCAAATTTGCTGCCAGAAATTCTAAAGTGTATTTCATGAACTTATCAACTATAGAATCTGATGATCTAGAAAAAGCTTATGTAGACTCAGAAATACAAAAATGGAAGGAGAACTTAGGAGCAAGAAAGCAACATGGTATATGGTTAACAGATACTGGAAAGTCACTGCTACCAAAAGACCTATATACCTATTTGTGTCAAGCCATTCACACAAAAGGTCCTTTTGGTACTCAAGCTGTAATTGACTCCATAAAGAGACAATGAGTAGCTCCTAGAATAAGTACTATAGCAAATAAGATCTGCTCAAGTTGTTCTGTTTGCCAAAAATTCAATCAAGGCATGTTCAGACAGAAAACTTTAGGTGGTAGAACTTTAGCATATTGTCCATTTGAGAGTCTGCAGACTGATTATATCAGCATGCCAAAAGCTGGAAGATACAAGTTTTGCTTGGCAATTGTTGATAGATTAACCAAATGGCCTGAAGCTGTTCCATCAAATACAAATACAGTTAGCTTTGTGATAAAAGTGTTGATTAAGGAAATTATACCTAGATTTGGAACACCACTAACAATAGACTGATAAAAGATCGCATTTTACTCATGACATCCTGAAAAGAGTCTATAAAAATCTAGGAATAAAACCAAAATATCATGTTCCTTATCAAAAATGTCATGTTCCTTATCCCTGAATTCAGGGAAAGTGGAGCACATAAATAAGGACCTAAAGACTATGGTGGGGAAGCTCTGTGCTGAAACTCATCTCAAATGGCCAAAGATTCTTCCCATAGCTTTGTTTTACCTACGTATGAGACCAAGAACAAATTTACATATATCGTCCTATGAAATGCTCTTTGGATATGCTCCACTACAAGCAAAAACTTGTAAGACAGTCTCTCTTAGGAGGAGACTGTCAACTTGCTTCTAACTTAAGTGCTTTACAACAAAGACTAAAAGAATTACATGATATGGGAGTATTAATTCAAACTAGTCCTTTGGATTATTCTCTTTATAATTACAAACCAGGAGATATGGTATATGTAAAAAAATTTTGCTAAAACATCAACAACACAAGAAAGTTGGTTAGTTCCTTACACTACTGTGTTAGTTTCTCCATCTTCAGTAAAAAGTTTTGGGTAGAGAATCATGGTATCATTGTTCACATGTAAAATTAGCACATGGTATAAATAATGAAAATGTACAAATCATCAAAGAAGAAAATGAAGAGATTACAAAGAGTTAGAATCATCAGTCAAATTGAGTCTGCAGTCAAAACGACCAGTAAGAGAGGATCATTCCTGCAGAAGAGGATAGAAGAGGACAATGCAGATGAAGAAGAGAATTCAGGAATTAACGGACATTAATAAAAGACTGAAAATTTATAAATTTAAAAGACTTTGGGAAATTTGCAATGAAGAGGATTACAGGATAAATGGACTAATGAATTGATACTTTGGGGGTAATGTATTGTAGTACAAAATAACAGAATATTTATTCACATACAAACAAATATATTTACTATTATGGAATTGCAGAAGAATATTCAAGAGGAGGTGAGAAAAGCAAGAAAGATCTGAAGTAGGGATAAGTATGTTTCATACAACAGTAATATAAAGCCAACATAAGTGTAACACCCACATTAAAATAGCAAAACAACATGACATATCAAAAGTAACAACATAACAAAACATACACATAAAACATAAACATGGTTAGGTTACATTGAATCACCACTTAAATGAGTGAAACAATGTATAATTAGGGTAAAAACAGTGTTATGATTAGCTATAGATGTGCTATTTACTAACAAAATGTAGTTACATACTTAGATTTAGTTTAGGTATAGAAATCTAGTTAGAAGAATTTTGAAGATAGGGATTAGTTAGGCAGGATTACGTCAGATAAGAAAATTAGATACTGACTTGCACAGCATCATACATTACACAACACAAACAACATATGACATCACATATCAAACAAAATTGTAGATAACTATGTAAATATCTGTAAATAGGGTATATAATAGGATTGTAAATTAATTGTATTCGAGTGTGTATATGTAAAATATGTGTAAATATGAAGTGTGCATAAGTGTATATATGTGCATGTGTATAGCATACATGTATATATTGTATATACTATATATATGTGTAAATTATGTACAAAGCTCACTTATATTTATTGTTACATGTATTTGCATAAGTGAATTTAATATTTGGTTTGACTTTCAGTGTAAAACTTAGGCAATGTATTTATTATAATTTTCAAAAATTTTTCTCTAAGTATAATGTTATGGTATTGCAATAATAGTACAATTTTCTGTATTGGCTGAAAAGATTTGAGTTTGATGTTTGCATGGAAGTTATGCTCATCTTTTGTTTGATGTTATTTGCTGTGCTGATTTTGCTTCTGTTTGACATATGTACTTGTTCATTATTTTCCTTTCCCTCTTTCTCTCTTAAAATTCCCTAGAATAGGTTAGTATTAGAGTAAGAGTTCAGTGTAAGTCTTTTGTTATATTGGTAGATTTCTTAGTTTAGATTGTGCACAAATATAAAAAGTGTTTCCAACAGGATTTTTGTTTCGTGCAAAAGGGGGAAACGTGATAGGGGAAGGACATTTTGCAACAAACTGCAATGTATACATCAGAGTGATTGACAGGAGCATGTGACTGAGAGTCACATGGGAGCCAAAGGGTCAAGATCTGGTGAAAGTTTCTAAAGTTCCAACTGTCTGGGCACTTCTCTCCTGGAAGGACCTGAGGTTAGAGGTTTGAAAAACAGGTTTCTGGCTTCTCCTGATACCAGCTGAAGAGAGGAATCTTTTGAACTGACTGCTGGCAGCTTGAACAGAAGATTGAGAACACACTTCTCCACTGGACCTGTTTGGACAGTTATCACCTGAAGATGCTAGCCCATTTGATTGGACTCCACTTGTGAGATTTGGTTATTGGGGAAACTTACTGTTTAGCTTAGAATAAGATAGGTTTAGATAGATTTATAGAAATTAGAGCTTAAGATAACTTGTAATAATTCTCCTAACCCCTTTACCTTCCTCCCCTTCCCAATCAATAAATCATTGTTCATTACCCACCAAATTCCTATTATAACACCATGGAAGAACTGAAAGTAGATAGATCCCCAGTGCCAGCTCTGAAGGTAAGAATATGAAACTTGGAACAGTGCTCCCTACACCACAGTTACAGATTAAAAAGAAAAAAAGAAAAGGCTGAAAAATGAGAAAATAACAAAAAAAGAAACTCAACAAAAAAAGCAATTTAGTATCAAGGGAGACACAAACTCAGAAAAAAGACAACAAAGTCAATACTACTCCATCCAAAGCCTCCAAGAAAAGGATTTTAAAAATCAAATGAGAGGTAGAAAAAAACTGGGGGGAAAATGAAAGTGATACAGGAAAATCATTTTTTAAAAAGTCAATAGCTTGGTAAAGAAGGCACAAAAAAACAAAATAGGCCAAACTGATAAGAGGCACAAAAAGGGAACAGCTAGGTGACTCAGTGGATTGAGAGTCAGGCCTAGAGATGGGAGGTCCTGGATTTAAATTTGACCTCAGACACTTCCTAGACAAGTCACTTAACCCCCATTGCCTAGCCCTTACCACTCTACTGTCAATACATAATACTGATTCTAAGACAGAAGGTAAGGGTTAGGGGGTTGGGGGGGGGGAAGGGAGGTACAAAAATCCAAAGAAGAAAATTCCTTGAAAAGCAGAATTGATCAAACAGAAAAAATATATGAAAATGCCCTAAAGAGAAAAAATTCCTGAAAGACAGAAGTGGCCCTTTGAGAAAAGAGGTACAAAAATTCACTAAGGAAAAGAACATTTTCCAAAGTAAAACTGGCCTGATGAAAAAAAAAAAGTACAAAAATTCACTCCAGAAAATCATGCCATAAAAATCAGAATTAGGCAAGTGGAAGCTAATAGTTTATGAATTACTAGGCTACCTGAAAGCAAAAAAAAGTTTATACCTCTTAAGAAATCATCAAGGAAAACTGCCTTAATATTCTAGAACCAGAGGACAAAACAGAAATGGAAAGAATCCACCAATCACTTTTTGAAAGGGACCCCCAAAACATAACTAACAGGAATATTACACTCAAATCCCAAAACTCCCAGGTCAAGGAATGTACTGTTCAGGGAGTTGTGAAATGATTCAATCATTCAGGAGAACAATTTGGACCTATGACCAAAGGGCTATAAAACAGTATATATTCTTTGACCCAGCAATACCATTTACTAGGCTTGTATCTCAAAGAGATTAACAAAAAAGGGAAAGACTTACAAAATGTACCAAAATATTTAATGCAGCTCTTTTTAGGGGGCAAAGAATTGGAAAGTGGTAGGATTCCCATCAATGGGAGAATGGCTCAGTAAATAATATGTATAATAGAATAGTATTGTGCTGTAATAAATGGCAAGCACGAGGATCTCAGAAAAACCTGGACTTACATGAACTGAAGCAGAATGAAATAAGTAGAACTAGCAAAAGATTGCACATTAATAGGAATACTTCATAATGAACAACCATGAATAACAGCTATTCTCAGCATTACAATGAGCCAAAACTACCCTGAAGGACTCATGATAAAAAAATGCCATCTACTTCCAGAGAAAAGGAACTGAGTCTGAATCCAAACCAAAATAAACTTTTTTTCACTTTCTTCCATTTCTATTTGGCTTTCATCCCACAAAAGCATTAATGTGGAAAAATGTTTTACTTGATTGATGTGTAAAAATCTATGAGATTGCTTATGGTTCTCAAGGGGAGGTGGGAAGTTGGGGGGAGGGAGAAGAGAGAATTTGAGATTTCATATTCTTTGAAAAATTTTGGAAACTATTTTTACATGTAATTGGGGGGGAAATTAAGAGCTTAAAAAAAAAGAATTTAGAGAAATGTGGGAAGACATATATGCAAAGTAAGCAGAACCAGGGAAAAAATATAAAGAATTACCACAACAATGTAAACAAAAACAGAAACTGAATGGTTTATAACTATGATTCTCCAGCTTAGCCCTGGAAAAGAGTTATGAAAAATGAACTTTCCTCCCTTCTTTTCAAAGGTGGGGGACTATGGTTATAAGTATATTTTATATACTTTTTTTGTATATGCTATATGCTGCTAGACATGGTGGATCTGTTAACTCAATTTGCTGAGCTATTTTTTCTTTTTTTTATCTGCTGTTATAAGGCATAGCTTAGTGGGGATCAGAGAGATGGAGATGTTGAGAAATGATGGTGGTATAAAAATAAACATTAATTTTTCTTTAATTTAAAGAAAAAAATGACAACAAAAAGATGGTTTCTAGCTAGTTGAGTAGATCCACTGGGTGGATGAAAAGGAACAGATATGAGAAGGTATAGAGACACTGCGATCAGCATTAATGAAGTAAACAAAATGGTGATAAAAATCACTCTATCATTGGATCCATCAAATGAATGAAAATTGATGCCTACCATCTATGTAGCAAATTATTAAGCAAAAAGTCTTAGCAAATGAAGTATAAATATTGTACATGCTTTCCATAATTCTTACTTCTCAAGATGCTAGATGAATATAGAGATTTTTCAGATAAGGATCAATATTCAACTGTGTTATTTAGTGCTTACTATATATTAGACACTATATTAGTCACTAGGAATACAAAGTAAAAGGCAAGTGTAGAAGATCCTTTCCAGAAGCTTAGCTTTATGATCTTCTTCCTCAGTAAAGTTCAGGAAGCCCAATCCTTGGCATGAGGTGTCAGAGGGGAAATGGTATATAATTAATGTTACATGGTGGCAAAAGAGTAGAGTTGCAAAAAGTTCTGCTATATCATTTACTAAAAAGAAACCTCTATAGTTTTAGAGTCTAAGTGCCCATTATTTACATGGCACTTTGGCCCAAAAAGTACATTGGTATTTTACAGAATTATTCTTTATAGTACTGAAGTAACATTCCCATACAGAATTTTTTTTCCCTTATATTTGCTATAATAGTATTTTACTTACAGTGGGTTTTAATGTTTTCAAATTCTGATTACAATTTCAATGTAACAAAAACATGAAAGTTTATATAGATAGTATTTGAAAATTATGCTCATGCTGCTAGTAATAAAGTTACTTTTCTCTATTAGACATTATTATTATTATTAATTTTCATTATGGCTAGTCACAAAAAATTTTACACACTGAGCTCTTCACTACAAATGTTAAGTTTTCAAAGTAATAAATATACATGCATATATTTGGTTTTAACAAATAAAATTAGTCATTATTTAGTAAAAATTGGTCATTTGAAAGCATGCATCAAAAAAATAAAAATGAGTTTTCAAATTAAAACATTAAGTAATTTTGTAATAAGAAAACAAAGTTTCAGAAAAATAGCTTAACTATTGAATTTTCTTACCCAAAAGGACATCAAATAAATCCGTTCTATCACCATTTTCATCATCCGCTGCCATGATCCTAATCACCTTTGATGTTCCCCATCTACGATTATTTAAGAACATATTTTAATTGATGAAATTAATTTTTCACAATTCAGTTAATAGGCAACTTCAAAAATTTAGTTTAAGGAGGCACTTAGACCATCTGACACTACCACCCAACCTGCACCAAATCACCAATTATATTATTTAGATAAAATTATACTTTTATAGTAGCATCTCATTTTTTATAGACAAGGAACAAAAATTAGGAGATGGGCTCATTAAATTTGTCGATATTCTTAAGATTTAGAAAAAAAGTAATAATAGTATACATTTATATACATCTTTACTACAAAGTACTATATACATCTGTAGGTGGTACATAGTTTCCCCAGAAGTTTTTTTGTGGGGTATTAAATCCTGACAAAAGAGTTATGATCTTTGTGTTCATCTAACACTGTGCTACCATGCTTTGCTTGCTGTTGCATACCTAATCTACTTGACTTTTTAAACTGTTGATGATTATTACTCTGCAGCATAATTTGAAACATGGTGCTTCTAGGCACCCTTCCTACCATTTCCATTTCATTCATTTCCCTTGAGACTCCTGACCTTTCTGTTCTTCTGTATTAATGGTATCACGCCTGCACAATGACTTCGAAAACCACAAATTAACATTATCTACATTGCATTTTTATTTATTTTGTTAAATATTTCTCAATTACATTCTTTTCTAAAAACTCTTACTTTCTGTCTTGTAATCAATACTGCGATCAGTTCAAAGGCTCTAGAAAAGCAGTCCGGCTAGGCAACTGAGATTAAGGATCCCACAGCTAGGAAGTGTCTGATGCTAGATTTGAACCCAGGTAGTCCTGGCACTACATCCAATGAGCCAACTAGCTGCTCCTTCTCAATTACATTTTAATCTCAATTACAATTTAATTCCAACTATACTCCATCAGTCTGACATCTCTGCTCTACACATATTTTATTTTTCCCCCTGACTCCATACATAAAGTAATCCTTTAAAAGGCTAAATAGTTAAGCATGGAATAATTAAATGAAATTAAGACTATCATTTTTTTACTATAATATATAGATCAAACTTTGAGTGAATATTATTCTCTAATTGGGTCTTTATTTCTGAAAAATGTGATTTGTAATTATATTCAGAAAGTTTCTGTGTATCTTTTTAAGTACATGCCTAAATTTTTTATATATGTTGTAATTATTTTGAATATGGTAGTGTAGAGAGAAAAACTGATGATTTGTGTGCATTTATTTTGTATTCTGCAACAATCCTGAGGTTATTAAGTTTAATTTTTCTAAATTCTTAGGCTCTTGCAATAAAGTTATCGTTATCATCTACAAAAAGTGATACTTTGTTTACTTAGCTCCTCTGTGCTTATTTCTTCAATTTTTTTCTTGTCTCATTGCTGTAAGCTAGCATTTCTATACTATATCAAATAATAGTGATAATAATGAACATTCTTGCTTTTCGCTGTTCTTTGAAAATAATGCTGACATCTCTCCATTATACGTATTGTTTGGTCCTTGATTTTAAGCAGATAATATTTACCACATGGGGGAAATATTCACTTATTTGTCTGCTTTTTTAAAGTGTTTTCAAGAGAAATGGGTGCTGTTTTAACAAAAGCCATTTCAATATCCTGTTAAACAGGATTTTTATTTCTATAGCCATTATTATTAATATGTTCAGCTCAAATGCCTCTTAATCACCTTCCCTCTGAGATTATCTCATCTTGTATGTACATAGTTGTTTGCATGTTGTTCAATAAAGCCTTTGATAAATAGGCAAAGAATAAGAATTGGTACTTTTCATATGAAAAAATGTTCCACATCACTAATCATTAAAGATATAAATAAAAGCAGCTCTGAAGTTCCATCTTATACTCAACAGATTGATAAAGATGACAAAAGAAAAATGAAAAAAAAGGAGGGGCTGTGGGAAAACAGGAATATTGATATATAGTTGGTGAAGCTGTAAACTGACATAACCATTTTGAAAAGCAACTTAGAACTATGCTAAAATGTTACTAAATTGTACATTCCCTTTGATTCAGAATATTACTTGATTCCTCCATTATTTTACATTCCCTCTTAATCCTCCCCAGTTTACCCTAGTCTCTGTTGAATTTAATATTTTTCTAGAACAAACTCATTTGTTTAATCTTTCTTTAACCAGTTCAAATAAAAATGAGTTTCATGCGATGTCTACTTCCTCTACCCCTTCTTCCAAGTTTGTATAATGTTCTCTCTCCCCAACTTATGCTCCCTATTATGTAAAATAAGTTCCACCTACTTTAATGTATTTACCTGTCTAGGTTTCTCTTGATTCATTCCTACATTTCATATCAAAGATACTATTCACCTCAAATCTTTTCATCAGAAATTCTTGGAAATTCTCTATTTCATTATTTTTAGGATTACACTGTTTTGCCAAATAAATTATTCTTGTCTCTAAGTCTTTATTTTTTGCCTTGGGAATATCATATTCCAAGTTCTCCTGTCCTTAAATGTAATAACTATAAAGTCTTGTGTAATTCTAACTATGGTGCTTTGGTTCTTTGAATCTCTCTGGCTATTCTCAATACTGGCTATGATACTCCTGGGAATTTTCATTTGGAGTCTTCTTTCAGGAGATGACCAGTAATTCCTATCTTCATTCTGTCCTCTGGCTCTAAAAGAACTGGATAGTTTTTATTCAAGACTTCCTTAAAAAAAACAGTATAGAGGCCTTCTTTAGGGATAAAAGGTGGTTTTCAGGCACACTGATAAGTCTCAGATTATCTATGATTTGTGTCACAGTTCAATTTTATTTGGTAGAAGACACCTCACATTTTTTTCTATTTTTTTTTAAACTTTTGATTCTGTTCTCTCACTTCTTTTCATCTCATAACATTGATATATTTAGTCCATTCTAATTTGGGGGGAGGTTTGTTACATGAGTTAATATTTTAATATCCTGCACTAAACTGTTCATTCTCCTTCCAATTATCTTCTCAATAGCTCACATTTCATTTATAATACCCTTTTATGTTTCATTTTGTCTCTATTAGGAATTTTAATAGACTATGGAAATAAGTCATAGCTTTATCTCAGACTCCTCTTAGTGTAGGTCTGGAATTACTGTTAGACATCCCTGAATCCATAAAATTTATTTATCATTGGTATATTCTTAAATTTATTTTACATTTCCCAGTTCACTTCTACAATTCTACAATTGGTGTTTTTTGTCATTGCTAGAGGTTCCAACTGGTTCTTTTCACTTCAAAAGGATAGTGCATCCCTGTTCTGGTCCATACTGTCAGACATCCTGCTATTGGACTTCTCTTTTTGCTGATGTCTGCAGAATTCTGACAGATCACAAGCTTAGCTGCATTGGCTGATGTCAGTTTTACAAACTTTTAGAGCCTCTAAGGTAAAGACTGATCAATGCTCTCTTAATAAAGGTAGTAGCAGGGGGCATCTGGGTGGCTCAGTGGATTGAGTCAGGCCTAGAGACGGGAGGTCCTAGGTTCAAATTTGGCTTCAGACACTTCCCAACTGTGTGACCCTGGGCAAGTCACTTAACCCCCACTGCCTAGCCCTTACTGCTCTTCTGCCTTAGAACCAATACACAGTATTGATTCCAAGACAGAAGGTAAGGGTTTTATAAAAAAAAATAAAATAAAATAAAATAAAGGTATTAGAGCCTTCTAGATGAAGCATTCTAGTCTTCTGGGGAATTTGGTCATGCTTGACTGTCTGGGCTTATCTGGCTAGAACACTTTGATCTTCCAATCCTTGTGGGTAGTTGGTCTTGCTTGATCAATTTATTGCTTCTTGACTATGACACTTTAGTTTCTTTGCAGGCTAGGTCATATCGGAATGTCCTGGGGCTTCTTGGTTAGAACCCCTTCTTAGTTACCAGAAGATCTCTAGGTCTCCCTCTTTGCCTACATAGACTGGACAAAACCTATTTCTTGGTTTTGATTCAGTCCAGCACTCCTTTATTTGATCTTTTATGGAGTACATGTGTAGGAATGGAGCTACAATGCCCCTATATCCTGAGCCATATCAAGTAAAAAGTCTGAGAAAAAAACTGTATAGTTCTAATAGATTCTCATAAACTCCAATCATGGAACATTCTCCTCATTTCTGCCTCTTAAAATACCTAGCTTGGGGGGGGGGGGGGGGGGAACAGCTAAGTAGCTCAGTGGATTGAGAGCCAGGTCTAGAGATGGGAGGTCCTGGATTCAAATCTGACCTCAGACACTTCCCAGCTGTGACCCTGTGGGCAAGTCACTTGACCTCCCATTGCCTAGCCCTTACCACTAAAAATACCTAGCTTGGGGACAGCTAAATACACTAAATACAGCACTAAGCCTTGAGTCAGAAAGACCTGAGGTCAAATCTGGTCTCAGACACTTACTGTGTGACCCTGGGCAAGTCACTTAACCCCGTTTGCGGAGCCCTTACCCTTCTGTCTTAAAAGTATTTACTAGGGCAAAAAAGTTTTGGTTTTTTTTTAATGCTTGGTTTCCTTTAAAGTTTAGCTCAAATGTTATCCCCTACCAGAAGTCTTTTCCAATACCTCCAGGTGCTAGTGCCTCCTCCCCAAATTATCTCATATATGCTTCTATGTATAAATGTATCCCTCTATAAAATGTAAACTCCTTAAAAATCGAGACAACTTCATTTTTGTCTTGTGTTCCCAACATTTAACACAGTATCTCACACATAGAATGTTTATAATAAATGTTTTTTGGAGATCGACTCCTCTTTTCAAAAGCCTTTAATGATATAGCATCTTGGCCCCCAGTGATCTTGGCAAGATATTCAGAGGTGGGCATGGGAGAGTCAGAGATGGCTTCTAGAGAGTCCTAGGAATGGAACAAGGAATCATTGGTGGAGGAAGAGCCTATGCTCTTTAATTTCTCAAGGAGCAAGTGGGAGGAATAAGAGGGAGGCATTGAAGACTCAGAAAAATGGAGAAAAGTGAACTGTAGAAAAAAGCTCTGCTAAAGGCAGAAAGCTGACAAGCTACCTTCTACTACACTTATTTTTTAAACCGGAAAATTATTTAAATATATAATATTTATAATACTGGCTTCAACATTAATGATATTTCTTGTCTGTGCTTAAATATTTATCACCATTGAGGAAAAATAAAGCAAGTTCAATGATAAAAATTTTTAAAGTCTTCAATGGCTCATTGCCAAGCAAATAAAGTTTTAATTTCTTAGTTTTACATCCAATTCTCCATGTGGTTTTAACTACCTTCCCATCCACACACTTCAATTTAACTGAATATGCCCTGCATACCTGTCAGTCATTGCTCACAATATTCCCTAAGTCGGGAGGGAAGAAAGACTAGTAGGGCATTTAACTGTAGCTGTAGCTCTTCTCTCTCCACCTCTCTGCCTGTCAAATCATTCTGAAAAACCCAGCTCAAACAGGATCATTTTCATGAAATTGTTCCTGGCCTCCTGTCACTGAAGAACTGAAACATTGTTTATGTTTCTGATACTTATGCAAAAAATCCTGTAACATAATTTAGAATGACATGCCATCTCCTCTACTCCTATATAAGCACATCTACAGCAGGAATCACATATTATTCATCTTTGGAGCTCCCCACAATGCCTAGCACACTGAATCAAAGCCAATCAAAGGTCACACATAATTGATGAAATACCATTAATAAAGACTATGGAGAAAACAAGTCTGACAGTAGTTTTGCCATAATAATTGAAACCCCATGCCAAGATAAGCTCCAAGTGAATTTATGCTATAAAGTGTCATATCACAAATATATTAAATTAGGAGCAAAGGAAATACCTTTTGTACCTAAAACATGGGGAAGAATTTGTGACAAAACAAGTACAAAGAAGAGCATGGGGGCAACTAAGTAACTCTGTGGATAGAGCCAGGCCTAGAGACAGAAAGTCTTGGGTTCAAATGTGGCTATGTGACTCCTGGGCAAGTAACTTAACCCTACTGCCTAGCCCTTACAACTTTTCTGCCTTGGAACAGATACTTAGTTATCAATTCTAAGAAGGAAGGTTAAGAGATTTGTTTTTTTTTTAAAGCACAGAAAATAAGATGGACAATTTTGATTACATAAAATTATTTGTTTAAACAAAACTAATGCAACTAAAATTAGAAAGTAAACAGTAAATTTTATAGAAATTTTATTTGATAATGATCTAATATCCAAGACAAATTGTTGGTTTAGATTTATAATGATGAATGGTCAAAGAATATGAAAGGCATTCTCAAAGAAAGATCTACAAGATATCAATAGCCACATATTAAAATGTGCTCCAAATCACAATAATTGAAGGCACATTAACACAACTGGATTACCACCTCATAGCTATCAGTTTGGCAAAGACAGGAAATAAAAGGAAACTAATAGTAGTTGAGGAACTAAACAAATAGACACAAATATAGTATTAGTAGAGCTGTGAATTGGTCCAGTCATACTGGCAGGCAGGTAGATGTTATAGCATAATGAAGAGTGTGCTAGACTTAAAGTTAGGAAATTCTGGGTTCAAATTCTATCTCACTCATGAAACTATTTACTAATACACAAAGACATCATTACCTGAATTGCTATAAGGAGTATACATATCAATCAATAACAAGTAAATATATCTTGATTCTGTATCTGCAAATTATAGATAATACTATCTACCTTGCAGGAATAGAATCAAATGGAAATTAGTTTTTTGTAATATAACATTAAGTCGATGTCAACTTTATTACTACTGCCAGAAACTTTGTGAAGAAAAAGTCAGATTTGCCAATGATACCCTATGAGCAATAGCTCCTAGTCATGCTTAAAAGAGGAAACATTTCAGACAGAAAGTTTCTGCAATTGTCATAAAGTTTATTATTATTATAAATTGTCATTCATCTTATTAAGCAGGTTATATAGCCTACCTTTTTCAGTAATTTCAAGAAAATGACAACACATTTGTTTTAGATGACTTAACTATAGTCCTGCCAAGAAGCATAAAGATGGGACAGATGTGTATTTGTAAAACTTTCTGGCTTTTAGGGACTGCAGACTTGAAAAAGTTTAAAACTCAACTGTGCCTGTTTACTTTCATAGTCAAGTGGCCCAGCATTCATTTCTTATTCTCCCCCTACTAGCAGGCAATTTACCAAAATTCCTTGCATTATGGATAACTTAGATACTTTTCACTATATACCAAATAGACAGAAAAGCATCCTTCAAAAAAAATCACCGTCAAAACTGAGTTCTCAAATTCCCTCATAGCCCTGAGCCTGTTGTAAGATGTAGGCCATCCAGATTTATTTTCTTCTGCTTCCACAGGCCCTACCTTAAAGCAGCCAGGTACAAAATGGATAGAGATTGGACTTGAAATCAAAAGTGCTATGCAAAACTTGCCTCAGTCAAATCTGTGAGACCCTGGACAAGTCACAACCAATATCAACTTTAATGTCCTCATCTATAAAAACAAATTTTTTAATAATAGTACCTACCTGACAAGGATGCTATGAGGATCAAGTGAGATAATATGTAAAGAGTCCTGCAAACCTTAAAGCCCTATATAATTATCTATGATTGTTGTTAATATAAAGGAAAAGCATAGCAGAAAAAATTTACAAAAAAAAAAAGCCACAATATTGTACTTAAGTTTACAGCTAAGTTTCATCAATTTCCACAAAGACAGTCAGGAACTAAATAACTATACTGAATACACAAACTATAAGGCAAAAACTGCAGTTTTAATATTAAATCTACTTGCATGTAATTTCCCTTTTTTTTAAACCCTTACCATCTGTCTTAGAATCAATACTGTGTATTGGCTCCAAAGCAGAAGAATGGTAAGGGTTGGGCAATGGGGGGGGGGGGGGGAGTGACTTGCCCAGGGTCACACAGCTGGGAAGTATTTGAGACCAAATTTGAACCTAGGACCTCCAGTCTCTAGGTCTGACTCTCAATCCCCTGAGTCACCCAGCTGCCCCCACCATGTAATTTCTTATAGAAAATAATCTTCAATGGGAACACAGAAACTACTCCAAAACTACTAAAACATCCATTTTGCAACCACATCATAAAATCATTAAAGTTTAAAAAAAAACTGTCCCTGGAAACAAATGTATTTAACAAACCTTAATTTGAGGAGGGAGGGGTGTGGTAGCCATTGGTAGCTAGTTATAATGATCTGATCCAAAAATCTAGCACTTCCCTACTTTCCTCAACTTTATCTCACATAATCTCAGACTATCACTTCATTAGGCTTCAGTCAAAACTCTGCATTCTGAAGCACCCTTTGGTTTAGAGAATGTCTTTCTTCCCTAATGTATTCCTCTATACATTTTAATGTCTAAATCAAATACCATCTTTCTCTCTAAACCCTATTTATCCCACTCTCCAGGTCCCACCTCTCCTACCTCTCAGACCCCCAAGGCCTTTCCTCCTAATTTACTCAGTATGGATTTGTATCTAGAGAAGTAGTATGATGGGAGGGATAGAGACAATTGAGTTCAAATTCTGCCCAGAAAGTAGTATGAACCTAGGGCCAGTTACTTAATCTCCCAGTGCCTCCCAGCAACTCTGTAAAGCTACAAACCGCAAGGCTAGGTGATTAAGTGCAAAAGTAGAGTTGCACCAATGAAATCATGGGTCAGTTCATAAAGTCAAATCTTGCTCCAGCTATTGCCTAGTTGTGTTACTACATAATTTTAGATGTGTTTATATATACCATGCATATATATGCATGTGGATGTATTATGATCGCCTTACTATAATATAAATTCCATTAAAACAAGGATTGCATTAGCTACACTTTCTCAAACCTGGAGCCTAGTACACCAACAACCTTATCAGGCTATTATTATATTTGCATGTATGGCGTGATCGCTCTACTTTATTAAAAACTCCATTAAGGCAAGAACTATTAATCTACACTTTCTTAAACCTAGTGGTCAGTACAGTGCTATTGCCCATAGGAAGCTCAACAGAATAAATGCATTTAACCAAACTTAATGGAAAAATGAGATTACAATAGATTACCTCTCCAGGGTCCCTTTCGATTTAAAAATTCTAAGGATCCTTTACCCTTTTCCCCAGACTAGCTCCTACAATGGAATTCCCTCGGGGAAACTGAAGTACCAGACGAAGGGCACGTGCAATTATAATTATTTTTGCTTCCCTTTCTCATTCCCAACCCCGCAAGCAGCCAAAATTCCAGATTTCCCCCCCAGTCCCAGGCTCCACCTTGAACCAGAACAACTCAGGAGAACACTAAATAGGGTAGTGGTTAGAGAGGGCGCCCGGAAGGGGCCCCCAGCAGGGGGTTAATCGGCCGCTCAGCCCGCTAAACCATGGGGCCAAAAGCTCGTGCCCTGGGGGGCTGAGAAATCCCACGCTGGGAGGCAGAAGGGGGGGGGCGGTTACCTGCAGGTTCGGGGCGGGGGGTCAGTCAGACAGGAGCGGCCCCTCCCCCATCTCCCTAGCCAGGTCTGGACTATTGTGGCCGAACCCTCCGCAGGCCCCAAGTGCCCCCTTATCCCGCCGCTTCCCACACTCCCTCGGGCCTCCGGCGCGTCAACTGTCCTCTCCACTTCGCAGTCCTTCCCCCTTACTTAGGCGAACAGGCTGGTGGGCAGCACCGGGCGCCAAAGAGACTCACCCAATCCTCCGTACCCGGTCAGCAGCCCAGGCGCTTCTCCCGACGCCGCCGTCTTGCTGGTCTCTCCACCAATCCTAGCACCTAGACAGGGTATGGAGGCGGGATTCGGATCCCAGGGCCAATCGTAGAAGACGCAAGGTACGTCCGTGGGGCACGTACCTAGTTCCCGCCTCTGGAAGAGAAAAAAACACAGTTGGCGCGAAACTCCGGGGCTGAGTATCACCTGAGAGCCTGCAAATGTCAATATTGTAAAGAAAGGGGGCGGGGCTTGAAAGCATCTCCCCGGGGAAAAGCAGAAAGTGAAAGTAACTAAGGGAACGAGTTCTCCTGCACCCTAGCTGGTCAGTGGCTCTTCTGGATCTGGAGCCCACGAAAGAAATTTTAGAGGGGCCCCCTTGAGTAAATCCAATCTTTCCATGGGGCTAAGTCTGAGTCAGGAGATTTCTCACACCTTCACGCTACTCAATCAATCCACCGGCGTTTTCTATCTGCCAGGCGCTAAACTGGGTGCTAAGAATACAAATACGAAAATAAAATACTCCTTTCCCTGCTAGTTTTTCTGGGGGAGGAAGGCAAAGGAATTAGATTATGTTATATTTATCTAATGTTTATACTCAATATCATTTTTTTGTTAAATATATAGTAAATAAATACAGGATAATCTTGCAGAAGTGAGGGGATGCATTAATAATTGGGGAAATGAGGAAAAGTTTTTTATATTGAGGGTAGCATTTGAAATGAATTTTAAAGAAAACAGTATTCTAAGAGCAAAGGTAAGAAAGAAATGAATTCAAGGGTGGAGTCGGGTGGGAGGGGAGTAGCCCCAAACAAAGGCACAGAGATAGAGGAGCAAAAAAAAGGCCAGTTTGGCTTTGAAAAGGAGACATATATAATAGAGCCAGAAAGGTAGGTTAGATAGAGCCAGGTCAAAGACTTTAAAGGACAAAAACCAACATTTTTTTTTCCAGAGGCAATAGGGAATTATTAGAGTTTACTGTGAGCAGGGGAATGATATGGCTAAACTGGTGCTTGGGAAAAAACATTTTTGGCAACTATGTGGGGATTAATTGGGGAAAAGGAGAGGCAGGAAAACCAAGTGAAAGGCTATCTGTAAGGTAAGGCCCAAGGTAATGAAAGCCTGAACAAAGGAGAAGCTGTTTGAGAAACGAAAAGGAGAATGTTGAGCAAGTTGAAAATATGAGCCGAGAAAGTGAAGAAATGAGGATGATTATAAAATTGTGAACCTGAGCCATAGGAAAGATGGTAAGGCCCTTGACAAAAAAAAAGAAAGAAAAGAAAAGAAAAAGAAAAATATTACATGTGATTTATTTAATCACCAATAGGAAACTACCTCTATAGGGTGACTGCCCTTCTTCCACTCAAAAGCATTATCCCACTTGCCAACTGAGCTAATTCTATCAATTATTTCTGTTACAAAATCACAGAATCCCTAAATTGAAAGAAAGCAGCTTGTTATAGTAGTATCACATCCCTTCTGAGTCACAGACACAGTATTCTGGAAGCACAAGAGAAGATCTCCAGAGAAGCTTTAAAAAAATTCACTCATATTGTGCAAAAAGGAATAATAAAGTGGAGGAGTTCCATGGAGACTGGAACGACCTCCAGGAAGTGATGCAGAGCAAGAGGAGCAGAACCAGGAGAACATTGTACACAGAGACAAACACACTGTGGTATAATCGAACGTAATGGACTTCTCCATTAGTGGCGGTGTAATGTCCCTGCACAATCTGCAGGGATCAAGGAGAAAAAACACTATCCATAAGCAGAGGATAAACGGAGGGAGTAGAAACACCGAGGAAAAGCAACTGCCTGACTACAATGGCTGAGGGGACATGACAGAGGAGAGACTCTAAACGAACACTCTAATGCAAATACTAACAACATGGCCATGGGTTCGAAACAAGAACACATGTGATACCCAGTGGAATCATGCGTCGGCCACAGGGGGTGGGAGGGAGGAAAAGAAAATGATCTTTGTCTTTAATGAAAAATGCATGGAAATGATCAAATAAAATACTATAAAATTAAAAAAAAAATTCACCCAGTATAATTTACATGTGCTGACTCAGCTCCTTTGAAAGAAGATGGGAACTGAAAACAACAAAAAAAAAAGGAACCTATTACTAGTACCTTTCTGAGCACCCCCCCCCAAAAAAAATTCAAATGGAGGTGTGTTATTTCCGATGTGGGCAAGGCTGATTAAGATCTTGCCCAAAGAATTGATTGACAGCTCAGACCATCAGTTGTGAAGGAACAAACTTTATTATAAGAGAATATGGTAATAGAGTGGCTATAGACAGCTAGTTAGTATTATAAGAAGGGAACCAGAGGGTCCTCAGGGATTTTCAGATATTCTGTGTGTGTGTGTGTGTGTGTGTGTGTGTGTGTGTGTGTGTGTGTCTCTCTCTCTCTCTCTGTCTGTCTCTCTCTGTCTCCCTCTTACACACGCACACAACCACACACATGTTCAGTATTTCAAAAATTATGTCATGAGTTTCCATCAATTTACCTTTACATTAGTCATCCAGATGGTACTATTAGTCCAAGAAAAAGGCATTTCCTGAAATAGCATAGTATGAACTAGAGCAATATAGTATCCCCTTATTAACCTAAAGTATAATCTCCAACAAATGTGATTAGCATAAGTGGGAAACGTGGCTTCCCAAAGAGATTGCATATGAACAAATGTAAGGAACATCTCCAATCATGTAGGGTGGCAGAGCCCCAGGTTTGTGTTGTTCTCAATTCAATTTTGTGACTAAACAAATATTGGAACCCTTCAATTCATAATCAACAAGCTTATTTACTGCCTACAAATATGCCCACTTCTCTCCCACCCACAAAAAAAACTTGATCCATTCATTCCCAATAACTATTGTCCCATATACCTCCTGCCTTTTGTGACAAACCTTTGGAAAGCAATCTACTTTTTCTCTGTAATCTAGCTTCCCACATCATCATTCAAACCAAATTGTTCTCTCCAAAGTTACCAGTTATCTTTTTTGTCTTTTTTCCTCCATTTTTAATTTTTTTTAATTTTTAATTTTTTTAAATTTAAAACCCTATACTGTGTATTGGTTACAAGGTAGAAGAGTGGTAAGGGCTAGGCAATGGGGGATGGGAGGGTTGGAGTGACTTGCCCAGAGTCACACAGCTGGGAAGTGTCTGAGGCCAGATTTGAACCTAGGACCTCCTGTCTCTAGGCCTGGCTCTCAATCCACTGAGCTACTCAGCTGCCCTTTCCTCCATTTTTTAATTGCCATGCAAAACACACTTCCATATTGACCATTGTTGTAAAAGCAAACTCATACATAACCAAAACTCCAAAATAAAACCAAAAATACACTGATGTGAAAGATGTCCCCAACAGTTCTTTCTTTGGAGGTGGATAGCATTGTAAACCTTAAATTCCTTAGACTTATAAATGTTGGAAATTTCACCATTGGGATATTTCATACTTGGAAAATTTCTTACTGATAGTCTATTGGAATGGGAACCCCATTGGCTTGGGAGGTTCCTTCTCTTCCCTTCTTAAGATTACTTTAGGACAGAAACCTTTTGCTGAACAATGGAAAGGACTTTGACCTATGCTTAAGCATAGAACAGGAATTTCTTTGAATCAAAACCAGAATTCTAGAAATTATAATAATGACTATGGAAATAACTATAATGAATATAGAAATAAGAACTTTAGAAACCAGAATTATAGAAATAGGAATTGGGAATTTAATGACAATGTTCCAATTAAAGAAAATTATAATGATAGTGAACAACAACAATATATGAGAAATGGAGCTCGTCCAAAAAATACTCGAGGTACTGATGACCCTCAGAGAGGTGCCCTTCAGGGGGGTGCCCAAGGAATATCCCAATGGTGAAATTTCCAACATTTATAAGTCTAAGGAATTTAAGGTTTACAGCATTCTCCATCATAAGTCCTTCAGGATTGTCCCACATCATTGCATTGCTAAGAGTAGGCATAGTTTCAAAGATAATCATTGTTCAATATTGCTGTTACTGTGTACAGTTTTCTCCCAGTTCTGCTTATTTCACTCTGCATCAGTCCTTGTTGAAATTTCCACCTTTTTCTAAAATCATCTTGCTTATCATTTTTTTAAAATTTTTATTTAAAAATATTTTCCATGTTTACATAATTTATTTTCTTTCCCTCCCATTTTCCCTACCCCCTCCCAGAACCAACAAGCAATTCTACTGGGTTGTACAAATGTTATCATTTGATATCTATTTCCATATTATTCATATTTGCTATAGAGCAATTTTTAAAGCCAAACCCCAAATCACATACCCATATATACACATGATAACTAATATCATATGTTTTGCTTTTGTGTTTCTACTCCCACAGTTCTTTCTCTCAATGTGATTCTGAAGAACTGTGGGAGTAGAAACACAGAAGCAAAACATAATTGATCACATGGTTCAATGGGTATATGATTGGGTATATTGACTTTAAATGATCACTTTATTGCAAATATTAATAATATGGAAATTGGTTTCAAACAATGTTACATGTATAGTCCAGTGGAATTGCTTGTCAGCTCAGGGAGGAGGGAAAGAAGAGGAGAGGAAAAGATCATGAATCATGTAACCACGGAAAAATATTCTAAATTAATTAATAAAAAAAACATGTTTTTTTTAAATGGGGTTAGGATTCTTTCCCATAAGTCCTTCAGGAGTATCGGTTATGGAGGAATTCCATGCTAACTAGAATGACCTCCAGGAATTAACGCAGAGTGAAAGGAGCAGAACCAGGAGAACATTATACAAAGATTATACACCATGGCACAATCGAATGTAAAGGACTTCTCTACTAGCAACAATGCAATGACCCAGGACAATTCTGAGGGACTCTCTTCTCTCTAGGTTTTTAGGACACTGTTCTCTCTCCTGCTTCTCCTCCTACCTTTCTCACAGCTCCTTCTCAGTTTCCTTTTCTAGATCTTCATCCACATCTTGCCAGCTAACCATGTTCCACAGGGCTCTGTCCTAGGCACTTTTCCTTTTTACATATGTGTGTGTGTGATGACTAAGGGTCCTCATCAGCTCTCATGGATTCAAACTATGCTGTTAATTCTCAAATCTACCTATCTAGTCTGAAACTCTCTGCTGACCAATCTCACATCTTCAACTGCCTATTAGATAGATATGTCTAGCTGAATTCCAATAGACATCTTAAATTCAACATGTATAAAAATAAATGTATTCTCTTTCTCTCCAAATCTTCCTCCCTTTCAAGTTCCTCAGGCTCACAACTTAGGGGGCATCCTCAACACCTCACTCTCACTCCACCCCACCCCAAATCCAATTTATCAACAAATCCAGTCAATCCTATCTTTGTAGCATCACTCACATAAACCTCTGCTTAGATGCTGCCACAACCCTAAGTGGAGACCCTCATTTACTCATGCATGGACTATTATGATAGCCTACTCATTGATCTGCCTGCCACAAGTCTCTCCCCACTCAAGCCCATCTTCCATTCAACTGACAAAATGATTTTCCTAAAACACAATGTCATCCCCCCCCCCCCGACTCAATAACTCCAAGAGCTAATTAGAAAACCCCAAATAGGATCTTAAAGAGTTGGACATGAGAAAGGAAAGAATTTAACACTAAGCAATAGATAGAAAATATTACAAAATATAAAATGCATAATTTTTATTACATTAAATTAAAAAGATTTTATGCAAATAAAACTAATGTAATCAAAATTAGAAGGGAAGCAACAAATTAGGAAAAAATCTTTATAACAAAAACTTCTGACAAAGGTCTAATTTCTCAAATCTATAAGGAGCTAAATTAATTGCACAAAAAATCAAGCCATTCCCCAATTGATAAATGGGCAAGAGACATGAATAGGCAGTTTACAGATAAATCAGAACTATCAATAAATGCATGAAAAAGTGTTCTTAATCTCTCATAATTAGAGAAATGCGAATCAAAACAACTCTGAGGTACCACCTCACACCTAGAAGATTGGCCACTATGACAGGAAAAGATAGTGATAACTGTTGGAGGGGATGTGGCAAAATTGGGGCACTAATGCATTGCTGGTAGAGTTGTGAATTGGTCCAACCATTCTGGATGGCAATTTGGAACTGTACCCAAAAAGCTTTAAAAGACTGCCTGCCCTTTGATCCAGCTAAAAAGACTTGTTCAAAAATATTTATATTTATAGTCATGCTTATTGTGGTGGCAAAAAATTAGAAAACAAGGAGATGTCCCTCAACTGGGAAATGGATGAAATAATTGTGGTATTTGATGGTATTGGAATACTATTGTGCTGAAAGGAATGATGAACTGGAGGATTTCTACATGAACTGGAAAGACCTCCAGAAATTGATGCAGAGTGAAAGAAGCAGAACCAGGAGAACATTGTACATAGAGACTGATACATTGTGGCACAATCAAATATAATAGACTTTTCTACTAGCACCAATGCAATGACACAGGTGTAAGGAATTTAATTAAGGTTTAAATAAAATATATGAGAATTTTAAGATAATACTGTAGTCGCTGATTTTAAAATTAATACAGTCCAAGTCAAAATTACTTTTAGTTAATTTTATTTATAAGGAGATGGAAAGAATGAAAGTAGAGAAATGAAAGATAAAGTAAAGTAAGAAGTCTAGCTTATCACCCTAAATGTTGCTCCATTCCCCAGCTCAACCCATGCAGGGCTCCTCAGCTGGAGAACTTGGTGGTGAATTAAGCAAGGGTCCAACCCACTTGGCCTCATCTAAGAAGGAGAGGCCTCTCTGGAACTAATCTCTCCAGAAGCCAGGAAAGGAAGGTCAGCTTTTCCCTCACCAGGAGAAGATCCAAAGGGAGAAGATTCAGGAGCAGTCTTACTAGAAGTATCCAAGAGCTGCAGTCCCAGTCCAAGTTCCTTCAACCTGAAAATTCAAGATGAAGACCTTTTGAACAGGAAGCTCATCATCTTTTATGGTCCTTCTTTATGTCACTCCCTGTCCCTTCCTCCACTTTACAGGACCAATTGCAGTCTTTTAATTTGCTTAGCACTGCCCAAGGGGACAGTGTTTGTAGGTTCTATTTCTTGTCCTATGAGGGTACAAACTCTTATCAAAAGATTCACAAGTTTCTGACTGAGTTGAAAGGGTGGAGCTCTCATAAGTGACTTGAGAACTTCCCCACCTAGTGCCAAGTAGGGGTGTTCAAGCTTTGGTTGATTAATTGAAAAATAGGCAAGGGGAGAGTCAATCCCATCTTCACACAAGACAATCCAGAAGAATTTATGAGAAAGAATGCTATCCACATTCAGAGAAAGAACTGTGGGAGTAGAAACACAGAAGAAAAACATATAATTGATCACAGGGTTTGATGGGGATATGATTAGGGATGTTGACTTTAAATGATCACTCTATTGCAAATATTAATAATATAGAAGTAGGTTTCGAACAATGATACATGTAAAACCCAGTGGAATTGCTCATTGGCTCCAGGAGGGGGGAGGGAGGAGGAGGAAAAGGAAAGATCATGAATCATGTAACCACGGAAAAATATTCTGAATTAATTAATTAATTAATTTTTAAAAAAGAGTTAGACATGACTAAAACAACTGAGCAACAATAATTTCTTTTGACAAATTGTTATTAATATGTTGATCTAGGCTTAATTTTTGCCAAATGCCTTTCCAATTTTATAAGCATTTCTCTTTGAATAATAGGGTCCAGGAATGGTAGTGTTGATTAAATTACTCTTTTCAGAGCTAGAGTTAAACTGTGTGGTAGGGAAGAGAGCATTAGAAGTACTAAAGAACAGCACAATGGTTCTGGACCAGACCTAAATAAAATGTCCTTTCCGCATCTTAGGCAAATGAATATCTATCTCACAATAAAATATACACATTTGGACCAGTCCTTTAGGTACTAACCAACTTTTCCAATGCAAAGGTTTTCTTTGCCAACAACAAACACATTGCCATGGGACCAAGGTCTTCCAAATTTCTCAGTCACAAGGTCATTTCCAAGCCTGCATATGTCCACTTCTCACTCCTTTACTCAATCATTTGCCAAACCTCAAGCAAGATTAGACAAGAAATATACAGTCTAAAATGGTGTTCATAGTTGCCTAGGCAGGATATGTGTCTGTCAGTGGCTTATAACTGAATGGAGGCCATGGCATGAGATAGCAAAAATCTCTTCTTCCCCTACTTCTCCTGAAAAGTAGCTAGAAACATGGCATGAGTTAAGTAACAAATCAATCAATTAGCATTTATAAAGTGACTATATTCTAGCCACTATGCTAAGTGGGAGGGATACAAAGGGTTCATATTCTCATGGGGGAAACAAAATGTAGTTGTAAACAGTTGTAATGAGGAGTTTCCTAAATGCACAGAGTGTGCCTCAAATGTTGTCTTCACATGGAAGATGGTAAATATGATATAATGTCTATTCCTAGATTGGGTATTAAGTCCTTGTCCTACAAATGAGACTTGGTTCTGGCATGAACCAGTCTTATTTTTTGGAGCCATCTTGAAACATTCAGTGTTGAAAGAACTATGAGAAGACAGGCACATGAATACCCAATAGGTCTAGTGGTAAGAGGAGAGTTGGCAAAGATAGTTGAAGAAAAGGAAGCAGTATTGCCTATCTCTTTCTCACAGACACTCTATCAAAGCTCAAGGAAGAGCACCAAGCCAAGTGGTTATTTGGGAAATTCAACAATAGGTGCTTTTTCCCCAGTCCAGATAGGCACAACAGGCTTGTGGACCCTGGGGTGGGAGGTTAGCCAGAAAATCCTATATAAAAGCCTTTTAGCCATTGACTAGGGCTAGAACCTATGCTGTGTTTCCAGGATAGAATTATGGACCAGAGATTAGTCTATAATTCTATCACTCTGATCCTGAGAATCCTTTCAGCTTGTGTACAAGAACTAGGTACAATAATACTCCACTGGAGCTCTGAACAAAAGCACACCTGCAGTAGTGCTGTCCCAGATTCATATGAAGGTCAAGAGTCAGCAAACTCAGTCTGTGAGAACAGCAATTAGATTGCTTAGGCTGTTGAAAGTTTGCAGTTTGCTAACATAAACTCCCTGAAGTCATTGAAGAAGACAACATTCAATACCTAGAGAAAGCAGGAACAGTACTCCAATTTTAAAAGATCAGGACTAAACAAGATTCTATTGTTCCCTCCTGCAGATCCTGGCCTTACACAAATTCCCAATTTAGGAAATAAAAAAGGGAAGATGAGTATACAAAAAAAAAAGATGTAGATGGCAAAGAAATATGGATTGGAGAAAACCCAAGGCACAAACACAGATGAAGAGAATAAGTCCATAATACATAAAATCAAGTCTTAAACAAAAATACAACTTGGCCATAAGGCCTAACTTAAATTCCTGAAACCAAGGAATCAAGAATTAAAAATTATATTGTAAATGAAATAATAACTTTATGGGAAATGTAAGAAAGTAGGAAACCCTGAGGTGTTGTTATAAATGGTCAGTTGTTTGGATAAACTGACCTGCCAGATGAATTTCCCCCTTTAGACAGAGAGAAATGGCTGCTCTCTATCCCTGGCCAGATCTGAATGGTGGGTGAGATGAAGCAGCAGTCTATATCAGAATAGAGAACACCTCAGGGAAGAAAGAGAGACGTTTGGCTGGGGAACTCTCCTCTGAACAGATCTGCTAGAGAGAGAGCAGTAATGGACAGCTCAGGGTTTGGCTTAACCTGGGCCTAAGAAAGCTCTTCCTCCAAATAAACCCCTTACCCACCCAATCTCCCTTTACTCTTTCTCTTTCTTGTAAATTAATCTTACTGCTTTGTTAAAGTGTGATGCTGTTTATTAAAAGGGTATCAAGGGTTGAGTTTGGGAAAAGAGGGAAAAAGTTCATACAGGTTTCCTCTCAGTTCAGAACAATAGGATTATTCAGGGCTGATGGCTTCTCTGAATGATGGGGAATAACCCTTATGAGATATGTCCAGTCTTCCAGAAGGGTCTCTGGGAGCTCACACTCTTTCAATGTCCAAGACCAGACTCCCCTCAAAGTCTGTTAGGTTTCCCAACAGTTCTTTGCTTCAGGATTCTAAATGACCTTTGGCTTCTTCTCACTTTCCTCCTGCCTTCATGACTTCTCTGTGTAAAATTCCATTTCTTCAGAAAGAACTGGAAGTATAATAAAGAACATGGTACAAAAGATACAAAACTACAATGGAACCAAGATGGCAACATGAACTTTCCCAAATTTCTTTATGAACAATGTTAAAATAAGGCCTCAGAACTCATTCTGAAGTTGCAGAACCAGCAAAAAGGATGTGTTGAAATAATTTTCCATTCCATGACAACTTAAAAAGTTGGCAGGAAAGGTCTGTCTCACTGGGTAAAAGTGGAGTACAGGCTAGTGCAAGCCACACTCAGGAAGCCAGCAGCAGCCCTTGGAGGCTACTGAATCTACAACAGTGGCTTCTGGAGCTCAAAGCCCACAGATAGTAAAGGGACCAGACAGTTGGTCAGAAGGAGATTACAGGGGATTATTTGCTGGCACGGGGAGCGAGACTCTGTTGCATTGCCCATAAGGGTTCTGGGTTGTAGTCCCAAAGCAAAAAGGAACATTAACAGGAACTCAGACCCAGGTCATAGTTCCAGGGTGGAAAAGGGTGCTTGTGGTTACTCAAAGACCAGAGCACAGGCCAGGAAAGTAGTGACCACACCTCTCTTTAAGTCATATTACCTTGGAAGAATGGAAAAGAAACTTACAGACTCCCAGAACTAGCTCTGAAAAGAGCAGAAAAAAAAACCCTGAAGCTTGGGATGATGCCATCTCCACCACTAGGAGAAGAGCCCAACTTTAACATAAAGTACAAAATCAAGAAATAAGCTAGGGAAATGAACAAACAAAAAAAGAAGAACCTAATCGGGGAATGTTACTATGGTAATAGGGAAGACCAAAACACAAATTAAAAAGAAAAGAATAATGCCAAAGCCTAAAAGGAGAAATATGATTTGATCTCAGGTCCTAGAAGAGCTCAAAAAGAATTTTAAAAATCAATTAAATTAAGAGAGGTAAGAAAGAAGGAAAAATGGGAAAAGAAATGAGAATAAACCAAATCATAAAAAAGGGTCAACATATTGGTAAAAAAAGCACAAAAATTATGAAAGAGAAGGGAAAAACAGAATAAGACCAACAGGTAGCATCATTCTTGCCTTCTTAGTGGGTGATGGAAAGGCTAGAGGAAGAGAGAGAATGTGGAACTGAAAATAAAAGTGAAAGTTTAAAACAAACAGGGGCAACCAGATTACATAGTAAATAGAGTGCCAGGCTTGGAATGGGAGGGACCTGGTTTCAAATATGACTTCAAACACTTCCTAGCTGTATAACACTGAGCACGTCACTTACCCCAGTTTGCCTTATTTTCCTCATCTGTAAAATGAGTTGGACAGGGAAATGGCAAACTACTCCAATGTCGAGGCCAGATGTGAACTCAGGAAGATGAGTCTTCCTGTCTCCAGGCCCACAGCATCTATCTGCTATGCTACCTAGGATTGATAGGAACCTGTCATTGGTTCCTGGAGAAGGGAAGAGAAGAAGGGCAGAGAGCTGAAGCAAATCTTAATCAGTTTAGATCACCAGTGCTGAACACATTCTTCTCTCATCACCTTCTATGTAAAGATGAGAAAGGGGGCAAAGATAAGAAAACATATGAGAGGATGAGATGGAAATAAATACATATATTCAGATCTATGAATGGAATGAATTCACCCACAAAATGGAAGAGTACAGAAGAATTGATCAGAAATCAGAATCCAAGAAATATGATGTTTATAAGAAACATACTTGAAATAAAAATTCACCTAGAGTTAAATTAAGCAGGACCAAATGCACAACATTCATAGTGACTATAACAAATGCTCATTAAAAGATAAAGAAATTGAACCCTAAGTAGAGGGTAAGTTCCTTGAAAGCTAAGAATGTTTCATTTTTTCCTTTTTATTTTAAGTGCTTACCAATAGTATCTGACACAAGTAAATGTGTATTTATTGATTAATGATCAACTTGAGCAGAGCATTATATATATATATATATATATATGTATATATATATATATATAGTCAGAAGTGGTCACTGTACTGGGTCCTTTTGATTAATTGTTTTTCTGTGTTACAATATAGGATTCAATTAGGAGAATAAGGAAAAGTAGATATTTCCAGAAACAAAAGAAAGCAATAAAATATTTTTTGAAAAACACATAAATTGAATTATCTTGCCTTTCTTAGTATAAACTAACTTGGTTGTAATAATTATCTTTTTGTTCTACTGTCTCTTATTTTACAGTGTTTTTACACTTAATTTATTGTTTGTGAGTGATTGTTAATCATTTTAACCTATATAGTCTTTCCTTTCTAAATTTATCAATGCTAGTTTTTAGAGATCAAAACCATGCTCACCTCATTAAAATAATTCTGTAGCATTCTCACTGTCTTTAGAAATAATCCATATAATGTATAGACATGTCATGTACATAGAAATGTTAGAAGAATTAATATGTAAATCCATATGGTTCAGATAACTTTTTAAGGAGTAATTCATTAATGCTGTCCTATTTGATTTCTCCTTCCAACATATGCAGATTATTTAATCCTATTTTGCCAATTCATATACTTTATATGTTTCTAGATATTTATCTATTTCTTTAAAGTTCTTAAACATCTTAATATAAAGATATTTATGTTGTTCTCTAATAATTTTATTTATCTTTTGCAATTCTTATGATCTCTTCTTGGGTTCTGAGAAGGATCTAATTGAAGAGATTATGATGCTAATCTCTCTGTCTTTGGGGAGAAAAAGTCACCTCTCTCTCCCCCTCTCACTCTCAAGTTTCCCCTCAAAATTACTTGAATCAGTTCTTGAATCTTTTCTTAACTACAATATATTGAAGGAAAACAAAAAGGTACAGGGCAGTTTGATGATAAGGATTTTTTTGTATTCAGGAAAGGAAGGAGGGAGAAGGGATCCCTATCTCATATCCTTCCCCCCAAAGTCAAGTAGATCAGATTTGGTTCCCCTGACCCACTTAGGGTCAGGATGATAAGGAATCTGATTCTTGTCTGCATAATAAGTGTCCCAAGTCAGATTAAGGAGGTAGATGGAAACTCTTCTGGTTTGGACAGATTATTTCCCCAAAGTCTTGTCCAATAGATTTATCTTCTAGTGGGTTCTGGGTCAAGAAATCCACAAGGATATTTTATTCTTGGCTGTAGGCCTAGTTCCCTTGCTTTCCGGAATATCATATTCCATGCCTTTCGGTCCTTCAGTGTGGATGCAGACAGATCCTGTGTTATCCTCACCATGTTTCCATGGTATCTGAATGGTTTCTTTTTGGCAGCTTGTAATACCTGTTCTTTTATCTGATTGTTTTTGAATTTGGCTATAACATTTCTTGGTGTTGTCAGTTGGGGATTAAAAACAGGGGGTGATCTGTGGATTCTTTCAATCTCCACTTTCCCCTCTTGTTCTAGGATTTCGGGACAGTTTTCCTGGATAATTTCCTCTAGTATTATGTCCAGGCTTTTTCTTTTGTCGTGGTCTTCTGGTAGTCCAATTATTCTTAAATTGTCTCTTCTTGAACGATTTTCTAAATCGTCTGTTTTGTGAATGAGATGCTTCACATTTTCCTCAATTTTTTCATTCTTTTTGTTTTGTCTTATAGTGTCCTGCTGCCTTGTGAGGTCACTTGATTCTAGTTGTTTTACTCGGGTTCTTAAAGATTGGATTTCATCTTTGGCTTTTTGGTCGTCTTTTTCCTTCTGGTCTGAGTTTCTTTGAAGATTGTCTTTCATCCTCTTTATCTTGTCTTTCATCTCCTTTGCTTCATCTTTCATCTCCTTTGCCTCATTTTCCAGCTGGGTGATTTTGGCTTTCAGGACACTATTTTCTTGTTTTAGTTCAAGTGCCTCTGTTTCCAGATGACTTATCTTAATTTTTAAGTTCTTTTCCCAATTGTCTTCAGCCTCTCTTAGCTGTGTTTTGAGTTCTTCCACAGCCTGTATCCAATTCGCTGGGATTTCTGGTTTATCGTTTGCTGATCTCTCCCCCTCTGTTCCATTTGGTGAGTAGTAGCTGTCTATTGTAGTTTCTTTCTTCTGTTTCTGTTGTTTGTTCAAATTCATCCCTTCTTTCCTCCCTGTATTTGTCTGTGCTCTTGTTCCTCTCATTTTTTTGTTTTTTAGGGACTTCTATCAGTCTCCCCTCTTGGAGCTTTAACAGAGGATCTCTTGGTGTAATCTCTGAGGGAGGGTTGTTGGGGGTTTGAGCTTTCCTGTCCTCTGGAGGCTTTTGATTGGCTTAAAGTTCAGCAGTCAGTGAGGATGGATGGGGAGCCTGGGCTTCCCTGTGTTCTGGAGACTTTTGATGGGATTGAGTTCAGCTTATTTGGGATGGGTTTATTCTGAGTTTTAAACTTCCTGGACGGCTGGAGCAGATATGGAGGATCTCTAAAGCTCTGGCCAGGCTGCCAGGTCTATGCTCCTTCTAGGCTGCCATCTTGACTTCGCCTCTAGGTTTCTGTTTTTTCAGAAGACCCAGCTCTCTAAGGGGGGAGGGGTTGTGGCTTGCCTGGACTCTGAGGGCTCCTGATGAGATTAGGTTCAGGTGGTGTGGGCTGAAAGATCCCAGAGCCAAAAAAGGGAAGGGAAAAAAAAAAGCAGCCACCTCCTCTTCCCATCAAAACTGACTATATTCTTACAGGGGAAAGTATGGTCATTTAACACAACAGAGGAATTCCAAGCATTCATAAATAAAAGACCAGACCTGAACAGAAAATTCGAAGTCCAACCACAGAATTCAAGAGAATCATCAAAAGGTAATTAAAAAAGAGGGGAAAAACAACAACAACAACAAAGGTTTTTTTTTAAGAGACTCAATAAGTTAAAATGATATGTATCCCTATAAGAAAAGAGGTCATTGGCAACTCTTAAAAACTGTTGCTATCACCTAAGCAGCTAGAAGAACTACACTCAGAGGGAAGGGACAAACTGTATAGGATGAAAGGACAAGACATAAATAGGTATATAGAGATATGCATGCATAAATACATATACATGTGTATGTATATATATATATATATATATATATACATGACTAAAGCTAAAAAAGAAAAGAGGTTATGACTAAAAGAAATGGGAAAAGAAACAAATGGGGGTAAATTTATATGTCACAAAGAAGCTCATGGCGGGAGGGGGGAGAACATCGATACACTGGAAGGGTAAAGAGGTCGGAGATAGGAAATATTCAACTCTTACGTACTTTGAAACTGACCCAAAGAGGGAAGAACAATCCAATCCATTGGGGAAGAGAATAGATTTGCGCCCTATAGAGGAGTAGAAGGGTAAAAAACAGACTGGTGGGGAGGGAAGCAGTACAAGGGAGGGAGAGGGTGGGGGGGGAATTTTTAAAAAGACTACAGGGGAAAATAAGGGAGGGAATTAGAAGGGAGGGGGGTAGAAAGGGAAATACAAGGGGGACTGATTTAAAGTAAATCACTGGACTAAAAGGTAGAGCTGAAGAAGAAAGGTTAGAATTAGGGAAGGATATCAAAATGCCAGGGAGTCCACAAGTGACAGTCATAACATTGAACGTGAATGGGATGAACTCACCCATAAAACGTAAACAGATAGAAGAATGGATTAGAATCCAAAACCCTACCATATGTTGTCTCCAAGAAACACACATGAGGCGGGTAGACACCCACAAGGTCAGAATTAAAGGATGGAGTAAGACCTTCTGGGCCTCAAGTGACAGAAAGAAGGCAGGAGTGGCAATCATGATATCTGATAAAGCCAAAGCAAAAATAGACCTGATCAAAAGGGATAGGGAAGGTTATTATATTTTGTTAAAAGGGACTTTAGATAATGAGGAAATATCACTAATCAACATATATGCACCAAATAATATAGCACCCAAATTTCTAATGGAGAAACTAGGAGAATTGAAGGAAGAAATAGACAGTAAAACCATATTAGTGGGAGACTTAAACCAACCATTATCAAATTTAGATAAATCAAATCAAAAAATAAATAAGAAAGAGGTAAAAGAAGTGAACGAAATCTTAGAAAAATTAGAATTAATAGACATATGGAGAAAAATAAATAGGGATAAAAAGGAATACACCTTCTTCTCAGCACCACATGGCACATTCACAAAGATTGACCATACATTAGGTCACAGAAACATGGCACACAAATGCAGAAAAGCAGAAATAATAAATGCAGCCTTTTCAGACCACAAGGCAATAAAAATAACGATCAGTAATGGTACATGGAAAACCAAATCAAAAACTAATTGGAAACTAAACAATATGATACTCCAAAATCATTTAGTTAGAGAAGAAATCATAGAAACAATTAATAATTTCATCGAGGAAAATGACAATGGCGAGACATCCTTTCAAACCTTTTGGGATGCAGCCAAAGCAGTAATCAGAGGTAAATTCATATCCCTGAGTGCATATATTAACAAACTAGGGAGAGCAGAGATCAATCAATTGGAAATGCAAATAAAAAAACTCGAAAGTGACCAAATTAAAAACCCCCAGCAGAAAACCAAACTAGAAATCCTAAAAATTAAGGGAGAAATTAATAAAATTGAAAGTGATAGAACTATTGATTTAATAAATAAGACAAGAAGCTGGTACTTTGAAAAAACAAACAAAATAGACAAAGTACTGGTCAATCTAATTAAAAAAAGGAAGGAAGAAAAGCAA
The DNA here is from genome assembly GCF_027887165.1 of Monodelphis domestica. Classification (NCBI taxonomy): domain Eukaryota; kingdom Metazoa; phylum Chordata; class Mammalia; order Didelphimorphia; family Didelphidae; genus Monodelphis; species Monodelphis domestica. Next base: position 346,749,316 of record NC_077228.1, on the reverse strand, counting down.
ATTAACAGCATCAAAGATGAAAAGGGGGACATCACCTCTGAGGAAGAGGAAATTAAGGCAATCATTAGAAATTACTTTGCCCAATTATATGGCAATAAATATACCAATTTAAGTGATATGGATGAAAATATACAAAAATACAAACTGCCTAGACTAACAGAAGAGGAAATAGAATTCTTAAATAATCCCATATCAGAAAATGAAATCCACCAAGCCATCAAAGAACTTCCTAAGAAAAAATCCCCAGGGCCTGATGGATTCACCAGTGAATTCTATCAAACATTCAGAGAACAGTTAATCCCAATACTATACAAACTATTTGACATAATAAGCAAAGAGGGAGTTCTACCAAACTCCTTTTATGACACAAACATGGTACTGATTCCAAAACCAGGCAGGTCAAAAACAGAGAAAGAAAACTATAGACCAATCTCCCTAATGAATATAGATGCAAAAATCTTAAATAGGATACTAGCAAAAAGACTTCAGCAAGTGATCAGAAGGGTCATCCACCATGATCAAGTAGGATTTATACCAGGGATGCAGGGCTGGTTCAATATTAGGAAAACCATCCACATAATTGACCACATTAACAAGCAAACCAACAAGAACCACATGATTATCTCAATAGATGCAGAAAAAGCCTTTGATAAAATACAACACCCATTCCTATTAAAAACACTAGAAAGCATAGGAATAGAAGGGTCATTCCTAAAAATAATAAACAGTATATATCTAAAACCATCAGCTAATATCATTTGCAATGGGGATAAACTAGATGCATTCCCAATAAGATCAGGAGTGAAACAAGGATGCCCATTATCACCTCTATTATTTGACATCGTACTAGAAACACTAGCAGTAGCAATTAGAGAAGAAAAAGAAATTGAAGGCATCAAAATAGGCAAGGAGGAGACCAAGTTATCACTTTTTGCAGATGACATGATGGTCTACTTAAAGAACCCTAGAGATTCAACCAAAAAGCTAATTGAAATAATCAACAACTTTAGCAAAGTTGCAGGATACAAAATAAACCCACATAAGTCATCAGCTTTTCTATATATCTCCAACACAGCTCAGCAGCAAAAACTAGAAAGAGAAATCCCATTCAAAATCACCTTAGACAAAATAAAATACCTAGGAATCTACCTCCCAAGACAAACACAGGAACTATATGAACACAACTACAAAACACTCGCCACACAACTAAAATTAGACTTGAGCAATTGGAAAAACATTAACTGCTCATGGGTAGGACGAGCCAACATAATAAAAATGACTATCCTGCCCAAACTTATTTATCTATTTAGTGCCATACCCATGGAACTCCCAAAAAATTTCTTTACTGATTTGGAAAAAAGCATAACAAAGTTCATTTGGAATAACAAAAGATCAAGGATATCCAGGGAAATAATGAAAAAAAACACTAATGAGGGGGGCCTAGCAGTCCCAGACCTCAAACTATATTACAAAGCAGCAGTCATCAAAACAATTTGGTACTGGCTAAGAGACAGAAAGGAGGATCAGTGGAATAGACTGGGGGAAAGCGACCTCAGCCAGATAGTATACGACAAACCCAAAGATCCCAGGTCTTGGGACAAAAATTCACTATTTGATAAGAACTGCTGGGAAAATTGGAAGACAGTGTGGGAGAGATTAGGAATTGATCAACACCTCACACCCTACACCAAGATAAATTCAAAATGGGTGAAAGACTTAAACATAAAGAAGGAAACCATAAGTAAATTGGGTAAACACAGAATAGTATACATGTCAGACCTTTGGGAAGGGAAAGACTTTAAAACCAAGCAAGACATAGAGAGAATCACAAAATGCAAAATAAATAATTTCGACTACATCAAATTAAAAGGCTTTTGTACAAACAAAACCAATGTAACTAAAATCAGAAGGAAAACAACAAGTTGGGAAAAAATCTTCATAAAAACCTCTGACAAAGGTTTAATTACTCAAATTTATAAAGAGCTAAATCAATTGTACAAAAAATCAAGCCATTCCCCAATTGATAAATGGGCAAGGGACATGGATAGACAGTTTTCAGATAAAGAAATCAAAACTATTAATAAGCACATGAAGAAGTGCTCCACATCTCTTATAATCAGAGAGATGCAAATCAAAACAACTCTGAGGTATCACCTCACACCTAGCAGATTGGCTAACATGACAGTTATGGAAAGTAATGAATGCTGGAGGGGATGTGGCAAAGTAGGGACATTAATTCATTGCTGGTGGAGTTGTGAACTGATCCAGCCATTCTGGAGGGCAATTTGGAACTATGCACAAAGGGCGATAAAAGAATGTCTACCCTTTGATCCAGCAATAGCACTGCTGGGTTTGTACCCCAAAGAGATAATGGACAAAAAGACTTGTACAAAAATATTCATAGCTGCACTCTTTGTGGTGGCCAAAAATTGGAAAATGAGGGGATGCCCATCAATTGGGGAATGGCTGAACAAATTGTGGTATATGTTGGTGATGGAATACTATTGTGCTCAAAGGAATAATAAAGTGGAGGAATTCCATGGAGACTGGAACAACCTCCAGGAAGTGATGCAGAGCGAGAGGAGCAGAACCAGGAGAACATTGTACACAGAGACAAACACACTGTGGTATCATCAAACGTAATGGACTTCTCCATTAGTGGTGGTGTAATGTCCCTGCACAATCTGCAGGGATCAAGGAGAAAAAACACTATCCAAAAGCAGAGGACAAACTGAGGGAATAGAAACACCAAGGAAAAGCAACTGCCTGACTACAATGGCTGAGAGGACATGACAGAGGAAAGACTCGGAGCGAACACTCTGATGCAAATACTAACAACATGGCAATGGGTTCAAGTCAAGAACACATATGATACCAGTGGAATCACGCGTCGGCCACGGGGGGTGGGAGGGAGGAAAAGAAAATGATATTTGTCTTTAATGAAAAATGCATGGAAATGATCAAATAAAATACTATAAAATTAAAAAAAAAAAAAAAGAAATCCACAAGGAGAAGATCACTGGATCAAGAAGCCCAGCTGGAGCTATCCATCTGGTCTATGGTGCCCGACAGAAGTCCACTCCCAACTGTAACTGGGTTAGCTCAGCTCTCCCAATGTTCTGAATTCCTTTTCCTGCCCATCCCCCACTGATGTGGAATTCTACGGCTCTCTCCTTTTTTATTTCTCTTCATGGTATCAAACCTTCTTTCATATTACCTAACCTCTCAGGACTCAGTTTCCATATCTACAAAATAAGAGATTTCAATTATGTGAACTTTGACATTGTGAGATTTAAAATAGTGAAGCCCATAAACTGTAGTGAGTTAAAATGGTTGAGGTTATAAATTGTGATAGATATAAGAGAGGGTGAGTAAATTTGACCGCAGAAAATATGTTTCACTACAGTGTCTTGGTTTTTAAATCAAATATAAGGTGGTCACCAGGGAAATATTCCCAATTATTCAAATACCCAAGTCAACTGGGTTTTATAGAGATTTTTAATTAATAATATAATGAGGAATTAGAGAAAGAGAGAAAGAGTAGGAAAGGAATAATTATGAAGGGCCTCAAGCCAATATGGCCTAGACCTGAGTCTTAAGAAAGAGAATCAGTCAGTCAGTCTTTTAACACTCACCACAAGGTCTGCCTAAATAAGGATTCTAGTGACACCAGGCCAGCTCCATCTCAGCTGACTTCACCAGAGAGCCTTCCAGCCAGAGACTGTTCCAAAAGGCCTCTTTCCAGAGCCTCCAGAGGGACAGAGTCCCCTTAGAGGAGCTCCAGCGAGACTTCCTTAGAGATTGTCCTCCAAGAGCTTCCCTTCTCCAGAGCCTCTCTCAAGAGATTCTTCCCAAGCGATCCTCATCAGAGATCCTCCAAAAGGAATTCCTCCAAAAGGATATATCTCCTCAAGAGATTCTGCTTTTTCTTATATAGGGGTTTTTCTCTCATGTCATCTCCCCTAAATCCCTACATCTACCAATCACTGTAGATGCTTTCCAAAGGACTGCCCATCTAAATTCCTGCTAAGTCGACCAATCTCCTCAGTAAGTCTGAATGAGAGAAAACACAGCTGAGTCAGCTAATCTCATCAAGAGAAAACTTGCCCGACCCTTTTAGGTACCTAGCATCCCATTGTATCAATTCTAAAAACAGGCCTGGCTCAAAGAACTCCTTGCCTTATTATAAGCATGGGTCCAAGTACTTTCATTGTTTAGCAAGGAGTTTTCTCCCCTAAAGTAGTCTTAAGTACAGGTGGAGTAGAGGTCCTCCCATTTCTGATCCTGGCGAGTTCTCACATCAAAATGGGGAATGTTTCTCAGTAGGGAATTTGTTCCAATTAAGAATTCCCCGATGGGGAAATTTTTAACATTCACAAGTCTGAGAGATTTCAAGATTTACAACATTCCTTCAAGTTCTATATCTATGATCTTAATTATCTCTAATTCTGTTTTAAAAGAATTTTTAATTCTATTTCTGGGAGTTTTTGTTGAGTTTTTCAATTTTTATCTCATTCATACAATGCTTATAACTGCTGGGGAACTGATTCTAAATTGAGGCCCAAGCTGTCTAATTTTTTTACATAGTATTATCTACCTATTCTGTAAAGAAGATATAAATGGTTGACTGGGATTTTACTCAACCCGATCTGACAAGAAGATCCTCTCAGGGTCAGAGAATGAAAATGGATTCTCTCCCTGACTCAGGCCAGTAGATTATCATTCTGACTCCACTTTGAAGGTAACAGATTTATTGTAAATTGTTATTGAAGATGAGGGAAGGTATATGGGCTGAGGATTTTCCCTAAACACTAATAAAAGCTATCTTAATCCCACCATCTGACTTTTCACAAAGTCTCTTTGGCCCTCAACAGAGCTGGGGCTACACTACCTTCTTGGCTGTCTCAATGTCTCCCCTACTATTCTGATCTAATCTAGGCTAAACCCACAAAGGAAATAGATCTAGAGTAAGAACAGATAGTAATGGAGTCAGGTTTAAGGTTTGACCTTGTTTACCCTGGTGAGACCAAAGCCCTACCCCATACCCCACCACATCCCCCAACCTCCCACAAACTGAGCAGTTTGGGTCAACCTTGCTTGAGTTTTCTTCTTCAGAGTAGTAGCAGTATAAAGGACTAAACAGATCTTCAGGAACCAATTAGGTTAATCATAGGAACACGTAGAAGGGTCCACAGGAGGTCAGATCTGGGTCCTGGAGATGCTTCCTTCTCTAGACTCTGCACCCCACTCCTTGATGGCAGTTAAGTTCTTCAGCATTCCAATCCAGGATTCTGAGGGTTCCTCCTGCACCTGCTGGTTCTGTGAATTCTGTTCAACTCTGCATGTTCTCTCTGTTACATTATTTCCTTCCCCAAATTTCCCTTAACAATTCAATATAATTCCAAATAAACTTCTAAAAATATGATTTCATAGAGCTAGAAAAAAAGGATAACAAAATTCATCTGTAAGAACAAAATTTTGAGAGTATCAAGGGAATTAATGAAAAAAAATAAGGGAAGGTGACCAAGCAGTACCAGATCTCAAATTGCACTATAAAGTGGTAATCAGCAAAACAATCTGGTGCTGGCTAAGAATTGGAATAGGAGATCAATGAGATAAATTACGTACATAATATCCAATAGAAAATTACTATAGTAATCTAATGCTTAATAAACTTAATGATTCAAGTTTCTGGGATAACACATTATTTCACAAAAACTAAGGGAAAGCTGGAAAATTGCATGGTAGAAACTGGGATTATACCAACCAACATTTTACATTGTAAACTGTACTAGAGGGGTCAGGAACCAAAGTTAGAAAGGTTGAGTAAAAGAGGGAATAGATAAAAGGAAGCACTACTTTCTCTCTTAGGCAGAACTATACAATGGAAGGGTAAAGTTTTGATCAAGGTCTAGAGCTGAGAGGTAAGGAGGAAAATGCCTTCAGTTTCTGGTTTCTGGTTTCTTCCCTTGATAGAGATTATCCTGATCTCCTTAGCACATTAGATGAATAAGATGTTTAGTCTCATCTAAATAACAAGGTCTTTTTATTCTTTGAAGAATACAGAAATGTGGGGTTTAGGATAGAGGGAAAAACAGGAATCCCTAACTGCTATTAATCCTAAATTCTCACTCAGGGATTGGTGGCTCACGTCTAGGGACCCAAGTCCCTGGAGAGATGGGGAGTCAGACTGTTGGATTTTTCCTGATCTAGAGAAATTACAGATAGAAAATATGTCTTCTAGGTGGATAGTCTCTATCCACTAATGAGGAATTGATGACTAATCTGATTTTTTTCATATAACTGAGGGACCACAACAGGTTGAGCTCAGCAGGAGCTCCTCTCTCTTCTTGTTCAAAAGAGAAAAGAACCCTCTCTCCAACTGCTGATATGCTTTTCTTGGCTAGAGGTTCTAACCCCATCCCCCATTAATAGCAGAATTCCAACCTCTTTCTTCCTGATATTTTTACAAACCAAGTCCATGCAATGAAGTCTGTAATTCTGTAGTCTGTAATTCTGTAGTCTGAAGTCTGTAATTCATCCACAATAACAAAATAAGGTCAAAATAGATATGTGACATAGACATAAAGAGTACTACCATAAGAAAATTAGGGAAACATTGAATAGTATATCTGTCAGATTTATAGATAAGGGGAAAATTTATGATCAAACAAGAGATTGAAAATATTACAAGTTATTAAATGGATCATTTTGACTACAATGAATTAAAAAGGGTTTGCACAGACAAAACCAATGCAACCAGGATTAGAAGGAAAACAAAAACTAGGAAGGAATTTTATAGCAATTGTCTGAAAAAATATAGAGAGAATTCAAATATTTAGAGAACAAAATCAAATTTATAGTAATACAAATCATTCCCCAATTGACAAATGGCCAAAGGATATGAACAGGCAGTTTTCAGATAAGGAAATCAAAGCTATCTAGAGTTATAGGGGATTACTTGGTGGAGCCAAGATGGTGGTTTGATAGCAGCAAAAGCTGAAAATACTCTGACTACCCTTCCAATTAGAAGGCACCTCAAAAGAACAGGAGTCAAAGCAGGACAACTGAGGGGACTCTCCCACTGAACAAAACATGAAAGGTAGGAAGAGAAAGAGTTGAATTTAAAGGGGTATGTGAATCTTAAAACTGCTCAGACTCTACTTCAGAAGATTTGATTAAGCTATTCCCCATTTTCTACAATGGAGGTACTTAGTCAGGAATTTATTGAGAACTTTAAAATTACTCCACCCTACTCAGACAGTGCCTTAGGGGAAGATGAAGTTGTAAAATTCCTGATTGAACAATGAAAAGTTCCCAACTCATAGTGAAGCAAAAACCCTAAGCTGGGTGGTCTATTTTAGATCTAATACAAAAAGGTGATAAGTACCTATAAAGGTTAATCGCTAAAAGGTCAAGCAACTTACAAAGGGCAAGCTTAGCAAAGAGATGTGAAATACTCAGAAGATATAATCTAATCAGAGAAGGTGATAACAAAAGAAGATGTGAACTAAAAATGGGCAGTCCTGGGGAAAAGCATCTACTGTGATTGGTAGATGTGAAAATTTAGGGGAGGTGACATAAGAGAAAATTCTCTTTAAAAGGAGGTCAGGAGTTCAGAGGGTGTGGCTCTCTGAACTTAGTTGGAGTTTGGAGTTAGTTTGGAGGAGCTGGCTCTCTGAACTTAGTTGGAATTTGGAGGAGCTGGGTCTCTGAACTGAGTTCAGGAGTTGAGGATTTCAGTGAAGGACTGGAGTTTTGCTTTAGGACGATCTTGTGGTGAGAGATAAAAGACTAACTAGTCTCTCTTAAGGCTCAGGCTTAGGCCTTTTGGCCTAGGCCCTTCCTACTATTTTCTCTCTCTCTCTCTCTCCCTTCCCTTAAATTCCTTCATTTGTATTAATTAAAATCTCCATAAAACCCAGCTGACTTGGGTATTTTCATATTTGGGAATTTTCCCATGGCGACCATTTATTTTTTATTTAAATCAAGACACTAAAAATTATCTTTACAGTTTGGCCAAAACCTTTACAGTTTTGGCAACCCACATTTTCGCAGTTACAGGTAAGAGGAATCTGGGAAGCAAAACCCTGAACAGAAGAGTACTGACTGACCCCCTTCCCTCTACCTACTTAGCCAGAGTCAGAAACTGTATGTGAGCCAACTTTGAGAACTTGGGACAGGGATTTCACTGGCAAGAGATCACCTCTGACTCACCCTTTAAGGTTTTGGACCTTGGCACCAGCAGAACCCACAGATAGGTCAGGTACTACATGTGCCTGGGTCCTTTCAACCCTCTCTGTCTGACTGTATTGAAGATTTAGCCTGAGGGCAAAAGTCAGCATAGGAAAAAGAATCAGCAAGCAGCTTTCAGAGGCCCCAGTCCAAAGGCAAAAAAAAGGATGGGAAGATGAGCAAACAGCAAAGAAACATCTGACCTTCAAAAATTTCTATAAGGAAAAAAGTTTAAAGAACAGAACCAACAGGATAGGATGAGATCCAAGTAACCACATGAATAACTTGAAAACAAGCCAGAAATTGGTTGTAAGCTCTAGAAGAACTCAAAAAGGAAGACAAAAATCAAATAAGACAGGTTAAAGAAAAATGGAAAAAAGAAATGAAAGTATTGCAAAAAAAAATAATAGCTTAAAAAACAAAATTGGTCATGTGGAAAAAGGCACAAAAATCCCATGAAGAAATAAGCATTTTAAAAATCAGAATTTATCTACTGGAAAAAAGAGACCCCCCCAAAAAAAATCCAGTGAAGAAGAGTGCCATGAAAAGTATAATGGACCAAAAGGAAAAGGAGAATCAAAAGGTCATGGAAGAAATTGAATCTTTAAAAATTAGAATTAGGCAGGGTGCAGCTGGGTGGCTTAGTAGATTGAGAGTCAGGCCTAGAGATGGAAGGTCCTATGTTCAAATCTGGCCTCAGACACTCCCTAGCTGTGTGACCCTGGGCAAGTCACTTAACCCCCATTGCCTAGCCCTTACCACTCTTCTGCCTTGGAGCCAATACATAGTATTGAGTCAAAGATGGAAGGTAAGAGTTTTATTTTTTTTAATTAAAATTAGGCAAATAGAGACTAGTGATTTAATGAGACATCAAGAAACAATAAAATAAAATCAAAAGAATTAAAACATAGAAGAAAATATGAAATATCTCATTGAAAAAACAACTGACATGGAAAATAGAACCAGAAAAGATAATTTGAGAATTTTGGACTACCAGAAAGTCATGACAAAAAGAAAGCCTAGACATCATGTTACAAGAATTTTTTTAAAAAACTGCCCTGATATTCTTGAACAGGAGGCCAAAATAGACATTGAAAGAATCCACAGATGACTCCCTTCAATAAATCCCCAAATGACCACACCCAGGAATGTTATAGCCAAGTTCAAGAGCTTCCAGGCCAAGGAGAAAATACTGCAAGTGGCCTGAAACAATCTGGATATAATGGAGCCCCAATCAGGATTACATAGGATCTGGCAGCTTTCACATTGAAGGACCACAGGGCTTGGAATATGATATTCCAGAAGGGAAGAGAATTGGTTTATAACCAGGAATCATTTACCCATCAAAACTGACTATATTCTTTCAGGGGAAGTTATGGTCATTTAATAAAACAGAAGATTTCTAAGCATTCCTGAATAAAATACCAGACTTAAACAAAAAATTAGATGTCAAAATACTAAATTCAAGAGAACCATAAAAAGGTAAATAAGAAAGAGAGAAAATTTAAAGACTTTAACAAGGTCAAATCATTTATATTCCTATATGGAAAGATGATATCTATAACTCTTAAGAATTGTTATCATTATCATAGTAGTTTGAAGAATATATATAGACAGAAGGTGTGATAGTAAGCTATTTAGTATGATATTTTAAAGAAACTAGGGTTAAAAATGAGGATTGTACTAAGAGAAATTGGAAGGAAGAAGTAAAACGGGGTAAATAATATCACATAAAGAGGCGGGGGAAAAATATGGTTACAAAGAGGGGAGGATGAGGATGGTGATGGGTAATACTTAAACCTTACTCTCACTGGAATTGATTCAGAGAGGGAAGAATAGCCAGACTCACTGGGGTATAGAATCCTATATTACCCTATAGTGTGAACTTTAGATTACTCCACCCTACTTAGTCTAACAAAAATCAGGAAATTGTGAACTTTAGATTACTCCACCCTACTTAGTCTAACAAAATCAGGAATGTCTACATCCATACTTAAGGATTAAGTATTTAGGAGGATGGCCTATGACAGACATGTGCTAGCAAAGACAAATCAGAAACAACTGGGCTGTCCTAAGTCAAGCCTAATATATCATTGCTGCATGTGAGACTCATAAAAGTGATGTAAAAATGTCTATATATTTCTTGTCACTTCCTCTCTCTGGTCTCTCTTTCTCCAGAGAGGTGGCTCTGGCTGGCAGCATGCTAAGCATTCCGGCATCTTGGCTTGGTGGCAGCTATTGTCCAGTTTGGCAGTGAGATTTCCTTAATTTCTTTCCTCTATATTAATTAAAATCACCACAAATTTCCAGCTGACTTGGGTATTTTATTTGGGATATTCCCTGGTGACCAAAATTAATTTAGATTAGGTCACAACCTTAAAATTATCCTTACAATAGAGAAGTTTAAGGGGAATAAGAGAGGAGGTGATGAGGAAGGGAGTAATATAAGGGAGGGAAAAGTGGGTGTGATGGTAATTAAAAGAACTTATTGAGAAGTAGGAGGGGAACAAGAAGGGAGGTGCTGGGAAGGGGAGTAAAATAAGGGAGGGGGATGGTGGGAAGTAATTAAAAGCCAAACACTGATGTGCAGGGACAGAGTAAAAGGAGAAAGAGTAGGATTAAAAGATAAAGTCAAGATGGAGGAGAATATACAGGGGATAATTATGATTGTGAATGTGGATGGTCTTAGCTCACCCATAAAATAGAAGTGGATGGTGTAAGGGGCAGAAAAGTAAGAGGTTATTATAAAATGTTGGGCTGGATTATTTAAGAATAGGGACACCAGGAATTTAATCAATTCCAAAATGATTTTTTTAGCAATTTATTTATAAAATATAGAAAGAGTGAAAGTAAGAAAATCAGAGAGAGGATGGGGTAAGATATCTAACCTACACACTAAATATTTTGCTCTGACCCCTGGCTCAACCCAGGCAGAGCTAATTTGTCCTTAGCTGGAGGGGACTCAGCCTTTAGCTGAGGACCTGGGTCTGAACTCAAGGAAGAGTGACAGGCTGAGGTGCTGCTGAATCTTCTCTCCTCAACGGAGGAGGGGCTCCAGGAGGTCTGGAATCTTAAGAATCAAAAATGTTCTGACTGAGGGTCAATTAGGTCTCTCGGCCTTGAGACAGCCAAAGGAGGTCTTGTTAAGACTGGATCCTGAGGAAAAGATTCAAATCTTTCTCTTGGTGCCTGAACACCATTCCCCACTGATTTCCTAACTGAAAGTGACCAGCCTGAGAAGAAACAAAGTAGCTAACAAGATCACCTCACAGCTCCTAGTGCCCTGGGTCTGAACTGTGTTCAGTTGTAACCAAGACCAGGGTCATTCAAACCTGAATCTCTCAGGGGGCCTAAAGCTACCCAGGTCTGGATTTCCTAACTTGAAGGGGGAGGAAGGTATAGCCAGATAGGGACACCTTTCCCTCTTTTCTCAAAGACCCTTTCTTATAGCCATTTCCCTGTGTCATTCCTGATTGATCATCCAGAATAAAGTTTGTTGTTTTTCTCCCAATTGAATCCAGTGTGAGTGGGAACAGTTCTAGCTGCGGGAGAGAGAGAATACTCTCTCTCTGAGGGGAGAAGCTCTTGTATATAATAGTAATAGAAGGGAACTCAAGGGCATTTTGGGTGGATAGTAATTACTGAGAGGAGGCTGAAAGGGGGAACAACAGACTCACTTCCCCTTTCTCTCCCTTGGACAAATTAAACATCAGCAGTCCCTCCTGAACCCCACCTTGAGAAAGGGAGGTCTCTACTCTTTCTCCCTTTCTCTGTTTACAACCAGACAAACTCTCTATTACAGAGGGTAGCTCTTTCCTAAGGCCAGTCCCTTCAGAAAATCCAGGAAAGGAGTCAGCCTTTTTCACTCATCCCATGTGGTAGTTCTACGAAAATAGAAGCAGTCCAAGGTCTCAAACTGGAGCTCCTTCAAGGTCAAATTGAAGATGAAAGACCTAAAGAACCCCTTTACAAGAAGTTCTTGGCATTTTTAAACACCATTCCTTTTTGTCACTTCCTGTGACTTCCTTCCATTTTACATGTAACAATTATAGCTAAAGCTTTGTTTAGGATTGCCCAGGGGGCACTCAGTGGATTCTGACTTGTCACCCACTATTGTACACGTGGGTCACAGACCTCCCCCACTCAGAGTGTATATACTTCTGGTGATTAAATCTAAAAATGGCAGGGGAGAGTTAATTTAATCTTCACAATAGCAGAATGGGTTAAAAACCAGAATCCTACCATATGTTATTCACAAGGAACACACTTGAGGTAGGTAGTGTGAATCTTAAAAATTCTCAGACCCTACTTCAGAACACTTGGTTAAGACCATTCCCCATTTTAAACAATGAAGGGACTTACTCAGGAATGTGAGAACTCTAATTCACCCATACTTAAGCATACTTTAGGGGAAGATAAAGTTGTAAACTCTTTACTGAACAATGAAAAAGTACTTAACTCATACTTATAGTGAAGCAAAAGCCTTAAGCTAAATCTATTTTTAGGAAGGTGCTAAGTACCTATGAAGGTCAAGCAACTTGCAAACTAGCAAGGGACAAGCTTAACAAAAGAGGTGTGAGATTTTAGTCTACTCAGGTGTGAACTTAAAAGTTTAGTCTACTCAGGTGTGAATTAAGAATGGTCTATCCTTTGGAAAACGTCTACTGTGATTGGTAGATGTGAGAATTTAGAGGAGGTGACATAGGAGAAAATTCTCTTTAAAAGGAGTTGTCTCAACCAGTTCAGGGGAGTTCAGGAAGGAGATTCAGCCTTAGAAGCTGAAGTGGAGCTCAGGAGCTGAACTGGTGGGTCTCTCTGAACACTAGAATCTTGTTTGGGACAAATCTTGTGGTGAGTGGATTAAAGACTGACTGATCTCTCTCTTAAGGCTTTGGTCTAGGCTGGCTTAGGCTGGCCTACCCCTTTTCTCATTATTTCCTCTTACTCTCTTTCTCCCTTTCATTAATTCCTTAATTTTTATTAATTAAAATCTCTATAAAACCCAGCTGACTTGGGTATATTTCATATTTGGGAATTTTTCCCTGGTGACCACTTTATTTTTGATTTGAAACCATATTTCCGTGATCACAAGTTTAAGGCAACCACTCTTTTAACTGTCACAGTTTATGCCAATATGGCAAACACTACTTTAATTGTTATAGTAGACACACAGAATAAAGGTAAGAGGCTAGAACAGAATCTATTGGGCTTTACCTGGGACAAAAAAAGCAGGAGTAGAAATCATGAACTCATACAAAGCTAAAGCAAAAATAGATTTTATTAAAAGAAAAGTAATTGCATCTTGATTAAAGGTAGTATAGACAATAAAGAAATATCAGTCCTCAACATATATACATCCAGATTTTTAAAGAAGAAACTAAATGAGCTTAAGGAGGAAATAGGTAGCAAAACTATACTAGTGAGGGATCTCAACCTTCCCCAATCAGAACTAGATAAATTGATCCAAAAAATAAATTATGAAGAAGTAAGGGAAGTGAATTAAATTTTAGAAAAGTTAGAGTTAATATTTAGAGAATATTGAATAGAGATACAAAGGTATATATATTCTATTCAGCAGCAAATGGTACATATACAAAGATTTACTGTGTACCAGGGCATAAAAACATCACAACCAAATGCAAAAAAGCAGAAATAATAAATCCAGCTTCTTCAGATCTTAATGCAATAAAAATTTTAATCAACAAGGTTTCATGGAAAAGCAAATTAAAAATTAATTGGAAAATAATCTAATTCTTCAAAACAGGTGACTCAAAAAACAAATCATAGATACAATTACTGATTTCATTGAAGAGAATGACAATAAGGAGACAACATATCAAAATTTATGGGATACAGCCAAAGCAGTACAGGGGAAATTTTATATCCCTGAATACTTATATCAACAAAATAGAGGAAAAGGGTATCAATTAATTGGGCATACAACTTAAAAAAAAAAACTTAAAAAAAGAACAAATTTTTTAAACCCCACTAAAGACTAAATTGGAAATCCTAAAAATTAAAGGAGAAATTAATAAAATTGAAAGTAAAAGAACTATTGAATTAATAAATAAGACTAAAAGCTGGTACTTTGAAAAAACAAATAAAATAAAGTACTAGTTAATCTAATAAAAAAAGAAGAGAATCAAATTACCACTATCAAAAATGAAAATGGTGATTTCACCTCTAATGTAGAGGGAACTAAGGCAATTGTTAGGAGGTATTTTGCCCAATTATATGATAATAAATATGACAACCTAGGTGAAATGGATGAGTATTTACAAAAATATAAATTGCCTAGATTAACAAAAGATGAAATAGAATAGTTGTATAATCCCATCTTGGAAAAAGAAATGGAGCAAGCCATTTATGAACTTTCCAGGAAAAAAAATCCCCAGGTCCAGATGGATTCACATGTGAATTCTGTAATTTTTAAAGGAATTGCAGATTATTGAAGGGGGTACTGAGGATAAGGAAGGTTTTTTAACAGGGAATGGAGGAGTTGAAGGGAGAGAGGGAATATGGCTGCCAGTGAGGTAAAAGGAGATACCCCCTGCTGAAAGGCTATCTTTGAAAATTGGGGTTCTCGAGAAATGGGACACCTATGATAGACTGAGGGGATGTCTTGTCTATTAATTCATGTTAAAGATACCCCAGGAAAGGTTAGCACAGACCCCCCTGAGGGACAAGCCTCCCCCAGATCAAGGTCGCCTGGCAGGGGTACAATAAGGACCATCTATGGTTGAATGGCCATCCTTGGGTTCTGCTCCTATGTCCACCTGAAATGATAGTCCTATGATCTGACTGCAGTTTATTTAAATAAAGATAAATTTTAATAACAAATTTGGATTGGGGAGGTATCAGGGAAGAGAGAATCAGGATTTCCCTAGATAGGGTTTGAGTCTTTCTCAGCTTTCAAACTGAGGCCAGGGCTCGTAGGCTGGTGGAGGGTTTCTTTTATTCCTGTCTATGCTAATCTGTGCTAGTTTTCTTAAATTTAAAGTCTTAGCAGTAGACAGCAAGAGGAAGAAAAGGTTCTGACCTCTAGAGCTAGTTGGACCTGTCTCTTTGGACTGACGCCCCTAAAGACCAGCCTTACAGTTCAAACCTCTCCCCTTAAATCCTTTTGTCTGATGACATGATCACAGGAACCCAGGTAGAGAATACAGTTGGGGAAAGTCCAGAAATAGAGATACTTCTATCTTGAGACAGAGAGAGAGGCTCCTTCCAGTCCTAGGGCCAGGAAAGAGAGTCATGAGGCCAACTGTCACTCTCCAAGTTCCCTTCCCCCCACCAACTGTCATTCTTGTCAATATCTTCTCTCTAATATTCCAACTGCTGTTTGTTCCACCTGAGTTTGTGAAAATAATTTTAGGGTTGTGACTTAAATCTAAATTAATTGGTCGCCAGGGAAAAAAATCCCAAATCAAATACCCAAGTGAGTCTGGAAATTTATGGTAATTTTAATTAATATAGAGGGAAGGATTTAAGGAGAAATAGGGAAGAGGGTATATGATTTCTCCCGCCTGGCCTGTGCCAGAGGGAGTTCCAGATTTCTGCCGCTTCTAAGAGGATATGTTTGGAAAGTAAAGGAGAAAAAACTCAGCCAGAAACTCACCACTGAACCAGACAATAGCTTGTAGCCACATCAAGATGCCGAAAGGCCCAGCACACGGCCACCAGCCAATTCTCCGCCACCAAAAAGGTCCCAAAACCATCCCGGAGAGAGCAAGTGAGCCAAATATATAGACCTTTTCCTCTTGTGTCCCCTCCTCTAAACACTCATTCTTTAGTTCTCAACTTCTTTGATTAGATCATATCTTTAGAGCTACTTAACACTTCTTTGTTAAGTTCACCTTTTGTTAATTATTTGACCTTTTTGTGATTAATTTACCCTTTATAGTTACTTAACACTTTTTATATTAAGATCTAAAAATAGACTTAACTTAAAGTTCTAGCTTCACTATAAACTAAGTACCTTCATTGTTCAATCAGGAGATTACAACTTTATCTTCACCATAAAGTAAGATCTAAATAGGGTGGATTGAGTAATTTAAAGTTCACAAGACATTCCTGATTTTGTTAGACTAAGTAGGGTAGAGAAATCTAAAATTCACAAGTGGCAGAAAGTCCAAAACTTGCTTCAGTTTTCCTTTCCACAATTCTATCAAACATTTCAAGAACAACTAATCCCAATATTATACAAACGGTTTGACAAAATAAGCAAAGAAGGAGTCTTGCTAAATTATTTTTTAAAACACAAATATGGTACTGATTCCCAAGGTATGAAGACCAAAAACAGAGAAAGAAAACTATAGACTAATCTCCTTAATTAATATAGAAGCAAAAATCTTAAATAAATTACTGACAAAGAGACTATAGCAAGTCATCACAAGGAATATTCACTATGACCAGGTGGGATTTATACCAGGAACACAAGGCTGATTAGGAAAACCATCCACATATGTTAATAATAAAACTAACAGAGGCAACTTCCGGGTAATCATGGCTGCAATCTAGACACCACACGCTTCCTCTCCCCGGCACCGAACGAAATAGACTACATCAAAGGAGCATAAAAATCACCTTTGGAGGAACAGAAGGACACCCCAGTACTCCCAGTACCCCACAGAGGCGAAGGTACGTGGGGTTTGAACATTTCCACACTATAATAAGGAGGAAAAGCTTGCACAGAAAAGTGAACTGAGCCGCCCTTCCCCCACCCCACCTCCCCCACTAAACCAGAGTGAGCTACCTGAGCGCTCACCGGGACAGCGAGTGAGTGGGGAACATCTCTGTCCTGGGGGGGGCACTCCAGGGTCCTTGGGATCTGGGGACTGCCAGGAAAAAAACGTCTCAGGGCGGTTTCACTGGAGAATCCATCTCTTCAGCAGAGCTGTACTTGGGGCAGCTGCGCTGAACATCTCCGTGGAGCTAAACACCAGGGGCGGACCACGTGCTGATTATCTGGGCGGAGCTGAACACCTGGGCAGTGTGGCTGTGATCAGGGACCCAGCGCTCTAAGAAACCTCGGAGGCTGGGAAGAACTAGTCTGAAGCAACCTAAATTCACAGAAAAACCGCCCATATAACCCAGATCCCAGACCAAAAAGGAAAGGGGAATAAAACCACCAAAGGGATGGCTCACATGGCCCAAAATCAAGCCTCCAGGAAGAAAGGGAAAAAAGTGACTATTGAAAACTTTTATGGTGGAAGTACCCAAGGAAAAGAGGAGAATGAGGAGGAAATCCAAAAAAATTCAGAACATGCCTCCCAAAATGGAAACTATCAACAAGCTCTGGAAGATTTCAAACTGGAACTTATCCAAAAGATAGAAACCTGGAAAGAAAAATTGGAGAAAGAGATCAGCTGTCTGACAGATAAGAATGCTCAATTGGAAAAAGAACTCGAAGCATCCAATAGAAGGGCAGACAAGGCTGAAAAGCAAAACCAGTCCCTAAAGACCAGAATTAAGCACCTCTAAGAAAGCGAGATAATAAAATAGCAAGAATCAATAAAGCAAACCCAAAAAATTAATGAATTAGAAGAAAACATAAAATATCTCACTGAGAAGGTCACAGATCTGGAAAATAGAGGGAGAAGAGAAAATCTCCAAATTATCGGTCTCCCAGAAAAACCAGAGATAAACAATAAACTCGATATTATTCTACAGAAGATTATAAAAGAAAATTGCCCTCATGTTCTGGAGCAAGGGGGCAAAATAGAAATAGAAAGGATTCATAGAACACCTTCTATACTAAATCCCCAAAAGACAACCCCTAGGAATGTAATTGCCAAATTCAAGAGCTTCCAACTAAAGGAGAAAATCCTACAAGAAGCCAAGAAGAAGAGCTTCAGATATAAGGGGGCTCCCATAAGGATCACACACGACTTAGCGGCTAACACACTAAGAGACCGCAAAGCATGGAACACGATATTTAGAAAGGCAAGAGAGCTGGGTCTCCAACCAAGAATCAACTACCCAGCAAAACTGACTATATACTTCCAGGGGAAAGTATGGGCATTCAACAAAATAGAAGATTTCCAAGCATTTGCTAAGAAAAGACCAGAGCTCTGTGGAAAGTTCGATATCCAAGCACAGAAAGCAAGAGAAACATGAAAAGGTAAATGTGAAAGAAAGGGAAAAGGAGATAAATCTTATCTTTTTCTTTAAGTCAAACTCTCTTCTATAAGGACTACATTTCCATCAAATTATATATATTAATATGTGGGGAAAATGTTTTGTGTAACTCTCATAAATTGTATCATAAGAGTAGTTAGAAGAAACATGCATAGGGAAAGATTGGGGCATTAAGAAGATTTGGGGAAAGTTGGGGCAAAGAAAGGAAAAGGGAAGGGGGAACCATCGATAATACTAAGATTAACTTCAAGAAATAGGGGGGGGTGGAATCAATAGAATAATCTTTCCCATATAAAGATACACATGGGAAGGGGAGGGGAAGAACTCTCATATGAGAAGGAGAGGAAGAGAGCGTGAAGTGGAATTACTTAAACCTCACTCTCAGTGAAATCAAATCTGAGAGGGAAGAACATCTAGATCCAGTGGGACCCTGAATTCAATCTTATCCATTAGGGTAAGAAAGAAAGGAAAATTAATGAGGGGGCAGGGGGAGGGAGTACAAAAAGGGAGGGAAGGAGAGGGGGGAGGGGAAGGGAGCATAAAAAGGGAGGAGCTAGAAAGGGAAGCATCTCAAAGGAGGGGACTAGGGGGACTGACCCAAAGTAAATCACTGGTTCAAAAGGAGAAAGCTAAAGAAGAAAGGTTAGAACTAGGGGAAGATATCAAAATGCCAGCGAATCCACAAATAACAATCATAACTTTGAACGTGAATGGGATGAATTCACCCATAAAACGTAGACAAATAGCAGATTGGATTAGAACCCCAAACCCTACCATATGTTGTCTTCAAGAAACACATATGAGACGGGTTGACACTCACAAGGTTAGAATTAAAGGTTGGAGTAAGACCTTTTGGGCCTCAACTGATAGAAAGAAGGCAGGAGTTGCAATCATGATATCTGACAAAGCCAAAGCACAAATAGACCTGATCAAAAGGGACAGGGAAGGTAAATATATTCTGTTAAAAGGGAGTATAGACAATGAGGAAATATCACTAATCAACATGTATGCACCAAATGGTATAGCATCCAAATTTTTAATAGAGAAACTAGGAGAATTGAAGGAGGAAATAGACAGTAAAAGCATATTAGTGGGAGACTTGAACCAACCACTATCAAATTTAGATAAATCAAACCAAAAAATAAACAAGAAAGAGGTAAAAGAGGTAAATGAAATCTTAGAAAAATTAGAGTTAATAGACATATGGAGAAAAATAAATAGGGACAAAAAAGAATACACCTTCTTTTCAGCACCACATGGCACATTCACAAAAATAGATCATACACTAGGTCATAGAAACATGGCACTCAAATGCAGAAAAGCAGAAATAATAAATGCAGCCTTTTCAGATCACAAGGCAATTAAAATATTGATCGGCAAGGGTACATGGAGACCCAAATCAAAAATTAATTGGAAATTAAATAACATGATACTCCAAAATCGGATAGTTAGAGAAGAAATCATAGAAACAATTAACAATTTTGTTGAAGAAAATGACAACGGCGAAACATCCTTTCAAACCTTATGGGATGCAGCCAAGGCAGTACTTAGAGGAAAATTCATATCCCTGAGTGCATATATTAACAAATTAGGGAGGACAGAGACCAAGGAATTGGAAATGCAAATCAAAAAACTTGAGAATGAACAAATTAAAAACCCCCAGAAGAAAACCATACTAGAGATCCTAAAAATTAAGGGAGAAAATAATAAAATAGAAAGTGACAGAACTATTAAGCTAATAAACAAGACTAGAAGCTGGTACTTTGAAAAAACAGACAAAATAGACAAAGTACTGGTTAATCTAATTTAAAAAAGGAAAGAAGAAAGGCAAATTAACAGCATCAAGGATGAAAAGGGGATCTCACCTCCAATGAAGAGGAAATTAAGGCAATCATTAAAAACTACTTTGCCTAACTATATGGCAATAAATATACCAACCTAGGTGATATGGATGAATATTTACAAAAATATAAATTGCCTAGACTAACAGAAGAAGAAATAGTTTTCTTAAATAATCCCATATCAGAAAAAGAAATCCAACAGGCCATCACAGAACTTCCTAAGAAAAAATCCCCAGGGCCTGATGGATTCACCAGTGAATTCTATCAAACATTCAGAGAACAGTTAATCCCAATACTATACAAACTATTTGACATAATAAGCAAAGAGGGAGTTCTACCAAACTCCTTTTATGACACAAGCATGGTACTGATTCCAAAACCAGGCAGGCCAAAAACAGAGAAAGAAAATTATAGACCAATCTCCCTAATGAATATAGATGCAAAAATCTTAAATAGGATACTAGCAAAAAGACTCCAGGAAGTGATTAGAAGGGTCATTCACCATGATCAAGTAGGATTTATACCAGGGATGCAGGGCTGGTTCAACATTAGGAAAACTATCCACATAATTGACCACATCAACAAGCAAACCAACAAAAATCACATGATTATCTCAATAGATGCAGAAAAAGCCTTTGATAAAATACAACACCCATTCCTACTAAAACACTAGAAATCATAGGAATAGAAGGGTCATTCCTAAAAATAATAAACAGTATATATCTAAAACCATCATCTGCAATGGGGATAAACTAAATCTATTCCCATTAAGATCAGGAGTGAAACAAGAATGCCCATTATCACCTCTATTATTTTACATTGTATTAGAAACACTAGCAGTAGCAATTAGAGAAGAAAAAGAAATTGAAGGCATCAAAATAGGCAAGGAGGAGACCAAATTATCGCTCTTTGCAGATGACATGATGGTCTACTTAAAGAATCCTAGAGATTCAACCAAAAAGCTAATCAAAATAATCAACAACTTTAGCAAAGTTGCAGGATACAAAATAAACCCACATAAATCATCAGCATTTCTATATAATTCCAACACAGCTCAGCAGCAAGAACTAGAAAGAGAAATCCCATTCAAAATTACCCTAGACAAAATAAAATACTTAGGAATCTATCTCCCGAGAACAACACAGGATCTATATGAACACAACTACAAAACACTTTCCACACAACTAAAACTAGACTTGAACAATTGGAAGAACATTAACTGCTCATGGGTAGGACAAACCAATATAATAAAAATGACCATCCTACCCAAACTCATCTATCTATTTAGTGCCATACTCATGGAACTTCCAAAATTTTTTTTTACTGATTTAGAAAAAACCATAACAAAGTTCATTTGGAAGAACAAAAGATCAAGGATATCCAGGGAAATAATGAAAAAAAAAATACAAATGAAGGGGGTCTTGCAGTCCCAGATCTCAGACTATATTACAAAGCAGCGGTCATCAAAACAATTTGGTACTGGCTAAGAGACAGAAAGGAGGATCAGTGGAATAGACTGGGGGCAAGCAACCTCAGCAAGACAGTATATGACAAACCCAAAGATCCCAGCTTTTGGGACAAAAATCCACTATTTCATAAAAACTGCTGGGAAAATTGGAGGACAGTGTGGGAAAGATTAGGCTTAGATCAACACCTCACACCCTACACCAAGATAAATTCAAAATGGGTGAATGACTTGAACATAAAGAAGGAAACTATAAGAAAATTAGGCGAACACAGAATAGTATACATGTCAGACCTTTGGGAAGGGAAATACTTCAAAACCAAGCAAGAATTAGAAAGAGTTACAAAATGCAAAATAAATAATCTAGATTACATCAAATTAAAAAGTTTTTGTACAAACAAAACCAATGTAACCAAAATCAGAAGGGTAGCAACAAATTGGGAAACAATCTTCATAAAAACCTCTGACAAAGGTTTAATTACTCAAATTTATAAAGAACTAAATTAATTGTACAAAAAATCAAGCCATTTTCCAATTGACAAATGGGCAAGGGACATGAACAGGCAGTTCTCAGCCAAAGAAATCAAAACTATTAATAAGCACATGAAAAAGTGCTCTACATCTCTTATAATCAGAGAGATGCAAATCAAAACAACTCTGAGGTATCACCTCACACCTAGCAGATTGGCTAACATGACAGTTATGGAAAGTAATGAATGCTGGAGGGGATGTGGCAAAGTAGGGACATTAATTCATTGCTGGTGGAGTTGT
The DNA here is from genome assembly GCF_027887165.1 of Monodelphis domestica. Taxonomy (NCBI): domain Eukaryota; kingdom Metazoa; phylum Chordata; class Mammalia; order Didelphimorphia; family Didelphidae; genus Monodelphis; species Monodelphis domestica. The sequence goes on along the minus strand of NC_077228.1, from coordinate 346,726,867 downwards.
GAATTGATCCAACCATTCTGGAGGGCAATTTGGAACTATGCCCAAAGGGCGATAAAAGAATGTCTGCCCTTTGATCCAGCCATAGCACTGCTGGGCTTGTACCCCAAAGAGATAATGGACAAAAAGACTTGTACAAAAATATTCATAGCTGCGCTCTTTGTGGTGGCCAAAAATTGGAAAATGAGGGGATGCCCTTCAATTGGGGAATGGCTGAACAAATTGTGGTATATGTTGGTGATGGAATACTATTGTGCTCAAAGGAATAATAAAGTGGAGGAATTCCATGGAGACTGGAACAACCTCCAGGAAGTGATGCAGAGCAAAAGGAGCAGAACCAGGAGAACATTGTACACAAAAACTGATACATTGTGGTACAATCGAAGGTGCTGGACTTCTCCATTAGTATCAATGCAATTTCCCTGAACAATCTGCAGGGATCTAAAAAAAAATACTACCCACAAGCAGAGGATAAACTGTGGGAGTAAAAACACCGATGAAAAGCAACTGCTTGACTACAGGGTTGGAGGAGATAAGACTGAAGAGAGACTCTAAATGAACACTATAATGCAAATTCCAACAACAGGGAAATGGGTTCGAGTCAAGAACACATGTGATAACCAGTGGAATCATGCGTCGGCTATGGGAGAGGGAAAGGCGGGGGGGGGGGGGGGGGGGAGGAAAAGAAAATGATCTTTGTTTCCAGTGAATAATGTATGAAAATGACCAAATAAAATAATGTTTAAAAAAAATAAAACTAACAGAAATCACACAATTATCTCAATAGATGCAGAAAAAGCCTTTGACAAAATACCATACTCTTTCCTACTGAAAACTCTAGAAAGCACAAAAGGGCCTTTCCTAAAAATAATAAGTAGTATTCATTTAAAACCATCAGCAATGTTTCAGGATACAAAAATAAACCCACATAAATCATGAACATTTTTATATATTTTCAACAAAGATCAGCAGCAAGAGTTAGAAAGAGAAACTCCATTTAAAATCAAACTAGATAATAGAGTTATAGGGGGAAAATACCCCAAATATAGAGAAAGGCAAATTTAAACAGCTAGCCAATTGGTTACTACAACAGAAAAGGAAAATAACAAATTTGGGAATGGTGTAGGAAAATTGGGACACTAATGCAGTATTAGTAAATGGATCCAACCATTCTGAAGAGCAATTTGGAAATATGCTCAAAGGGTGATAAAACTACATATCCTTTGATCCAGTAATTCCACTATTAAATCTGTATTTCATAACGATTTTTTTTAAAAAGAGGTATTTATTCAAAAATATTTACAGAAGCTCATTTTGTGCAACAAAGAATTGGAAACTGAGGGGATGCCCATCAATTGGGGAATTACTAAACAAGGTATAATATATGATTGTAATGGAATACTATTGTGCTATAAGAAATGATGAGCAGAAGTATTTCAGAAAAACCTGGAATGATCTATGTGAACTGATGCAGAGTGAAAGGAGCACAACCAGGAGAACATTATACCCAGAGACTGATATACTGTGCCACAATTGAATGTAATGGACTTCTCCATTAGTGGCAATGCAATGATCTGGAACAATTCAGAGGGATTTATGAGAAAGAACATTATCTACATTCAGAGGAAAAACTGTGGGAATAGAAACACAGAAGAAAAAAACAACTGCTTGATCACATGGGTTTATGAGGATATGATTGGGGATGTAGACTCTAAATGAACACCCTAGTGCAAACATCAATAATATGGAAATGGTTTTTGATCAAGGATACATGTAAAACCCAGTCAAATGTGTGCTGGCTATGGGAGGAGATGATGAAGGGTTGGGGAAAGAACACTATTCTTGTAACCATGGGAAAATATTCTAAATTGATCAATTAAATAAAAATTAAAAAAAAAATTATACACAGCAAGAGCAATGCAATACAATGAACAACTATAAAGGACTTAATCCCAATCCCTAATCCCAAAAGATTTAAAATGAATAATGGTATCTACCTTAAGAGAAAAAACTGATAATAATCTAAATGCAGATCCAAATGAACCATTCTTCACTTAATTTTCTTCATTTTTTAAATTGTGTATTCTTTTGTTGCCATAGTTATCAGTCTCTGTGTACAATGTTTTCTTGGTTGTGCTCCTTTCATTCTGCATCAATTCCGGGAGGTCATTCCAGTTCACATGGATTCCTCCAGTTCATTATTCCTTTCAGCACAATAGTATTCCATCATTATCAGATACCACAATTTGTTCAGCCACTCCCCAATCAATGGACACCCCCTCATTTTCCATTTTTTTTTTGCCACCACAAAGAGCTTAGCTATAAACATTTTTGTACAAGTATTTTTCCCTATTATCTCTTTGGGGTACAAACTCAGCAGTGGTATGGCTGGATCAAAGAGCAGGCAGTCTTTTAAAGCCCTTTGGGCATAGTTCCAAATTGCCTTCCAGAATGGTTGGATCAATTCATGACTCCACCAGCAATGCATTAGTGTCCCAATTTTTCCATATCCCTTCCAACACTTATTACTTTCCTTTGCTGTGATATTGGCCAATCTGCTAGGTATGAGGTGGTACCTCAGAGTTGTTTTGATTTGAATTTCTTTATGAAGAAAGAATTAACTCTCTCTTTGTCTATTTTAAGTTAATGAAATCAAGAACTACAAAAACCCCTACTTGGTAGCTTGCTAACAATTAGGTAAGAGAGCTCACAAGTCACTTACTAGTTCACACCCCCAAAGGCCACAAGCGCTGACCCCCTTGGGCAGTGGTAGGCAAATTGAAAGATGGCAATTGGTTCCTGTGATGAGGGGGAGAGACAGGAAATGGCATGGGAAAAAGGACTATAAAAGAAGAGACCAACATGGTCCAGTAATAGGGGCTTCCTTGGTTTTGGTGAGGATGATTCCTTGAAGAGACACTTCCCTTGGTTTCTGCATTGATGAGTAGAGCTGCAGAGAAATGCTTTTCCTTTGAGTTATTCTGCCTTGTTGGAACTCTGGCTGAAGACACCACCAGAACTTCTGGTTAGGACTACTGGGAAATCCATGTGGAGATCAGGACTAGGGGAAGTCCCTGATGGGAGCTCAGCCAGACTTCACCAGAGCAGCACTTCGAATTGGTAGGCTAGACCAGGATTTGTCTCCTTCCTATATTTCCCACTTTCACTATCTCTTCCTTATTGTAAATAAAAGCTGCTAACAGTCATTTTGACTTAGGAGCTAATATTTTTATAAATAGCAACCATTTTTATAACTCTCATATTGAGTAAAAACCAAAATTTAATTGTTACATTATAATTATGAGAAATTTAGAACATTTTTTCATGTACTTATTAATAGTTTTGATTTCTTTATCTGAAAACTGCCTAAGGATGTCCCTTGCCCATTTATCAATTGGGGAATGGCTTAATTTTTTGTACAATTAATTTAGCTCCTTCTAGATTTTAGAAATTAGACCTTTGTCAGAAGTTTTTGTTATAAAGATTTTTTCACAATTTGTTATTTCCCTTCCAATTTTGATCACATTGGTTTTATTTGTACAAAACCTTTTTAACTTAATGTAATCAAAATTATTCATTTTACATTTTGTAATTTTCTCTGTCTCTTGCTGTCTTAAATTCTTTCCTTTCCCATAGATCTGACAGGTTTACTATTCTATGTGCACCTAATTTACTTATAGTGTCCTTCTTTATATTTAACTTATTTACTCATTCTGAATTTATCTTGGTTTGGGTGTGAGATGTTGATCTAAACCTAATCTCTCCTATACTGTTTTCCAATTTTCCTAGTAGTTTTTGTCAAATAGTGGGTTTTTGTCCCAAAAGCTGGGATATTTGGGTTTATCATACACTGATATATTATGGCACAATTGAACATAATGGACTTCTCTACTAGCAGCAATGAAATGATCCAGGACAATTCTGAGGGACTTATGAGAAAGAACGTTATCCACATCCAGAGAAAGAAATATGGGAGTAGAAACACAGAAGAAAAATATGATTGATCACGTGGTTCAGTGGGGATGTGATTAGAGATGTTGACTTTAAATGATCACTATTGCAAATATTAATAATATGGAAATGGGTTTTGAGCAATGATACTTGTAAAATGCAGTGGAATTACTCATTGGCTCTGGAAGAGGGTAGAGGGGAGGGGGGTAAAGAATGGGAATCAGGTAACAATGGAAAAATATTCTAAATTAATTAATTTTTAAAAAATTAAATAAATAAATAAATGAAATGCAACAACATTAAGATATTGGGGGGGGGGGAAATGTGTCTCTTCCACAACATAATGAATATAGAAATATGTATTGTATGATAGCACATTTTTAACGAGTTTGAAATTGATTACTGCCTCAAAGAGGGGTAAAGGGAGGAAGGGTTGCAGAGCATATGAATCTCAAAATATTAGGGAATGAATGCCAATAATTATTTTTACATGTAAATGGAAAAAAATAAAACATTATCAAAGTATATTTTTATATGAAGTATGGACCATCCAATATCAGTGATTTCTGTAGGTATCAATCAACCTACTTGTATCCCTTTCCCAATCTCAGAGCATCTGGTTGACTATGTCTCATCAGCTCTGACCCTAAGGGTATGGTACTGTGAATATTAAATTTAATTCTCCCTGTGGCTCTCTCAGAGGGGAGAGAAGCCACAAGGTAGGAAGATAGAGACAGGATAGAAGTTTTTGATACCACGAGGGGGATGACGGAGTCAAATTAGAGATATGAGGTGGTCAGAATGAGTCTTTATTAATTATCAATGAGCCACAGCTAAGCTCTGATCAAAGGACCATTGCGTAGGCTTTTCCAGTCCTGAGATCCATACCACACAGGTCAGAGAGGTGAATAGAGAAAGATTAAAGATGGAGCTTGGCCAGAGGCCAAGCTCCTGCAAGGACAGCCATCGGCTAGCCTGAAAGAGGAGAGAGAGCAGAGAGAGAGAAGGTGGAGCTTGCTGGGCTAAATATAGCTTTTGATATGCAAATATACACAGTACATAGGGATGATTCTCATTGGTTAATGACAAGGCATAGGTGTGGTTTCTCTTAACCAGGGGAGAACAAAGAAACCTGTTTTCCCGCCTAACCTGGGAGAAGCTGGGGTCAAGGGTCAGAGGCCTTCCCAGCCATGAGCAGTACTAAGCATGCTCAAGACTGAGCAATCTGCACATGCCCACTGTTCCCCTTGCCCATAGCTAGGCGTGGGCTGCTACACTCCCCCGATTGTGAAAATTAAAATGAACTCCCCTGCTCATTTTTAGATTTAATCACCAAAAGTAAAAACATCCCACTTAAAGTAGAGTGGGGAGATCTGTCCATTTTTAGATCTAATCACCAAAAGTATAAACTTAATCATTTAGTGGGAAGATCTGTGACCCATCTGTGCAATAGTGGGTGACAAATCAGAATTAAACTGACTGCCCCTGGGCAGTCCTAAAGCAAAGCTTCAACTGTGATTGGTAGACGTAAAATTAGGGGAAGGCACAGGAAGTGATGCAAAAGAAAGTGTCTTTAAAAGTGAGTTACAACATCCTGAGTGCAGTTTTTACTTGGAGCTCTACTTGGAATTGAACTTCCTGTGAGAGGCAGTTCTTCATTCTTTGGAGTTGAGCCTGGAGAAGAATCTGCTGACTGGACCAGAGAACCTATTCCTGGTGAGATTGCCAGTAAATCTCTTCCTTTGGACTGATGTGGTGAGTGAAAAAGCTAACTCCTACCTGGATTTTTCTGAAGAGACTAGCCCCAGTAGAGACTTATCCTCTTTTTTTTTTCAAATCCTTGCCTACTGTCTTGGAATCAATACTGTGTATTGATTCCAAGGCAGAAGAGTGGTGAGGGCTAGGCAATGGGGGGTAAGTGACTCGCCCAGGGTTACACAGCTAGGAAGTATCTGAGGCCAGATTTGAACCTAAGGCCTCCCTCTCTAGGCCTGGCTCTCAATCCACTGACCTATCCAGCTATCCCCAAGATCTATCCTCTTGAGAGAGGCATCCCCAGGTCCTCAGCTACAAGGGCTGAGGCCTCTTTTTAAGGAATAAATTTTCCTGCCCAGGTTGAGTCAGGGGTTGGAGTAAATTACTTAGTGCTTAGGCTAGATATCTTACACTAATTTTCTTACTTCACTCTTTCTATATTTTGTAAATAAATTGTAAATAAATCTCTTTGGAATAAATTAAATTCCTGGTGACCCTATTTTAAATATAATCCAGTCCAACTTTTTTTATAAAATAACCCCATTTCCCCCCTTATAGTACCCAAGTTCTCTAATGCCTATAAGTATAGTTGTGTATATTTGTGTTTCTCCTTGTCCTGATTGCCTCCACCCAGTTAGTCACTCCCATTCATCCTTTCCTTTGCATAAATCTTACATGGAAAATATCTTTAATATTTTAGGATCATAGAACTGAAACCAATCGGAATGAACCTCTTAGGCCATCTAGTCCAAGTCATTTATCTTACAAAGGAGAAAATTGAAGCCCTAAAAAGGTGAACTAATTTGCCAAAGGCAAGTATCAAAGGGATTAGTGACAAAAAAAATTTTAACATATTTTAAAAGGAAAATATTGAGGGGGGGGTATGTATAACCAATGAATAAATTTGTTTTGCTTAACAATATACTTTTGCTATAAGTTTTTTTCTTTTTCAATGGGAAGGGAAATGGAAAGGAAAAACAATTAATTATCCTTAACTGAAAAAAATTTATTTAAAAAAGAAATATAGTGGCCTAAATAAAGGTGAATCTATATAATAAGAGAGATTTATGTTCATGAATGAATCAAGTAATACAGTAAAAGTGATAATTCTGTTTTAATTAGTATATCATTTAAAATACTAAGGGATTTTTTAGAGAACTGGATAAAAATAACAATGAAATTCATATAGAAGAATAAACTGGCAAGAATACCAAGGAGCAAACTAAAGAGAAAAATTAATGAAAGTGGTCTTGTACTCACATTTTTAAAGCTATTTTAATGTGGCTAACAAAAAAAAAAGTGACCATTAACTGGGGGAGAGGAAGGGGAAGCAACGAAATATAACAATAGAATACAATAAACTCAACAGAAATCCAACCAAATATATACAAATCATTGTTGTTGCTCAGTCATGCCTGGCTCTCCATACCCACATTTGGAGTTTTCTTGGCAAAGATAGTGGAGTGTTTTACCATTTCCTTCTCTGGTTCATTTGATAGATGAAGAACTGAGGTAAACAAGGTTAAATGACTTGCCCAGGGTCACATACCTACTAATTATCTGAGGCCCTATTTAAACTCCTAAAGATGAGTCTTTCGGATTTCACATTCAATACTCTGACCAGGGCGCCACCTAGCTGTCCTCATTAGTTTTTGATAAATTTTAAGAAAATAAAAAATTGAGTAAAAGGTTCTTTTCTTACAAAGATTTTGTAGTAATTGGTTGGGAATTTGTTGGAAAAAGTTTTCCCACATTCGACACTAAGTTCTAATTAATTATAGCTGAATGAGAGACTTAAACATTTAAAAACAAAATAAAATAATTTTTAAATGATGAAAGAAAATGAAATTATTGATTTTAATCATGAAGGAAATATGAACTTTTCTAGTCAATAAAATTAAAAGAAATTATTAATCAAGGACAAGATAGATGTGCCTGACTACAAGAAAAATTTTAATTTCTACCACAAAGAAAATAGTATTATTAAAAAAATAAAATTGGTTGAAATATTTATGGCACTTAGGTGAGAATGTGCTGGATCCAGCTCAGACCATCTGTAGAGCTGATTGTTACATTTTCAGTGTTAACATTTGCATATAAGAAATCAGCAAACACTACAAACCAGGGCTTGATTTGTTGTTTTGTTCATTGGCTGGAGTTAAATAATGGAGAAAGTGTTACTAATGCAGATTAATGTGTGCCTGCAGCATTTGGAGGGTAGATTTTTTTTTTTTTTGTGAAGCATTCCTAGCACACCACTGCACCTAGGGATTGGGACCAGATTTATGATTTTATTAAAACAGGGATCTTCAGGATGAGGGAACTCCCTCCGTCAATGTCGGTCAGCACCCTCTCTATAATTTATAGTGTTACTCTTCAGGACTTCATATGTATATAATGGGTATCATAATTCTTTATTTTGCAATGGGCAGAGAGTCTAGAGAGAAAGAATATGGAACTAAAAATAAAAATGAAATTTAAAAACAAACAGGGGCAGCTAGATAGAACAGAGAGGCAGGACTAGCGTTGTGTGACCCTGGGCAAATCACTTAACCCTATATTTCATAGCTTTCCCCCCAGTGAGTGTTTTTGTATATTTGTTATTATCTTTTGATGTAGACATTCCTTTCTAAAAACCCACTGTTAAATAAAAATTAACAACCAAAACCAAAATTAATTTTGAAAAACAGAAAGTCCATTTTACATAGAAAAAATACATTTCATTGGTCCAATGTGGCAAGAGGTATCTTTAAAAAAATCTGAGTCTATAGCCGACATGTTCAAAGGGACATACCAAATACTTGAAATCCATTAGTACAAACTTATTTTCATCACTTCTTGCCTTTCTCCCAGCCATTATGAGTTCACTGGGTCTGAGCCTCATGTGGTTTGACATCTCTGCTAGACTGCTGGATGTATTGATCCATAGGACTCTGATGGTCTCTTAGTTTCAGCCTGCTGTGTTCATTTTGAGACCAGACATTAAGCTTCAAGGGAATAGTAGCTAAAACCTGTTCTTGATAATAGAAGACTTGAGAGTTCTTCCACACCCAGATAACAAATCTAATCTAGGCTCCAAGTTAAGATTAGATCTTTCTTTTTATAACCCCTACATCTAAGCAGAAATAAAAACCTTCAAGTTATAATAACAGTGGGTTCAAATAATCTGATTTATTCTTGAAATCCTCTCTGGCTTAAATACAAATGTATGTAAATTAGGTCAATTAGCATTTATTAATTGCTTAACCTGTACCAGACTGGGTATTCAAAAAAAGGGCAAAAACATAGCCCTAAAACTCAAGAAATTTTACATTTTAATGGAGAAGACAAGATGGAAACAAGATAAGTAGATACAAAACTTAAGGAGTGTAGATGGAAGATAACGCTTAGAAGAATCCAAATTAAAACAAAAAAAAGTAGGTAAAAGAGACATCTAGGTTCAGATACTATAGTTGAGCGTATTGTCAAACTAGACAAACTCAGACTAACTCAATGATTAGTAAATAAAGTGAGATGGGAAATTCAAGGTCAAGTGACTGCTATTTGGGACTCTAATATACTTCTCTATTCAGACAGGGATGCCAGGGGAGGAAGGGGAAAAGAAAGTGGTTCTTATAAGGAAGGAATAGTTGTGGGAAGTAGCCAAGGGGGCATATAGTGTGGGTGCATAGAATAGCCACGCTGCTAAACAAGGTCACAGAATTGTCCTTGTGTTGGCTTTGCCAGATGTTCCAGGAACAAGTGTGGCTGGTAATTCAGTGGTTTTCCATCCACTAAACTAGAATTCTGTCATGTCTTTATTCCTGTAGTGAGTACTCTATGCCTCCCTCTTATAGAGCTAGGCTGACTACTTTTCACCCAGAGGGTTCTAGGGAGTAGTTTCTCTAATCCTATTTCCTTGAGACTGCCCATTGTTGGCCTTGAGGAAGTAGAGTCCCCCTCCCCCACTCCTTTCATTTAACTAATTGGCTTTTACCAGAGATAGTTGCTTTTGAAGACATTAGAGATGTAAATATTTCTCACCACCCTCTGCTTGGCAGATTCTCTCCCTTTTCACTCCTCAACATCCATGGAGAATGAATTCAAACTTAACAGTTTCTGCTAGCATTGGTGCAACCAAGTTCATCATCATATATATGGCACCACTGATGGATAGGTTCTTGTCTCAGCTATCACTAGACTAAGCTTTAAAAGTTGCAGTTTGTTCTTCAGGAATTGATGCTGAATTGACTGCAAAACCTCTCAGCTCCTGGACCTTGGGTGGCCCACTCTCTTAACCCTTCAAAACTCACATAGTCTTAGCCATTTCCTTTACCTAAAATAAAACAATAAACACTGGGACAAACAATTGAGCTCCATATTGACAGGGCCATATGTCACTCTAGATGGGAAGGCCCAGAGTGTCTCCCCTTATTGCCACTAGACTAGAAAAGGTCAAAATAAGAGAATAAGATAAGGTCAAATTATACTTTCTGAGTTCATCCTCAAGACCAGCTTCAAAGCCACAGAATAATCAAATTAAGTTGCTCTTCATCACACAGTAAGTAGACCAAAAGAGTGGCTAGATAGCTAAGTGGATAAAGCACTGGGTTCAGAGTCAGAAAGACTAGAGTTCTGATCTGACCTCAATTAGTAGCTATGAGACCTTGGGCAAGTAAGTGACTTAACCCCTGCCTAAAACTGGAGAAAGAAATGGCAAACCACTCCATTATTTGTCAAGAAAACCCTATGGATAGTGGGTGAAAGGTGCCAAGAAGAATTAGACATGACTGAATAACAAGTGACAGAAAAAGGTACTCAAGCCTCCCTAAGGCATTTCCACTTCATTCATTACAATCCTTCCTTAAATAAGCCTCTTTCACTAGGGAATTGCATCAGAGATACTCTGTGCATGCTCAAGAGGGCCAGTCCTCTGCTATATTATGAAATCTATCAGCATGAAAGTCCAATGCTATATTTTGGCCAGAGAAAACACCAGGCCTCCTTCCTTGCACATTAACTTTTTGTCTCTGGAAGAAAATAGGAAAAATGTAAGTAATAATTTAGTGTTATTGTTCAGTCATATCCAACCCTTGGTGATCCCATTGGGGTTTTCTTGGCAAAGATATTGGAGTGATTTGCCATATCCTTCTCTGGCTCATTTGAAAAATAAGGCACTGAGGCAAACAGGGTTAAGTGACTTGCCCAGTGTCACACAACTAATGTCTGAAGCTAGATTTTAACTCAGGTCTTCTTGACTCCAGGCCAAGTGCTCTATCCATTGACTCTCCTACAAGTGATTGGCTAAATTCACCCAGTATGCACAGACATACCCAACCAGGTATCAAGAAAGCTTCTATAACTGCTTAAGATGTTACAAGGGAAGTATTTCTCTGGAGAGGTAGTTAAGTAGTAAAATGGGTCAGTTTTGGACCTGGATTCAGAAAGACCAGAGTTCAAAAGCTGCTTCAGACACCGACTGTATGACCTTGACCAAATTCCTTAACCTTCCTCTAAATTAGCTCAATCTAAAATTGGAATAATAATACCTCCCAGGAATGTTGAAAAGATCAAATGAGTTAACATTTGTAAAAGTGCTTAGTACAAGAACCAGGAGAACTTTGTACCCAGTAATATCTATATTGGACAATGATCCAAATGGCTTGACTTTCAGCAGTACAAGGACTCAAGATAATTCCAAGGGACCCATATTGGAAAATGCTATTCACTACCACAATGTAGAATATAGAATGAAGTCTACCATTTCCCACATTATTTCCTTTATGAATATTTCCTTATATGTGTGATGCCTTCTTTCACAACTTAACAAATGTGACAACATAAATTGCATGATAGCACATGTATAACCAATATCATATTGCTTGCCACCTTGGAGAAGTGAGAAGAAAGAAAATAATTTGGATGGTAAAATGTCAGAAAAAAATGTGGGGGCACTGGGTAGCTCAGTGGATTAAAAGCCAGGCCTAGAGACAGGAGGTCCTAGGTTCAAATCTGGCCTCAGACACTTCCCAGCTGTGTGACCCTGGGCAAGTCACTTGACCCCCATTGCCTAGCCCTTACCACTCTTCTGCCTTGGAACCAATACACAGTATTGATTCCAAGACGGAAGGAATGGGTTTTATAAAAAAAAAAGAAAAAGGAAAAATGTTTCTGCAGGTAAATAGAGAAGCTAAAACAGTCTTTGAGGGAAAAAAAGTGATTATCACAGTGCTTGGCACATAGTAGGGGCTTAATAAATTCCCTTCCCATCCTTCCCCTTCCTTTGGGTTTTTAGCTCTGAATGCAGAGGTTCAGAACCATACATCGTCCTCTTACCCCATAGAGACAGATAACCTAAGAAACTTGAACTGTGGGAAGCACTGCGAAGTACTGAATTCTAATCAGAAGACTGTAGAGTGAACTTACTGTATTTGGAGTTTATGCATATAATGGTAATGTAATGGTGGTATAGCTCATGTACAAACCCTGTTAACTTGAGGGAAAATCCAAGGAGCTTGCTTCTAGAAGAATCATGATGGTGATTAATAATAATTAATATAATACTATTCAGCTGCCTAATAATAATAATAATAATAATAATATTTTTAAAGGAGGTACCTTAAAAAGGCTGCAGAGTGTATGAGAACCTTCTACATCTGGTTTGGTGAAATCTATGGTTAGGAGGACCTTTTCCATTTGGTTTTATTGCTGGAATTGTTGATGCCTTCAAAAAGGTCTGACTTAGCCTTGACTTTCTTTTTGCTTTTTTCTCATCTAGGGGAGGTCAGTGACTTGGTCTCTCATAGTGTCAGTGGAGGTAAATGGAGGTACTTTAAGGCCAAATGGCCTCTCAAGAAACAAATCTTGGCCTTTGACTTTTTTCATTTTTCCTTTTCAGTTCTAAGTGAAGGGAATGACCCCTATAAAACTTTGAAGTTTTATTTTAATTAGTTTATTATTATTATTATTTTAAAGCCCTTACCTTCTATCTTAGAATCATTTGGACTCCAAGGCAGAAAAGTAGTAAGGGTTAGGCAAGGGGGGTTAAGGGACTTGCTCAGAGTCCTTGAACCCAAGACTTTCCATCTCCAGGCCTGGCTCTCTATCCACTGAACCACCTGGCTGCCTCAATCTTGGGAGTTATAGAAAGTCAACACAAGAATCTGGGAATAAAAGTCTAGACTGGGCTTTACAGTTATGTCACCATCATTGCCTGAAGGAATAAGGATCAGTCTTTGGGAGTAATGTTCAGGTATCTAGCTCAGTAGGAGGATTCTTCCATTAGTCATACTATGGGACATGAATTTGGTGAGACTAATGCCTTGTTGGAACTAAGTTAAGTTCTAAGCTCAACCAAAAAGGTTCAAAGGCATCTTTGAAGTTTTAGCGGAAATGCTTATAGATTTGTTCCCTTTCAGGGTGCTCAGAGAGAGCCAGTGCCTCTGGTATGAGGGCTCACTGAGCCCTTTTCAGACTTGCTCATTCACTTTTGGTGTCTACCTGTCACCCAGCTCTTACTGGGGCTCCAAGATGTTCAGTGTCCACTCTCTGGTAAAACCATCTCTGATTAAACCAGATAACACGGGGCCTCAATCAATCAGGGCAGTGTCTACCCCAAGCCTGTGAAGACTTCCCTGGTGGAATGAGCAGATGAGAACAATTTATTCCAACGGCCATGAAGGAGACTGAAGCAGGCACTGTGGAGCCTCCTTAGAGCTTGGCCAGACACTGAAGATGTTAAGGTCATCCGCTACATCCTAGGCACCACCAGTCTTCTTGACTTTTTTATCTTGCCATTGGGCTTTGATGACTCTGGAAGAGAGAGCAAAGCTGATGACTACGTGCTTACTTAAATCCATTTCATGCACAAGTCAAATCATCAGTCTACGATGTCCTTGGTCCTCTTCAAAAAATGGAGAACAACACCACCACCTTTGAAATAAATATTCCTTCCTGAAAGCTGCCTAGTATTAAATGGTTTAACATGGAACTAGGACATTAGTAACTTGGGAGACGGGAGCACATGGGGCAAAGCCAATGATCTTAGGAGAAAAGTTACTCTAGGTCCTCAAGTTTCCATGAAACCCTGAGGAGAGAGGTAGCCTGCCTGGCTCTTAGAGAGTAAGGACAGAGCATTCAATCTCATATCAGAGAAAAAAAAAAAGCTCTGATAGAAACACTATGATACTTGAATTTGCTGTTTCATCTTTAGAAGAATGATGAGGACTTGTCTAAGGAATCTTGGTATATATGGAATGCAGCATAACAGACTGATGGAAAGCCGTTCCATATCAAGTGATCAAAAAAAACCTGAAAAAGTTGTTAGTCTCCAAATAGCCACAGAGAATGGCAAGAACCTCACAAAGAGAATGCATATAGATAGGTGACTAAAAAACATTTGGCGGTCCCAAAGGAGTGAGAAAAATGGGGAGAAGGATGAAATGTATCAGGGGGGGCCAATGAAGCCGGTTTCAATCAGAGACAGGGTTTATTGATCACAGCTAGTATTTTATAGAGAAAGTGACATGCGTAGGCTATGGGATCAGATAAGCCTCTTGCAGGGACACTGGTTAGTAATGATTCACAATCAATACAATGATTTAGTTTACCTCACTGAAACTTAGAGTTTTCTATAGGATAATAATATGTCATCGTGTAACCATCTAGTCCAGATTCTCAGGGAAATGTTTGGCTTCAGTGGGTTTGTCTAGAACTGCTAGTCATTTACCAAGTACATCAGGGAGGGGTTTTGGGGCCTCATGTGAGGAGTGATTCTGGCTGGACCATGGCTTTGATGTTATGGGGCCTACTCTCACTACTGGGGGCTACAGCATATGATTTCTGATGAGGGAAAATGGAACAATATAGCACCTAGCAGATTCTGAGAAGTAGTAGCTGAGAGACTTGTAGGTCTTAATAATAGCTCAGATGAGAAGGGATTTGTGTATTTCTACATTCAGACAAGTCAGCTAAATCTTTCCTGGTCTCAGGAGGATGTATATTCAGAAGGGGGGAAGAAAACTGCACCTATGGGTACCAGCTGTTTATGGCCTAATACTTCTGCTTTGGAGATACCCAAGGAAGAAAAGTCTCTCGAAAAGCTTGTAGACAGAGGTAATATGGATTATGAATAAACTCAGGACTGGGATATAGAGGCAGCTAGGTAACACATTGATTAGGGTGTTGGATCTGGAGTTCAAATATGTACTCAGATATCAGTAGTGTGATCCTGTGTGCATCACTTAACTTCTGTCTGCCTCAGTTTCCTCATCTATAAAATGCAGGTCATAAGGATTGGTATAAGGATCAAATAAGATAATATTTTTAAGGTGCTTTGCAAACCTTAAAGTGGTATTACCAGTTTGTCTGTAGACACCAATAGCCTAAGACATCCACAAACTATCTTATGAGCCCTCCCTCTATCTAGGATATTTAATAATCAATTATGAATTCAGTTCTTTAGCAAAGTAATTTACTTTGTTACACCATTTACTCATATGGTCTAGCAAAAGCAGTAAGTTCATTGCATACCATACCAGGGATCCAGTCTACCACAAATAAACTCATAGTAACAAGGGGAGGGAGGCAGAGGGGGTTGTCCACCTACCCCATTGAGAATGGATTAAGAAGCCTACAAACAGAAATGGGAGTACCAAATAATTCAGATAGGTTATTTCCTTTAAGGGAAGTACCCACTTTTAATAAAAATGGAAACTCGGTATCTGTAATACATCATACACCTTTTAGCCCTAAAGATTTAAATAAATTTAAGGAAGACCTTTCATCATTTGAGGAAGAACCAATATTAATTATTAAAAAAATTAGAGAACATATTCAGACCTTTTGACCCCACTTGGATGGATGTTGAAAATTTATTAGAGACATTTTTAACAAAAAGAGAAAAAAACAGTATTGTCTTTCTGGCTAATCAAAAATGATGTAGAAAAGTACATTATTGGCCAACTTAAGATCCACATTGGAACCCCAATGTTGAACTAGATCACACAAAACTAAACCAGGCCAGAGAAGCATTATTGACAGCCATGAGAGCATGCTCTGATAGACCTGAAAAATGGTCAAAATTTGAAAGAACCTGACAAGAGATTGATGAAACAACCTCCCAGTTTATGGACAGACTTACTGACATAGGAAATACATATATGGACCTTGATTTATCCAGAGAAAGGGACATTAGGCAAATACGTAGTCAATTCGTTGAGAATTGTTGTTCAGTGTAAAAGACTACTTTAAAATTAGCTGTCCTAATTGGGACTCTATGGACCTTGAAGAATTAAGGAGAGTAGCAACCTATGTTTGTAAAGGTTGTGTAAAAAGACCTGAGGAACACAATACGTTAGTGGAAGACTTAAAGAAAGAAATTGAAATATTAAAAAGACAATTAAAAAATAAAGGAGAGACTATAGCCCCTTTGTGGGAATTCACAGATAAATCAGTAACCTGCCACTTCTGTGAGAAGAAGGGCCACAAAATGATAGAATGTAGAACCTTTCTCAAGATTATCAGAAGGAATATGCAGTTTAATAACAACTTTAGAAATAATAACTATAGAAATGATAATAATCATAAAAACCAGAATTTTAGAAATTTTAGAAATTATAATAATGATTATGGAAATAACTATAATGACTATAGAAATAAGAACTTTAGAAACCAAAATTATAGAAATAGGAATTGGGAAAATAATGACAATACTCAAAATGAAGAAAATGATAATACCCAACAACAATATATAAGAAACAGTGCTCATCCAAAAAATGCTCAAGGTACTAATGTCCCTCAGGGGGTGCCCTTCAGGGGGGTGCCCAAGGAATGTCTCAAATATAATGAAAGTGGTTCTTCTTAGACTCTATTGATTTTGTTGATGTGAATTAACCTTTTTCAGTTTTGTATCCCCTCCAAAAAATAGGAAATGATTGAGCAGATGCCGCTGTAAAGCTAGCAGCCATAGAAGGAACTGAATTGATTTTACCATTAACAACCATTGATGATTTAAATTTGTCACTTTCCTATAATGAAAAGGAAGTGGAAAAATGGAAAGAAAAAATTCAAAGCAAAACAGATTAATGGAGTATGGATATCATCTGAAGGAAAACCCCTTCTCCCTAGAAGTTTCTATCACCAAATTTGCCAATCTATTCATAAAAATGGTCACTTTGGTACCCAGGGCATCATGGACTCTGTCAAGAGAGTATGGATAGCCCCTGGCATAACTACTATAGCCTCTAAAGTGTGTTCAGACTGCTCTACGTGTCAAGCATATAACCATTATGCATTCCATGGAAAAGCTTTTGGTGGACGTCCTCTGGCTTACACACCTTTTGAACATCTACAGATAGATTTCATAACAATGCCAAAGGCTGGACATTATAAATTTTGTCTAGTCATTGTAGATCAACTGACCAGATGGCTGGAAGCATTTCCTGAGATCCAAGCCACAACAGATTTTGTTGCTAAGATACTTTTAAAAGAAATTATTCCTTGCTTTGGCCTGCCAGCACGTATTGATTCAGATAGAGGAAGTCATTTTACTGATTCTGTTCTAAACCAGATATATTCTTGCTTGGGCCTAACTCCCAAATTTCATGTTCCATATTCCCAGAGCTCAGGACAAGTTGAGAGGATGAACAAAGAACTTAAAACTATGATTGGAAAATTATGCACAAATTTCAGGTATTTAAAATGGCCTGAAATTCTCCCTCTGGCCCTATTTTATCTTAGAAGCAGGCCTAGAGGAGACCTATATATCTCACCATTTGAGATGCTTTTTGGACATCTGCCTATACAGGCTAAACCTTTTCCCCCTGCATATACCTCACTATTAGGGGGAGATACTACTATTGCTTCCTATATACAGGAATTACAGCACAAACTGTGTGAACTTCATGAATCCGAAGCTGCAGTACAAGCCGGACCACTAGACTTTTCTCTTCATGACCTGAACCCAGGAGACAAAGTGTATATTAAGAATTTCAAGCGTACTGGAGCAACTCAGCCTTCGTGGGAAGGACCATTCCAAATATTGTTAACTACTCCAACATCTATAAAGGTTGGAAAGAAGGACTCTTGGATTCATTGCTCACATGTGAAGAAAGCATCTTCTGTTGGGACTGATTGACTGTATCCTGTCATATGCATTGAAGATAATAATACATTAACAAATGGATGCTGTTTTTTGAAAACACATTGAATTACTGATTTTTTTCCTTATTTTTATTATTGCTTTTCTTTTATTTTGATTAGAATATTTGATTTTTTATCATTTCTTATACAAAAGGTACATACAATTAATATTAGAAGTGTAATATACATATATATATATATTCTTGCTATAATATCAATGCATACCCAAAAGCTTTAAACTATGGGAACCTGCCATTTATTGATAAAATATTATGGGTCTGTGATTAATGTTTATGCATGATTCCAAAAATGGGATAAAAACAAGGAGCACAGACTTAAGCTGAAAAAATGCCAAAAAAGAGCATACAGGAAATACTAATGTGGCCTTGAGGTTGCAACACTTGACATATGTTAAGTCATAGGACTTCCTTGTATCTACACTCTTTGTGAAGTACTCATATAAGTACAAAATTTGACTATCATACGGGCTCCCTATATCCCTGAGAATGATAAAAAAGTCAGACGAGGGAATGATGCTTCCCTATCAAAATAGAATTCTAATTCTTTTCTTCTTATATTATGGCAACTTCCTGTAGTCTTGGTTGCAAATGGGTAAGTGAAATATTACTGCATTCTGTCCTACAGACTGGTGGGATAGAAATTACTTTAAATTGGACCTATACAAGGGCCTCTTTTGAATTTTTTTTTCCTTATGTTTTTGGTTGTGTTTTTCTCTTCTTTTGATAATTGACTCATACACCCCCATAACTCAACATTGCATCCTAAGCTGAACTGGATGTTTTTTAACACCTACTTCAGGGGGGATCGTATTTTAATTTAAAATCCAAGATTTTTGATTTTTTGTTTGAGATTGTATTTTTTTTTAAACCCTTATCTTCCGTCTTGGAGTCAATACTGTGTATTGGCTCCAAGGCAGAAGAAAGGTAAGGCCTAGGCAACGGGGGTCAAGTGACTTGCCCAGGGTCACACAGCTGGGAAGTGTTTGAGGCCAGATTTGAACCTAGGACCTCCCATCTCTAGGACTGGCTCTCAATCCACTGAGCTACCCAGCTGCCCCCTATTGAGACTGTATTTTTATAAAAATCCAAGATTTTGATTTTGTTCGAGAAAAGATCTTCAAGGAAGAAGTTTGCCAACTCCTAAATCCAGAGAATGAATTGTTGCATAAAGATGCTGAAAAATCCACACTACATCAAGAAGATCAAGAATGAACTTTGGATATGGTTGATTGAACTGAAATTTGATTGAACATTTATTGTAAATGTACACATTTATGCCAAAAGGGACTGCCCCTAATTTGGCTTTCTGTCAATGAGCCTAGCAAAACATTGGTTTTGCTTTCTTTCTTTTCTATTCCTCCCTCACTACTGTAATTTCCTCTTAGAAAATTGGATATTGTATATATCTGTAGCTAGAAGTGCATTTAGGACTACAAGATGATTATGTTAAATGATCAGTGGGGAGACTAGTCTCCCAATGATCATCAGGGGGGATTGTAAATCTTAAAATTTCTCAGACTTGTGAATGTTAAAAATTCTCAGACTCTACCTTAGAACATTTGGTTAAGACCATTCCCCATTTTAAACACTGAAGTTATTTGATCAGGAATATGAGAACTCTAACATTACTCTACCCATACTTCCAAGCATAGTTAGGGGAAGATAAAGTTGTAAACTCCTTACTGAACAATGAAAAGTACTTAACCCATACTTAAAGTAAAGCTAAAACCCTCAAGCTGGTTCTATTTTTAGATCTAATACAAAAAGGTGCTAAGTACCTATGAAGGTCAAATTAATCACTAAACTTCAAGCAAGCTTAGCAAGAGATGTGAGGTTTTAGTCTACTCAGAGAAGATGATAACAGGTGTGAACTTACTCAGAAGTTTTAGTCTACCCAGAGAAGTTGAGAACTAAAGAAGATGTGAATTAAGAATGGTCAGTCCTATGAAAACGTCTACTGTGATTGGTAGATGTGAGAACTTAGGGGAGGTGACATAGGAGAAGATTCTCTTTAAAAGGAGGTCAGAATGGCCTCTGAAAAAGTTCAGTTTGCCAAAGCTGAATTGGAGGTCAAGAGTCAGAGGAGGCTGCTGGGTCTCTCTCTCTCTCTCTCTCTCTCTCTCTCTCTCTCTCTCTCTCTTTCTCTCTGTCTGTCTGTCTGTCTGTCTGTCTGTCTGTCTGTCTCTCTCAGTGGCTGGACTTAGTTCAGCTCAGAAGCTAAACTGGAGGGTCTCTCTGAACACTAGAATTTTGCTTGGAAAAGATCTTATGGTGAGTGGATTAAAGACTGACTGGTCTCTCTTAAGGCTGAGACCTAGGCCATGTTGGCTTAGGCCCTTCATACTATATTTCTCTTATTCTCTCTCCTTTTCCTAAAATTCCTTTATTTGTATTAATTAAAATCTCCATAAAACCCTGCTGACTTGGGTATATTTAATATTTGGGAATTTTCCCATGGCGACCACTTTATTTTTGATTTAACTCAAGACACTGTCTTGAAACCATATTTTCGTGGTCACAGTTTAAGGCAACCACTTTTTAAACTGTAACATTACCTTCCATCTTAGAATTAATATTGTGTATTGATTCTAAGGCAGAAGAGTGGTAAGGGCTAGGGAATGGATGTTAAGAGTCTTGTCCAGGGTCCCACAGCTAGGAAGTGTCTGAGGCCAGATTTGAACCTAGGACCTCCTGTCTCTGGGCCTGGCTCTCAATCCACTGACCTATCCAGCTATGCCCTCTTCTTTCCTTTTAAATTCTTAAATTTTTTAACCTCCTACCTTAAACTCTTACTAAGTATCAGTTATAAGGTAGTAGAGTGGTCAGAGCCAAGCAGTTGGGGTTATGTGACTTGCCTAAGGTCACACAGCTGGGAAGTGTCTGATGATCATTTCTTATAGTGCATCTAATAATTACTACTGATAATTAACATCATATGATATGTTATCAGTATATGATAGAATAACATATAACAAAAATAGTATGTGTACATACTATTTTTATTATTTAGTCTATTTTTATATTGTCTGATTCTCTGTGACCCCAAAGGATACTGGAGTGTTTTGCCATTTCTTCCTCCAGCTTATTTTACAGGTGAGGAAACTGAGTTAAGCCACTTACTCAGGGTTATATAGCTAGTCAGTGTCTGAGACGGGATTTGAACTCAGGAACTTGAATCTTTCTAACTTTGGGCCCAGCACTCTAACTACTGTGTCACCTAGCTGTTCCATATATACTACAAATTAAGACATAGACTATTCTAGAACACTGATACATGTTCTTTATGTGATCTATATTTTTGGTTACCACACAGTGTGTTACCTGATGATATGTTAGTTTACATATCCTAAACATAGCTGCAAATGATATGTGTGAATTCCCTGTGTTAGTTACTTGCATGAATAATATGTAAATTGGGAATTGAATTCAATTTTATTTTATTATCATTTTCAATTTCTTTTCCTCATTTCTCCCTTTCCCCATTCAGTGATAAGGCAAGAAAAATAAAACCTATTACAAATATATAAAGTCATAGAAATAAAATTTCTATAAGATTGGGAACTGCAAATGTTTTCCTGGAGGGTGGGGATAGGGAAGATTTTATTAATTAATTTAATTGTTCTGCAGCTACTTCTCACCCTTGCTGAAAGAAGCAATTGGGTTTTGGGCTGAAAAGTAAGGGAGGAATTTATTTGATGCTTCCATAGAATGGAGATAATACACTCATTCTGGAAGGGAAGGAGAGATGTCCTGTGATATAATATGGCTCTTTACTAGGACTTCTGCTAATTTCCCAATCCTTCTCTGAGATGGGTGAGCCTAAGGAAGCAATCAGAGATGCCTATCAGTGGTCAGACTGCTAAGACCAGGGAAAATACCTGCCTCCCTGATTTTCAGGGTACTCTGGATTTCAAATTCCATGTGCTTGTAGCTGAGCCGAGATCCTAGTCTTGGATCCCAAATCTCTTCCCTCTTCTGTGATTCTTAGGATCAGTGTTCTTCCAGAATTTCTGCCATTTCATCTAGTAAGTCAAGATCTCAATGGAAAGAGAACAGCTGAAGAAAACAAACATTTATCAGAAGGGAATAAGCATCTATTACGTGCTTACCAGGCTAAGAGCTTTATAAATATAATCTCAATTGATCCTTATAACAATCCTGAGAGCTATTATGTTCTCTATTTGACAGTTGAGGAAATGAGGCAAAAAGATTAAGTGTCTTGCCCAAAGTCATATGGTTAGTAAGAATCTGTGGCTGGACTTGAACTCGAGTCTTTTTGACTCCAGGCTCAACACCATCTAGCTGCCTGGTCTCTTCTTAGATAACTTAAAAAGGAATAGAGGTGGGAGAGTAAAACAGATTTAAACTGTACATGTCAAAAGGAAAAAATGTTAGAGGGGATGTGGAAAAGGGACACTAAAATATTATTGGTGATGCTGTGAACTGATACAATCATTCTGGAGAGCAATTTGGAACCATGCCAAGAGCCATAAAACTGGGTATACTCTTTGATCTAGAAATACCACCACTAGGTCTATATCCCAAAGAGATTAAAAAAAGGGGGGAAAGGACTTACTTATACAAAAGTATTTATAACAAACTCTCTTTGTAGTGGTGAAGAACTGGAAACTGAAGGGATGTCCATCATTTGGGGAATGGCTGAACAAGTGGTGTTATAGGATTGTAATGGAATACTATTGTGCTATAAGGAATGACAAACAACATCACACACATACAAAAAAGCTGGAAAAAAATCACTTATATGAAGCAAAGTAAAGCGAGAAATGAAAAGAACCAGAAGTGAGGAGAACTGCTGTACAGAGTAATAACAATAAGGGACACTGACTGACTGTGAATGGCTTAATTATTATCAGCAAAGATCCAGGGCAATTTCAAGGGATTCATGAAGAGGTTATCCACTGCTGCACAAGGAAATGAAGAAGTCCAAATGCAAATTGAAGCATACCATTCTTTATTTCCTTCACTTTTCTCTAGTGTAAGAAATATGTGTCTTGTTTCACAACCTGATGAACATGGAAATATGTGTTGTATGATAACATATGTATAACCTATTGGGGAGAGAGTAGGGATAGAAGAGAAGGAGACAACATGGACTGTAAAATGTCAAAAAATGATTATTAAAAACTATATTGATGTGTAATCTGAAAAAAAAATTTAGGAGAAAAAAAACTACATGTCCCAGAAATTCTGCGGTCATATTGATCCTATATTTGGGAGAACTTCTGGGATCCAGGAGAGGCTCACAAAATGACAGTTGGTAGATATTTTATGTCAGGTGATAATAACAAATTATTCATGGGTCAATGAACCAGAATGAGAAAAATGAATCTGGGATTCCAGACCACCAGACTAACAGACCAGACCTATAGACATCCTTTTGCTGGGCGGTGACAAAGTTTATTGATTTGGGGTGTGCAATTTATAGGGAAAATGACTTAGGCTGAGGGATTAAGTAAACCTTTTGCAGGAACGATGTTTAGTAATGATTTATAAGATGGAAACAATAGATGTAGATTGCCTTAGTGGCTCTAAGCAGTGTTTTCTATAGAATAATAAATCACATATCAATGTATGACCCAGTTTTGTATAGAATACTGTATGTTCTTCTCACAGAACTCCTGTATTATTATTTTCTTGACTGCACTTACAGTATTTATTTTTCTCATGCTAGGGAGCAGGCTACATGTCTGACAATTTCTAAGCTATAATTTCCCAAAGACCTTACAAACTGGGGTGCATTGGGCATTCCACAGCTTTGCTAGAATGGAAGCCCCTAATCTTCTTATGCTGTTCCCACAATTTTAGTCATTTTACACATTGTACTATCAATTCTATGCAATCATAGGTATAAAATGCATTACATTAGGATGCACACATAGGAAATTAAAAATTTTAAGGCCAACAAATAATCATAAAGGACAATATTTTTAATATCAAATTAAACAATTTAAAATTTAACTAAGTTTAATTTTAAAAAATTAATGGTTCAAAATATAAATTTTAAAAAGGAAACATAAGATATCTAATTTTGTTTTTTTGAGGCATCAGGGCATGTATATTTGGACACATTTGTTATGACTTGTATACCCATCTGGGAAGCAGAGGGTAAAAATTAACTGTATAAAATATTCAAACCAAGTTCATTAAGTTAAAATTATGTGACAATTGTTCATTAAAATAACAGGGTTGAACAAAGGAGGCAGGCTTTTGCCAATAGATAGGGGCTCACTTAATTTTGATTTGGTAGATCCTTGATACTACATATCCTTGGATGAGTTGGGGTTTCCCCAAAGAGAGAGATAAAGATAGAAGATTGCTGACTCTCTAGTATGACAGGAAGCAAGGCATTTAGCAGTTCTGCCTCAGTGAGCAACCAAAGTGAGTGTGGGACTCCCCAGCAAATAACTATCAATACTTCTTGTGGTTCGGTCATGTGTAACTCTTTGTGACCCCATTTGGGGTTTTCTTGGCAAAGATACTGGAATAGTTTGTCATTTCCTCCTCCAGCTCATTTTACAGATGAAGAAACTGAGACAAACAGGGTTAAGTGACTTGCCCAGGGTTTTATAAAATTTTATAAATGTCTGAGATTGAACTCAGGAAGATGAATCTTCCAGACTCAGCATTCCATCCATTGTACTACCTAATCTTCTCTGTCAATACCACCTGGTAGTTATATGCAATATTTTAAGTTTTTAAAGCTAAGATTCTGATATAGAGTAGTTAGCTTACTGAGCTAATTACATTTCAATGAACAATGATTTTTATGCTTGTTGTTAAGCTAAAATATCTCTAATCCAACCACTGTATATTTTAATTCTATTTGCTTAATACACTTACACTTTTGTTTTCAAAGAAAGACCCAATTTTGGTGTGAGTTGTTGAGTACAATCTGCCAAATGCCACTAGATTTCAAATTTCCGGACTCTTAGAATATGTGTAAATGAAGTACATGCCAACAAGAGGAGCTTCATGAATATTAAATACCTTGTTTCTTTAAATACTAGATCTGAATGTCATATTTTGTGGGTAATAACTAGAATACTGGAATGATCTCAGCAACTATCAGCATAGAGATGTGTTTCCATTGAGGCAGAAAGCAAAAATAAATGTAAAAAGGAAGATATACTAAACCCAACCTTTAGAGACCCCAGTGCAATAAAATTAGTAATGAATAAAGGAAAGGTAAGCAAAAGAAAGAGACTAAAATGTAGGCTAAGTGATGACACTCACAAAACTTTAAATACCAGCTCTGAATGTCTTATTTCATGGGCCATATGTAGAATATTGGAATGCTTCCTAGTCTTGTCAACATGGAGATGTTTTTCCACTGAGGCAGATAGCACAAATAAAAGTAAAAAGACAAATATAGTAAATACAACCTATATAGACCCCAATGCAATAAAATTAGTAATAAATTAAAGGAGGATGAGCACCAGAAACAGTCCTAAATGCAAGCTAAGTAATGACATTCAGAAAAATGAATGAATCAAAGAACATATCATAAAAATAATAAATAATTATGTTAAAGTTAATGATAATAATAGTATAATAACATACAAGGTTTTGGGAAGCAGCTAAAGCAATCCTTAGGAGAAAATTTTTATTTCTGAAAATGTATATTAACAAAATGGAAAAAGAGGATCAGGTGACTGCACCTGTGATTAGGATATAGAAACATAAATATTTACATTTATAATTATTATTACATTTATAAATATATATTAAATTTCTAAATTCCATATTTCTAAAATTCTAAATTAAATTTCTAAATTCTAAAACTCTAAATTAAATTTCTAAAATTCTAAAATAAATTAGAAATTAAATTTCTAAATTAAAATAAATACAAATAAAAACACCAACAAATGAAAAATTCACTGAGATAGAACAGTCTTCTGTGAATTAAAGGCAAAATCTAAAGAAATACAGGAGACATACCTAGACATTAAATGACTTGTCCATGTGAACATCTGGACACTCAGAACTTCAGCTACTATGTCAAGCTGCCTTATTTAAGTAAGTATAATTTGAAGTTAATTTGTGTGTTATAGCTTAAATAATTATCTTCATTTCATAAATAGCAAGAAAAAGGACATTACATAAATAAAATGTCCTTTATTTTCTCAATGCTGCATTCCTGAAATGTCTGGGCCTGTGCTAATCTAACAGGAGACACTAATTACCTGGTTGCAGCTAGCTTAGGTGAAGGCAGAATATTTATTTCCATTCTTCAGGGATATGTTTGCCTTGATCCTCTTAGTGCCTTAGCAGAGGGCCTTCACGAGTTGCCACAGCAACTGAGCTGAGGCTCCATCCAATGCACTTGAGGCCTTCCTCTGTCTAGGTCTTTTAATATTCTGTGGGTACCCGTACAGCACTCAGGCTGTCCATCTGTCATCCCTCTCACTTCATGACCAGCCCCACCGATCATATTATTTTCTGGATGTTATCTGTTTTTGCCATTTCTTTAAAGCAAGTCATTATTATTAGTAATATATAGCAACCTGCTTATGAATAAATAAGTAAATGCTTATTTGCTTTGGCTGTGTGAAACACAGCCCCTTGCTTGCTATCTTATCCCTAGCAAACAGTGTAATGCTATGGACTCATACGATAGAGACTGATGATGTAATTGGGGATGGGGGAGGGAGCTACATTTTCATATCTTCTTTGAGGCTAAGCTTGGTTATTATAATTTCACAGTATAGGGAATACTACAATATATGATTGGAGTGTTGGATAATTTTGTTGAACTCCTTTTTCCCCCATCTTTAAATTCATTTATTTATTTTTTCAGAGAGATGTATTTCTGGGAGAGAGAGAAATGTAATGAGAAATGTAGGTCATGTGAAAATAAAAGCTAGCAATATAATTAAAATTGATGAAAGAGTAAGAAAGCACTTTTTGCTCCTTGGAAGAAAATTGCTATCTGAAACCACTGATAACAAGTATTATCACAACAAGCTTGTCTTTTGCACAAAATTTCATTTAATTAAAATAAATATATTAAGTCCCTGCAGTGGGCAGGGCACTCTTCTAATTACTGAGGGTGCATGTCAACTTAATAAGAGTCTCTAACAACTCCCATTCATATGCTGAAATGTTTTAAGGTTTACAAAGTGTTTTCCTGATAACCTTATGAATAGTAGTGGAAATTTTATTATTACTTCAATTTTATGGATCAGGCTCTCAATTTCAAACTTCTTTGCATAGTATTTAGGTTTGAAACCCCATACCCCATGAGCAATTCTACTTTTCTACTCTTAATTCTTATCACCACCCTCTACATTTTCTACCCTCTAGCCAAACTGGTGTGCTTTTTGTTCTCTAACACATCATGTACCCTCCCACCTATAAGACTTTGCTCATATTGTTCCCTAGGGAGGATCCATGGCTCAGTGGAAATAGCCTTCAAGTTCAGGGTCACAGCATCCAAATCTTAATGCTGACTCTGCTGTTTCCTGCTTGTGTAATATGGGATCAAACATTTAATCTTTCAGAATCTTAGTTATCTCATTTGTTAAATGAGAGTGTTGGACTACTTGGTAGCTAAGATCTTTTCTAACTAGATAAATGAATGGACTCCTTCCCCTTACCTGTTGAAGTACAACTTTTACAATCCAACCATTTCACCTCATCTGCAAACTTCTCTATAAATAAGAACTGAAATGTATATAATTCTTAAATCAATTTACATGCTTATATTCAACAGAATGTATTATATTTTTATATGTGCACAGCATGCAGTACTAAAATAAAAATGAAAAGTCACTAGGCTGTGTCAATGTGGAAATCTAGAAATCCCCAGTTTATTTAGTTGGGAGGTAGAAACCCCAGGTTTTGACCTTGTCACAGAATGTCTATTGTCTGGTGAAGTGGGACCTTCCCTCAGGGGGAAAACTCTCCTGTGACAAGGTCAAAACCTGGGGTTTCTACCTCTCAACTAAATAAACTGGGGATTTCTAGATTTCCACATTGACAGCTCAAAGAGCTTACATTCATATTTTGTTCTCCCAGATTAATTTTGTTGTTTTTTTCTAGTTCTGTAAAGTAATTTTTGGGTAATTTGATTGGTATGGCACTAAATAAGAAAATGAATTAAGGTACGATTGTCATTTTTATAATATTAGTTCAGCAAACCCATGAGCAATTACTATTTTTCCAATTGTTTAGATCTGATTTTATTTTTGTGAAAAGTGTCTTTTAATCTGTTTTATTCCTGGGTTTGTCTTGGCAGAAAGAAACACAAGTATTTTATATTGTCTACAGTTAATCAACCAATCAATTTTAAAAATCCCTTACATTCTGTCTTAGAGGAAAATACTTAATGGTGAAATACATATCAGGTTTTGTTGTGAAATACATGAAAGCCTACAAATGTTGCATGTGAGATAGCAGCAGCATCTTGTTCAATAGCGTGGTACCTAGTTATTTGAAAACTCCTGATCCCGATCATTTCAGCTAAATTCAAGGATAATGTTGAATTGTGTAGGAATCCATGCATTCATGAGTTTTCAACAATAATTGCGCATGTATAATTTGAAAATACAATTAGCCTAAAAGCAAAACACCATTTTCATCAATTGCCTCTACCTTGGAAGGAGACATTCTTTATTTCTCAATTTTTCTTTTCCACTTCTAACTGAGAACTAAGCATATATGATACCATGGCATTTAAAGGAGATAAAACATACAGTGTATTCAAAAGGATGATTTTAAATTCATTTGTTTTAAAATCAATACTGTGTACTGATTCCAAGATAGACAAGAGGTAAGGGCTAGGCAGCTGGGCAGGGTTACACAACTAGGAAGTGTCTGAGGTTTAATTTGAACCCAGAACCTCCTGTCTTTAAAACTGACTCAATACACTGAGCCATCCAACTACCCCCTCCACAGTTAATTTAAATGAAATTTATTTTTCTATCTCTTGTTGCTGGGTTTTGTTAGTAAAGAAATACTATGTGAATTTATTTTACATCCTGAAACTTTGCTAACATTTTTAATTATTTAAACTAGTTTTTTAGTTGAATTTTAGGATTCTTTAAGTATATCATCATACAGCCTGCAAAGAATGATAATTTTGTTTCTTCATTGCCTATTCTAATTTATTTAATTCCTTTTTTTTTCTCTTATTGCTATAGCTAGCAATTCTAGTACAATGTTTAATAATAATGGTGATAATGGACATTACATTCACATTTGAAGTCCACTTTAACAAATAGTATTATATAATGGAAACTGAAACAGAAGTTATTCAGATATCAAGTTACTTAGTTACACATCTAACAAATGATAGAAATGAGGCATTTCCCAAATCCCCGGTCTAGCAACTAACAAAGGCAAGTTTCCTCTTATGTACCCTGCCCTGATTTCTGTTCTCTCTCCACCACGACCACCCCTTCCCTACTATAAGAACTCAGCCTTGCCTGGTGAAAAGGGAAACAGTGTGATGTGGTAGAAAGAACACTTGATTTGGGGTCATGGGAACTGAATTTAAATCCAGACTTTGGGGCTTGGTCCCTATGTCATCTCAAGGAGTTTCCTTATATGTAAAATGAGATGGTTGGACTAAGATCCCTTTGTTTAAAAAAATATATATTTTTTGTTCTAATGATTTTTATGACAATTCTGGAAATGCATGAAGAACCTGTGATTTCTGTCAGTATGAGGAGCTCCTACAGGAACTCCTTCCAAAGAAGTTGCCTGAGGCACATGGAAGATGGGACTCACCTCAAGGTCACACCTTCAGCAGGGGTATTTGGCTCCAAGCCTACCCTGGTGCTATGTATTGTGTAGTGTAGGTATTTGTATGTACCTCGACACCCTTACTCCCCAAGTTGCAAGAGAAAAGGGAACATATAGCCACACTTTACTTTTTTCGGGGTACCCAACTGTGTTGCTGTTTGCCTTTCCAAGACTGA
Organism: Monodelphis domestica; assembly: GCF_027887165.1. Classification (NCBI taxonomy): domain Eukaryota; kingdom Metazoa; phylum Chordata; class Mammalia; order Didelphimorphia; family Didelphidae; genus Monodelphis; species Monodelphis domestica. Next base: position 346,697,082 of record NC_077228.1, on the reverse strand, counting down.
AACACATAGGTGTTGGACAAATAAAAGAGAGCCTTCAGGTAGGTTGTGTTCACTAAGCCAGGGCGAAAACTTTAATATCCTGACTGAACAAAATGTTCTTTCAAAGGATTTTACAATCAAATCAAGCTTGTAAGCTTCATGAAGTCCAGTTCACTTCTTGAATACATATTAACAGTATAGACTTCACTGCCAGAATAGGGAAGCCGAGGGACTGAAGGCAAATCACCCACAAATCTCCTATAGCTGGAAAGGCCGAGGGTATAGCTTCCAGAGACTACATGTCCCATCGTGCACTACACCGTCCGGAGTCGGCCCTGTTGGGGGTATTAGTCTTCTTTGAACCGGTTAAGTGATTTGTATGGCTCAGCATTCTCGTTTAATTGTGGTCAAGACCCAGCTTTTGCGTCCATCCTCCCGGTGAAAAAGGCCTAAAGCTTTAAGGTGGCCTTTCCGCCCTTCCCCCATCTCATCTCGAAGGGCGGTGGTGCCGCGGTCCTCCCACGTCGCCGTCGCCGGCGGATGACGCAGGGGGCCGCGTGCTAGTCCCACGTGTGCGGCTGCCCCGGAGCCGCGGCGGCCGCTTTCCTTGGGGGCGGTGGCGGCGGTAGCGGTGCCATAGGGATAGCGCGGCTGTGGGGAGCCTTAGACTCCTCGTCCGGAGGAGGGCGGCCGGCTGCTGGAGCCCTTGTTGGAAGGTGGGGGTGGGTGGGAAGTGGGTGCTGGGGAAATGGAGCACCTGCAGCTAGATCTGGCGGCCGCCCCGCTGCGAATCCTCGCGGCCAGGAACGAAAAGAGCCGTAGCGAGCTCGGCAGGTTCCTGACGAAACAGGTGAGCGCCTCGCTGTGGACCCCCAAGGCCCAAAGAGGGGTGCCAAGGGTCCGATTGCGGAGAGGCCCCTTCGCGCCGCCGCTTCCTTCCCTTCCAGCCTCAGCCCACACCAGAAACGCTGCGGGGGTAGGGTGGGGTGGGGGCGGTGTAGACCAGCTCTTCCTCACCTGGCATCCTCGGGGCTCGAGGGGGACCTTGATTGTTTATCTCTTTGCATTTGTGGGGACGGGGGTCTTTTTTTTTTTAAAGGCGGGGCATAGTTGATTTTTTTTTTAATCCTGGTTTTTGATCCTTCCCTGCGTGGTCTCTGGAAATCTAAATCTGACTTGTTTTCTGACATAGAACCTTTAAGGCTGTTATCTCCAAGTAGGCAACCTCCAGCTTTTTTTTTTTTTAAAGGATAGTAATTGGTTTCTGTTCGTTTTCCTCGCTTCCTCTCCTTCCCCCCAATCTACACCCCCTTTTCGGTTTATAAAGGAGCAAGGATTTTTACTGGTTTCCTATTATCTGTAACCTAGTGGAGGATGCAAAAAAAAAAATGTGTGAAACCTATCCTCAAGGAGCTTGCAGTCTAGATGTGGAGACGTGATTCAAGAATTGTGGGAAACCGCAATTCGGTGCTATTAGTGTGATACAGACAATAAGTCCCATAGGAGATGAGCTGCGTGGGCTGGAGCTCTGAACTATGCCTTTTTGGATTAATTGATTCTTAGGAACAGGGCCATGAATCAGTCTGAGGTGGGGGGATGCAGAGTGAGGATAAGGTGCGTTCCTGGCCGGCTAAGAGCGTACTGGCTCATGGGGGTGGGTCACCTCTCCCAAAGACGAATACCGTGGAGGATATGTACAATGGAGAAATCCAGGAAAGGGGCAATGATTAAAAAATCTTTTTGTAAAAATAAAGAAATATGATATGTAAATGTAAAAAACATGTAAAGCAAAAGGTTTACTTTATTACTGTGATTTAAAAGAGTACTTTAATGGATGGGAAAGGAACAGTCAGGGAATACTTAAAAGAAATGGTACCACAGTTGGACCTACAAAGAAAGGATAGACCTCTATAGGGGAGATGGGATGGGTGCTTGGGCAAGAAAGAGTCTAATTTAGATGTCGTGATGGATTAGGAAATGGACTTGTCCTCTTACTTTTGGGGATTGAGAATAGTCCAGGTTGCCTGGAGCACTGAATATGAGAAAAAGGTTAGTGGAAGGTAAGACTAAAAGAAATGGTAGTTTGAAGGCAGATTGTGGAGGACTTGGGATGCCATTTTTAGGTTAGTCGACTCTGGGGAGCTGTTCAACATTTTTGATTGAGTGCCTGCAGTGATCAGAAAGAATTCGTTTTTTGAAAGATTACTTTGGTAGAGATGGAAAGGAGGGCATAAATAGCTGGGGGGGATATTCTCATAGTTTAGGTGAGAGAAGTTGAAGCCTTCCCTTATTGTGGTTTTAGTGGAAGTGGACAGATGTATTAGGTATTAAATTCCTACTTGTTTGCCTCATTATAGTTTGGAAGCTCTTGTGTTGAGGGTTTCAATCCAGATGAAGCCCCTGTAGTTCTTGTCAAGATAGAAAGCAGGGCCATTTATTGTGATGGGCTCTGTTCTTGAAAGGAGAGCCCAGCTTAATTCAGAGAGAATCATTATCAAGAGGTTGGTCTAGAAATGATGAAAAAAATTTGGGGGTGTGGGTAGGGGTTCATTATAACTCATGAAATTGTCCAACAAACTGGATTTATTATTTTTCAATATTGGCTGAAGTAGTACCCACCTCATATTTGAAAAAAATCTGATTTGTATCAAAGAAGAATTAAGAGGATTGATTAGGTGTGGGAAATAAGAGTGAATAAAGCATCAAATGTCTCAGTTTATAAATGTGTGATTGGCAGGATGATGGTTTCATTAGAGATTGTTCCAAGGGCTTTGTAGTGAAGAAAATGACTTAATTTTGGACATGTTGAAGTTGAAGTATTCGACAGGTGAAAATAAAAGACTGGATTGGGGGTGGTGGAGCAGTTGGAGGTGAAGATAAATAATTGGGAATTATTTATGGAGAGAGTATAATTGAAGCCTGGGAAGTAGGTGAACTGACCATATGTAGAGAGAAGAGACTAATTAATTGGTCAATAATTGAACCTTGTTGGAACTCTCCGGTGTATTGGGAGGAGGATGACTGAGTGCTGTGGGAGAAGGGGATGTTTAACAATGGTGAATAAGGTTTTGGAGGATAAAGAGTACAAAGGATATTAGCTCTTGGAACATTAATTATCATTTATAAAGCCTTCCAATCACTAGTGAGGTACTACTTTTATTGCCATTTTATAGTTGAGGAAATTGAGGATCACATTTTTTCTAAGAGATTTGCCCTATCTGAATGTATCTAAATCCAAGTGTTTGTGACCTCCAAGTTCAATATTAGATCCATTATGCTAGGTTGCCTTCCTAAAGAAAAGTACTTTTGGAAAAGAGGCATTTCAGTAGAATGGAAGTAATAGAAGCTCTTCTATATTGCTGGGTTTGAGGAGTCTGCAGTGATGGAAGAAGTGGAGACAGTGAATAATAGCATACTTTTTCCTTAAGGTTGGCAATGAATGACAAAAGAGAGAGGATGATAATAGGGCCTATAGGTTAGGGGAAACCTGAGTATTTTTGCAGCAAGGGGGTATGGAAGAGGAACTAAGAGATTGGTTGTCTATGTCTTCCCCAGGAAGAACAATATCTTCTTCCACTCAGACTAAAAGTAAAGGTAATAGGATGTCTAAAGGAGTTGATAAGTCTATGGTAAGTCTTAGGGGTTGTTCTCTACTCAGTCAAATAGGAAACTAGCCATCTACTTAGTGATGGGTAGGTATATACTTGGAGAATTGAGCAGAGGAAGTTTGTAATAGCTAGTATAATAACCTGTATCAACTCACTTACAGGACTCAGTGTGGCATAGAGAGTAGAGAGATGGTTTTGAAGCCAGAAAGACCTGAGTTCAGATCTTGACTCTGACCACTGGGTTTGTAATACTGAACAAGTCATTTAAACCTCTCAGAGCTCTAAGCGACTCTGAAGAGAAGGGAGTTTCTTCACTTGGGAGTTCTTTATATCAATTATATCATTTAAATTTAAATTTATATCAATTAAAACATAGGTATTTTAAAAAAAACAATTATATTTTGAAGGTTTACAAAGTTAGGAGAATAAAATGATTACCTTGTGTTAGTAAGAGTCTCATTGAGTTTAGACTGGATAAATTTGTCATAAGATGAATGTGAGATTTGTTTCTAAGTATGTACTGGACGTAGTGATAGCTTAAACTTGAGGATGCCTGGGAGAATGTTGAGAAATGTCATTTACAGAAACAGATGAATTTCTCCCTCTAAGTTATTGTCTGTACAGTTCATGTGACAGCCATCTGTGGCTTTGTGATGGCTCTTCTATCATTGCTGTGAACTGTTAAATTTTTTATTATTTAACTATGTGTTTTGACTTGTCCTTCCAGTTAAGTGGAATGTTTCTCTATAGCACCTTGTTCAGCACCCTGCACACAAAATGTGCCTCGTTGATTTATATTGATTTGAACAACTGCATCCTAAGTTAAATGATGTCACCAGTAAGGTTCATATCTGATGTGCCTTAAATTCACATGGAAATCATCAACTCATAGTTTTCCACTTAGTTTTTATTAACCACAATTTGGTTTTGCTGTTGGTACATATAGATCTATAGGTATATGTGTATAAATCTTTTTCAAAAATATATTTAATCGTTATTATTCTTACTTAGTTGTGGAAAAATAGAGGTTTTTTAACGGAATATAAATAGTGAAGCTAGTTGTTTTTTAGCTCTGTATTAGACTACCTCTTTTCCCTTCTATTTCTTTTAAAGGATAGAAGATTGTAAGCATGGGTTTTGTATTGAAACATTTTTCTTGAAGTCACTACCCACCCTCTTACAGAGGTGATGGTTTCAAGATGAAGAATGAGACATAATTTGGGCATCACCAATGAGGGGATTTATTTTGCTTTAATATGCATATTTGTTATAAGGGGTTTTTTTCCCTTTCCTTTTTAAATGGGGCGGTACAAGAAGGAGAGAAAATAAGGAGATTTAATTGGGGGAAAAAGGGTAAAAATCTTTTTAAACCTGAATTCTCAAATTGTTTTATTACTTTTTTAAAGAAAAAAATCACCAAACCTTTTAGGGTACAGAAAATCCTTTTGAGTCATGTACTCAAATTTACATTTAGAATCTTAGGTATAGGTTTTCTAGATGTGTATGGTACAAAAGAGAAAAAGATGTATTTTTCACTTTGCTGTTATAGAATTTCCTTTTAGATAGAACTGAGAGACGAGAAGAAAAGTCAGCCTAGGACTGAGGTGGCAGATTTTTTTGGCATATAGTAGGCACTTAAGTTCTTGCAATTTGAAAACTTTCTATGCCCTGGTTACAAATCTTTATATGACATTGTTTATTTCTGGTTTGATTTATCAATAGAAAAAATATGACAGTGTAAGTAGATCCATAGAATTTTAGAACTGAAAGATACCTTAGAAGTCATTTAATTCAATCTCCACATTTTACAGACTATTAAACGGAGACCTGGAAGTAATAAAGCGATGTATACAAAGATATACAGCACATTAATTGATAGAAGTGGTACCCTTCAATCTTCTCCCTAACCTTTTTCTCTTTGAAAATCATAGGTTTCTAGTTCCAAGTTGGATTCTCCCACTGTTTCTCTATGTCTCTATTAATTTTAAAAGAATTAGAAATATGTGTATTTAGGACTTCTAAGACAATGTTCAGATACTCATTTTTAGTTGCTTTGGATTTTTATGGCAATTTCTAGGTAATATTTCTGTAGCCATATAGCATTATTACAGCGGATACATGTAGTGCTAAAAATTCATCCTGGAACAAAATAAAATATGGAAGGAAAATTCAACCCCAGGAGCACTGTTAAAAGACATCAGATGAACCCATCTGACAGTTGGGTTTAGTACAAGAAGCAACATGCTAATGATGAAATAAATAGGGATTTAGGCATATGATTTCAATTTAAGTTAGGAGCTTCTGGGAGCCCTAGGAAGCTGCCCTATGCCCTACCTTTAGAAGATTTGCCCATGACTACAGAGGACTACTCTTTAAAGCTGGATGGGCTGTGGGTCTCCCTTTCAGGATAGAGTATCAAAGATGACCTTAACTACCAGAAGGCTCCTATTTCTTTTTAAAGGAAATGTGTACAGTGAGTTGGATCATAATAACACAGATTTAAAGCTGAAAAGAACCTCAAAGATCAGGTCCAGTACCCTTTCTTCTTATAGCTGAGGAGACTGGAACCTAAGGAAATTTAAGTGACTTCCTCAAGGTGGCATAGATAACAAATAAAGAGGATTGAACTTGGGTCCTTTGGTTCCATACTAAATATTATTTTCCATATCATTTGAATTCAAATCTCACTTTAATGATTTCTCAAAATTGCTTTCTTCTTACTAGAAATTAGGATTCTTCTCATCTGTATTAGGGATTCCAAACATGAACTGAAGAGAACCTTTTTTGTACTTAAACCAGCTGATTTAACTGCTTCTGTATCCTTTATTTGTACCTTTTGTGTATGTCCTCTTCCCTCCTACTTGGAATTGAAATACCTGAAGCTTGGGCACAGCCTTGTGTTTTATTTAGTATTGTCCTTCAGAGCTTTGCTTAATAGATGTCTAATATTTGTCGGATTAAATAGCATTTATTTGAAATTGAATTATGACTAGGCTATAATTGTCAAAAGACTTTAGATCCTGCTTTATCTATTTGCCTCCTTTATAACAGGGTCATCTACCTCCAGGTTTTTGGGAGATTATCCCAGTTGAACAAATTCTTGCAGGCTCTACCAAGCTGGAAAAGCTTTAGAATACAGACCTGTTGTTGCTCTGTTAGCTAATGAGATCAGTCTTTATCTAGGCTCATCATAGGCTGGCTATCAGGTAGCCATAGCAACTGGCTATGGCCACTTGTAGTCATAGCAACTCATAAAAATGTGGATTAACTGTGTTCTCTGGTTTGCGTCAGTTCAATATGGATTTGTCCTCATCTTCACTCACATAATCTCTGGAGTTCTTCCTTGTTTCTCTATATTTTAATCATCATCTTTGATAGGATAATGAGATGATAGATTTAAAATTGGAAGTGATTTTGGAGATTTTATGGTTCATCTTACTCATTTTACAGATGAGGAACTTGGACACTAGAGAAGGCAAGTAACTGCCCCAGAGGCAATGCAGGTAACAAATGGTAGCTTGGAAACTCAGGCTGAGGTCCTCTGACTGCAGATACAGCACTTATTCCACTACCCCATGCATTAGAGAGGAACAAGAAATGTTGGTGCCAAATGACCTGGGTTTGAAATGTGACATTAAGCACTTGGTTTGCAAAGCATTCTGTAGTTGCCCAGCTTCATGAAGCTGGTGAAGTGCTGGAAGCAGGAATTTTAACTGAACAATTTAGTGCAACAAACAGCAAGGGCCAATTTTTGGCAAGGAATTGGTTTAAAAACAGAAAGGAAGAAATTGTTCTTATCCTCATGCATTTTGTAATTAGTAGTGACAGATTTGATTCCAAGATCTCTGTTTTTTCTACTGTAGTTAGGTCAGTTTCTTGCTTTGAAATAGAAAAAAAAAATTTTAATTGACAAGCATTTACTTTCCCTCCCATTTCATTCCTTTCCCTCATTGCAAAATAAAAACAACCTTGAAACAAATATACATATTCAAGGACAACTCATAAAAGCAAATCATAAATTTTCTCATTGGTCATATCCAAAAATACATGTTTCATTCTGAGTTCATCACCTGTCAAGAAGTGGGTAGCATGCTTCATTATTGGCCTGTTGGTCATTGAATTGATCAGAGTTCTTAAGGTTTTAAATTTTATTTGCTTTGACAATGTTCATTATTGTGTAAATTGAGTATTGTTATATACATTTTTCTCAATTTAGTAATTTAATTCTACATTTGTTTCTGCAAGTCTTCCTAGGTTTCTCTGAAAGCATACCTTTCATAATTTATTATGATTGGTAATATTCCCTTATATTCTATACCATTGCCTAATTCATGATCATTATTTTAGATTCTAGATCTTTGCTAAAGAGATACTATTTAAATTTTTGTACATATGAGTCCTTTTCCTCTTTCTTTGATTTCTTTAGGATGAAGACCTAGTAGTAATATTGCTAGATCCAGAGGTATTTATGACTGTCTAATTACTTTTGGGGAACAGTTCTAACTAAATTGCTTTCCAGAATGTCTGAATCAGTTCACAGGTCTATGAAGGATGTATTAATGTGTCTGTTTTCCCACAACTTCAACAATATTTGTCATTTTTTAAAAATTTTTGCCAGTTTGTGGAATCTCATAGTTGTTTTCATTTGCATTGCTTTTGTTGCATTTTTTTTCACATGGCCATTAGATTTCTTAAAAAAAAAAACCCAACAAACCTCCTGCTCATATCCTTCCACTATTTTTCAGTTGGGGAATGGGGATAATGGACTACCTCACAAATTTGTTGAGTTTAAAAAAATTATGTATGGTTTTAAGTCCTTTGAATTGTGAGACATTAGCATTATTGTTGCTTTTGGTTAAAATGAATTTTTTCAAAGTATTTAGGTGTTCAAAAAATAATATTCCTGATTTTTCTCACAACAGTTCAAAGGAGATAACCATACCTGATTTTTAAAATTTCCTCATTTATTCCATTTATTTATTCCTTCATTCCTTCCTTCATTCACTCACTAATTTATTTATTTATTTGTCTTTTGGGATTAATTTATTTAGTCAATTAAAAACATTCCTTGGTTACAAGAATCACATTATTTCCCTCCCTCCCCTTCCCCTCACCCTTCCCATAGCCAGCCGCAATTTCATTGGGTATTACATGTGTTCTTGATCAGAACCTATTTCCATGTTGTTGGTTGCATTAGGATGTTCATTTAGAGTCTCCATCCCCAACCATATCCCTTTGACCCTTATATTCAAGCAGTTGTTTTTCTTCTGTGTTCCTACTCCCACAGTTTTCCCTCTGAATGTGGATAGTGTTTTTTCTTGTAGATCCCTCCAAGTTGTTCAGGATCACTGCATTGCCGCTACATTGGATTGTACCACAGTGTATTAGTCTCTGTGTACAATGTTCTCCTGGTTCTGCTCCTTTCACTCTGCATCACTTCCTGGAGGTTGTTCCAGTCTCCATGAAATTCCTCCACTTTATTATTCCTTTGAGCACAATAGTATTCCATCACCAACATATACCACAATTTGTTCAGCCATTCTCCAATTGAAGGGCATCCCCTCATTTTCCACTTTTTTGCCACTGCAAAGAGCGCAGCTATGAATATTTTTGTACAAGTCTTTTTTCTTATTATCTCATTGGGGTACAAACCCAGCAGTGCTATGGCCAGATGAAAGGGCATACAGTCTTTTAGCACCCTTTGGGCATAGTTCCAAATTGCCCTCTGGAATGGTTGGATCAGTTCACAATTCTACCAGCAATGCATTAATGTCCCAACTTTGCCACATCCCCTCCAGCATTCATTACTTTCCTTTGCTGTCATGTTAGCCAATCTGCTGAGTGTGAGTTGTGTAAGGATTAAAATTTAGGGGAGATGGGGAGACTGAGGCAGGTAGAAATTAGTTTCTCTCTGCAAGGAATATATATTTTTTAGAGGTTTATTAAAGGTTAAAGATTAAGAATATACAAGTAAGAAACATGTGCCTAGGCCAGAGGCCTAGACAAAATAACCTCACATCATGGAAGAGACGCCTCTGCTCCAAAAACGGAAGTCCAAAAAGGGCCGAGCCCTTCAAAAGCCTTTGCTTAAATATCTTCTCGATCTCGGCCCAGGTGAGATTACAAGGCATTCTGGGGAAGTGGAGCAAAGGCTCATGGGGATTGTAGTCCTGTATTCGAGTCTATTTTTTACATCCCCCCGTGTGATCATTTGTGGAAAAATTAATTTTTCCCCAAAAGGATCATAAAAACATAATAAACTTAAAAGATTACAATAGTGTGAGGATAAGAGAAAAAAGAATAAAACCAATAATTTCTGAACACATTGACAAAAAGCCGTTAGGGGGCAGTCCCCTTTGGCATAAAAGTATACATACAAATAAATGTTCAATCAACCACACCCAAAGTTCAATTTTGTGCAACTTGTGGTCTGGAGGCTTCTTCATGGTGGCTTCTCCAACAGTTCAGTTTCTGAATTCAGGGAAGTAGCATCTTCTTTACCTAAAATTCTTCTCAAAAGGAATTTAAACTTTGCAATTTAAATAATGATATTTTTTACATTCCCCCGTGTTGTGGGTGATTGAAAGATTCAGAATCAGTTAGGGATGCATGGCTGAGGTATGAGGTATATGAATCAATTGGCAAGAGATATTAAAAAGACATCAGAAAATCCAAAAGAAAAGAAAAATTTCTGGATGAAAATATAGACTATCAAAGTCTTATGTGTAAAAATTCCAAGTAGAAGAAAAATAAATCTATAACAGGTCCTTCAATCAGGGCCCAATCAAAATGATCTCAGTAATGATGCATTTACCCAGTCAGTGCCAGGACTACAGAAAGGTACCACACTATGAGAGGCAGAAAAGGGGACCAGATTATAGAAGCCAAGTAGGAGCCCAGGTTTTGGGGATACTCATCTTTGAGTATCTTCAGAGTGAGTGTAGATACAAGGAAAGCCTATGTCTTAACACATGTTAAACATAGTAACCTTGAGTCTTCACACTAGGTTCAAGACCTTTGTATTGGCTTAGAAATGCATCAATCCATCCTAGATTGGCCTTTCTTTGGCCCTATGAAATGGCTCTTGTGTGTATCTCTTGTCCTGAAATCAGACAGAATCATTAAGCAAAGTCCCATAATTTATTTAAATAATTAGTGGCATCAGTTTCATAGTCACAAGCTTTTTAGGGCATGCATTAGAAAATGTATCTTAAACTTGTAGCACTGAAAATCAAAAGGTTAAAGAAAATCTTAATACTGGTGACATGTGCTTCAAATATAAAAAGGAGAGAAAAAATAATTAAAAAACTGTAAAAGTATATTGCACATGCAAGAAAATATAATAATAAGAGCTTTAAAAAATTCAAAAATATAGCTTATAACCATTGACACTCTGTGTCAGTTAAGAAAATATAAAATACAAGGCTTTCTCACCAAAAAAATGAGATCCATTTCCTCTTTGTATCTGGCCATGATCACTGTGAGTAGAAGGCAAATGAATTGAACAAGGTTAACAATTTTTTCATCTTTAAAAATACAGTAGTACAAATATGTAGATATCAAAATCCCCAAAATTCTCAATAGCCCAATTAATTACAATAGCAAACAAACACACTTTCATATTTCACATAAGTTGCTGTATGACATTTTTAAAACCTATGAATTGATGGACATTTGTCACAATTTTTACAAACATAGCAATCCTTCAACCTTGGTAATAAACATATTTTTTTTTAAACAAAGTAAAACTCATCTTGGGTTTAGAACATAATCAAGAAATCTATATATCATTCTGGTAGAAGTAAAATTGTGAGCTAAAGAGCATAAATAAAGGGTGCTCCTTTTGGAGGCTTTTCCCAAGGGTACAAATGCCCTGAAATTAACTGCCCAACTTCCATTCGCATGTGGGAAGGTTGGGGGTTATAAAATACATTTCACTTCAGCTACTAGAATGGGCCTTACCTCGTGGTAGGGGCAGGCAAAAATAACCAGACTGTTAAAAAAAATTCCAAAATCATATTTAAAAAACCCTTAAAATCAAATCATTTGAGGTATTTAGCACATTACATTTTTCCAAGGTTGTTAATACAATTATAACCAGTTCTGAAGTCCATCTATCCTCAGCAAAATAAAAAAAGGCTGTTTTTTCATATATGGGCTTATTCACAATAATATTTGTTCAACACAGTTATAGGGGAAAAACAACAGAATTTCAAAACTCAGTACATTCAAAATAAATTCAATCAACCTTCAGTTCACAGAATAGTATTCAATCCAGTAATATATGAACTTAAAATCACAAAGTTATATCTTAAACAAAACAATGCAATAGAATACAGAGATTTTTTTATAAACCATTAGAGTCTGAAATGCCTTAGAATATAGCCTTTAGTCTCTTCAAAGTTCCTTGGGGTTTTTTTTTGTTTGTTTGTTTTTATTTATCCATTTAAATGTCTATTGTCCGAAGGTAGAGTAGTAAAGGCTAGGCTATGGGGTTCAAGGGATCCGTCCAGGGTCCCATAGCTGGGAAGCATCGGAGGCCAGACTTTAACTAGAGACCTCCCGTCTCTGGGCCTGGCTTCCAGTTCGCTGGGCCACCCATTTTCCTCCCCAAAGTTAAAGTTGAATCTTTGGGCTGAGTCTGCTCCCAGACAGGCAGGTAAAATCAATGAAATTGCCAGAAGAGTCAAAAATCCTTTTAAACAGCCCATTGCTTTTTAGGTTTCTGTTTGAAAAGTCTGTTTCTTCTCTCTAGTCTTTTCTCTCTTTCCCCTCTCTGATAGCCCTGTGGCCAATACCCCCAGCCACGTGGAGGCTTAGCCTAAGGGAAAATTGCCCGGTCTCCTTTCCCTCTGGTCTCTCCCCTCCGCCCACGTGGCCAATACTGTTACCAGCTGGTCGCAATGAGTCCTCAGCGATCTGCTCCAAGGATCTGGGTGATGAGCCGGCTGGGTCGGAAGCCAGATGGGTGAGAGACAGACTGCCGGGGTGGGTCGGGCTGGGAGCTGGAGCACAGCTCGGGCACCAGGTGAGAGGCCAGGAGCAGAAGCAGGAGCTGGAGAGGGCCGCAGGCAGGAGCTGATCAAGATGGTTTTCTAAAGAGCATCTCGGAGAACCTTGGCTTTAAAAAAAAATTCTCTAGGCTAAAAATTTTTTGAGAAGTTCTCATCCAATCTAGTGGTCGCCAACTGTAAAGATTAAAATTTAGGGGAGATGGGGAGACTGAGGCAGGTAGAAATTAGTTTCTCTCTGCAAGGAATATATATTTTTTAGAGGTTTATTAAAGGTTAAAGATTAAGAATATACAAGTAAGAAACATGTGCCTAGGCCAGAGGCCTAGACAAAATAACCTCACATCATGGAAGAGACGCCTCTGCTCCAAAAACGGAAGTCCAAAAAGGGCCGAGCCCTTCAAAAGCCTTTGCTTAAATATCTTCTCGATCTCGGCCCAGGTGAGATTACAAGGCATTCTGGGGAAGTGGAGCAAAGGCTCATGGGGATTGTAGTCCTGTATTCGAGTCTATTTTTTACAGTTGATACCTCAGAGTTGTTTTGATTTGCATCTCTCTGATTATAAGAGATTTAGAACATTTTTTCATGTGTTTATTAATAGTTTTGATTTCTTTAACTGAAAATTGCCTATTCATGTCCCTAGCCCATTTGTCAATTGGAGAATGGCTTGATTTTTTTTCTATAATTGGTTTAGCTCTTTATAAATTTTAGTAATTAGACCTTTGTCAGAGGTTTTTGTTATGAAGATTGTTTCCCAATTTGTTGCTTTCCTTCTAATTTTGGTTGCATTGGTTTTGGTTGTACAAAACCTTTTTACTTTGATGTAACGAAAATTATTGATTTTACATTTTGTGATTTTTTTCTAGCTTTTGCTTGGTTTTAAAATCTTTCCTTTCCCAAAGATCTGACATGGGATACTATTCTGTGTTTACCTAATTTGCTTATAGTTTCCTTCTTTATATTCAAGTCATTTATCCATTCTGAGTTTTATCTTAGTGTAGGGTGTGAGATGTTGATCCATACCTGATTTTTTGATATCCCCGGTTATCTCCTGTTATTTTTACATGTGGTTGAAGTCATTAATCTAAAACCTCAAATAAAGATTTGTTCATATTTTTGTTGCCTGTTTAGTAAAGGAAGAAAATATAATAGTCTCATACCTTTTGGAAAGATTTTTCAATAAGAGTTGAAACACAAGATTCTTTGAACTCACCTAGATTTGTCCTCAGAAGATTGCTTTGAAAACTTTCTTATTTCTTAGATCCTCTGGCTTGAGTTTAGACTTCAGTAGCATAACCTTTGAGAGCCTAGGGTCACCTCCTGTGAATCTTAAAAATTCTCAGACCCTACTTCAGAACACTTGGTTAAGACCATTCCCCATTTTAAACAATGAAGGGACTTAGATCAGGAATGTGAGAACTCTACTCCACTCATACTTAAGCATACTTTAGGGGAAGATAAAGTTGTAAACTCTTTACTGAACAATGAAAAGTACTTAACTCATACTTATAGTGAGGCAAAATCCCTTAAGCTAAGTCTATTTTTAGATCTAATACAAAAAGGTGCTAAGTATCTATGAAGGTCAGGCAACTTGCAAACTTGCAAGGGGAAAAGAGGTGTGAACTCACTCAGAAGTTTTAGTCTACCCAGAGAAGTTGAGAACTAAAGAAGGTGTGAATTAAGAATGGTCAGTCCTTTGGAAAAACGTCTACTGTGATTGGTAGATGTGAGAACATAGGGGAGGTGACATAGGAGAAAATTCTCTTTAAAAGGAGCTCAAAAGGGGTCTCGAGGGAGATTGAGCTTGCCAAAGCTGAACTGGTGGGTCTCTGAACACTAGAGTCTTGGTTGGACAAATCTTGTGGTGAGTTGATAAAAGACTGACTGATCTCTCTCTTAAGGCTGGCTTAAGCTGGTCTAGCCCTTTTCCTACTATTCCCTCTTACTCTCTTTCTCTCCCTTTTAATTCCTTCATTTGTATTAATAAAAATCTCCATAAAACCCAGCTGATTTGGGTATATTTAATATTTGGGAATTTTCCCATGGCGACCACTATATTTTTGATTTGAAACCATATTTCCGCGGTCACAATTTAAGGCAACCACTCTTTTAACTGTCACAGTTTATGCCAAACACTACTTTAATTGTTACACTCCAAACCTACTTGAGGGGAGATATGGGAGGAGGTTCAACAGAACCAATAAGAAGATACTCTGGGCAGCAGTTTTTCTTTATTCTGTGTTCTGATTTTTCCTGCTTTTTTTTCAACTCTGAGGCTTATTACCCATAAATCTTGTAAACTAAAATAAAAGCAGGAGGCTACTTTAAGTTATTTTTGGGAAAAAAAGTAGTTCAAGATACTCATGAATGGTAGCTTCCACTTTAGGAATTTTCTTAGTGGAATGCAAATATCCTTGGTATCCTTGCTAGCTTCTTATGGAGGGTGAGGAGAAATGATTCCTTTACATTCTTCAATGATATCCTCACTTTCAAAGTTTTGGGCCTTCATGGTCAATAATATGGATTAGTTTAACTTGACTATGATTATTTTTTTATGGGGAGGGGGTTGGGTATGATGAGAGAATAGTAATAGTGATGCCAGGAAAAAAAAAGAAAAAAAAGAGGTTAATTGAGTCATTTAGCAAAATGTGCAGAAGAGAACAGAAGGAAGTTCAAAGGGGGACACAGATAAGCAGGTTGGGTTTGAAATTGTGTTGAATTTATTATGTACTTTTAAAACTAAATGAAATAGCTTTTTGGTATCACATTGTTATTTTTTTCTGTTCTCTGTATATGAAAATGTTCCTATTGCTGTTTGTCAAGGTCAGAATAACAAAAAAATATTTTAAAAGTATCTTATTGTGGCAATATCCTCATTCTAATCTAGGTCATTTAATTTCACAAGAATAAAGTTTATCAACATTAAAACTTTTTTTCAACATTTTTTTAACAGTAAAAAGATTTTCTTTTTGAATCTGTAGCGTTTAATGAGAATCCTTTTGTTCATTTTAATCAGTTTACATTTTTATATATATTATGTCACTTGAGCCTCCACAGCTTAAAAAATTATTAGAAGAAGGTACTTGAGGTGTTATTAACCCCAAGTTATATATGAGGAAATTGAGGATTGAGATCATAAGCCCATATCCATAGTATGCATATTGTTTGAATTTGAACCTAGACCTATAAGATTGCAAGTCCAAGGTATATGGATACCTGTCACATTTCATTTTTTTCCTATTTGTTTACTTAACCATTTTAGCAGGATTTTAAATTGATGACAAATCAAAACACGTTCAATATGAAATAATTGTGGCAAAAAAATCCAAACTCAAACAATCCTCTTATTACTTATTACTAATCACTAAAGCAATTCAGTGACCTTTTAGTGAATTGTCAAATAAACAAGGTTCCTGTTCTGGAAGGTTCCATGCTTCTAAGAGCTGTTTTCATGGGCTTTTGTATTTATACCCACATCACACTTCCTAGTGTTATTGTCATTGTTTCAGGGTCATAGAATTTTAGGATAGAAAGGATTTCTGACAGATCATCTTCCTTCCCATGCCCTCCTCCTTCTATAGCTATGATTCATATGACTTCTGTATTTGATGCCATATGTTAGGGTGAAGGGGCTCTTCTGACCTGATCCCGTATCACTTAGTGGGGCAGGGAAGAACATAGACATTATTGACCTATGGCAGATAGTTTCATAGATTTTGAATTGGAAGGGAGTTTAGAGGCCATCTAGCCTATTCTTATTTTGCAGATGAAGAACTTGAGGCTCAGAGAAATTGATGACCTAGGTTTCTAAGGTAGTAAGACTGAGAATTGAACTTAGATACTCTTAGTCCAAATTCAACCCTCTTTCCATTGCACCATGATCTACTCTCATTTCAAACTTAGCCTTCTTTTCTCCAATACCAGGCTGTTGCTTACATATATGTACACACACACACACACACACACACACACACACACACACATATGTTCATATATAGAATGATTTTGTTAATTTGGAAAAACCAAGTTTTTGTGATTTTACTAAGACCCATAAAGCAGTTTGTGACAGGCACAAAACTTCTAGATATCTCTCCCACTTTTCTGGAACCCTCTAATGCTGGAAACTTATTTATTCCATGCTTCTTGGGAGGGGAGAATTCATTAGCTAGTACCTAGAATAGTGAAAGGAGGAGTGATGAGATTCTAGGTTCCTGAGAAGACTTGGAAGGTGGGAGTAAAAGATTCTGGCTTGGTAATTGTAGAGTATTTGTTACCTAGATGATCAAGGCTAATTAGCCCTGGCTAATAATATCTTTTCCCTGTATGACACTTAAATGGAGGAGAGAAAAAAAGGAAATAAGCATTTAAGTGCTTACTATGTGTTAGGCACCTTGTTAAAAAAGGAATTTTTGTATACAGAATTGGTTCTATTTCTTGCCTTTTATCAATAATGCCATAGAATCATTAGTCACCACTTCCTTCCTCCTCTCCAAGATTTCTTGTAGTCTTTGGGCTTGGATGTCAATATCTTTTTGTTTTCATTAAGATTGCTTTATCTTTATGATCACCTGAGCTCAAGGCCTTAAAAATTAATCCTTAGGCCCAATTATATGGCAATAAATATACCAATCTAGGCGATATGGACGAATATATACAAAAATATAAACTGCCTAGACTAACAGAAGAAGAAATAGAAGTCTTAAATAATCCCATATCAGAAAATGAAATCCAACAGGCCATTAAAGAACTCCCTAAGAAAAAATCCCCAGGTCCTGATGGATTCACAAGTGAATTCTATCAAACATTCAAAGAACAACTAATCCCAATACTATACAAACTATTTGACATAATAAGAAAAGAGGGAGTTCTACCAAATTCCTTTTATGACACAAACATGGTACTGATTCCAAAACCAGGCAGGTCAAAAACAGAAAGAAAATTATAGACCAATCTCCCTAATGAATATAGATGCAAAAATCTTAAATATGATACTAGCAAAAAGACTCCAGCAAGTGATCAGAAGGGTCATTCACAATGATCAAGTAGGATTTAAACCAGGGATGCAGGGCTGGTTCAATAATAGGAAAACCAGTCCACATAATTGACCATATCAACAAGCAAACCAACAAAAATCACATGATTATTTCAATAGACGCAGAAAAAGCCTTTGATAAAATGCAACACCCATTCCTATTAAAAACACTAGAAAGCATGGGAATAGAAGGGTCATTCCTAAAAATAATAAATAGTATATATCTAAAACCATCAGCTAAAACATCTGCAATGGGGATAAACTAGATTCATTCCCAATAAGATCAGGAGTGAAACAAGGATGCCCATTATCACCTCTATTATTTGACATTGTACTAGAAACACTGGCAGTAGCAATTAGAGAAGAAAAAGAAGTTGAAGGCATTAAAATAGGCAAGGAGGAGACCAAGTTATTGCTCTTTGTGGATTACATGATGGTCTACTTAAAGAATCCTAGAGATTCAACCAAAAAGGTAATCAAAATAACCAACAACTTTAGCAAAGTTGCAGGATACAAAATAAACCCACATAAGTCATCAGCATTTCTATATATTTCCAATACAGCTCAGCAGCAAGAACTAGAAAGAGAAATCCCATTCAAAATCACCTTAGACAAAATAAAATACCTAGGAATCTCTCTGGAGACAAACACAGGAAATATATGAACACATCTACAAAACATTCTCCATACAACTAAAACTAGACTTGAGCAATTGGAAAAACATTAACTGCTCATGGGTAGGTCGAGTCAATATAATAAAAATGAACATCCTACCCAAACTCATCTATCTATTTAGTGCCATACCCATAGAACTTCCAAAAAATTTCTTTACTGATTTAGAAAAAACCATAACAAAGTTCATTTGGAAGAATAAAGGATCACGTATATCCAGGGAAATAATTAAAAAAAAAATACAAAGGAAGGGGGCCTTGTATTCCCAGATCTCAAGCTATATTACAAAGGAGCAGTCATCAAAACAATTTGGTACTGGCTAAGAGACAGAAAGGAGGATCAGTGGAATAGACTGGGGGCAAGCGACCTCAGCAAGACAGTATATGATAAACCCAAAGATCCCAGCTTTTGGGACAAAAATCCACTATTTGATAAAAACTGCTGGGAAAATTGGTAGATACTGTGGGAGAGATTAGGTTTGGATCAACACCTCACACCCTACACCAAGATAAATTCAAAATTGGTGAATGACTTGAACATAAAGAAGGAAACTATAAGTAAATTAGGCGAACACAGAATAGTATCACATGTCAGACCTCTGGGAAGGGAAAGACTTTAAAACCAAGCAAGACTTAGAAAGAGTCACAAAATGTAAAATAAATAATTTTGACTACATCAAATTAAAAAGCTTTTGTACAAACAAAACCAATGTAACTAAAATCAGAAGGGAAGCAACAAATTGGGAAACAATCTTCATAAAAACCTCTGACAAAGGTTTAATTACTCAAATTTACAAAGAGCTAAATCAGTTGTACAAAAAATCAAGCCATTCTCCAGTTGATAAATGGGCAAGGGACATGAATAGACAGTTTTCAGATAAAGAAATCAAAACTATTAATAAACACATGAAAAAGTGTTCTAAATCTCTTAGAAAGATGCAAGTCAAAACAACTCTGAGGTATCACCTCATACCTAGCAGATTGGCTAACATGACAGCAAAGAAAGTAATGAATGCTGGAGGGGATGTGGCAAAGTAGGGACATTAATTCATTGCTGGTGGAGTTGTGAATTGATCCAACCATTGTGGAGGGCAATTTGGAACTATGCCGAAAGGGTGCTAAAAGACTGTCTGCCCTTTGATCCAGCCATAGCACTGCTGGGTCTGTATCCCAAAAAGACAGTAAGGAAAAAGACTTGTACAAGAATATTCATAGCATCGCTCTTTGTGGTGGCCAAAAATTGGAAAATGAGGGGATGCCCTTCAATTGGAGAATGGCTGAACAAATTGTGGTATATGTTGGTGATGGAATACTATTGTGCTCAAAGGAATAATAAAGTGGAGGAATTCCATGGAGACTGGAACAACCTCCAGGAAGTGATGCAGAGTGAAAGGAGCAGAACCAGGAGAACATTATACACAGAGACTGATACACTGTGGTACAATCGAATGTAATGGAATTCTCCATTAGTGTCAGTGCAATGTTCTTGAACAATCTCCAGGGATCTAGAAGAAAAAACACTATCCACAAGCAGAGGACAAACTGTGGGAGTAAAAACACTGAGGAAAAGCAACTACTTGACTACAGGCGTTGAGGGGACATGTTTGAGGAGAGACTCTAAATGAACACTCTAATGCAAATACCAACAACATGCAAATGGGTTTGAATCAAGAACACATGTGATACCCAGTGGAATCGTGCGTCGGCTAGGGGAGAGTTGGGGGGGGAAGAAAATGATCTTTGTCTCCAATGAATAATGTTTGGAAATGACCAAATGAAATAGTGTTAAAAAAATAAAATAAAAAAAAAGAAAAAGAAGTAGGGGTGCTCAAAGGGTTATAAAACTTTGCATAGCTTTGATCTGGTAATACCACTACTGGGTCGGTATCCAAAAGAGATATGAAGGAAAAGGACCTACTGGTACAAAAATATTTATAGCTGCACCCTTTGTGGTGGCAAAGAATTGGAAACTGAGGGAATGACCATCAATTGGAGAATGGCTGAATATATTGTGGTACGTGTTGTGATGGAATAATATTGTGCTATAAGAAATGATAAGTTGACCAAATAAAATAATGTTTTAAATCTTAAAAAAAAAAGAAAAGACATGATAAGTAATATCATTTCAGAAAAAGCTGGAAAGAGCTACATGAACTGATGCAGAGTGAAATAAGCAGAACTGGTAGAACACTTGTTCACAATAACAGCATTATTGGACGATGATTATCTGTGAAAACTTGGTTACTCTCAGCAGTGCAATGATCTGGGACAATCCTGAAAGACTTCTGATGGGGAATGTGATACTCCTCCAGAGAAAGAACTGTTAGAGTTGACTTTCATATAGTTTATCTTTGGTTTTATTTTGGGGTTTTGGTTTTGTACGACTTTGCTCTTATAACAGTGACCAATGTGGAAGTGTGTTTTGCATGACAATAAAAATAAAAATTTAATAAAAAGCTAAAAAAAAAAATTAATCCTTAGGGAAAAGGAAGATAAAACCCAGAAAAAGACATGAAATTCTGGAATATCAGGTTCTGATTATCATTTGGCCTACTATTCTACTGAGTGAATTTTTTTAAGAAGTCTCTTTATCTTCAGGTTCATTGTGTATAAAAATGGAAGAAGTGATATCCCAAACTCACAGTATGCTGTAAAAAAGTATTTTGTAGCATTTTAATTGATGTTTGCAACTTATTACTTTGAGGCAAGGGGATGGGATATTTTTTCTTAAAAACATTTTTTAAAGAATATCTTTTGCTTTTTATACCAATGTGTCCTTCCTTAAGAATCTTCCTTTGGTAGGAAAAAAAATACAATTGAACAAGAAAGACCAACTTAATTGTGGTTGTTAATATTCTGCATCCCTCAAGAGGAGGATGTTTTTTATCTCTAATATTTTTCTGGAACTAGGATTGGTAATTGCATTTGATTTGAGTTTAATTTTAATCTTTAGTTGTTTTAATTTTGCTTTTAAATTATTGTTTTTATTTGTGTTATTATTGCATATACCTTCTTTTGCTTTTTTTTAAATGCAGAAGTTTGTACAAGTTCAAAGGAGGATATTTTTTCATTCCTTTGATACTAAAATGCATCTTTGTTTTAAAGTATCTTTAACAAAGCTTTGCAAAAGGAATATTCTTTAAGTTACATGTTAGAAGATTTTTTGTCTCTGTTCTTATATATTACTAAAATAGTTGTTTAATTATGAGATCAGAAAACTATTTGTCCAGACCATCCGTTATGAAGAATTCCTATTAGAAGATGTCATTCAGCTTTTATTTGAAGAACTCTTCTTCAGATAAGACCTACTTATCTCTTCAGGCATCATAGTTCACTTTTAAATAGACATAATTAAGAAATTTGTTTCCTTACATTGTAATAAGAGGTATTTCTCAGATTGGATTGCCTTTTGTAATTATCAGAGCAACTTTAATGACCCCCAAACTTTGCTCAGAAATAGAGGTCCATCCTTTTAGTAACAATATTCTTCCAGAGTAATATAGTTATTTGCATTAGAACATAATTATTGTATCTGAGGAATTAAAAATGAATGTTTCTTAGGGTATCTGGTAGTCATAAACAGACTACAACAACTCCTATGAGTAAAACCCCCAAATATAGGATATTTTCAAGGATAGAGATATATAATCAAAAAAAGAAGGTATAGGCTAGAAATATAGTGAGAGAGAAACCAGTGGACAGTCAGGCCCCGTGTTCTATACTGGTGCTCTTTTGATGTTTGGAGAAAGGAGAAAGAAACTCTTTGTGTGTGGTAGAATTCTGCCCTGTATGTGTGGTAGATGGAACAGATTTATAAAAAGAGATGGACAAGAATGGCACAGAATATGAAGAAATTGATGGGGTTTGAATTGCATCATTGGAGGAAATATCCAAAATTAATGAGGTCACAGATTCATTTTTGAGTATTGAAGTTCTAGTTATTTCAGAGTCCAAAGAGAACAAGTCTACTCTAAACTCTTTTTCATGTGGTAGCCCTTCAAATATTTATCAAATATCAAATATGAAAAGAACTATCAATAACCCTATATCTTCTCTTTAGGCTAAATATTCTCAGTTCTCTCAATGGACAGCTTTCATAAAGCATAATCTCTTTAGGCCTTTTACTGTTATGGACCTTATTTATATAGTCCATGAGTTGAATTTTTTTTGCCCAAACAAATCTCTTTAACTGTATCCATGATAGGTTGATCATCCTGCTGTATGTGTACATTTCTGGATCAGGGGAGCTTAAGTTGGCAGCAGTAATGTTGTATTTGGACTTTGCCTTTTGTTAATACCAGTAACTTTTGCCTCCCTATTCCATTTCCCCCATCTTTTCCTTTTTCCTCCTTAATAATTCAGTGGATCTATATAATCACATAGAGGGAAAGCAATGTAGGTACTATAATGGAGGGATTTGGAGAAGAGATGGTGATGATAGGTAGAAAGAGGGAATGGGGTTGAGAGGGTGAAGAGATCCTTCCTCTCTTCCCTTCCTTTTGGGGGGAGATAAGCCAAATCCTGTCTCCTTGAAAGGGGAATATGTCTCCCTTGAGAATGTTTTCTGGGAGATGGAGGACAGGACACTAGAGAGGGAATGCCTCAGTGAGATGACAAGATGCCCCCTTCAGAGGAGCACAGGGCTCCTGAGGTTCAATCTATCCCCGAGAGACAAGATGATTTCTTATGCCTCTGCTTCCCCTAGGGACACTTAACTGTCAATCCCTTTCAGGGTCTTGGGACTACTCAACTGTCAAGGAAATATGTCAGTTCCTTGGTTCAGGCAATCTTAAATCACTGGGATTTAGAAGTCAGCCCCTTTTTGGGGAGAGGTGTGACCCTCCCCGAATCTTCAATCCCCTTAATTATGTTGTTTAGAGATTGGCCCAGATCTAAATCTTAAATATCAAGTAATTTATTGGGGTTCAAGCCGGGAAGGGGTGGCAGTTATGTCAGGTAGGAAAGAAGGTAAGCACGGAAGGCCCTACACATTGTCCCCTCTAGCAGGTTGGCCCTCCAGAGTCTGAGGGTTCAAGGCTTCTCAGTCTTGACCCCTCTTCTTGCCAACTGGTTTTTAGTCTCTACTCTCAGGCTAACAAAATCTGAGTTCAGGGACAGTTAAGGGAGAGAGACAGAGAGAAATCCTTGGAAGGGATCTGTGGATGACTCCCTTCAAAAGTCCCAATTCACAATCCCACTGAGGACTTTATTTAGACTGCTGTCATGGAGAGTTTGATTGGAGGTACTCAGGGGTTCTGAAGGGACATTAGATCTCCCAAGAAATAGTCTTCTTCCCAGCCTAGGGAATCCACCTCCCTCCTCTGACTCCCAGCTAGAAGTGAAGTTGCCTGTTAGATCCTCAAGCTTCTGATTCTCTCCTAGAATTCTCATTTTTTTTTCTTCTTGCTCCTCCCCCCACTCTTTCTTCAGCTAGTCTCTGTCCTACATGTGGAAGGTCTCTTATCTTACAGTACACCTCATCCTGTGAGATTGTTGTCCATCTTCTATTGCCTCAGTGAACAGATTGCTTATTTATTCTTAAAACTTCTTAATCTCTGGGTAGAATTAGAAAAAGCTCTTCAGGGAGAAATTGGTTAGAAAATGCCAAATCATGGACAAATCACCAAGATGATTCTGATTTAATATTTATTTCTGAAGTATCAAATGAGTCAACTTTGCTACCTAGTTCATTGAAAGGAAAAAGAAAATTGTAAATCATAGCTGAAAGGGACATAAAATGAGAAAAAATAAGAGACTTCAAATTATTTTAGTTGTACATTAAATATTGCCCTTCATAGGATGATAGAATTAGAATTGGAAAGAACCTTAGAGACTATTGTGTGGAGTGGAATTCTGGAGAGACTCATACGTAATCCCAGAAATCACTCTAATGAGCAGACAGGAGACTTGATAAGATGCTGGCAGAGAAAAACTGCTTTATTTAGAGTAAACTGGGGGAAGGGGGAGGGGAAGAGAAGGAAAAGAGATTCTGCCCACACTAGCAGCTTGCTTGGGGCAAAAATGTCCTCTCTTCTTCTAGGTACAATCACAGACTTTTATAAAAGTCCTGACACAAGATTCTTCTTCTCCTCTCTGTCTAATCCCACAGAAAGGGAAAGGGGCCATGATGTTTACAGTCTTGAGTGAGTGATTTTCAACATTAGGTACCCCTAAAGACCTCCATGATCCAGAAAAATCTGTGACTATTATGGGGTTCTTAGTCTGGGGACTATAATGATACTTTTGAAACTCACTGTACTTTCCCTCATTCAGTTTATCTTATAGTTGGCTTTCTTCCCAGGGTACAGATAAACTCTTCTCAAGGTTTTTGAAAATAGGTCAGGAAAACCAGAAGTTTTAGGGGGTGGGGATTGGGGGTAGGGGCAGACAGTTTTAGTCTAAGGAATAGTAATACTAACGTCTTGAGAATTGGGGTTACAAGTTAAATGACTACTCTGAGAATTACACGCTGAATCTCATCCCACACACTATGTAGGGCAACCCATACTTAAACAGGAATCCTCTCTCTGCTGTGTGCTGCCTGACTGTAGTTATCCATCTTTCATTTGAAAGGAACCCACTTTCAGTTGAGGTTGACAGCTTTAATTTTGAAGAAGTTCTTCATCATATCAAGACTATATTTGCTTCTCTGCAATTTCTACTCACTGCTTCCTAGTTTTACATTTTAGAAACAAAGACAGCCTTTAAAATAAATGAAGGTAGTTCTTCTGTCCAAGTCTTCTCCAGGCTAAATACTCCCAAGTTCCTTCTGCTGATTCTCATGTAGTAAGAATTAGTAAACAAGCATTTATGAATCTACTACTTGCCAGGCCATGAGGATTCTTGACCTCAAAGAGATCATTCATTGGATTATAGGAATAGAGAGATAAGGGATAAGGGAAAATGTAAGGGAGAGAGAGAGAGGAAAATTTAGCCATGAATCCTGGAAAAGATTCTAGAAGGAGAAGGCACTGCAGAGGGTAGAGGTTTGGGAGTTAACTGAAGATTTCACAGGTTTTCCTGTCCCTGAGCTGGAAGGGAGAACAGCTGCTCCATCAACTACTGTGACCTGATCAGTTTGTTGAGAAACTTGGAGGTTCTTGTCTTTGGAAGATACCTAGTAGATTATGTGGTTTTCCCTGCAGTGCTGTGTCAATTTGGCTGGGTAATCCAAAGATTTTAACATCTGGGTCTTTGGGGTTTTTACCCAAGAAACCAACCCCAGGCTTGGTGAAGGACTCATCCACCCACCTGTGAGTCCATTCTCAATAGCCTGTTTAGAGACAATTAAGGTTAGTTGATTAACAATCTGGGATACTTAGTCTAGATAGTCAGATAGTTTTTGGGTTTAGATGAGAACTAAATGAGCTGGTAGGAAGGTTTTGGAAGATCAGAAGAGCTCTCATGAGAGAGGCGTAGAAGTTGGGTGGAGATATAGCTCTGTAGAATTAGGGACATTTTGGATTTTGACTATCAGTTCCCTAAACATAAGTTGTAAAATAAACTTAACTGTTGTGTCTCAAGGGTTTTGTGCTTCATTGGCCCTGGGAAGGTCCTTAAGTGTTTTTTTTTTTAACCATCAATCCATCTGGGTCCTTCTCTATATACATATCTCCTTTTGGAGGACCATTTCTTTTTCAGGATTACATTCTGTCAGATCTCAGTACCCTTTCCAATCCTTATTCTCTAAGATTCTATCATAGATTCTCTTCTATTGTCTTTACCCATTTTCCCTTGGCAACTTTTTTGGCTTCCATGAGCTTAATTATAATTACTAAGCAAAAGTGACTCACAGATTTAAACAGCTATCCCTATGCTTCAGTATCATATTGCCAATTGTCCAATGGATATTTCACATTGGATATTTTAGAGATATCTCAAAACTAAACAAACTTGCTATTCCTTTAAGAAACATTTTTATTAATGACTTTTTTTCCCTATCACCTAGATTTTTCTCTGAATCTGTTCCCTGCCTGTCTTCCTGAGAAAAATATAATACATGGTTAAAAGATTTTAACACTGTGATTGGTGAGGACATTGGCACATAGGAAACTAATAATGAAGGCTATAAGGCATATGTAATTGAGTCAAACTGAAGAGTGTTGAAATAAAGTGAATTGTATAGAAATTTAGTAGAATAGGGAGAGAAATTGGAGAGATAGAGATAGTGTGCTCATTAGAGGATATGAAATTTAAGCTTAACTGGTGGAGGCTAGGTAAGATTTGGTTTATGTTGAATGAAAGAACATATACCACTATGGAGGAACTACAAAAGTGAAAGTATAGTGCTTAATGTTTGTTGAATTTGATTGAATCTGAGATTGCCTGTCAGTTTGTTTTAAATTTTTGGAATAAAATAAAAGTAATTTTCTCCTATAGTGGGTGGTAAGAACTTTTTTCATTTACTAATATTTTATTTTTTAACTCAATTACATGAAAAACAGTTTCTTTAGCTTTCATTTTCTTTATGTTTGAGTCAAACTCTCACTCCCCAAGCAATGTGATATAGATTTTACATGTGTAATAGTGTAAAACAGCTTTCCATTTTAGTCCTTTTGTGAAAGAGAATTTAATGAATGGAAGAAAAGTAAGGTGAAATATAGTATGTTTCAGTATGCATTAAACTCCATCAGCTCATTCCCTAGAGCCAGATAGTTTTTATCATAATCTTGGATCACTGTATTCCTAGGAATAGCTGAATCATTCATAAATGTTAATCATATAATATTGCTGTTACTGGGTACAGTGTTCTAGTTTTGCTACCTTCACTTTGTATCAGTTCATATAGGTGTTTCCATTCAGGGAAGAAATTTTTAAAAAAAGCTTTATTGATGATTTTATGCTGATCCTTTTTGGAGATAGTGCTGGTTTTATTTTCCTGCTTCTCCTTCTAATCAAGCCTTTTCCTGATACAGAGAAACAATTGAGCCACACCAGCAGTCAAGTGAGACTATAGATTTAACATTTGTAGGATTCAAGCTCTTGGCCCAGGGGAGAGGAGTGAGTTTCTGGATCTGATGAAGTGGAATTGAAAAAGGCAGGTCTGCTTTAAGAATAACTATTGGGGGTAAGAGAAAGAAAGGAGTATTCTATTCCTCTCCTCTGTGTCCCCAAGTAAAACGTCTCCCTCTGAGAGACTTTATCTTCCTATTCTTTGAATGTGGCATAGTTGCTTTGCTTGATAGTTATTAAATTTAAATTAAATGCTTGGGGAATCCTGGCAAATAGTTTGCCTTTTGGAAAAAGTAAGACTGGAAACAGGATTTGTAAATGTTGACTTGTACTGACTGGGGGCTTAATGTGTGTTTGAGTGAATGAAACGAATACTGGCAGTTTTTTGTCTTTATTACCAAAATCCTATAGTGCATTAGGTATTGATTCCAATAAAACTTCCAGTCTTGCCTCAGCGTTCTAGATTACTTAATATTTTCTGAATATATTAATTCAGTTGAGTTTCTGTTCCATTCCAAAGAAGCATGATTCAAAAGACCTTTGAGAAAGTGGCTTTTTCAGGCAATGACAAATTCTTAACAGTTTCATAGAAGGGACAAGAACTATTGTATTTATGTATTTTTTATTCCTAAGGCCCTTCACAGTATCTGGCATATGGTAAGTGCTTGATGAATGTTAAAGAGAACTCCTGCAACTTAGTGCAATCACTTTAAAAAAATTTTTCTTTTATTCTAAACTTAACATAGCAATGAAATGATTCTTCAAAGTAGAACAGAAAAAAAATTTTTTTACATAAAACCTCAGTTTTCTATTGTTATACACCTTGCTTTACAAAGTCTTTTCTTTTAAATTAAAAAATCCATACATTCTTAGTATCTATTCTAAAAGAAGAATGGCAAGGGCTTGGCAAAGGACATTAAGCGACTCAACAATAAGTGCAATAAGTAACTTGACAATAAGTGACTTGTCCAGGGTCACACACAGTCTGAGGTCAGATTGGAACTCAGATTCTCCCAATTTCAAGTCTGGTGCTACCTAGCTGTCATTCACTTTGTTTTACTTCTAACCAAATAATTGATTTTACATTTAATTTTCAAAGGTGCCCCATTTGGTTTTATTGCCTTTTGAGTGCCATCTCTTTTTATATGTAATGGTAGAAATTTTAGGCTTTCTGGGAGAGGTTATAATATTGTAATGGTTAAAGTGTGGCTACAGGATTTATGTAATATTGAACAATGGCCACCAAGGAATTTTCTTATGAAATTCCTAAAATGAAACACTCAAGTCAGAATGAAGTTTATGGAGGTTTAATCACACTGGGAGTAGGGAAAAGGATAGGGAGAGAAGGAGAGAAGAGAAAAGGGAAAGGGGCTACTCAACCTCTGACCAAGGCAGGGGGAGTTTTAGGCCCAAAGGCCCAGGTGGAAAGAATCAGTCCTTAACTCACGTGACAGATCTGAAGGAAAGCTGTCTGCGGGCGTCCTCTCTGTCCAAGCTCCTAACACCAACTCCCATCTCGCTCTCTCCACAGGAAGTGAGCGAATTCCAGAGGCTGTCCCTACCTCACTTCCTGTGTCTCACAAAATCCAATGGTTGGCTCTAGCTTGGCTTAGGACAGCCCAGGTGGGCAGTTAGTTATTTCTGATTTGTCATTGACTAGCACATGCCCGTGTAGTGTGGGTGTGCACAATTTTTGGGTGCTAGACCAAGATGGAGACTTTTAAAATTCACATATATAAGTAATGTGGATCATAGAGTTGAGTTAAAGGGGTTCCTTACCAGTCATATGGCTTATTCCTCTTTTTATGGATGAAGAAACTGAGGCTAAGGAGTAAAGTCCAAGGTTATGAGGGAGTGAGTAGGAGAACTGTGATAACATGACTCCAAATGTATGGTTCTTTCCATTAGGACAAAACTATCAACCCTTTGTAACCTAAGAGCTTGATTTGTGATATTTGCATGAATTGTAAATTTGTATTAATGAGAATGTAATGATAAAAATCTATAATTAGATTGTTAAGTGTTTTCTTCATGTTGGGATTAGATAGCAATTATCTTCTGGTTTTCCTTATGCTTTTGTAGTTGACCCAAAGGGGTAAAAAAAAGTGTCTAAAGTCCAAATTACCTAGATAAACTAATGAATTTTCCTTCCAAAATGAAGAGGAAAAGGATAGTGAGATTGCTCCCTTCCTTTGCTCATGCCTGGGACATCAAAATGTGATATTGGGTAATAAGTTACCTAAGTTTGTCCTTTTGTGAAATGGGTGATAATGCAGGCTATAACTTCACAGGATTGTTCTGAACAAAGCATTTTGTAAGCCTTCAAGTGAAACATAAATGTGAGTTGTTTTTGTTTCATTTCAAAACTGTACATGTGATTTCTGGCAATAATGGATATTAGTGTTAGCAAAATTTCACTGCAGCAAAATATCAGGACCCTATGTAGTAGTTGTTAAAGATAATTTTATCTGTTTTCCCAAGATAGATTTTGAAGCTTGGAAATTAGTTGGTGCATTTTTTAAGCAGTGGAAAAATTGCTTCTTACAAATGAATGTTACTAAAACTAGGCATTGTCTCCTTTTCTCACTTAGGTATGGACTCAGCAAGATCGCCAGAGTATTCTTACTACTTTATCACAGCTACTTCTGGATAAAGAATGTACTGTCTTAATTGGTCGTCAACTTCGACCTATTGTCTTGGATTTGCTGGAAAGGAACCGTGAAGCCATCCAGGCTGGAGGTCAGATCAACCATGATCTACATGAAAGGCTATGTGTGGCCATGAGCAAGCTTATCAGTAGCCATCCTGATGTCCTTCCGTGAGTAACCCTTTTTGTTCTACATGTTTTTGTTTGTGATGATTGGAACCATTTCTTCCTGAAGGGGAAGAGTTTTGCTGAAAAAGAGGGAATAAAAATATTGAAAAGGGAATAATGCTTATAACTTTTAATTGAAAATTAAACAATACCAGATTCTTTTTATTTTGGTTTTGAGGAAAGTATGGCTTATAAAATACCCCAGGATAGGTCATGTCTACTCTCAGAACTTAAACTCTGAATTCTTCTCCTTAGTCCTTTTTCTCCTCTTGTAGTCTTTGTCTCTCATCCTTGTACCTGAACCTTAGAACAGTGATGGTGAGCCTATGGCACAGTTGCCAAAGATGGCACACAGAACACTCTGTGGGCATGGGGCCACCCTTCCTCCCCACCCCCCACCTGCAGAGGTTGTTACTAAAAAGGCAGAGGGACTTGGGTGGAGCTGCTCCTTTCCCCTCTCCACAATGCCTCATGACATTTTTTCAGATTCCCCGCCCCTCTGCCTAGCCACCCAATAGGAGTACACAGGGGGTAAGGTGGGTTCTCACAGGTGGCAGAGTTGGAAGGGAGCAGAGCTCTTGGGTCACTTCCCTATCCCTCTCTACAGTTGCTGTGGACATTCCTCATTTCATTTGCTCCTCCCTGCAGCAGCCCATAGGGAGTTCTTTCTCCCTCCCCTGTTTGGGGTAAAAGGGAAGGGGTATGTCTGGCACTTAGTCTCTGATGGGGGACAGGCTTGGCACTCAGTCCAGTGGGTGGGATGGGGGTGGTCTTATTTGTTTGTTTGGAGTTTTAACAGACAGTTATTGATATTTAACTAGTAAGAGTTTTTTCTCTTTTAAATTTTATTTTATCTTTTTATGAGACCATTGATTTGGGGGAGGGGGCACATGCAAGCATTTAATAAACCTCTGCTATGTACTAGGTGTGTGCTGGGGATATACAAATATAAAAAAGCGAAACTCCTTTTAATGGATTTTGCATTCTGTGACTTTATTCCTTGTCTCTTCTAGCTATCTGCCTTTCTCTTTTTAGTCTTGTTAAAAATGTTCCCTGATTTGAGATCCATCCTTTTAAAAATATCAGTCCTGTTTTGTTTGACTATTCAGGTATTTGGTATTGATTTGGACAGTGCTTGATTTACTCTATTCATCATGGCTAAAAAAGCAGCAAAGTAATGTTCAAATGGTTATGGAGAGGTTTATTTAATTACCCATTTTAAGCTTCACATAACCATATGAGGTATCATCCCTGTTTTATAGATGAGGAAACAATCTCAAGAGGGTTGAAATATTTTCCTACATCTAGTAAATACAGGAGCCAAGACTTGAACTCTTGTCTTCTAACTTCAAATTCCATCAGTATTCTTTCTATTATATTATCACTTGGGAATAGGTACTGAATTTGGATTTCATTGAAATAAGAAGTCTTAGATACAGAGACCAGGGAGGAAGGAGGAAGGGAACCAGCATTTATTAATCACTTACTATGTGCCAGGCCCTATGATGATTACTTTACAAATATTATGTACCAGGGCACAGCTAGGTGGCTCAGTGGATTGAGAACCAGGTCCAGGGATGGGAGGTCCTGGGTTCAAATGAGGCCTCAGGCACTTTCTAGCTGTGTGACCCTGGACAAGTCACTTGACCCCCATTGCCTAGCCCTTACCACTCTTCTGCCTTGCAACCAATACACAGTATTGAGATAAGGGTTTAAAACAAAACAAAACAAAACAACAAAACAAATATTATGTACCTTAGTGGAGAGTAAAGAAAATCCTAAGACCTAGGGAGCAGTAGAGAAGTACAGTAAAACATTGGGATGAAAAGTAAGGCAATAAGTGAGTGAGATCACTGCTCTCTGTTCCAAATTCTTACCTATAAGACAGACATAACAACTACCACAATAACATTTACATAGCACTTTAAGGTTTACAGAGTGTTTTACAAATATTATCTCATTTGATTCTTACAGCAATCCTGTGAGTTAGGCCCTACTTATGATCTCTGTTTTTACTAATGAGAAAACAGGAAGACAGGCTAAGTGATTTGCCTGGGGTCACAAAGCTAGAACATGTCTGCCTTTGGATTTGATCTTGAGTCTTTTTGACTCTAGGTTCAGTTCTTTATTCTTTGTGCCATATAACTGCCTTTAAGCAGAGTTTCTATGATGCTTTGCAATACTAATTCCTTATAGATCTTACTTTCCATTCATATCTTGATTTTCTGTTTTAAAAATATCTTTCTATTGTACATATGAACTCATGCATTATATATAAATTATCTTATTACACATAGAATGTCAACATTGCATTTACCTTGCATTGTATAATGCATATTCTTTAAGAAAAGGAGGAATAAGAAACAGTTCTGTTGGGAAACAGCTTATACATACCATAATTTTCTTGCACTATAGAAAATTATATTATAGATAACATTTTATAGTATTGTAATTTATTGAGATTATTTTCCTCCAAAGTTAATAAAATTCATTTGTTAATTATTTCTGTCCCTCACAATTGTGTTGTGAGGACATTTTAACCTATTTTATAGATAAGTATTTGTAACAGAGTGCAATGATTGAATTTATGTCTCCTTTTCATCCTGATTTTTTTCTACTTCTGTATTATACCTTAAGTCATAAGACTTTTCTTTGTTGGGGTGTATTCCCTTTCTTATGTCTTGGTTTTCAATACTAAGCATAGCTTATGTATATTATCAGACCATGAGGAATCAGATCCTCTTATTCTTGAGGATCTTCTTATCAGATCCTCTGGTCCCAGAGGACTGAATGTGATGTTGACTTATATATTTGGTTTTAAATACTCATCTCTTTTTTCCTTTTCTTTTGCTTTTTGGCTATTATCGTTGTTCTGTGTTTTATTGCTTCTATAGAGACCTATATTTGTTTTGGATAATACTCATGTTTATATTTTTTGCATTCTCTTGAAAGGTTTGCCCTGAGATATTTTAAAGGCACCTTCCCAGTTTTTCAGAGACTCTTCCTGGAAAGTTCAGATGCTAATCCTGTTCGCTTTGGGCGCCGGCGGATGAAATTGAGGGACCTGATGGAAGCAGCTTTCAAGTTTTTACAGCAAAATCAGTCTGCATTTCGGGAGCTTTGGGACTGGAGTGTGTGTGTTCCACTCCTTAGGAGCCATGACACTTTAGTTCGTTGGTATGTCGAGACTACTTTTCCAAAGCTGTCAAGAGATGAGAGCTGATAGATTTCTTTTTTTCAAAGATTCTTTGGGTTATTCTGTGCGAATTTCTGTTTGAAGGAATCATTCTGAATTTGTTATTTTTGACTTGTATTCATCTTTCCTTTCCTCAAGTTTATATAACTTCAAGGTAGGTAGGATTATGTGAATTGGAGATCAGGAACCCAGGTTGGAGTGAGACTATTTAGCTACTGGTACATATAGTCAAGGGGAGTTTATTGTGTCTCGATTTCTCAACCTGATAGCTCTTTCCCAAGATTAATTTTTTGAGGATATGAATAGTTTACGTATTATGGGAGATTTTTGTTTTCACTTAATCCTTAAATGAAAAAATTAAGTATTGAGCATGTGGTTTGTTTTGTTTCTTCCAGGTATACTGCAAATTGTCTTTCTTTGATTACGTCAATGAATGAGGAGCACAAATTATCCTTCCTAAAGAAGATCTTCAACAGTGAAGAACTGATACATTATAGGCTTAAGTAAGGAAAGACCTTAGGGCAGTGATGGTGAACCTATGGCACGGGTGCCAAAGATGGCATGCAGAGCACACTCTGTGGGCATATGACTACTCTTCCTCCCCACCCCCCAGCAGATTTCATTACTAGAAAGGCAGAGGGATTCAGGTGGAGTTGCTCCCCACCAGGCGTGAGGACATTTTTTCATATTTCCCCATCCCCCTCTGTCCAGTAGCCCAATGGAAGCACACAGAGGGTAATAAAGTAGGTGTCTCACAGGTGGAAGAGCTGGAGGGGAGCAGAGCTTGGGCCATTCCCCTCCCCCTCTCTACACTCGCTGAGAACCTTCCTCACTTTACCCAACTATCTGACCATTGGAAGCCTTTCCTTCCTCCCCTGTGTCAGGTAAAGTGGGGGGCAGGGTGAGCTTGGTACTTAGTGAGAGGATGGACAAGGCACTCGGTCTGGGGGTTGGTTGGGGGGAGGCCTGGCACTCTAACTTTAAGGCTTATTGTTGACCTCTAGTATGTTAACTCTACTTCTTAGGGACCTCATTAGTATAGCTATTCTTACTTTAAAATAACTAATGGACATCTTGGTTTTTTCTTAGATTGTTAGAAGAAGCACAACTACAAGATGTAGAGAAGGCCTTGGTTTTGGTCACTCCAGACACTGCTCTTTGGCAAAGGGAAAAAGAACCACCGCATACACAAGGCCACATTGTTTCTGGTGATCTTTCAGCCCATGTGACAGCAGTCTGTGGCGTGCTTCTTCCACGGCAGTACCTGGCACCCACTGAGCAGGTAGGCAGAGATAGTGATTGGAATCTCCCATATTAAAATATGTGACTTGCCTAAGACTGATTCTTCCTACCCTTGACTAATAAACATGTGACTGTTCCTACAAGCTGAAAAGGCTATGTCATTATGGTTTGGCAGATTGGAACTATCTGAAAAAAAGTAATCAGGGAAGGGATTAGACTTTCATTAATATGTTAGTCTTAAGAAGTCAGTATAGTAGGCATTATTTCAAGTTTGCAAATGAGCAAGTTGAGGCATGGTGACTTGTTAAAAGGCTATACATAGCTAGTCAGTAAAATGTCTAGAATCCTCAGTGCCTTGTACATAGGAACTTAGTAAATGTTTTTGGAATAGATTTGAACTTTGAGCCTTTTGATGTTCAGTAGCCCCTCTTTATTTGATAGAAATTTGATACCAATTTTCCCATAAGATTTTAGACTCCTTGGATAATTACTTGAAAAATCAGTGTCTGCTTATGTAGCCGATTTCCATTTGTTTATTTATTCATTCATTCACCCATTTATTTATTTATTTGTTTAATCATTCATTCACATTTATTCATTCGTCTATCCATCCATCCATCCATCCATCCATCCATCCATCCATCCATCCAATCTATCCATCTATTTATTTATTTGTTTATTTGTCTAAGCCCTTACTTTCCACCTTAGAATCAATACTGTGTTCTGATTCTAAGACAGAAGAGTGATAAGGGCTTGACAATGAGGGTTAAATGACTTGCCCAGGGTCATACAGCCAGGAAGTGGCTGAGGTCAGATTTAAACCTAGGACCTCCTATCTCTAGACCTGGCTCTCAAACCATGGAGCTCTCCAGCTGCCCCACATAGTTGATTTTTAAAATGAGAAAAGTATTGAGCAGAAGGCTAAATTGGGAATATCTTTGAACTGCCAAGGCTTACCTTCTTTATTGATGTCAGGAATTGACTGCTAAGAGAGCATTTTAGTTTCTTGACCTGACACTACTGTTAACCATTTTCTTTACAGGAAGGGATTAGATTTGAGAAATTATTTTGTGTTGAAATTAATTTCTGTATTTTCCTAGCTTCATTCCATAAAAATACATGGTAGCTTGAGTAGAGAAGTAAAAGAAAAAAAAAACAGAAAGCACTGAGGGCAGGAGAGAAACATTTTAAAATTCTGTACCCTCTTAAAGATTTTAAGTTTCTGAACAGATAGAAAACTTTTAGAATTAGTTTTATTGATTAATTTTTGTGTCACCTTTTTTTGGTCATCACAACTTTATATTTAAAGACATTTAGATTCTCTCATATTGTAGACTACATAAGGTATACAGATACTTCCACACCTATGCTTAGAAACAGACTTTTGAAGTTTTAAGGATTCAGCAGCATTATCTTATTGGCAGATATTTAAGAAAAGGCTAAATTCAGGGTGTTGGCTTTTTAGAATAAGCTAATAATCTTTGGGGGAAAATATTTTGTTTTTTAAAATAAATTTGTACGTTTTTTTTATACTTTTTTTGGTACTTTTATATGCAATTGCTGTCTTCAGTGCAGTAATAATAAGCATTCTTTATTTGAGCAGGAGGTCGTACCTCAGTCTTTTGTGCTGGTTGAGTCTGTCTCTAAAAATCTCCAGAGCCTGGCTTTGGCTGTTGCTTCTCAGAGTGCTGTGTTGCTAGAAGGACCAATAGGATGTGGGAAAACATCCTTAGTAGAGCATTTAGCTGCCATGACAGGAAGAAAGAAATCACCTCACATTCTAAAAGTCCAGCTTGGAGATCAAACTGACAGCAAGGTAAGAAATGGCAATTTTTTGGGGGGTCTGAAAACTGTGAAATACCGAGATTTTGATGTTTTACTTATCATTGAGCTTATCTAGAGAAGAGCTCAAGCTGTGCAAATGCAAAGTCTCTGCAGGTGATCCATGATGCTGTTTTGTAGTATGTGCTTAAATGCCTTGTTCTCTTTGCAGATGCTGTTAGGGATGTATCGCTGCACAGATGTTCCAGGGGAGTTTATATGGCAGCCAGGGACTTTGACACAGGCTGTCACCAAAGGTCACTGGATACTGCTGGAAGACATTGACTATGCTCCTTTAGATGTGGTAGGTAGCCTCTGCAGGATTTTCTATAGGAAATCTTTTATTTTTATCAGTACTGTTAATGTTAACAAAATTCTTTGTCTAGAAAGAATTTTTGAATGAATGAATAATATTGAGGAACCCAAATTCAGCATAAAGATTTAGAGTAAAAGCAAGTAGTTTGCACCATGTTGTTACAAGAAAATGACTGCTGGTCAACTAACTGATAGGAGTTGACTAAATGGAATTAGACTTTATCGCTTTGAGACTTTAATCATTGAGGAGGCAGTACAGAGTTAGGAGTCATTCAGAACTGGGTTATGCAGCTTTTATGTCTGATACATACTAGCTGTGTGATTTTGAACAAGTCACTTCACTTCTCACTTTCCCTGGTAATGTTCTAAGTCTCCTTAATGTGTGTATAGAATTTGCTCCCCAAGATTCTCTTACTCAGCATCCCATTTGCATGCTCATGCTGAATGTGAACACTGCATTCATATGTATGTAGGATAAAGTTTTGATGTTATCCCACCCCTCTCTTTTTTTCCCTGATGTGGAAGCTGGCTTTGAGCCAGGCAGGAGAATTTACTTGTGTGGTCTTACTCTTGTTAAATAATTAGGTTTTATACTTCTATTTCTTTTTTTATTTCTTCTACTTCAAGTAATTATTAATAAACTTAATAAAATTAATACTTGATATTAATTTAAATCTTACATTAAGTTGTGGGGCAAGTTCTGATTGACATTGATAGAAGGAGCCTGCTTATTAACTCCCTGAATCAATAATGCCACACCCCTGGTCTTTAAAACAAAACAAAAACAAAAGAAGGCCTGCCTAACCATTGTTAAGATTCTTCCCATGATATTTTGTATCTGATTCCTTTCCTTCAGTGATAAGTCTATAGTTATTTATTATATTTATGAACGGGTCAGGTAGAATTCACATCATCTGTGTTATAGATGATGAGAATTTAGGAAACTGAGGCAAAGAGGTTAAGTGACTGACTATGGGGGTCACCTATTAATTAAGTGTCTGAGGCAGGATTTGAATTTGGGTGTTCTTGTCTATAGGCCCATTGCTCTCTCCAGTATGCCACCTAGAGGTCGTTTAATACCCTAGCTATTCTAGTTTTTCAGTCAGTTGGTAGTGAAGGGGGTGTACTAAGGTGGTGGTAGCAGCAATATTGGAGATATTGAAGAGGTAGAAATGACTAGACTATAACTATATATAATCATACCATAACTAAATTTGAGAGGGAAGAGCCAAATATAGCAAAAAGTTTTATCTCGCCTTGTTAGAGACTTAGTAGGGAAATCAGAAAGAGGAGTGGGTTTGTGGGAAATTCTGGTGATGTCATGTAGGTAGTGGAACCTGTGACTAGGGAGTGGAGATTGTTAAAAGTATATATAATTTGGGTGGGGTAAGGAAAGTAATACAGAGAGAAAAACATATAAATATTGAATTTATTTAAAATAGAAAGGATGAAGGAAAGGGAAGTGGAAAAAGGTGAAATCTGAATTCTTTTACCCACTAAATAAACAATATTTGACTTACACTAGATTAAAACCTAAGTTATCTAAAGGCAAGTCCAACACGTGATTAGTATCTCACAAAGAGTCCTTTGTGAGCCAGAAACAGGAATCCCAGGTGTAATGTCCACAGATGGTCAAATAGATATTCCACTCTTCAATCACTGTCCAGCAGAAGACTGAAGAATGACTCCACACTACAGCCAGTAGATATTTAAAAAACCAGTATCTTAATGGATGGGTTTCAAGGTGATTCACACATACACCTGTCTCCTTCCTCTCTCACGTTCAGAGTGACAGTTAATCAATTGTCCCTAGGAATTCTGACCCAACCAGGCTCAGGAAGATTCTGATCTCAAGTCTCTGTCTATCATTCCTTGCAATCTTTATTTTCCTTTGCTATGGTCCCCCCTTTGCACAAATCCTAAATTGTGTTAAAAACACTATTTTGGCATTTGTGCACAAACTAACTTACTTACAGATTACCTAGACTAAAATATCTACCCAAAATAACAAACCACCTGCACTCAACTATCTTAACTTATCTAATACTATCCTATTCTAGGGATTTCATCAAGGAAAGAAAAAAAAGGGAGTTAAATAATGAACAAGTACAAATTTCAAAATACAGCTCAAACATATGCAAAAGCACAACAAACAACATTAAAAGCAAAAGATAAAAACAACTTCCATGTAAACATTAAACTCACAGATTCTACTCTTATCAACTAAAACAAAACATACTATTGTAATGCATAACTGCAAACTTAGAGAAAATTTTTTGAAAATTACAACAAACACAACATTTCATAAGTTTTACACAGAAATTAAACCAAAACATTAAACTCACTGTGATTGAGAGAAATGGGCAACAGACAGAAGAGATGAAATGCAAAAGAAGAAGAGCTTAAGAGAAACATGATGGAACCTTACAGACCCCAGTATGGGAAGGGAGAGATTCTATAGAAGGTTGGAAAGGAGGGGCAGTTGGCAAAAGCTGGATCTTCTGGACATACTTCTTGAAGTGGTCTGGTTCCTGTACCACTTCATTTCACTTCTCTCTGGCCAACCTAACCTCTCTGAAAAGAGGAAGGCTAAAGAGGTACTTGGCTGTTGTCTTCCTTGACCTGGCTGAATTGAAAGAGTCTTTGCCCAGTGAAGATCTCAACTGAATAAAAAAGACTTTTGAACTGAAGCCTTTTATCAGAGATAGGAGACTTATAGCTTAGGGAAACCCCTTTCCCTCCTGTTAATTTCCCTATCCTCTCTTTTCCAAAAAAGAGAATAAATTAGATCATTTACTATAAGAAGTTTTCTTTAACTTTATAGTAGAAGAGAGAATTTAAATATTCAAAAGGAAGATTGAGGTAGGGGCTGACTCACCATCTGGTAGGCTGCCTTAGCAGGGAGAACAGAAAGGAAGGTGTGTCTTGGAATTAAGTCCCCTTCTCCTCAACCTGCTTCTTGGGGTAACATCTATTCAGTCCCCATCTCTTAGTATTCCCCTCCAATACATCACTTTTGTAAACTACATGTAAAAATAGGTACATAAGTGATCTATTTACATAAATTTTATACATAGCACACACAATATTTACATGCATGCTAGACACATACACTTCATATGTACACATATGATACACACGTCACACAATACTATAATACAATTAATTCACAATCCTACTAATATACATACTATTTATATGTATTTACATATGTATTTATAATTTTGTGTGATGTTATTTGTGTTATATAATGTATGTTGGTTGTTATGTATGTTGTAAAACAAGTCAGTACCTTATCTTATCTTCTTTATCTTAAATTTTAATCTTTATCTAAACTAATTTAACTAAAGCCCTATCTTACTAAAATTCTCCTTTCTACTTATATATCTATACTAAACTAAGTATCTACCTAATTTTTGCTAGTAACTAATTTATAACTACTTATAACATTGTTAGTATCCTAACTATACCTTGTTTCACTCATTCACATAGTGACTCCATGTAACCTAACCATGTGTATGTATTTGTGTTTATGTTTTGCTATGTTGTTATTTTTGCTGTCATGTTGTTTTGCTAATGTTATTTTAGTGTTACTGTTTTTTTGTTAGTGTTTTGTTACTGTTGCATGTAATATACTTACCACTACTTTAGATTTTTCCTACTCTTTTTATCACATCTTGCTTGAATAATTCTTCTGCAATTCCATGGTAGTAAATATCTTTATGAATGGTTGTAAATATGTATTGTTATTTTGTGTTATAATAAATTACCCCAAATTTTAATTTATTAGTCCATTAATCCTGTGATCCTTTTCTTTGCAAGTTTCTCAAAATCTTTAAATTTATAAGTTTTCAATCTTTTAACAATCTTCATTAATTTCCTGTTTTCTCCTCTTCATCTGCATAGTCCTCTTCCATATGTCCTCTTCCACTAGAATGGTTCTCTCCTTACTGATCTTTCTGACTATAGACTCAATTTGACTGATGATTCTCACTTTCTACTATTTATTCTTCTTCACTTTCTTCCTGTTCAATAATTTGTACATTTTCATTAGTTCTACCATGTGCTAATTTTATATGTGAACAATGATACCATGAATCTTTACCCAAAACTTTTACTGAAAATGGAGATACTAACACAATGGTGTAAGGACCTAACCAACTCTTGTGTTGCTGATGTTTTAGCAAAATTTTTAACATATACCATATTTCCTGGTTCGAAATTATGGAGAGAATAATTCAGTGGACTAGTGTAAAGATTAAAATTTATGGAATATGGGGAGACTGAGGCAGGTAGAAATTAGTTTCTCTCTGCAAGGAGTATTATATTTTTTAGAGGTTTATTAAGGGTTAAAGATTAAGAATATACAAGTAAGAAACATGTGCATAGGCCAGAGGCCTAGACAAAATAATCTCACATCATGGAAGAGACGCCTCTGCTCCAAAACGGAAGTCCAAAAAAAAGCCAAGACCCCTTTCAAAGCCTTTGAATCAACTCAAATACCTTCTCGATCTCGGCCCAGGTGAGATTACAAGGCATTCTGGGGAAGTGGAGCAAAGGCTCATGGGGATTGTAGTCCTGTGTTCGAGTCTATTTTTTACACTAGCTTGGATCAGTACTCTCATATCATATAATTCTTTGAGTCATTGTTGTAAAGCACTTAAGTAAGAAGCATGTTGACAATCTCCTCCTAATAGATTGTCTTACAAATCTTTGCCTATAGTGGAGCATGTCCAAAGAGCATTTCATAAGATGATACATGTAAATCTACTCTTGGTCTTGTACGTAGACATAACAAAGCTATAGGAAGAATGTCTGGCCATTTGAGATAAGTTTCAGCAGAGATCTTCCCCACTAATATAGTCTTGAGTTCTCTATTTACATGCTCCACATGATCTGAACTTTGTGGGTGATAAGGAACATGATATTTGGGTGTTATTTCTGGATTCTCATAGACTCTTTTCAGGATATACTAGGTGAAATGAGATCACTTATCAGAGTCTATGGTAAGTGGTACTCCAAATCTAGGAATAATTTCCTTAATCAACACTTTTACCACAAAGCTAGTTGTATTTGTATTTGATGAAAATGCTTCAGGCCACTTAGTTAATGTCTATAATTAAGTTGTATCTTCCAGCTTTTGGCATGCTGATATAATCAATCTGCAGACTCTCAAATGGACAATATTTAGGTCTACCACCTAAACCTTTCTGTCTGAATGCCCCTTGATTGAATTTTTGGCAAACAGAATAGCTTGTACAGATCTTTTTTTTTTTTTAAACCCTTACCTTCCATCTTGGAGTCAGTACTGTGTTTTGGCTCCAGGGCAGAAGAGTGGTAAGGGCTAGGCAATGGAGGTCAAGTGACTTGCCCAGGGTCACACAGCTGGGAAGACCTCCCGTCTCTAGGGCTAGCTCTCAATCCACTGAGCTACCCAGCTGCCCCTTGTACAGATCTTATTAGCCTACAGTACTTATTCCAGGAGCTACGCAATGCCTCTTTACAGAGTCAATTACAGCTTGAGTACCAAAATGACCTTTTGTGTGGATGGCTTCATACCAATAGGTATATAAGTATTTTGGTAACAGTGGTTTTCCAGTGTCTGTAACCCATATTCAATGTTCTTTCCTTGCTCCCAACTTCTCCTTCCACTTTTGAATTTCTGAGTCTACAGAAACTTTTTTTAGATCATCAGATTCAATAGTTGACAAATTCATTACATACAATGGAGCATTCCTGGCAGCAAATTTTTCAGTTATATCAGCTCTGTGATTTCCTTTAGAGACTGAATCTCTGCCATAAGTATGACTTCTACAATGGATCACTGCTAGCTATTTAGGGTTTTGGATAACATCCAACAATTCAGTTTATTATTTCTACATGAGCAATTGGTTTTTCCAATTCAGTAATAAAACCTCGTTTTCAAATCTGTTCTTTAGCATGACATGTAGAAAATGCATAACGAGAGTCTGTATAAATATTTGCACTTTTACCATAAGCTAGCAGACATACTTGCTTCAAAGTGACTAACTCTGCCCCTTGAGCACTAAGGTTAATGATCCATACCACAGTGTCTCAAATTCTGTGACAACTGCAGCACCTGTGCATCTAATTCCATTACACAAATATGAAGAACCATCAGTGAAAAACACCAAGTCTGGATTTTCAATTGGAGTGTTTTTTAAATCCATCCTAGGCATATCCACTAGATCTACTACTTCTACACATTCATGTAATAGTTCAGCATTCTTTGGCAAATCAGGAAGAAATGTAGCTGGATTTAATACAGTATACTTCCTCAACTGAATGTTTTCACTACCTAGGAGTATTATTTCACTTAGATATTTGTTGGTCTGAATATGCTTGAGTATGAAATTTCCTCATTAGTGCTTCTATTTGATGCGAACAATTTTTAGTCAATGGACATCCAAAACTCAGTCTGATGACTTCTGGACTAACACAGCTGCAGCTGCTACACCCCTTAGACAAGGAACTCTACCAGCAGCTACTGGATCAAGCTGACATCTATAATATCCAATTGGATGATAACTTTGTCGTAAAGTCTGTCAGTACACCAGAAGCAATACCTTTTGTTTAATTGACAAATAGTTGAAATGGTTTTGTAGAGTTTGGGATACCCAAAGCTGGGGCAGATAAAATGACTTCTTTAAGCTTACTTAAGGCTTGCAGATGTTCAGGTTTAGTTTCCGAGGTTCTGGTTCTCTATTCCTGGTTAAGTCTGTTAAACACTTTGTTAATTCACTATACCCAGGTATCTATTGCCTACAGAAACCAGTTATTCCAAGAACAGCTCTGAGTTGCTTTTGGTCTTAGGAGCACTC
The DNA here is from genome assembly GCF_027887165.1 of Monodelphis domestica. Taxonomy (NCBI): domain Eukaryota; kingdom Metazoa; phylum Chordata; class Mammalia; order Didelphimorphia; family Didelphidae; genus Monodelphis; species Monodelphis domestica. The sequence continues at coordinate 346,653,597 of NC_077228.1, read as the reverse complement.
AGTTTTTGAATGTTTGCTATTTTTTTCTGTGTGATACTTCTGGAACCCTCTGATAACACAAATCTAAGATATTGCACTCGTGGTAAAACCCACTGTAATTTTGCCTGGGAGATTTTATGCCCACGTTTATATAATTCTAGCAAAAGAATCTTGCTCTTGTTGAGACACACTTTAGCATTTAGGGATACAAGGAGAATATCATCAAGAAAATGCACTATATTACTTTCCTTAAATGTTTGATTGGAAGTATAGGTTTATTATATTCTGAGAAGCAAGGTATTATGATCCCTTGTTGGATTAGGGATTCAATGATTGGTCTTATACCCTCTGTTGCTTTTCTTAAGGGATATTGAGGTACACAAGGTAGCTGATTTCGATAGACCTACATCTGTGGAAGACTTTGTCTATAAATCTTCAGGGATATCCTCAGGTATAGGATAGATTGAATCCAAGTTATCCTCTGCACTTACTGAATTTAAGAGCAGCAATGGAAAAGCTTTCAGAGATTCTTCTGGTAGAGGTAATGAGATATTACCAGTATTAGTACATTGGATTGTTGCTCATAATTTACATAATAAATCCCTACCTAAAAGATTCATGGGACAATCTGGCATACAAAGAAATGCATGCTCCACAGATAAAGGACCTAAAGTAATCATTTTAGGTTGTAATTTTGCTACTCTCTCTGGTTTTCCAATAGCTTCTATTACTTCCGTTGTATGTACGGCTCTATAATTCTTGGGAAGATTTTGCAAAACTGATTTACTGGCTCTAGTATCAACCAAAAGATAATATATCTGCTCACCTATAGTCACAGATACACATATGGTTGTGTACTGTTTGGAGGTTGAAATGTTTCTAATACTGGTGCTAGCACAGTAACATCAGTACAAAGCTCAGCAATTTCCCGAACATCTAAGTTAACATTTGCTTGAACTACATGATATTACCAGGATTTTGCATCTTAAACTCCATCATCAGCTTTCTCACTACTATCCTTTGTCCTTATACTCTCCATCTTGGTAACATTGGTCTAATTTACAATCTCATTATCATTATCCAGTTTATATTCTTCACTATTTTCCCTTATTTTACATTCATTAGAATTTTCTGCTAATTTTATATAACAATATCCTTTTTCCTTACAATTATTAACTAATTATATTATTATTTGACTCAATCAATTCATCTATGTCTTCATTAATCTTATTACCATTACACTCACTTTCATTTACTCTCAATTCATTATCCCTTGATTTAATTACAGAAGTACATTGGGGAAACCTTCATAAAGAACATGCACCTTTGCTCTGATACCCTTAACTACCTGAGACTATATTTAGGCCTTGCTCCAGACTTAACCTAGTCCTGCATGGTGTTGAGGTCTGGTGCTTGTGGTCCTTGGCAATAGGCATTTTGACACACATTTCTATTATTTTTTCTTGAGTAGTTATTATTCCGTCCATTATTGTTATTATTATTATAGTTATTATTCCAATTATTATTCCTATTAAGTCATCCCTATCTGTTCATTTGCCTTGCAAACTGTCCTCTATACCTGCATTCTTTTACAAACTGGCCGACCCTGTTACAGAGGAAACGACATTGTGGACCTGATCTTCTATCTCCTGGCTTAAAATAATAATTATTATTAGGCTTCTGTGATCTTAATGCAGCCACTGCCTTAACCTCTTTTATTTCGCTTTCTTTAGCTTTACGTTTTACTTCCCTAAGCTTCTTTTAAGGTCTTCCATTGCTGTATCTCTGTCTTCATATTTTTCATTATTATCCGTGGTCAAATATGTTGCCGTTCACCTAATGTCTTTCAGCTCCATTTCCTCCGAATCAGGATAATTATTTTTAAAGAATAGTTTAATTTTTGGTATGACATTTTTTTCAAAGACCCTTTTTATATGGGAAATTGTCCCCTCTTCAAGGACATCCATATTAAGATATGTCTTGGCAGCCTTAGTGATACAATCTAAAAATGATGTTGGTGTTTATGTGGGCTTTTGCTTTATTCCTTCAAATTTTGACCAAGCATTTGGTCTTTTGGTATACCGACTCATGACCTCCAAAATTGCTTGTCTACATTCCTTCATTACATCATATTGAGCTCTATCATTCATGTCAATGTCATATCTTTCTGGCCAGGGTACTAATAGAGTGTCTGATCTTGTCTCCTCTATAAATTCATTACATTTCCTTTTTGTTTATAGTTCATTAATAGTGCAAAATTGTTATAATCATGGTCAAATATGTCTATAGCCTTCTTATCTCTTTGATTACAAGATTGGGTTTGTTCACAAAGGTTGCGGCTTTTTTCTTTATGGACTCCAAGTCATAGCTGGCTCATCAACTGTTAAAAGTATATATAATTTGGATGGGGGAAGGAAAGTAATACAGAGGGAAAAACATAAATATTGATTTTATTCAACATAGAATGGATGAAGGAAAGGGAAATGGGAAAGGGTGAAACCTGAATTCTTTTACCCACTAAATAAACAATATCTGACTTATACTAGACTAAAACCTAAGTTATTTAAAGGCAAGTCCAACAGGGGATCAATATCTCACAAAGAGTCCTTGGTGAGCCAGAAACAGGAATCCCAGGTGTAATGTCCACAGATGGTCTCTACAAAATGGAGATATAGGAGTCATCTATCTGGAAGTCTTCCAGCTCAAGATCAGACCCTCTATTAGTACCCTGGCCAGAAAGATATGACATTGACATGAATGACAGAGCTCAATATGATGTAATGAAGGAATGTAGGCAAGCAATTTTGGAGGTCATGGGTCGGTATACCAAAAGACCAATCTATCTGCTGAAGTCATAGGAGTGAATGAGTTTATCAGCTAGAGAATAGAGAGAATGACAAAGACATCCTTTAGGATAAGCACCTTAAAGGGTAAGGACAATGGATATAGACAGGAAAGGGGATAATAAGTTAGGAGGAGAGCCAAGAGAGTGTAGTGACTGAAACCAAGGGAAAAGAGAGGAGGAGACCAGGATCAACAGTAGCGCCAAATATTTTACAGATGTCAAGGAGGATGAGGAATGAGAAACACAATTAGATTTGGTAATGAAAATTGCATTTGAGAGAGCAAATTCAGTAGAATGTGATGGGCTAGATTGTAAGGGGTAGACACAGATAGGCATTTTGCCAACTAAAGTGGGTAGTGAGGAAGTAGAGGCATTAGGTGTAAATAGTTTTATAAAGTTAGTGAATGGGAAGAGTTAGTGGAGTGGGAGCTGGATAGACAATAAGTATTAAATGCTTACTATATACTCTAGCTACTTCTTAGGCTACAAGAACATTATTCCTACTCTCTGTGAACTTAGATCCTATCAGGGTCACATGGATATTTATAAGTATTTATAGAATAAATACAAGGTGTTGATGAAGAGAGGATGTTAGGAGCAGGAGGGCATTGTTTCAGTTCAGTCAAGAGCTGATGAGCTCTGAACTAAGGTGGTGGTTGTGTAAGTAGAATAAAGGGATTGGATGAGAGTGAGGTTTAGTACCAAGTTTTATAGTGTGGGATAAGGGAGAGGGGATAGTTGTAGATTATAAGAGGTTATGAATTTGAGAGACTGGAAGAATTGTGTTGCCTTTGGCAGAATTATGGTGTTTGGGAGGGAGAGATGTGAGCCTGGGAGAGAGTTGGAGGAAGATAATAAATTAGAACAATGAAAGGAGGATTTTTTTTTAAGCATAGCTAGAATGAAACTTATTCATAAGAATATTAAGAAGGAGCCAGTGGAGAGAGGGAGAGAGAATGAAGAAGCATGAGCGACCAGGAAATTACCTTTACAACAATGTGCTGGAGGATTTTGGTATTGTGGAAAGATTAGTATTAATATGGAATATGTAGAATTGGATCATGAAGTCAAACAGTTTTGAGTAAAAGAAAGTGGGACGCTGGAAGTTCATGTTGGTGCCTCAGTCCTCTCAGTGAAGTTTTAGACTATGTTGTTCATTGTAAAGTGAACTACTGAAGATGGCTGAGGAAAGAATAACGGTTTTGATATAGGGTAAGATGGAGTTAGTGGAGCAATGGAGAGAGCAGTGGGCCTGAAGTCAGGAAGGTCCAAGTTTAGTTTCACTCTCAGATATTTACTAATTTATGACCCAGAGAGCTCTTCTCTGGCTGCCTTGGTTTGCTCATCTGTAAAATGGGGATGATAACAATACCTACCTTTCAGGATTGTTGGGAGGATCAGTTGAGAATAATATTTGTAAAGCACTTTGGAAACCTTTTGTAAAGTATTATGTAAATGTTTTGTTGTTGTTATTTAATTCTTCTAAGGTCTGTAAAAACATCATATTAAAAAGTCTTTTCCTTTATATTTGCTGTCTCATCTGAGCCTTGCAAAACTGTATGTACTAAAAATAGGATTATTCACATTTTAAAAATATGAAAACTGGGTTTAGGTCAGGATTCTATTCATTGTCATGCTATTTTAAGCATTTAAGAGTGAATTGGGAATAAGGTTAAGTGATTTTTTTTTTAATATATACATACGTATATATCTTCTTCAGAATGGGGGGAAAGCAGTTTTTGTATAACTATATTATAAAATATATCATTTTACCAGCTTAAAGTGTTACATATACTTTCTCACTTTAAAAGTTACTAGTCATTTATGGAATGCTGCTGCCTACCAGAATATTGGTGAGCCAGAAATAATATGATTTGTATTCATGTGTATATGAGCTTTAGTGTCTTATCTAGAGATGGTTGAGACTAGCTCAGATTTTTGGTCTGTATTTTGTTTGCCCAAATGAGTATCTGACTTGGTAAGTGTATTTTTCTTGTCCTAGTTTCTTTTTGTGTTTATATCTTCTGAAAGCTTTAGTAACTGACTTTTCTTTCTTAGATTTCTGTTCTAATTCCTCTTTTGGAAAATCGAGAACTTCTAATTCCTGGTCGTGGTGATTGTCTTAAAGTGGCTCCTGGATTTCAATTCTTTGCAACCAGAAGGTAGGCGTTGTTAAGAATTCTGTTTGAAATCTTGATTTTTTTTTTCACGAGGAGTCAGTTTTGAATTCTTAGTTGAAAAGTACTACACTTGATGCCTATAGCACAATTCCAAAAGAATTTGAGAGGAGTATTTGTGATAAATAGCATCTTTTTGCTTTTTGCTTTTGTGTCCAAACTATGTTTGAGCCAGAATATCAATTTATAGAATACTACTTCATTAAATAGTAATCAAATGAAATTCACTTTTAGAATTAACAATTAGTTAACAATCATTAACAATAGTATTTAGGATTCAAGTAAGTTGAAAAAATTAAAGAATAAAAAGAAGCACAGTTGTTCATTATATATTTGAAAGGTTGAGTATCTATGCATTTCTGTTTTTACAGTATGACACAGAAGCCCTTTCATTGCCTACTTCTAGGACTGCCTTATGTCAGAATAGAGAAGAGAGGGATTGTAGTTTGACACTGTAGACGCACTGGGCAAAGTTGTTTTCAATATAGAAACTCTTTGCAATTTTTAGTCTAGAGAGTTGCCTATTTTTCTATGGAAGCTTTTTGATGCAGATGAGTAACTCCTTTTAAAAAAAAAAATCTTTTTTTTAACCCTTACTTTTCATCTTAGAATCAATACTATTTATTAGCTCCAAGGCAGAAGAGCAGAAAGGGCTAGGCATTGAAGGTTAAGTGACTTGTCCAAGGTCACATAGCTAGGAAGTATCTAAGGTTAGATTTAAACCCAGTACCTTCTGTTTCTCAAACCACTGAGCTACCTAGCTGCCCACAGAAACTCCTTTTTAATGGTCTTAGAGACTTAATGCATTTCATGGAGGCACTGAGAGGTTAATTTACTTGTCCATGGTCCCTCTGTTAATGTGTGTTAGAGGTAGGACCTAAACCTGAGGTTTCAAAACAGTCCTTTACCTTTTTAATCATGCTACCTCTCATAACGAATTCTTAGTGTTGAACAAATTAAGTCAAATGAATTAATGAGTAACAGACAAGCAAAAATCTATTTAGTCTTTTTCCCTTTTGAAGTTTGAGGTTTTATTATCCTGTGCTGCATTTTAAATTTTATTTATTTATTTTGCAGATGCAGTTGTATTCAGTTCTTGTATTGATTTTCCTTTATGTCAACTTGTGTGGGACCTTCTGCATTTCTTTATGTTACTAATTTTCTGTTTTTGGGTAACCAAACCATTCTTTTCTATTAATTTGTCATATTTTACATAACCATTATACTTGAGGTTGTTTCCATATTTTTTTATATTGCAAATATATTGCAAATATCTATATATTTTTTAGAGTGAGAGCCTCTTTTACCCTCATTAACCATTTTTGTGACATTTTTAGGATTAATGTCTTAAAGGTGTAATATCTGGGTCAGAATGTATGATCAGTTTTGTGACCCTAATTGTATATGACCAATTATTGAATTGAAGTGCCTATTTTCACTTGGACACCTCTTCAGTTTGAGTTTGATATTATATTTTGCCATTCTGCTAACTAAATTTAATTCTAGACTTAAAGGTAAAAATATTGTTAACATTTTGAATCATGTAGTTTTCAAAGGGGGGGAAAATTGATAATGAAGCCTTGAGATAAATCTACATGTTCTCGAACTGAAGATTAAACTTGATAACTTGAACCACATCATAAGATTTGACTAAATATGCTGGCTTATATGACTTTGTGGTTTTTATTTTATCCTTTAGGTTGTTTGGCTGTGCAGGAAACTGGTACCGACCACACAATAGCCATGCTATTTTGCTAGACAAATATTGGACCAGAATTCACCTGGAGAACATGGATAAGACAGAACTGAAAGAAGTATGCTTACATTTTTAACTAATACCTCATTATCTGTTAGCTGTCAGTGACTTCCTTTTTTTTCTTTATACCCTTACTTTTTGTTTTAGAATTAATCTTAAGTGTTGGTTCCAAGGCAGAAGAGTGGTAAGGGCTGAGCAATTGGAATTAAGTGATTTGACTAGGGTCTCATAGCTAGGAAGTGTCTAAAGGCAAATATGAACTCAGGACTTCCCATATCCAGGCCTTGCTCTTTATCTGATGAAACATTTAGCTGCTCTTTGGGGGTGACTTTTAAATTAAGATGGTATGTAATTAAATATTAGTGGAAAAATAGGATATTTGGCACACCTGTGTGAAGTAAATTCTTAAATCCAGCTCTTTAGAAATCAAGTAGTAAGAACATATTGTTGCATTTTATGCTTTGTTATTGGAAAAGGGACTTAGTTGACAGAGCATGGCACCCAGAGGAAGAGAGATAAAAGTGGCATCCCCTAAAAAGCCACTGTCCCAGCTTTCTCTCAGACCCTAACATAAATCAGAACCCTGAGCCCTTAAACCCTATGGATATTGGGTGTTCTAGAACACGAACCCCTACATCCATCCCTGAGGGGACCAACCCTGGTGTAGCAGAGACCCCTCCTTTCCTTCACCACCTTGGTGCCATCTATGGGCATGTAAGTACGAGAATCCTGGCATCAAGGTATCCTATGTACTACTCATGCTTGTTTCCAGATAGCTTATGCAGCCATCATTCACGGAGGCCATTCTTATGGAGACATGGGATGACAGTTGTCTCTGTAAGTACTGTACCCCTTCTCTTCCACAGTAGCTACAACAACAGAAGACCCAGAAAAGAAAGTTCTCATCATCATTTCTATGTATCACCAGCACAATCAAGAGAAACTTAATAAAGAAAAATTCCTTTTTTTGCTATAAAATATACCAAATATTTTGTTATTAATTTATCAGGACATAAATTCTACTTCAAATTATATTGACAGAACAATTGGAGGGATAGAGAGGTTGTTCAGGATGAGGTCAGGCAAATTTAGTAAAAATCTATACTTCATTAATAGATTTGATGCACCGTCAATAAAAATACCAATTGCTTATTTCCAAGAAGTGTGTAAATTACAAATTAACTCAACATGGAACAACAATAAAGTTATCAAAATCTATGAAAAAGAAAACGATGGAGATTCTAGCCTTACTAAATTTCAGAACATCTAACAGAGATTATAATATAAATTGCTTAGTTTAGCAGAGCAGAATAGGGAACCCAGAAATCAAAATCATTGCGTATTAAAAATCAATCCTACGGTACTATTTGTAAAAAAGCACTTTTAACCAGAGGCTGCTAGGTAGCACTATGGATAGAGAACCAGATCTAGAGGACTTGGATTAAAATTTGGCCTCAGATACTTCCTAGCTATGTGACTCTGGGCAAGTCACTTTACCCCAATTATCTACCCGTACCAGTCTATTATCTTAGAATTGAAAAAACAACAGAAGGTAAGAGTTTTTTAAAAAGGCACTTAATCAGTGCCTAGCACATAATGGATCTATTGAAATGCTTATTTTTTTCCTTCCATGAATTCTAAAACATATATGTACTTATATAAGTTATAAAACTTATCAGGTTTTCTTTTTAATTCTATGTTTTTTTCATCTTACGCATTCAGAAATATTCTAAGTAGTCAGTAGGCTTCATTAGACTGCTTGGAACATCCAGAGGAAAAAAAATGTAAAGAATCACTGGATTAATCTTTGATATGCTGACATTGAAAAAACAATAAGGAATGGAACATGTAATTTATTAAAAATTATTATGAAGGGGTAGTTAGATGGCACAGTGCATAGAGCCAGGTCTGGAGTTGGGGGGAGAACCTGGGTAAGTAACTCCATTTCCCTAATCCTTGCTCTTCTCTCTTAGAGTTGTTACTGAGACAAAAAAGATAAGGGTAAAGAAAAAAATAACTTGTGAAATCTGAATGGCAAGAAAGTGTTTGTTTTTTTTAATATATATCATATTATATGCCATGACAAACTTATGCTGAACCATTGAGTTAGGGGTTTAAGAAAAGAATAATACATTTATCTTAGCAATAGAAAGATGAGAAATTTTTTTTAAATTTTTTAAAATTTTATATTTTATTTGATCATTTCCAAGCATTATTCATTAAAGACACAGATCATTTTCTTTTCCTCCCCCCCACCCCCGATAGCCGACGCGTAAATCCACTGGGCATTACATGTTTTCTTGATTTGAACCCATTGCTATGTTGATAATATTTGCATTAGAGTGTTCATTTAGAGTCTCTCCTCTGTCATGTCCCCTCATCCGCTATATTCAGGCAGTTGCTCTTCCTCGGTGTTTCTACTCCCATAGTTTATCCTTTGCTTATGAATAGTGTTTTTTTCTCCTAGATCCCTGCAAGTTGTTCAGGGACATTACACCGCCACTAATGGAGAAGTCCATTACGTTCAATTATACCACAGTGTATTAGTCTCTGTGTACAATGTTCTCCTGGTTCTGCTCCTCTTGCTCTGCATCACTTCCTGGAGTTTGTTCCAGTCTCCATGGAATTCCTCTACTTTATTATTCCTTTTAGCACAATAGTATTCCATCACCAACATATACCACAATTTGCTCAGCCATTCCCCAATTGATGGGCATCCCCTCGTTTTCCAGTTTTTGGCCACCACAAAGAGCGCAGCTATGAATATTTTTGTACAAGTCTTTTTGTCCATTAAAAGATGAGAAATTTTTAACAAATTAGAAAGCACTAAAATTGATGGGATTTGATTATAAAAAGCTAAAAAAATTTTATAACCAAAAGCAGTCTCTAAAATTAAATGAAAATGAACTGATGGGAAAATATTTAAAATGTGTTTATATGATATAAAATAAAATTGTTTTATCTCCAAGTAATTGATGTATATTTATATCAGATTGATATATACACTGAGAATAACAGAATAATAGAATTAAAGAATTGGAAGGGTCCTCTGGAATGGTATAATTATGAAAGAAATATATACATGAAAAGAATCCCTACTGTAAAATATCCAATGAATGGCTTTCTAGTCTTGACTTGAAAATTTCCAGGAGGATGTATCCATTGCATCTTTAGGCAGCTCAAATTCCACTTTTAATACGCTCTAATTTGGTGAAGCTTTCTGACTTAAAATCTAAATTTGCTTCTTTGCCACTTCCATCCACGGCTCCTGGCCTGTTCTGGAACCAAATAGACCAAATAGCACAAGTCTCTTCCATATGAGAGCCCTTCACATAGTTGGAGGCAGCTATTGTGTCCCCCCTGAGTTTTCCTGACTAAATATCCTCAGTTCCTTCTCCAATTTATGAAATGGACCACAGGTGTTCCATCATCCTGGTTTCCCACTTCTGGATGCTGTCCAACATTATTGTCCTTCCTAAACTGGAGTACCACATTATTCCAAGTGTGATCTGATCTTTCATGGTACAGAGGAATCACCAGCTATTATTACTGGAAGTTCAGATCAGTTGTTTTTAGTCTTGTCTGACTCTTCTTGACCTTGCCAATCAAGATATTCTTGGCAAAGATACTGGGGTGTTTAGCCATTTCCTTATCCTGCTCAGATGAAGAAACTGAGGCACAGAGGGTTAAGTGATTTGTCTAGGGACACACGATGAGTGTCTGAGGCCAGATTTAAACAAAGGAAGATGAGTATTTTTGACTCCAGTCCTAGCATGCTATCCATTGCACTATATAGCTGCCCCAAGTATTAGTTATTATTCTTATTACTAGAAGTTTTATCTTTTCTTCAGATGGCTGAAGGTCACATTAACTTTTGGAATATCACTTGTGCTGCTGTCTCATTTTGAGTTTGCCTTCAGCCCAGGATAGCAACCATTCGGCATGAAGAATATAGTAGAAGATTATGGGAGTTATCCCTCCATAAAACGATGAGAAGTGATGGAAAGAATAACAAATAGACTGAAAGTTTGGAAAGAGAGTCAGTTAAGTCTGATGGTCAAAGAATATTTAAAGACAACTATCTTGGGAAAGATGGAAAAAAATCTGTTGATATTTCTGTTGCAAACTGTTTTAACCTGGATCTATTGTGTTTTCTCTTTGGCCTCTCATTTAATGATGTTATCAGCTATGTTTGGTTCACTTCTCTTTATGCAGTTGATTTTCAGTTCTATATAATCTAGCTCTAGTCTCTCTTGAGCTTTAGCTATTATTGTTATTAAATATTTTGCACTAGATGTCCTATAAGCATTTCAAACTCAACACAGCTAGAAGAGAACTCATTTCCCTTTCTCCTGCTGCCCTGAACCCTCTTTTCTCCTTTATTAGGCACCTCTGGTCATCCTGTCACCTGGTTTGTAACCTTAACATTTTTAATTCCCTGCTTATACTTGTCCTGTTTAGCTCATGGTTGCTAAATATTTTTTCTAACTTCAGAACATACATTTTATATATTCCCTCCTCTCACATAACTGCCATCCCCAGTTCAGGTCAGCTTCACCTCCTACCTGGATTATTGTAGTCTTCAACTCTAATTAATTAGTCTTTGTTTTGAGTCTCTTCCCTCTTTAGTTCATCCTCTACCTAACTACCAATGTGATATTCTTGAAAGGTATGTTGGATCATGTTACTCTACTGTTAAATAAACTCGGGGTATCCTTGTTGCTTTAGGGATCATTTTTTTTTAACCATTAAGTACAACTTTGATCCTTATATCTTTCCAATCTTTTTACTCATTCTTCCTCTCTCAAGATTCTTATGTCCAACCATGCCAGACTGCCTGGCTGTTCTTCAGATGCAGTTTTCCATTTCCCATCTCTGTGCCTTTGTACTAATTAGTTGTCTCCCATGCCTGCAATGCTGTTTCTCTGCCTCTTCACATTCTAGTTAAATGCAGCCTATTATAGCAGATCTTTCCTTTTCCAGTTTAAGTGACATCCTTTGTAGGTCTTTCCTGGTCCTCCAAACTGCTAGTGACTTCTTTTCTATTGCTTTGTTGATATTTTGCCTCTTTCTCTTTGTCTGTCTTTCTTTCTCTCTCCCCATGTCTCTTCCTCTTACTCCAATCTATACCTGTAAACTGTACCTGTTGCCTCTACTTTTAGGATAAGCTCCCTGAGGGCAAGGACTGTCTTTGTTTTTGTCTTTTTTTCTTTTTAAATTTTCACTTTTTGTCTTACAATTGAGATTTAAGTATTGGTTCCAAGGCAGAGGAATAGTAAGAGCTAGGCAATGGGGGTAAAGTGACTTGCCTAGGGTCACATAGCTAGGAAGTATCTGAGGCCAGAGTTGAATCCAAGATCTCCCCTCTGTAGACCTGGCTCTCAATCCACTGAGCCACCAAGCTGCCCCTTTTGCTTTTGCTTATATATCCATAATGATTAGTACAATACCTGGCACATAGTAAGTCAGTAATAAATGCTTACTGATTACTTGCTTAATTAGATTGTCTAGGATATTATGAATTTGTATGATGTGGTAAACTGATGTGGTTTCTACCCTCTTGGTCTCATTATTGTGGTGATTGTTTTATAACAAACAACCAAGAAAGGATGATAGTCTGTATAGATATATATTTTTTAATTTCCAATTTTCAGCATTAAAAGTTTTCAAAACATTTTTTCTTTGCTTGCCATGTCTTTTATTACTCAGTTTTGGTTTTAATTTTGCTCTTTTTCTGACTAGTATGTGGCTCCACTGTATATATACTTAGAGCTAATTTGAGATAATTTATTGATTCCTATATATTAAACACATCCAGACCATAATATAACCTCTTTTTGGCAGTGAGTTGTTTCCCCAAATTATGCATATTTGTAATAGCTCTAAATTGTTATGTTGTCTTTCCATAGTTATTTGGCTCTTCCCTTGTTGTTAGCACTTTCTTTTAGCTATTGTCAATGTGCCTACCATATGCTTCTTCTCATACTCTGCTATGAATAATTTCATAAGTCTTAGGATATAAAATATATGACATTTTGGCATTTCAGGGGCTTTTATGGTCTTTGCAGTTTTTAGGTGTGGTTTTTGAATAGCTCAGTTTTGGATAGGGGAAGTTGCTGAGATACTGAATTCCTGGTGATAGAGGAAGTTTTATTATAATGGGAAGAATGAAAGATTTAAGATAGAGAAAACTTGCCTCTTGGTATTCTTACTTTTATAAATATCTACAATGTGTCTGTGAGTTCTTTGTGAGCATTTTGCAATGTCATTAAGTTTTTTTAGAAATATATGCTCTCTTTTTTCTTCTTCAAATGTCAGGTTCTTCAGAACAAGTACCCCAGCCTGTCATCTGCAACTGATCATCTGTTAGATATATATTTAAAACTTACTGGAGACAAACATCAGTCTAAGAGTATCAACTACAATGGAAATGAAGAAGTACCTATGGATATCTCAGAAGCCAGAGGAGATGACAAAAATCTAAGCCTTGAAGGAAGAGAATTATCTCTACGGTATTGAATGTGGTTTAATTGGACAATTAAGACACAGAAATATTTTATGTAAATTTCTTATGGGACAGAACTTTATCTGTCTTATGGGACAGAACTGGGATCAGTATATGAAATTCTGCCACTTCTTTTTCCTTTCTGTGTTATGGGTAACTACATCCCTTTTGCAGATCTATAATTCCTTATAGGGAATGCATGATGAAGATAATTTTATTATTTAAGACTTTTTTAGTCTGTTGTTAAGATCATGGAGGTAACTACTATTTATTCTTTCCTAGCCTTTGAGTAATAGTATGAGATATAAAATTTCTTTTTGTGTACTTTTTTGTTGCTATAGCTAGTCCCACATTTGTCCCAACAGAAATTAGGCCATTGCAACCTTAGAGATTGTCTAGTCCAGGAATTTTCAACCTGCACAGGGGTAGTTTAAGAAGTCTTTTTTTTTTTTAATGCTTACCTTCCTTCTTGGAGTCAATACTGTGTTTTGGCTCCAAGGCAGAAGAGTGGTAAGGGCTAGGCAATGGGGGTCAAGTGACTTGCCCAGGGTCACATAGCTGGGAAGTGTCTGAGGCCAGATTTGAACCTAGGACCTCCCCTCTCTAAGTCTGACTCTCAATCCACTGAGCTACCCAGCTGCCCCTGGTTTTAAGAAGTCTTTAGATTTGAGGAGGTCCTTGAATTTGGATGGGAGGAATAATTACTACTTTATTTTATCTATCCTCTAACTAAAATTTAGCAAAACAAATTTACCATTTGTTAAAAACTTTCTGACAAAGGGTCCATAGGCTTCACTAGACCAAGATGCAGAAATGATTATGTACTGTAGAATTAGTCTTAATCCCTTCATTTTATGGGTCAACACAACATGTTCTGAAAACAGAAAGTTGAAATCATTTGTCCACAGTTATTCTCGAGTTAGTAGGAGAGTCTGTATACACATTTAAGTCTTCTCCAAATCCAGGGCTCTTTGCAAAACTCCATGTTGCTTCTCTCATTGTTTATGGTGTACTCTTTGAGAGTTGTGGGTGTTGCAGCCTATTGGACTAGAAAGGAATTAAAAACTATGCTATTAGTTTTGTCTTTATCTTAAAGCCAGGGAACAAAGCCTTTCCTAAATTAAAATTGGGAGGCAAATTATCTTTGTCACCTTTGTTTCCAGTTATATGACCATCCCTCTCTAAAGCTACCAGTTGCCTAGTATTTGGTTGTTCAAATTCTCCTGTTAAAAATGTTTTTGATTCCATATTTGTCAAGTACTTTATATTCAAATAATTTACTATTGTTTCATTCTCCTAAAAACATACAACTAAGATTCCCATTCCTTTTGAGTATTGGAAGAACAACATTATTACAATTATGCATGATAAATTTTAAATGGATAATACTGCCTCAACCTTTGCTAACCAGATGAGTCAATTTATTAGAATTTTAGACAGTATAGGAAAGCTATTTTGTAGTTACTAGTAATATTTTGTAGGTTTAGCCATTAAATTACATAACACTGCTTGTCCATTTAAGAGGAAAGGATCATTTTTGGGTCCTCTGCCCTTTTCATTCAGGAGTTGGGTTTGGGGACATAGGGGGAAAAGTTCTTGACTGTTTGGCATAAACATGAGCTGATCGATGACTGTTTTTAGTTTCTTGGAATATACCTTAAGGTGTGGTAGCACTGTATCTATCATTTGTCTGCTGAAGAACATACTAAAGGAGCCTCATGCTCTTGGTCAGAAGTTTGGGTTAGGGGAAAGCTGAACAGGGCTTGAAAGCCCTTGCTGGGCCCATAAACTTATATTTTCTTCTTTCTCTTCCAAATTCAATTAGCTTCCTAACAAATTATAATCTTAGAGATCTTAAGAAGCTTCAGGACAGCTTCCTGTTCTTTCTGGTTGCTGTTTTTTTTTTTTAAATCATACATTGAGCATGTCTGGTACTTTTCAAAGTTTTTGTTTTTATGGCCCATTTGGATCAAGTTGAATAAATAGGCAGTCAGAAAGCCTTTCCACCTGCTCTGTTTTATATTTATCATCATTACTTACTTTCTCTATTTCTTCTCCTAGGGATTTACTGAATTGGTGTAACAGGATTTCCTACAGCTTTGACAGTTCTTCTTCATCTACATCTCTCAATATTTTTCAGGAGGTAAGCTGTAATCCTCTGAAATCTTGTTTCCTTTGTGCTACATAATTTCCATTTTTCTCTTTTCTTTCATGCATCTATCTTAAAGCTTTATGCCCCTTTGCTTCTCATCTGCTGTCAGGCTTGTTCTTTTGTGCATGTGGTATCTCTTTTACTTTAAAAAGCTAGTTGAGGAACTTATTTTGCACACAAACTAACTACCTTAGAGATGTTAGATAAAATGCAGCATTTAAAAAAGGAATCACTCCTGATAAGTATTTTAAATTTGATAACTTAAATAATAAATGTACCAATCCTATGTATTGAAATCTATAGAGATATATTGTAAACAAAGTAAATGAAGTTAATGAAATGAAAAAAGCTAAAATGTTAATAATGCATTTTGTAATAATTATTACAAATGACTTTCATTGTTTATTGAACATTTTATATACATTATTTCATTTGAGTCTTATTGCAACCCTGTGAGGTAGGTGTTATCCATGAATTACTAGGCACTGGGCAAAGTGCTGGGGATACAAGGAATAAGTCAAAATAGTTCCTGCCATCTAAGAGCTCAACATTCTAATGGGGATCTAACATACCGAAGTAGGTACATACAAGATATTTACAAAGCAGATTTGAGTTTGGTAGGTTTAGGGAAGACACTATTGCAAGTATTGTTTTATTGTTTCTTATGGTTCAATAATAATTCATTGTATTCATATATCACAATTTGCTTGGCCATTCCCCAATTGATGGGCACTTATTTCATATCCTGTTCTTTCTACAACAAAAAGTGCCACTATAACTATTTTTTAGGTGTTTTGATTCTTTCTCTATTTTCTCTCTATATGGGGTAGATGTATAGTATTGGTTTTGATGAGTCAGAGGGTTTGTGGAGGCTAGTGGCTTTTTGAGCCCAAATTGTCTAAAATACCTAGACTAGTTCACAGCTTGAACAATTCTTTAATGTATCTGGTTTTTATGATTTCTACTAATGGTCATTTTCCATTTTTTTCTTCTTTGCCAATCTAATAGATGTGATAAGGAGTTTCAGAGTAACTTCAGTAATGATATGGAGCACTTTTTTCATGTGATTGTTGATCAAAGAAAGTTGCTTTTTGTATCTTACAACAATTTCTCTTTTTGGGAATGGTTCTTGTAACAATTTCTGATACTTTCCAAATCAGACCTTTACCAGAAATATCTGCTGCAAAAAATATTTTTCCAATTGCATTGCCTTTGTTTGACAGTCACATTGATTTTATCTTTATCTTCTTTTTCCTCATTTGGTAAAGAACTTCCCTATCCATAGTTGTGAAAGATAGCTTGACCTTTTATGTCTATATTACTTATGCTTTTTAATGTTATTGTTGAATATGGTGTGAAATCACATCCTTCTTGCTTCCCAATTTTCTAGTAGTTTTTATTACATAATGAGTCCTTGCCTCGGTCATTTATATTCTTGGATTTATTGTACATTATAACTCTCACTTTAAGTATTATATTATTGAACTATTGTGAACTACTATTGAATACCATAAATCTGAACAGTCTTTTGTTTGTTTGCTTCTGGACCTATCAACTGTTGTGTTAATTGAAATGTGTGTAACTTTTTACCAAAAAGAAGTTTCTTTGAGCCGAGTTGAAAGAGATTTAAGAATTTTGTAGCATTTAGTCTTTTTCTTATAATCCATTGAAAGATGAGTTTAGAATCAGGGGAGATCTTATGGCCTCTAGACTGTTCTTTTATTTTGTAAATTCTGTAATTCCTTCGTTTTTTCTCTAAGCTTTCTCATTTCTCCTCAAGCCTCAAGGTACTCATCTTCACTTTTGGCAAATTGTTTTGTTTATCATTTGGTTCAGACCTGTCATTTTAACATTTGTTGTGAACTCCCAGGTGAAGAAATTCATTCTACCACTATAGATCAAGCATTTTTACAAATTTTCAGTCTTAAAGAATTTCCTCAAGCACTGATAGTTAAATTAATTGCCTAAGAATAACAGAAATGGGTAGCTAGGCAACATAAAGTACCAGGCCTGGAGACAGAAGGACCTGGGTTCAAATTTGACCTCAGAGATTTCCTAACTGTGATCTCTATCTTCAAGATATAACTAAAGTAGGTATCTTTATTTTTGCTTCCCTGAATGGTTTTAAAAAACATAATTTTTTTACTCAATATATATCTGATCATATTGCATCCTCTTCCCCCCATAAATTCCAGTGACTTCCTGTTGCCTACAATGTTCCGTTTGGCATTCAAGGCTCTTCTATCACCTACCCTCCTCCTCCTTTTCCAGGATTCTTACACCATTTCCCTTTCCATTCTTTTTAGACTTTACTCTCTGACATGTTCTTTTAAATCTAGTGACCCTTGCTTCCTGGCTATTCCATAATGAACAAGACACTCCATCTCTTGGCTCTGTGTGTTATCTCTGTTGGTCCCTAAGGCCTGGTCTCCAATTGCTGACCTTTCTGCATACTTTTAAGTCCTATCTAAAATCCTGTTTCCTCCAAGAAGTGTCCCCCAAACCTTCTTCAGTCTAGTGCCTTCCCTTTTCCTGTTTATCCTGTACATACCTAAGTCGTATGCATTTGCATATTTACTTCTTCCTTACTGTATAAACTCCTTAAAGGCATGCACTATCTTTTTCCTTTTTTTTTGTATCTTCTGCACTTATTATAGTGCCTTTATCACATAGGTGTTTCATAAATATTTTTGAATGGATGTACTAAAACTTGAAACTTTGTGGTTATCTATGATTATTTTCCTGAAGAAGTGATATTCCTTTCATCATTTTCTCCCTTTATTATTGCCACAATTAACAAGTTCAAATTGGCTTCAACCACTCATGCTTTAACTAATGAAATCATCTGCAGCCTTCCAGTAATTGGTATTTTCTTATTGTCTAGTCTATATACCTTTGCAGAGTTAGGATGTATAAGACATAGGTTTTTGTATAGCACTTTTGCTTAAAAAAAAAAAAGTCATGAATTGTGGAGGAGGGGAGCATGTTTCCCCTTTGTCATCATGATGTCCAAATTCCTTACTCTGACATTCAAGAACTTCTTCTGGCTAGTCTCAAACTGTCTTCTAAACTTATGTTCTATTACTCCTTTCTTGTGAAAATTTTATATTAGTAAGATCATTCTATTCAACATTTTGTTAGCATTTGCCATTTTTGTTTTATCCTCTCTGTGTTTGCTTGTGTACAAGGTCAGCCTTCTAGAGTGCATTTTCTTTCCTTTTTTTTTTAATCTATACTTTTTGTCTTGGTAACAACTCTTAAGACAGAAGGACAAAGGCAAAAGCAAATGAGGTTAAGTATCTTTCCCAGGGTCACATGGCTAGGAGGTTTTGAAGCCAGATTTGAACCCAGTTCCTCTTGACTCCAGACCTGGTGCCACCTAACTGCCCATGCTATCTCCCCTCCCTCTCCTCCACCTTCCTTTCTAAATGTACTCAGTCTTCAAACCTATTTTTCTACCTCTTTTGCTAAGTTTTCCTTTACCACCCTTATCCAGAACACATACTCTTAGTTGAACTAATGACCCTTATTTTGTTTACCACTTGTTTGGAAATTAGATGTCTATTGTTTAGAGATTTCTAATCTTCTGGATTGTCCTCTTATATCTTGTCTCACTAAGGAGATAGTACCTTCTCAAGGACAGAAAAGAAGATGTCTTTCTATCACAGTCATTCTCCTAGCGTTAACTTCATATTAGCTGCTCAGTATGTTTTGGTTGTATGAAATAATAAGGAATCAGTTATTCCTCTCAGATAAGATTGAACAGTGATAGTGGAGGACTAGTTTTTGTAACTTTCACATTCATCGTAGAGTTAAAGGTATGTATTATCTTTGACAGGCTCTGGATTGCTTCACAGCAATGCTATCTAAGCAAACAAGCAGACTGAAAATGGCAGAGGTTATTGGGAGCAAGTTAAATATTTCCAAGAAAAAGGTGAGCCTTGAACTTCCCATTGTGATCTTTATTTAAGTAGGTTCTGATGTGTAGCCATTAAATCTAGTTTGCAAAGTGTCTTTCTTGAATCATTTAAACTGCTTTTCACACACTGCCCTCTAAAACATTTCTGAATTGTTTCTGAATTTTTCTATACCTATGTTGGACATTCCTACTAGTTTTGTCATTTATCTCTCTGTTTATATAATTATCCTATTTTCTTAAAAGGTATATGCTTTACTTCCACTTGTGTTTGGTTTTGTATTTAAAAAAAATTTAAAAATTAAAAAAAATTATTTAATTGATTAATTTAGAGGATTTTTCCAGGATTACAAAAATCATGTTCTTTCCATCCCCTCCCTTCAACCCCCTTTCCATAGCTGATGCATAATTCCACTGGGTTTTACATGTGTCATTGGTCAAGACTTATTTCCATATTATTGGTATTTGTACTAAGGTGATCATTTAGGGTCAATCACATCCCCATTGGTTTTGTATTTTTAATCTGTGTTTTAGTCAATTATTTCTATCATAGTTATAATTTGTGTTAAGTTGTACAGTCTTGTAGAGCAGGGAATGAAGTAATTCTGTCTTCAGTTTAGAAAAGTGATGGATAATGATTATGAGAGTATTCAAAGGAAAGAGAGGAGTCATCTTTACTACCTCCTGAGCATCTAGTTAGAATCTTAACTACTCTGGTATGATGTCATGTCACAAATGGCTGAGATTTGTGATCCTTCTTCCTTAGTATTTTGGATTGTCCATAGTTGCAATTATGGAAATGTTTTACAAATCTATACATATATGTGTATATGTCATACATTGTTGTGTATGTGTATGTGTATGTGTAAAGATTATGTAAAATAGATGTATACATAGTTAAAATGTTGCAAAATTTAGATTCTTAGGATAAGATACTCAGTTTTAAGTTCTATGTAGACAAAGTTTTGTTTTCTTTAATAGCAATAGGATTTTAGCACAAAGAAACGTTTTGTTTTGAATTGTTCAATTTAGATTTAAATATATTTTACATAAGTTTTATTTTTAGACAGATTTTGTGTTTTGTAAAAGCTTATGCTACATTGTGTTTTTTGTAATTTTTATACTGCAAATTTTGATACATTGTTACAATATTTTTAGATAAGGTTTTGTGTATTCGCTTAGCATCATAGTTGATTTTTTAAAACAGCAGTTTTTGCAAAATATTTTGTATCTGCATTTTGAATTTTTGGGTTTTATTGCATTCTTTTATAAATCACATTTTGTATTTGTATTTTGGAATTTTTTATTTCTTGTTTTGTTTTTGCAAATGTTTACATTTTCATTTTGATCTTTGTAACTGTTTATTGTAAATCCCTTTTTCCTTTCTTTCCCTAGTTTAATTTCCTTAGCATAAGGTAGTGTAAGGATTAGGATAAGCTAAGTAAGTGTAGATTGTTTGTTATTTGGGGTAAGTATACTAGAATAGTATTGCAATAAGGGGGATTTAAGTTTGTTGAACAAATACCAAAACATTTTTTCAAGATGAATTTTGGTTTTGTTCAAAGGGTGGAATGTTGGAGGGAAAGAGAGAGGAATGAGTGAAATAGAAATAAGAAAAGAGTTTTGTAGGAAAAGAGATAGCTAGCTGCATGCTAGGTACCAAAGAACAATAGATTCTGGAACTGAGAGAGTATTTGAAAGGACACCAACTGTTACTCAGGACTTTTGACTTACTGTCTCTTGAGCTGACTGGAGCTCTTGACTTCCTGTTCCCTGGAGCTGAGGAGAATCAAGATACCCTATCAATTTTTGTTATTACTTAGAGAAAACCTACTTTGAAGTAAATTTAAAATGTTCCTAGTTGCTAAGAAGTACTGGCTGCTGAGAAGAGTAATGTAAAGCCTGATTTAATCAAAGAGTGTTGGTGAGGGCCTGAGCCCAAATCTGTCCTGGCTCAGTTAGGTTGAACACAGCCATTAAGAGTTCAATCCTGACTATATTTGGACACCTGTTTCATCCTATAAATCAACCTGGGAGGATTAATTATTCAGGTATAGCTAGTGAGTTTTGGGGAATCTTAGCCAGAGAGAGGCCAGGGCCTAGGGTACATCAAGATAACAAAGCAGTTTCTGTGAGGGAATTTTAGAAGGGGGGGAAACTAGTGAGATTTCATTAGAGCTAGGGAACCCTTATTCCTTAATCCTCCTTCCTACTCCTTTGTTTGTTATAAAATAAATCTCTTTATCTGTTTTTACCAACACTGTCTTGGAGGCCTTAGCAGCGCACTGGTCCCCATGATTGAGGTTCTTCGTTTTACTTCACTGAGGGGTGCTGAGGGTTGAAGTAAACCTCAGTATCTCAACATCATCAACAACAATATAATCATTACTATCATTATTTCACTAGGAAATACCCTTGAAGGACACACACAATTGGTGGGCAAGACATGGATGAAAATCTAGCAAAGGAGTCTCAGCAAAAGGGATCATCAAAGTGGGAAGATAATTAAGAGAGCACATTCACAAAAACCCAGAGAGGAGGGAAGTCAGAGAAAGGAGTTAGTAGTGTCAGATATTGCCAAGAGTTCAAGAAGGATGAGGCCCAATAAAAAGTCATTAGATTTTTCAAAGCAGAGGGTCTCTGTTCACCCTAGTTGACTGTGTCTACTTGGAGCTAGATCAGGAAGAATACTGCTTCAGAGAATGAGTCTCATGGTAATATCCTAGATAAGCAGGGCCTAGGGTCTATGGAAATGTTGGGGAAGTTTTTTATCTGAAGCAAAATTTTCCCTTCCTGCAGGCTGAGTACTTCTGTCAACTTTACAAGCCAGAGATTGTGGTAAATGAATTAGAAGTGGAGGTGGGCAGAGCTCGACTACTGCGGATACAAAATCCGGCTGTCCAGGTCCAGAGGTAAAGTTGGCTCCTCTTTATAAAACTGTCAAAAGGTGGTTTTGTTCAAGACCCCCTACTTATATCTTCATTAATTAATTATAAGATCTGTGCTCTATCAGCCTCTGGTTCACCAAGTGTTTTATACTTTCTCATTTTATTCTCACAGCCATTCTGTGAGGGAGTTGGTGCTAACAGCAGTCAGTCAGGAAGCATTTCTTTAGGCCCTTGTACCAGCTACCCCTAAAAGGGATAGGAAAACAGACTTAAGACCAAACTGGAAGGTGAAAAACACTGGAATATGGAAACAGACACAAATATGTACTGAGGAAACATGGTAGATTTTTTGGAAAAGGGGGAGCAGATGAAAGGATCAGGAAAGAGCTTGCTGATGGTAGCACTGGAGCTTTTGAGGGATTCTAGGAGATAGAGGTGACATGCAGTTCTTTCCAGTCTTGAGGATGGATGGCCTGTTAGAGTTATAAACCCTATTTTGCTGGGACTTGAATCCATGCCTTTCATTTTTTAGATCAGTTTCTTTCTACTCTACCATGACTACCAGATTCTCCTGACAGTTGAGAAATCAGAAGTGGTGGGAATATCACGGGGCCAGGGTCTAGAAGATGTTCTCCAGGTCCAACCCTGCCCTTTGTCACCATAGATATAGGTTTCTTCATCTATAAATTTGGATGAAAATAACACGTACCACCTACCTCATGTGGGGAGTTATGTGGTTCACATGAGAATTAAAGTGATATACCATATAGTAAAAGAAAAAGGCAGAAAAGTTGCTGCTTTATATTAGTGGAACCTCTATCAATGAGTTCCCCCACATTATGAAACCATAGGTTTGAAGCAAAAAAAAATTAGATACAGATAAATATTCTTTGTCAACCATAATGTGCTTAAAAAAAAACAAAACGACTTTACTTTCTGACTTGGAATTATTACTGTATATTGGTTATAGAAGAGTGGTGAGGATTAGGCAGTTGGGGTTATGTGACTTGCCCAGGATTGCATAGCTAGAAGGCTGCCAATACCTAGATTTGAACCAGGACTTCCCTTCTTTAGACCTGGCCCTCAATCCACTGAGCCACATAACTTTGGGGAAAATGCTGCATTTGAGGTCAAAAGACTTCTCTTTCAGATTTCATTTATTAGCTGATTAGACTTGGGCAAGTCACTTAACTTCTTAAGCCTTGGTTTCCTCATCTATAATATGAGGTTAGACTAAATGATCTCTAAGGTTCCTTCTAGCTATAAATCTGTGGTGATCCTGTGGTCATCAAGTGAGACATGGTGGGAGTAAATATTATTCTTCATTTATAAAAATAGCACTTGAGGCTCAGAGATTGAAGAATTTTTCCAGTGTTCCATAGCTAATGGCAAAGCTAGCCTTGGAAACGATATGGTGATCATGAGCTTAATAAAGACTCTTGACACTGTAAACTGTACTTGCTCTTGGCAAGAAGACTGGAGCTTTTGGGACAGTTCTTTGCATATCACTCAGTTTAGACAAAACCCAAATCTTTTAGGCTGGTTTGTTTTTCATCATTGCTGTCTACCTTTTCTCGTTAGAGAGAAACTCACTTTTGCTGCTACCCGTCCAGCTTCTATACTGATGGAACAGCTTGCCGTATGTGTCAGTAAAGGGGAGCCAGTCTTGTTGGTGGGTGAGACAGGCACTGGCAAGACCTCCGCTGTCCAGTACTTGGCTCACATTACAGGTAACTAGAAAGTTTGAGGATGCTTCTGTGCTTGGATGCATTTTTCATTAGTAACCACTTTTTTTTGGTGTGTTTTTTTGAAGGTCACCGTTTGAGGGTTGTCAACATGAACCAACAGAGTGACACAGCAGATCTACTTGGCGGGTTAGTGGTTTTTCTAGATACTTCTGAAATTATTGGTTTCTTCCATTGCTAAGTATGAGATAACATTGCTACATTAACTATTTATTCTGAAGCATTTAAGCAGAGCTTTAAAGCAATATCCTCAAACCCAGACCATCTCACTTCGAAACATCACTGAAAACTTATGTATGAGGTGTATTAGTTCAGGGCAAGGGCTTGATCTGAATATTAAGAAGTAATCATTGCTGTGTGACCCTCGGCAAGTCATTTAAGCCCCATTGCCTAGCCCTCAGTGCTTTTCTGCCTTGGAACCTATACACAGTATTAACTCTAAATCAAAACGTAAGGATTGTTATTTAAAAACAACAACAAAAAAGAAGTAATCATAATTTCTATTCAAAGATAACATTGTATGGAATGGAAATTAAACCACCCTTTATATAAATCAAAACATAGAAAAATAGTCATCACAGGGAGAAAGGAATAAAGAGATAGACACAATGATATAGGCAAGCAGTAGATTTATTGGTGCCTGTCTTAAGGTTATTGTTTTGGTATTATTATTGTATTATTGTATTTGGTATTTCTTATAAAGTCCTTAAGTACCTTATAAGCTAAAGTTTAATTGACTGTCCTGTGAAAATACTATATTCCTACCTTCCCTATTATAGTTTTTATTTTTATTTTTTGAAGGAAAAGCTGCCAGGTTCATAAGTAGAATTTTTTTTTAGAAAATACCCAATTGATGATCTTTTAAAATTTAATATGTTGTGATCTATTCCTTTAACATTGGACAGCTAACCTGAGAAAAACTTTTAAGGAATAAGCATCTTATTTAAGTTAAAAAAATTTTTTTTTTCTATTTTGTGAAGGAGATCCTTTTGCAGGATCCTTTTCATTTTTTCTTTTTCTCTCTTAGTATGGGCATTACTTTAATGGACCATCTCTGTTAAAATCTGTTAAACTTGTTTTGTGCCCTTTTGATTTTTTAGGCTGTTTCATTCTTCTTCATTTGTGGGATTTTCTCTTTCATTCTCTTTTTCATCATTAGTAACTTGTAGTAGGTTCTTTTATGTTGGTCCCTTTACTTAAAGATTTTGCCTTTTAAATTTCTGTAGATTTTCTTTTAAAATATCTGTAATATAAAATGAACCAGTTGCAGAGGTGTCTGTTCTGGGTTTTTTGCGGAATTAAAAAAATCTTTATCATGCATCCCATGTTACTCCCAACATGTATGTTTGTTGGGTAAATCTTTAGATTTATTTCATGTTCTGCACATTAATATCATTGATGTCCAAGCTTTTAAAATTAAAGATAAGATATAAACCCAACCTTATAGGAAGTAATAGTAATAATAGAACATAATAGAGGCCTTTGAAATCGGGTTTTATAAATGCAGCAGACTTGAGTTTTTAGGCATTTTTTTTTACTTGATTTTTTCATTCATATGTTCTATGAGTTAATGGATTCAGTTTTATATAATAACCTATAGTATTTCTTCATGTGACTGTTGTGCTTGTTTTCCCTATTGTCAGACGATTGGGCTATTTATGGTTTATTATTTGGAAATACTGAGTTTGTTTCAGTTTTTATTACAAATTATGAGCAGTCTTTCTGGTCATTTTACATTACTTCATCAAGGAGCAATCATTTTCACTTAATTTTTTTATTGTGTCTTTAAATATAGGTGAATTGTGGAAGAAATTTTACTTTAATGAGTTTTTTCTGGGGAAAAAAGTTTTCAAATGGAGTGTTATTAAGGCAAAACCCCTAATTTCTGAATTATTCTCTGCTCTGAACTCAGTTTGCTGGAATCTTTCCATTTTCTTACAGTTATAAACCAGTAGACCATAAACTTATTTGGCTGCCCTTACGAGAAGGTTTTGAAGAACTCTTTACCCAGACATTTTCCAGGAAGCAGAATCTTACATTTTTGGGGCACATTCAGACCTGCTATAGACAGAAACGTTGGCGAGACCTCCTCAAACTAATGCAACATGTGCATAAATCAGCCCTCAACAAGGAAACAAAAACCAGTGATGCAGGTAAGAGCTTCAGTTGAGGCCAACCAGTGGGACTTTGGTGAATAGTTGTAGAGGAGAGAAAAAAAAGAGCAAAGGGGATAAGGTATATAAAGAAAGATGGAGTTTCTAAGGGAGTACTATCAGAGTATGAAATTAGGTATAGAGTTATGATTCTGCCACAACTCTTAGCATAATTCTACAGCAGAATTTTTTTTTTCTGGAAGAATTCTGCAGAGCCCCCTGTGATGGTGAGGTGACAGATTTAAATGACAGACTTAATTTTTTTGGATAGAGGACAATTATTTGCAAAAATTTTTTGAATGATGGTCAAACTCATAAATCTCCAAGAGAATCTCTTTGCCAAATTACTATTTGCCTAGTGTTCTGAAACTAACCTAACAAGCATATGATTTATGCAAAACTTTTGCAAGTAATGTTTGGAAAGTGTGATGTACTTTTCCCTTCTTAATCCTGGAATGAGGGTTCTTCAGCTTACCTGGAGCCCAACTGTGGACTGATTTCAAAACTTTGGGCCATTCATTCTCTAGAAGCAAATATGGAAGTAATACTTGCTTCTATATAATTCTTTAGGGGGAATCTAAGTTAAATGTCATACCATTGTCAGGGGAAGATGGGAGAGAAAGGGGTCCAGATTAATGATTTGATCATTTCAAGGAATTTTTCATTTTGGAAACCACTCACTACTGTGGCAGCTCATAATTGCTTTGTGACAGACCTATTGCCTTGGGAAACAAGAGTTGATTGTCCCCATGGTTGAGCTAGTCTTCTGAATCTAACATCTGCCTCTATGGCCATTATACTGTATTGCTTCTCACCTTACAACATATTATGTGAAAAAGTGGTTTGGACAGTTGACCTTTAAGTTGATTTTTGCATAATATTATATATATATATTCTGTTTGTTATCTTACTGTATTCTCATTTACCCTGAGATACAGGGTTAATTGGAAAGTTCTTTTAATAAATCGTTATCTTTAAATCTCATTGTATATGCTTATAGGATCATTGGATTATAGATTTAGAGATAGAAGGGAGCTCACAGACCATCTAGTCCAACTCCCTCATTTTTGTGTCCAAGTCAATCAATGCCACATGTTTTGGATTGATTTTCAAATTTTTCTTTATTTTCTCTTAGGGTTACTGTTAAGAGAAAAGTGGGAAGCATTTGGTCTGAAACTCAACCATGCCCACCAACAAATGAAAATGACTGAAAATGCCCTACTATTTGCATTTGTAGAGGTATTTGACTTTGGTTATATATTTTTTCAGCATAATTGCTTGACTCCCATACTGATTTTAGGGGTCATACATAAGTGTATGGTAAAAATAAACAGTGTGTATGTATGTTAAACCTCTTCAAAATTTATTAATTGAAAAGACTACCTTATAAAAGTCAGAAGCACCATTGCTGCCATGGATTTAATAGGGAAAAATGATGAACAATGGTGAGCTATGTTAATAGTGTACTTTGTACAGGCCTGCCAGAAATAATTTTATTCATTTTGACAAAAAAAATCAAATATTTGATCATTTGTAGCCTTGAGAGATGGCATTGTCCACATTGGCCCAGTCGACCCCTTCCTCACCCCCCCCCCCCCACTCCCTTATTCCTTTCTACCCTAAGATGATTATTTGAGGTAACATTTATTGGACTCTTGAATAAGGAAAAGTTCATAATATGTTCTCAAATGTACCAATAACCCAATCACTTTAGATCTAAGTAGGACTAGAGGTATTCTTTTGTGTAAAGTTTAGTTTCAGCTGTCAATCCATTTCTTTAGGAAAGGTTTTTTGTTTGCCACCTAACCTACTGTAAAACAGGAAAGTCTAGCAAAGTTTTTTTTATACCAGAGAAATTCTTCTTAATATTTCTAGAGCAACTAAAAATAAGGGTTTTAATATGCTTCTACAGCAGGATCAGAATGAAAGCAAAACAGAGCAATTTAATAATAAGAATTTTTTTAAAAGGCCACCTTATTACTAAAAGAAAAGAAATCACAATTTTTATTTTGAGGCTATGTAGACATTTATTAAATTGTAAAATTTTTCCTCAATCTGATCCATCTTATATATATCCATCCATATATTATATTCAGCTGTAGAATGTATCTTCTAATGTGCAAATTTTACCATATCCATCTTGCCTCCCCAACCCCTCCTACCCCCCTCCCTCCATCCTCCTTTAGAAGACTCCAGGAACTTTCTACAGATTAAATAGATTATCTTCTATTTGGCATTTAAAGCCTTTCATAACCTGGGCCCTTTCAGTCTTATTAGTAACATCTTACTTCTTCATAATAACATCATATTTTCACCCCCATGTTTTCCAGTCCTCCTAATCTTTGTTTCTTCCCAATTAACCTAACCTCAGTTTATCTTAGATATCATTTGTGCATCCTTATTTGTAAGTTTTCTCCATCATTAGACTGTGAGCTTCTTGAAGGTAAGGAGTGGATTGGGAGGATTAGAAATTTCTTTGATTCCCAAATGTTTAGTACAGAGTTAAGCATGTGAATGCTTAATAAATGCTTCTTGACTCACTGATTTTTTCCTTGCTTTTGAAAACATTCCAGGAGAGATTACATTGATAGGCTAAAACCTCTTCAGAAATGTTTTAAATGACAGAAGAATATTTCATATCATCAATAAACCGTTCTTAGCTTATATTGTTCATTGCTGTTGCTCTTTTGATAGATTGATCTAGTTTTTATTCTACATCCCTTCCCACCCCCATACTTCAAGCCCCTAGTTAAGCCATGGTACATTTTATAATTGGTCTCCTTTTTTAAGTTCAGAGGTCCGTCTGTCTTAGAATCAATTGATTCTAAGACAGAAGAGTGGTAAGAGCTAGGCAGTGGGAGTGAAGTGACTTGCCCAGGGTCACCCAGATGGGAAGAGTCTGAGGCCAGATTTAAACCCAGGACCTCCTGTCTCTGGGCCTGCCTCTTAATCCACTGAGCCACCCAGCTGCCCCTGAGGCTTAACTTTCTTTTTTTTCCCCCAATTTTTATAAATTTTTATTTAATTAATTAATTTAGAATTTTTTCCTATGGTTACAAGATTTCATGTTCTTCCCTCCCCTCTTCCTATCCCCTCCCGTAGCTGACGTGCAATTCCACTGGATTTTCTTGTGTCATTGATCAAGACCTATTTCCATGTTATTAACATTTGCACTAGGGTGATCATTTAGAGACTACATCCCCAATCATATCCCCATTGACTCATGTGATCAAGCACTTGTTTTTCTTCTATGTTTTTACTCCCACAGTTCTTCCTCTGAATGTGGATAACATTCTTTCTCATAAGTCTCTCAGAATTATCCTGAATCATTGCATTGCTGTTAGTAGAGAAGTCCATTACATTCAATTGTGCCACAGTGTATCAGTATCTGTGTATAATGTTCTCCTGGTTTTGCTCCTTTCACTCTGCATCAGTTCCTGCAGGTCATTCCAGTTCCCATGGGTTTCTTCCAGTTCATTATTCCTTTTAGCACAATAGTATTCCATCACCAACATATACCACAATTTATTTAACCGTTCCCCAATCAGAGGGCATCCCCTCATTTTCCAATTTTTTGCCACCACAAAAAGTGTAGTTATGAATATTCTTGTATAAGTCTTTTTCCATATTATCTCTTTGGGGTACAAACCCAGCAGTGCTTTGGCTGGATCAAAGGGCAGACAGTCTTTTATCGTCCTTTGGGCATAGTTCCAAATTGCCCTCCAGAATGGTTGGATCAATTCACAACTCCACCAGCAATGAATTAATATATAAATTTTGCCACACCCCCTCCTACATTGATTACTTTTCTTTGCTGTCATGTTAGCCAATCTGCTAGGTGTGAGGTGATACCTCAGGGTTGTTTTGATTTGCATCTCTCTGATTATAAGAGATTTAGAATACTTTTTCATGTGCTTATCAATAGTTATGATTTCTTTATCTGAAAACTGCCTACTCATGTCCTTTCCTGAGATGTAACTTTCTAAGGATTATGTTATACTGACTGCTCTACTCTGTTCTGGCCAAAATACTAGAGTACACTGTGTTCTGTTCAGAAAGCCTCATTTAAGGAAGCCTGTAGATAAGCTTTTGTACTTCTAGAGGAAAGCATTGAGTTTAAGCCATGTGATAAGTGACTGAAAGAACTAAGGATCTTAAGCTGACCAGGGTTGCTGAGGAGGGGATCATGTATTGACAGGAATATAAAATTGTACCCTATGCTTCCAGATGGTCGGAACTAGGAATAGTGGGTAGAAATTGCAAAATAGCGAATTTAGGCTTGATGTTAAGAATAATTTAACAGCTATTTCAAAGTAGAACGAATTGCTCTACTAGATAGTGGATTCTCCCTCATTAATAGTTTTTAAGTAAAGACTATACTTTTTTTGTTGTCTACATTTTAAGGAGAATTCTTTTTCAGGTATGTGTTGGATTAGGTAGCTATGGAGGTTCCTCCAACTTTAAAAGATGCTTTTTCTGCTAGATTACCTATTTTACATTGTCTCACCTCATCATTGTCATCATCATAGCTAGCATTTATGTAGCGCCCACTATGTATCAGGCATTGTGCTAAGACTTCATAAATATTCTCATTTTATCTTTATAATAACCCTGGAGGGAGGTGCTAACCTGACTTTAGAGTTGAGAATACAGAAAAAATGATGTAAGTGACTTGCCCAAGATAATACATCTAATAGGTATCTGAAATCACATTTGAACTCTGGTCTTCCTGACTCTAGGCCTGGAATTCATCCAGTGTGCCATCTAAATTGCATACATAGGTGCTTGAATCAACTGGTAGGCAATAAAAATCAGGGAGAACAAAGTAGAATTTAATATCTCTAGTTTTATTAATGAAGAGCAATGTTGCTGCCTGACTTGTGTTTCTTAACTAGTTATTACAATAAGTTCATAACCTTTTTCTGTCTCTGTATTGTAGGGTACTCTGGCTCAGGCAGTAAAGAAAGGAGAATGGATTTTACTGGATGAGATTAACCTGGCAGCCCCAGAAACATTAGAATGCCTGAGTGGTTTACTGGAAGGATGCTCTGGCTCACTGATTTTGATGGATCGAGGAGATACTGGTAACATTTTATTGCTAGTGCCTTTATATGTTTTCAGGTTTGCTGGTTGCTTAAGAGAATGCTTCTTATGGTCACAGATACAAGATAAAGCCTCATTCATTGAATGAATATTTATTGACTGACTCTTATGTAACCATTTTTGCTATATTCTTTGGCAAAAAAACTACCTTGGGGAATTGGTTTATATTATCTCTAAGACTATCTTCAGCCCTATATCCTATGCTTCTATGATACTTTGTTGAGGAAACATTTGATGTTTTGACACAAGATTTCGGCCCTCAAAAGGCTTGTTTTTTAGTCGAGGCAAGAGATAGACATCTGAAAAGTTAAATGTTAAAAGATGAATATTATTTTTAATTGTGATAACTATTTAGGATTCAGTGCTTTTGATATTTAATTATCGGTACTGGGTTGGAGGTGTCAAAGGTAATATTTGATTGCGTGCCTGATAAGGGATATAGATAGTATTTGCATGGTAGGTGAGAGGAACCAGAATCTCACTTCAACCAAGTTGGGCTCATCCAGGTTGTGAGTAAGGAGACCTTCAGGTAGAACTGGGAAATGCTTAGAATCAGGTGATGTTAACATAGTAACCACCATGATCCACTCTAGGCTTGTTAAAGGTTGTCATGAGAATTGATATGTGCTTCCTTTTCCCCTCTTAGAACCACTCACACGACACCCTGACTTCCGTCTATTTGCCTGCATGAATCCAGCTACTGATGTGGGGAAAAAAAACCTGCCCCAGGGAATAAGAAACAGGTAAGAAAAGTTACTTTATTGCTTGACAAGGACACAGATTTTGGGTTTTGCTGGGTTTAGATTCCAGTTTAAGACACTAGTTTTGTAACTTTGGGTAAGTTATTTAGCTTTGATGTACCTCAGTTTTCCCCATTTATAAAATGAAGGGACTTTACTGTGCTTTTCAAGGTCCTTTTTAGCCCTAAGTCTAAGATTCTGTGAAAGGCAGAATGTTGGCTACTTTGTCAGGTAAGGCCACTGGGTTTATTGCTTTTACCTAACTTTTTGTTTTTAAGGAAAAATTCATTTCTGAGTATGTATTATCACAGAAAATCATTGCAGAATTCCAGTTTTAAATTTTTGAATATTTTAATCTTTTGTAAAGTATTTGAGATTTTTGAAAGCCAGCATGTTTGTATGTATGCTGATTGTAAGTGCACACATACATTTATTTTTTAAAACCACTTGCTATTTTTTTATTTAAATGATCTTGTTTTACCCTGTTTTCAAATCTCAAAACAAATTTCAAAATTTTCAAGGTTCAAAACACAAATGAGATTAAATTTCCTTTGATTTAAGTAGATGCATATGTGCATATGTCTGTCTTTTGTTCATCATTTGAGTTCTGCTGCTGCTAATTAGTGTATGGAGATATTTATGATTAGAAAAATGGCATCATAAACCTCTTCCTTGCTCTGTGTGATTTATCTAATATTATCTTCCTTATAAAGATTGACTTACTCAAGGTAGGGCCTCGGAAAGAGAGAATAGGTAGTTTTGCTTGTTTGGTTTAAAAAAAAAAGCACAAATCAACCTTTCTTTCTTAGAATCACTACTAAATAATGGTTCTAAGGCACAAAAGTGTTAAGAGCTAGGCAGTTAAGATTAAGTGACTTGCCCAGGGTCACAGAGCTAGAAAGTGTCTAAGTCAGATTTGAAATCAAGTTCTCCCAACTGTAAGTCTGGTTCTATATCCATTGAGCAATTTAGCTGCTCCTCCTATTTGGTTTTAAAATAAGCCATGCTTTGTAAATTAGGAGTTCTTTTAATTCAGTAGTTTGTTAACAATGTACAAACTTTTTTAGTTTTCGATAAGGCATGATTTAGAGATAAATTTCAAAACATTTTATTGTTTTAGGCAACAAAAAAAAGAAAAAAGATCTGACAGAACCAAATTCCCACCAAGACTGCTGAGCAGTAATCATTAAAACAATTTGATATTGGATTAAATAGCTTAGGTTCAGACTCTGACAAATGCAGTACCTTGGTATTTGATAATGCAGAGATCCCTGTTATGCTAAGAACTCAGTATTTGACAAAAACTGTTGAGAAAACTGGAAATCAGTTTGACAGAAAGTATGTCTGGATCAGTAGTTCACATCCTATACCAAGATAAACTCTAAATGGGCTACACACCTTAGACATAAAGGGTGATATCTCAAACAAATTTGTATAACAAGGAAAAAATTGCCTTTTATTTATTAAATTTTTAAAAATTATTTTTCTTTAAAAATTTTTAAATTTTAATAAAAAATTTCTACATATGTTTCCTGAAGTTATATGATCCGTATTATCTCCCTCCATTCCTCCCTTTCCACTTCTGGTGCTGACAAGCAATTCATTCTGGGTTATGCATATATTATCACATTAAACATAGTTTTATATTATTCATTTTTAAAGTTAATAATCTTATAAAACCAAAACTCTAAATCATATACTGAGAGAAACAAGTGATAAACCGCATATTTTCATCTGCATTTCTGTTCCAACAGTTCTTTCTCTGGAGATAGATAACTTTCTTTTTCACAAGTCCTCAGAGTTGTCCTGGATCATTGTATTGCTCTTAGTAGCAAAGACTATCACATTTGATCATTTCACAATATTGCATTTAATATGTATAAGGTCTCCTACTTCTATTTTAATCTGCTCAGTTCACGTAATGCTGTCACAAATTTTAGTCATTTTGTAATAGACTTAATCTTTAAAACCACAACCCCAAATCATACACCCATATAACCAAGTGATAAATCAAATGTTTTTCTTCTGCATTTCCACTGCATTTTTACTCCCACAGTACTTTCTCTGGATGTGGATAGCATTCTTTCTCATAAGTCCCTCAGGGTTGTCATTGCATTGCTAATAGTAGCAAAGTCTGTTGTATTTGATCATTCGACAGTGTTTCAGTTTCTGTCTACAATGTTCTCCTGGTTCTGCTAATTTCATTCCACATCAGTTCATGGGGGTCTTCTCAGTTTTTATAGAAATCAAGCAGTTTATCATTCCTTATAGCACAATAATAATAGGCTTTGGCCTAGTCAGATTTTAAAAGGAAGTATAGCTTCAACCCAGACTTTATGTAATATGTTTTCTAAGTAAAGAAATTAATGAAAACTATTTTTTCCTTTGAAAAACGAGTAATTGTTTCTCTTTTAGTGTTATGAGGAATATCAACCTAATATTGATTTTGTATTGATTGGTATTAGACAAGACAGTGGGGAAACACCCTCTACATTCATGGATAGATTACTAGAATTGGAAGAGAGATATTTGGCACTTGACATCTCCGAAGGCAGGGATATAAAGCAACTAAAGAGACAATTTGTTAAAAGGTCATTTAAAGTTGTAAGGAACTATTTTCAGCAGCAGTGTCTACACTGGTATGAAATGCCACTGGATGCATTACGAAGGGTTGCAACTT
Organism: Monodelphis domestica; assembly: GCF_027887165.1. Lineage (NCBI taxonomy): Eukaryota > Metazoa > Chordata > Mammalia > Didelphimorphia > Didelphidae > Monodelphis > Monodelphis domestica. The sequence goes on along the minus strand of NC_077228.1, from coordinate 346,618,958 downwards.
ATATCTTTAATGGTGATAAAAATAAGCATGAAGAGGCAAATAATGACATAATAGAGGAACTGAGGCAGGAAATTAAAGATCTAACGTTTAAGCTTAGTAGCAAATAAGAGAAGCATGACAAGGTAGTGGCTTTATTGAGGGAAGGCAACCAAGGCCATCTAATGGTCCACAAAGGAATTTTAACAACAAAGGTCCCAGTTGCTACTTCTGTGGAAGGTATGGACATCTTGTAAGAGATTATAGATCCTGGGGACAGATGTATAGACAGAATGGAGGTTTCTTCCCAAATCTTTTTAGGAATAGTGGCAATTATTATAGGGATAACCAATTTTACAACCAAAACAGAGGGAATACTGGATCAGAAGATTGTAGGTTCAACCTCCTACCTGGCTTGCCACTTGTTATGAGGAATATCAACCTAGTATTGATTTTGTATTGGTTGGTATTGGATTTTATTGGTAGGTTATCTGATTAGAATTGTTGACTGTTAGAATAATGGCTAGACTTGCAGTTGATAAAAGCCAACTGGTGACTGATATACATATATATATATATATATATAAACCCAATTTATTTAAAGTATAAGACTAAAGGGAAAGGAAATGAAGGATTAAAAGGAAAGTATGAAATATATTCTTATATTATATATTCCCTAAATATAACAACTAACTGAATCCCTAACCCCAAAACTAAAACTCTGTGAGGAGTCGCTTCTGCCTGAAAACAGGCCTTCTCTAACCTACTTAATTTATCTAAAATATATTTCCTGCCTATATACTCTAAGCTAACTATAAAACCTTATATTATGTCTTCAAAGTTTAGTTAAGATTTCTCTATCTCTCTCCGTCTACAAAACTCCAACTGTGTCAAGAAAAAACAGTCACTGCAGGTTCACAGACTTGAGTTTCACTCTGCCTTGAATCTTCTTCAGTAATTTTTAGCCACCAGATATTACTCCTAACCAGTTATATCCACAGTCCTCCAAGAATAGAGAGAGAAAAACACCAACCAATCACTCTTGAGCTTCAAACCCAAAAGTGTGTTCATTATATTCTAACTCCTCACCTAAGGCACTTCTGGGACTTCTGCCCCTCTGACCTCCAAAACATTCCATAGAAATCTTAAAGTACCCTCCAGAAATCTCAGCTTACTTGATACAACCTACATCTGACTGCATTCTATCCTTAATTAGGCAACTTTCTTAATTATCTCTTACATTAGTAGCAAATAGTTTTTATAAAAAAAACCCAGAATTTTAGAAAGTTCTTTCTCATTGGGAAATCAACATGCTTCATTCTAGGTAAATGATAATCTTTAATTTGTTTTTAGGCTGACTGAACTTTATGTGGAAGAATTGGAGAGTAAAGAAGATTTACAAATTCTTATTGTGGATTATCTGAAAGGATTGAATGTAAACAAAAACATTGTTCAAGGAATTATCAAGTAGGTTCTACTGTGGCTAGAAATACTTTTTCCTAAGAAAATTGCATGCTCATTATACAATACTTTTGACTTGGTCACAGAAAATTATTGCCTGTTCATGTGTATGCATAGACAATAGGTATATACTTATGGTTTGGGTCTAGAGCTTTCTTAATATATTCTGGTCTTTTTGTTTACATTTTGACTAATAGGATTTGTTAAGTTAGGGAGGCTTATTTTATTTTAGAAAAATTGACTTGAGGGTATTTTCAAAGGACAGAGTAATTGTGCTGTCAGTGTTTTAAATTCCTCCCCCCCCCCCCCAACAAACTTTGAGCTTATTTGTGTGTTTGTGTGTGTGTGTATGCACATATCAATGTAAGCTTTCTCTGATTCCCCCAGTTATTAGTTCTCACTGAATAGACTTATTTGCATTTTTTTTTTCCCTTTTGGAATATATGCTTCTGGAGGGCAGAGTTTTTTTTTTTTAATAATTTTTATCTAGCATTTATTACCTTGCATGGTGCCTTAAAAAAAACTTTTTTTTTAAAGCCTTACCTTCCATCTTGGAATCAATACTGTGTATTGGTAGAATTGGTAGAATTGAATTTAAAAAATCTTACTTGTTTAAATCCTTCTTTATAGCTTCTACATAGCTGTGCGAAAGGAGTCTATGAACAAATTGGTGGATGGAACAGGCCATAGACCTCATTATAGCCTTCGAACCCTCTGCAGGGCCCTGAGATTTGCAGCTTCCAATCCTTGTCACAACATCCAGCGTTCCCTCTATGAGGTAGGTGCCTTTTTTCTTCTGCCTGTCTTTGTGGAAGGGAACTAGTTTTGAAAATCATGTAGGGAGTTAAATAGGAGGAGTTTTTCTTCCTACTGTTTTTTTTTTTAATCCTTCTTTTTTTGTTTTAGAAGTGATTCTGTGTACTGATTCCAAGGCAGAAGAGACATTAGGGCTAGGCAATGGGAGATAGCTAGGAAGTGTCTGAGGACAGATTTGAAAAGTATTTCTTTTCTTAAAATCGTGAGCTAAATAATGCCAAACACTAGTCACCTAAAAATAATATCAACACCATTCTTAAAGTCCAAACTAATTATGTCTTTTTAAAAAATAACGTGTCTTCAAAATTTAAGAAAATATTATCTTATTTGCTTGAGTTTCTTTAAATTTTCATCTGCACATTATTGGATTTTATTGGTTATCTTTTACATAATAATGCTTGTGTATTCTGATTCTTTGCCCTGGATTGTAAGAGTTGTTTCTAGAGAGAAGAATATCTTTTTTGTAATTTACCTATATTTTTCCATTTAGCTGGTTTCCTAGAATGCCCCTGATATAAGAAACCAACTGTAAATTCCCTCTTGGCCATTTTCTATCACTTAACCACATTTTAAAAATGTTTATGTAGAAGTAGTATGAGCTTTGTATCTTGAGTAGAGAATCAGAATTTTATGTGGTTAGTCATTGATTCATTTCGACTCTTACTTTCTTGTTTAATCAAGGCCTTTCTTTTGTTTCTCCTCTATACAAGGGCAGAAATGGACTGCAGACCTGATAATAAGTATTATTGTAACGTTCTTTCCTGATCTGAAAAAGTGGTCCTCAGTTTCGTAGCCTTTGGGATAATCAAAATCTCTTGAGGATGTTATCTAAAATAAATGAGTGGAAGTTTACAAAAATAGGAAATTAAAGAAGTACAAAATGTAACTAAATCAAAGAACAGATGAAACAATAAACATCTTTGATGGCAAGATTACTCAAGGAAGCTAAACATGCAATCTGATTGTTCTGCTTGCCTTTGGGAACAGTCAGTTTTTCAGGTTAACAATTCCTAGTCTTGTCATATCCTTAAAAAAAAATACCCTCATCTTCTGTTTTAGAGTTAATATCAATTATTAGTTCCAAGAGTTAAGAGGAGTAAGGGTTAGGCAATGGGAGTTAAGTGATTTGACCAGCGTCACATGTCTAGGAAGTGTCTTAGGCCAGATCTGAAACCAGAAACTCCTTTCTCTAGGCTTGGCTCTCCATCCACTGAGCAACCTTGTTTAACTGGCCATAGCCTTTTGCAGTAATGCCAAATTTCAAAGCAGTAAAGTTTGAATTTGCCTTTGAATTTTGATTGCTTGTTACTGGAACATAACTGATCTGAAGTTGCAAAATAATTATTAGTATTTTATAATAGTATTTTCAAAGTCAAAATAGTTCTTTTTCTTTTTTTTTAAAAGGGCTTTTGCTTGGGTTTCCTTACACAACTTGACAGGGCATCTCACCCTGTAGTTCAAAAACTCATTTGCCAACATGTTATATCCAGCAATATCAAAACTCTCCTAAAACAGGTATGTTCATTTTGGCTATTGAATATTATTAAAGAAGTTTTTATTACCAAAGTTTTATTAGTTTAAGGTGGATGAGGTAGACAAATGAAAGACTACGTTAAAACCTAGAATTTTGTCAACCATTTAGCTTTCATTCCTTGATGATTCTACTATATGTCATGGATTGTGTTATTTGTAAGAATCTCTATTGAATGTAGGATTGAGAGCTGATGACTAAAACTTGGGTATTATAAAAGAACTGACAGCCTGTCTTGTGGTATGCTCTTTAAGGATAGAAGTAGTGTTTTGTTTTCTAAATTTTGGATCTAAATCTTCTTCACACCTACATCCTATACTCCTCTCAGTCCTCAGTCTATTTCAGTGATTTTTACATTATTAGATGGAGGAAGGAAAGGAATCAGTGACTCTAAGGGGTATATTTAGGGGTTTTTGACTAATATATTATCCTTATGGTCGCCAGGGATTAATTCAAATCCCAATAAAAATACTCAAGTCAGTTTGGTAATTTTATGGTGGTTTAATTAATATAGAAGGAAGGAATTCAGAAGAAGAGAGAGGGAAAAGGGTATAAGATTTCTCAGACCTAGCCTGAACCAAGGGGAGTTCAGAGACCTTCCTAGGTCTCTAGGGTCTCCTAGGAGGATGGTGTTTTTAAGAAAGATAAAGGAAAAAAAACGAATCAGTCTAAACTCTGAGAGAACTCAGGGAAGATGCCTCACCTGACCCATGATAATTGAGCTTCTCCCAGTCATCCCACTAAGCACACTCACAGCCAAACCCAAACAATAGCTGTAGCCATGCCAAGATGCCTCTGCTGCACAATGAGAGCCTGAGCCACCTCTCTGTGAAAAAAGAGCCTGGAGAGAGGAAGTGCCACGAATATATAGACTTTTTAAAAATCACTTCCTGTGTTTCACATGTACCAATGGTAGCTTAAGCTTGACTTAGGACAGCCTGGGGGTGGTCTGTCAGTTGTTTCTGATTTGTCACTTGATAGCATATTTAAGTAGGCTATCATAGGCTATCCTCCTCAACACTTAATCCATAAGTAGGGTGTAGACATTCCTGTTTTGTTAGGATTTTAAAGATTTAATCAGGGTGGAGAAAAATAAAAAATTCACATAATGAGATTTCATTGGTACAGAAAACTTCTTTCAATGAGGTTCTCCTCTTAACTGTGCAGATTGGCATCTACTCCCAATTGATAGGCTTAGAACCTTACCTGGGAAGCTGTGATTTACCTGAGGCCACATAACTAGTATGTGTCAGAGGAGGTTCTTGGATTCAATTCTTCTTGAGTGAAATTGATTATCTTTACTTCTCCATGTGGTTGACTTTGCACATCATTGATATTCAGTGCAAATTCACTAAATTGAATGACTTGTTAATGAATATTGTAGCTATTAGCACTTAGAGTCTTTGTCAGTTAGAAAGGACTGTTATTCTCTTAATTAAGGTTATTATGATTTATTCTCTCAATTATTGATGAAATTTCATTAAAAAACCCCATTTTATGTAAGGTATGTCAATATTCATTATGGTTTGTGATGGTTAACTAAAAGGCTATTCTTTACCTTTGGTCACTTTTCTTGGATGTTGAATTGAACTAAAGAAGTTAGCCTGGTTCAAGGGATGTGAGCTGACTTTGGACTCTGCAGCTGTCGGCTGGGGCACCCTGGGCAGTTAATGAATGTCACCTTTCCCAAACTTGGTTGCACAGTATTGATAGACCGAATTCCTTATTGGTCTAAAATATAAGGAGTGCTGTAGTCAACAGTTCCTGGGCCTGGAATCTTGAGTATCTGAGCATAAATGCTTTCAGTGAGGGCCTTTCAATCTTGGTAACCTTTTTTCTGAGTATGCCCTGATTAGTCTCCTAAAATCTAATATCTTATGTCCAGCAATGTGCTGAAGCTATCTGGAATCTGAGCTGATTGTTAGGTTTTATCATTGACAAACACATACTCTACAGTAAATATTAAGTACCTACCTATGTCTTAGTTGTTGTTTATTTGTTACAGTTTTTTCTCTTCATGACTCCACTTGGAATTTTCTTGGTAAAGATACTAAAAGTGGTTTGCTGTTTCCTTCTCTGGCTCATTTACAGATGAGGAAACAGGCAAACCAGGAGTAAGTAGCTATTGAGTATCTAAGGACATTTTCAAACTTGGAAAGATGAGCCTTCCTGACTCTAGACCTGGTACTGTCTCCATTGTATCACCTAGCTGCTGTAACCTCAAAAATGTGGGTTTCAAGACTTTGAATTGCCAAAAACTGTAAAGATAATTTTTAGTGTCTTGATTTAAATAAAAAATAAGTGGTCACCATTGGAAAATTCCCAAATATGAAATACCCAAGTCAGCTGGGTTTTATGGAGATTTTAATTAATACAAATCAAGGAATTAAGGAACAGGAAAGAGACAGAGTAAGAAGAAATAGTAGGAAAAGGCTAGGGCCTAGGCCTTTTCTCTTTAAGAGAGAAACTAAGTCAGTCTTTAATCACTCACCACAAGATCTTTCCAAGCAAAACTCTAGTGTTCAGAGACCCAGCAGCCTCCTCTTGACTCCTGACCTCCAATTCAGCTTCTGGTTCAGACAGCTCCTTTTAAAGAGAAATTTCTCTTGTGTTACCTCCCTTAAGTTTTCAGGTCTACCTATCACAGTAGACCTAGGGCAGCCCATTCTTAGTTTTTAGTTCTCACTTTCTCTGGGTAGATTATATCTTCTGAGTACTTCACACCTCTTTGTTAAGCTTGCCCCTTGTAAGTTGCCTGACCTTTTAGTGATTAATTTGACTTTCATAGGTACTTAGACCCTTTTGTATTAGATCTAAAAATAGACCTAGCTTAATGTTTTGGCCTCACTATAAGTATGAGTTAAGTACCTTCATTGTTCACTAAGGAGTTTTACAACTTTATCTTCCCTTAAAGTATGCCTAAGTATGGGTGGAGTAATTTTAAAGTTCCCAATATATTCTTGATGAAGTACCTCCATTGTTTAAATGGGGAATAATCTTAACCATAACCTTAAGATAATGTTCCAAGGTAGAGTCTGAGAAATTTTAAGATTCACACTGCCCACACACCTGTTTTGTGCCAGATACTGTGCAGGGGATACAAAAAGACAAGCCCTGAAGAAGGTGAAAATCTAATAGGCATGTGGAGGGACTTGATTTAGTGGAATATGGAATTTAAAACAAAAGGAGCTATTGATGGCAGGTGAAGAGATGGTTACGGTTTTTAGGCTTCTCTACAAAGGGAGGCTCTAGAAAGTTTTTTGTTCTGCACTCCTGTTTTCCAAACAAAGAAGTCAGCTGAGGGAACTGATGGGATGTGAGTAGCAAAATTCAAGAAATTTTGAAAATGATGATAAGTTTATTTTAGGAGAGAGAGGTAGGGGTGGCATGATAAAGATGATGTTAAGAGTTGAATCCAGGTAGAATAGTTAATGGCAAATGTTGATTGCTGAGACTTAAGGAAGTGATAGAGAAAATGGTAGTAATGCAAATTAAATTTGAAAGTATGTCATTCATATATTTTCTTTCTGAGAAGATCCAGTTGTTAGGAATTTATTGGAACATCCCTTCCTGTTAGGAGTATTAGAATATTTTTCTGGGAGTATGTCTTAATGCCCCTCAGAATTTTTGAGATTCAGATCATGATTCCAAATTTTCTCTTTTATTATATTATTATATTATATCATTAGTATATGATATAAGATACTGGTTTATAATAATTGAATATTTTGGGAAAGTTTTGTTAGGGAAGAGAGAAAAAACCAATAAAATAATATCTTGTGAAACTTGTGGGTGAAATTTATTCCTAAAAAGTTAAAATTTAATGTTTGAACTCTTATATGCTATAAGTTTATTTCAAGGCTGTTTGGCTAGTGCATTTCACTATTGAAAATACCAGAAGAAACTGACTTTCTAGAGATCTTCTCTCCCCCCCCCCCCCCATTGTCTTTATCTTTAATAAAAAGTAGGAATGGGTTTCTGATCATGTGTTATTTTTGTAATGTATGTATTCCAGCCCATTCCAGAACCCAAGGGAGGTCGGCTTATACAGATTGAAGGATACTGGATTTCAGTGGGAGATAAGGAACCCACAATAGATGAAACATACATACTCACTCCTTCTGTTAAACTTAACTTGAGAGATATCGTCAGAGTCGTTTCTGCAGGGTATGGTTTTTTTCTCCTTTTCCATATGCTGCTTCTTGTGCTCTTATTTGTAATAACTAGGCTTTTCCCATTGTTCCATGCTTTCTCCTCACCACTTCTTTTCCTTTTCCTCTTCTTCCCTTCATCTTTATCCTTTAATGTCTTAGTGACTTTTATCTTTTTTGAATACAGTTTAGAATGCTAATTTTTAAAAAAGGTTTGAGATGAATTTTCACCCAAGATGAAGCTCAGCTCTGTAACATGTCATAGAAACAGAATAAAATAGTCTAAATTAAGCTTTTTGCCCTAAAACCAAAGCTATATGGAAGGAGTACTGGCATTTTCATTAGCATATTTTCAGTGAATGAATATTAACATTTTTCTGGCAACACACTCAACCCACCATGTCTCCCTGTAGTCAATTTCCTTAGCCCCATTATCTTTGGCATTTGTGCTTGAATCTGGTCATCATAAAAAAGACAAAGCCCTCTGTATCTTTTTGGTTGTCACCTGATGCAAATTGCAGTGTAGCTGTCAGCATCTCTAAGCTGTGAATGTCTTTGCTATGTATTATGCTTCAGAATAATTCCCATTTTATTACCTACCATGAGACAATTTGTCTAAGAAATAAAGGCATGTTTAGTTCATTCATACAAACATTCACTTATTCAGCAACTCCTTAATTCTGGTAAAGGTCTTAAATTCCCAAGGTTTAGAGGCTACTTAAGTTACCTTTCTTAGCATAAAGGTTATCAGTTAGTAAATGTGTTCTCTCCTCACTTCCCAATTGTATGCTTATTTCTCCTTTAAATAAATAAAGTAATTCTGTTTTATTTTTTGTATTTCAATGATTCATCTTTTAAAGAACCTATCCAGTGCTGATTCAGGGAGAAACATCTGTGGGTAAAACTAGCCTAATTCGCTGGCTTGCTGCAGCTAGTGGGAATCACTGTGTACGGATTAACAACCATGAACATACAGATATTCAAGAGTATATTGGTTGCTACACATCAGATGCCTCTGGGAAGCTGGTATTTAAAGAAGGTAGGTTGATAGTCTACCTAATGTGTTTAGGTCTTCAGTTATATGATTCAGTAATACCCTTAACTTCCTGAACCCAAGCAATGGTGATGTGATAATAACAAGACAAAAGTCCTGTTAAAGTACCTCTCCCTGAATTTTAAGAGGATCTAGGAGACCTAAGAGCTACCCTTTCTCTAATTAAGTAAGCAATTATTATGTAGCCTCCTTATGCCAGGCTTTAGAGATATAATTAAAAAACAAAAGAGTCTTGCCCTCAAGGTGTGTATATCCCATTGACCCCATTAACCATTGTTGTAGTATGTGTATATGCCTTTGGATTATGCCAATGCAACTAGACAACTTAAATTAAAAAAATATTGTGCTTAGTCCTCTTATTCCCAGAAGTAAGAGGAAGAAGGAGAGAAATTTCATAAAGTGGAATAATTTAAATAGATTAACATGACAAGCCTAAGAAATGTTGCAGATGAAGCATTTTTTATACAGAGTTCAGTCCAATGAAAGAAAAAGAAGAGACTGTTCTATTGGCAAAACAAAATCTGTTTGTCAAATGATTGTACTGTCTCTTTATAATATAGCTGCCATTAAGGAAAGCTTAATTTTGAAATTGTCAATGTTGCAAATTAGTAATCATCTATAATTTTTTTTGGTAACTTATTTTATGTTGAAATAATGAGAAGAATCTTATAAAAAACATCTATGTTCTCATCTTTTTTCTTCCAAGGTGTTCTTATTGATGCTATGAGAAAAGGCTATTGGATTATTTTAGATGAATTGAATTTGGCTCCTACAGATGTGCTGGAGGCATTGAACAGGCTTCTGGATGATAACCGGGAATTGCACATAACAGAGACTCAAGAGGTTGTCAAAGCACATCCTCGCTTCATCCTTTTTGCAACCCAAAATCCCCCTGGCCTCTATGGGGGCCGAAAGGTTTGTAAAACTCATCCTTTGTGATTTCTGATAATGATTTAATTCTATGGTTCTTTTCTTTCTGGTTTGAATTGTTTCTTTTTTAATGCAAAAAATCTGAGGTTTTTTCCCCTTTTATCCTTCATCTCCTTGTCATGATTGGGCTGTTGCTTAAAAGATTAAGTAACCAAAAGTTAACTTTTTATTTTTTTTATGCTTATGTGTATCTTCTAGGTGCTCTCCCGAGCCTTCCGAAATCGTTTTGTGGAGTTGCATTTTGATGAGTTGCCTAGCACTGAGCTGGAAACAATATTGCATAAACGCTGTAGTTTGCCACCTTCTTATTGCAATAAATTGGTTAAGGTCATGCAGGACCTACAGGTATTGAACCTAATTTTTTTTGAAAGTTAATTTTTAGGGGTAGCCAAGTAGATAGATAGCCAGGCTCATAGTAGGGACCTGGGTTCAAATTTGTCCTTAGACATTTTCTAGCTATATGATCCTGGGCAAGCCAGTTAATCCCATTTGACTAGCCTTTGTCCTTCTGTTTTATTTATTTTTTCCCTTTTTTATTGTTTTATCTTTATTTTATTCCAGTAGCAGATTTATACATAAATTTTCCAAAGTTTCATGATTCATGTTGTCTCTTTCCCTTTTTCCTTCTCCCCTCCTAGAATTGACAAGCTATTCAACTAAGTTATACATGTATTATTCAAAACATTTCCATGCTATTATTTATCCTTGTCTTTTAGAATTGTTACGAGCACAGAAAGTAAGGGTTAAAAATAAGTAAGGAACTATAGCTTATTTTCATGCCATAGTCCTCTCCCACCATTAGGGGAATCATTTAATTTCTCTGAGCCTCAGTTTTATCATATTTAAAATGAAAGTATTAGACTAGATGACCTCTAAGGTATTCATGTGCCTTAAAATCTGTGATCCATTGAAATTTGAAACATTTGTTTCCCATAATTTCCCACTTCTCAATTGAGAGCAGGAAAATTATTTTCAATACCCTGGAAAGTTTGTTTTGGAAATCTGCCTCAGACTTGCCCAAGTTTCACATCAGAATGTATTTCATACTGGTCAAAAGGAAAAATATGTTAGATGAGCCAATAAGCATTTGCCAAGTGTTTACTATGTGCCAGGTATTGTGCTAAGTGGCTGGTATATAGATACAATAAAAAAAATAGTCCTTGTCTTGAGTAGGCCCCATTTTAATGTTTATGTTTTATAAAAGGGAGGAGGAGAAGGAGAGGAATAACTGAGGGGAACATGGAATTAAAGTCTGGAACATCAGAAGTACAGCTAGGAAGGTTGGACCCTCTCTCCAAAATGAAAGAAGCTCTAGCAGAAAATAATTTGTCCTGATCTGGATCTGGATCTGTTTGGATCTGGCTTAGCAGCCGTCCATTCCATATTGTAAAGGCTGAAGGAATTAATGGATATTTCAGGGAGAGGAGACTGTAGGAGCTGAGGGAGGTTTGTGACAAGGAAATCACTTTAAAAGACTGATATATATTAATTTAAGGTCACCAAGGAATTCAGCTATGTAATTCCTAAATGAAAACTCAAGTCAGCAGTCAACCTTTTATGGAGTTTTTAATTACAAACAGGAGGAAGAAAGGTATGAGAGAGAGAGAGAAACAGTCTCAGGGGTCTCCACCTCCAGCCTCCTTCAGTGCAAGCCTTCTCAGAGTGCCACCTCTCAGAGCAAAACCTCTCCAACCACCCCTCAGTACCCAGACCCCTCTCTCTTTAAGGAAACCATCTCAGTTCCCTCCCCTCAGTTCTCACATCTACCAATCACTGTCCATGTCTTCCCTGTGCCAATAGTGGCTCTAGCTTAACCCAGGACCGCCCAGAGGTCTTTTTCCTTTGCACATGTCTGTTGTAGGTCATATTCTCAAATAATTAAATCTTGATCTATGCTGCAGCCCTTCCTAAATCCTGTTAGACTGAGTAGGGTGGAGATTGTATGTTCCAAGACCTGGTTCTGTCATTCCAAGTATCTATTGTATCAATTCTAAAATCAATCATGACTCAAAGAACTTCCTGTTCTATGCTTAAGCATAGGTCAAAGCCCTTTCCATTGTTTAGCAAAAGGTTTCTGTCCTAAAGTAATCTTAAGTAGGGAGGAGAAGGACCCTCCCATGCTAAGGGTTCACATTCCAATAGAGTTCTTAGTATCAGTAGGAAATTTTTTCCAGTATGAGATTTCCCAATGGGGAAATTTCCAACATTCATAAGTCTAAGAAATTTTAAGGTTTACAGGTTCTAGGGTAAGACTGCTGCTGAGTATTGTTTGGAAGGCAGAAGCACTTTTAGGAGGGCAATGAAGTTTGTTAATTTCTCTGGAGTTCTAACTTGCTTTTAAAAATCTGTGTACTGAAGTATTCTAGGTACTTTAAAATTCCTTGCTTTTTACGTTTTTGTGTACTTTTGTACACATTAAAAAAATTCACAATAAAGTATCCCTTCAGAAATCTTTCTGATAATTGTCATTGTGATTGTGTACTTCCTATTCTTGTTTGATTAGCCTCTGATTTTAAGGATGTGGTTTGTAAATATTAAAAAATGAAGAAACATTTTTTTGATTTGTCATTCAGTCTGGGTGGGATGAATTTTTTGTGAAAAATTTTGGGGAATATTATTTGTTCATCTGTAAAGTTATATGTGTGTAAATCTGTGAATCTTCTTTTTAATACTTTTCTTTATTTGTTCACTTTCTATAGTCCTATCGTAGAGGTTCTTCTCTTTTTGCTGGAAAGCAAGGCTTCATTACTCTTCGGGATCTTTTCCGATGGGCTGAACGGTACAGATCAGTTGCACAGACAGAGAAGGAGTATGACTGGCTTCAGCATTTAGCAAATGATGGTATGCTTTTTTTGTTGTTGTTGTTGTTGTCTTTTACATCTTGCAAAGTTGGGTAGATATTAGGTTTTCTTTTTCTTTTTTTTTTCATTTTTTTAGATTTTTATAAAATAACACAATACATAAATAGAATCAATTTACCTTCCTTAGTAACTTCTCACATTAATTTAAATGCATAGTATATAATAATGATTTTTCAGTAACTCCCTCATAAGAATTTATTCTTTATTCATTTTCATTCACTTTTCTTCTTGCATAATCATAGTAGTTATTGTACATATAATTTTTCGGGTTCTTCTTTCTCAGTATTTTGTAATTGTCCTTTCAGATCTGTTGTTATCCTTCATCCTTGTTGGTGTCAATTGCATTATAGCATGTCATTCCATTAATATTGATGCTATGTTTTGGATTAAATCAGTAATACTTTACATTTTGAAAAAGTCATGACGATCTACATATAAATTTTACTGCAATCCTAAGTGATTCACCAGGGTCCCACAATTTTTAACTTATTTTCCCTTATTGGTAAAAGGAAGGGAGTGGACTTGGCTTCTAGCTCATCTCTTATGCTGTGATTCTTGAAGCTTGAGTAGAAAGTGCAAAGTTAGGAGAATAAAGCTAGCGAGGTCATGCTAACATTTCCTCTGGTTTTATTTCTAGGTTTTATGCTTTTGGCAGGCCGAGTTAGGAAGCAAGAGGAAGTAAATGTTATACAAGAAGTGCTGGGCAAACATTTCAAAAAGAAGTGTTGTCCTCAGTCCCTTTTCTCAGAAGACAGTGTCCAAAAATTATTGGGTAAGTTGAGAGGTAACACTCGTGAACGTGTCTTGAGTTGTCAAGACAGAAAAATTGCATTAAATTATTCTTTCTGATTTTCTAGGCAAATTTTCTGCTCAGTTATCCACATTCAAGTCCACATTCAGTCACATAGTGTGGACTGAAGATATGCGGAGACTGGCTATTCTTGCAGGAAGGGCATTAGAGTTTGGAGAACCCATCCTACTGGTGGGAGATACTGGGTGAGTCTATGATTCTTTGAAAACAGTTATTACAGGGCTTGAGGTTATAATGGTATGTTATTGGATTACCTCTGTGATTTTAGCTTCTCAGAAAGAATTTATTGGAAATTATCTTTTGTAGATTTTTTGAGGGACAGTATAAATGATGGATAGAGGGCTAGAATTGAATCCAGAAGATCTAGGATCCTGGATTCCAGACCTTTCTTTGACATATACTGGCTTTTTAATCTTGAGCCAAGTCACTTAGTTTCTGAAGCTCTAGGACACCCTCTAAGACTTCCCAGTTGTAGGAAAGTTAACCTTCTGCATTGGTAGAGAGTGTTTCTTTACCCATACCAATAAAATTATAGGTCTATGTCTACTATGGCACCTCTCTCCCTTCTCCATTTTTTTTTTAAATGATCAAGTAAATTTCCTGCTACTTTTGTTTACATTCTTTCTCCTTGCCATTCTTTTTTTTTTAAGTTTTGAAAATTACAGGTTGAATTTATTCTACTTAAAAAGACAAAAGAATTTTACATTACAAAGATTTACCGTTTCAAGAACAAGCTTTTTCTGTCACACTGTGTTCATGGAAATCTGTATTTAATTTGGTTTTTGTTGAGTTCAGAATAATTTTTTTAAATTTGAAATATGTATTTTGATGTTCTTTTCTTTTAATTTTTTTTAGTCAATTTAGAACATTATTCCTTGGTTACAAGAATCATATTCTTTCCCTCCTTCCCCTCCTCTCCCCATCCCTTCTCCTAGTCAATGTGCACTTCCCATTCTTTTATGAAAAGCAAAATCTACTTTTGATATAATTGACTAAGGAATTGATTTTTTAATTATTTAGTTCATTGGTTTCTTATGAGTTCTTTTTTTTTTAATCATAAGATACATGGTAAGAATATAGGGAAGTCACAAAAACTTTGCCGTATTTTCCTTCAAGTTTTTAGGTTAATGAGTTCCCTTCCTACCCCCCACCCACCCCTTTAGAAGTCAGTAAGAGAAGTAGAAAAAATATAGTTTATGAAAAAGACTGTCATAAGGAAAGGGGAAAAAAAGACCATCATAGCAATGGAACTTAGGCAGAAGCATCTTATCTTGTGCTTTAATGAAGTTTCTCCCTGATGCTTATTTCATAATGGCCAGTTAGTGAGTTTTATATTAAGGAATCTTTTTCAGACTGAGGTGTTAGTGGGTCTTGATTAGAGGCATGAGAAATAGTATGGAATAGTCTTGAAGTCAAGAAGACCCATATACTGGTCATGTGACCAAAGGCAGGTTTTTCTAAAGCAAAACTGTCAAAGTCATCTCAGCCTGTACATTTCCCCCTTCCAGCATAATAGGAACCAGATTAAAATGTAATTGGGAAATATTTAACAAAGTAAGTAAAACTATAATTGAACATAGATTTTTATTTTCTAAATAAATATGTCCACATAGGTCCAGGATCCTTGTGTATGTTTTAGTGGTTCCCGTTTGAGTTGGTATAGAGACCTCTCTTAAGAATATTTACATTTCAGAGAAGGTTCCCACCTGCTTTGGTAGAAAGAATGACCTAACTTGGGAATTCCCTATGCCCATGAAATCACAGTGGGTTTCATGTCCATCTCCATCTTGAATAGACATGATCTCTGTTTATTTTCTTGTGTTTCATTCCAATAGGTGTGGGAAAACAACTATCTGCCAGATTTTTGCTGCACTGGCAAATCAGAAATTGTATTCCGTTAACTGCCACTTGCATATGGAGACATCTGATTTCCTGGGAGGCCTCCGTCCAGTCAAACAGAGATCAAAGGACAAGGTTTGTTCTATAACATTATTTGTCTGAGGCATCTATGTTCAGAGTCTGGAAACCCTGATTCCATGTCAGTTTGACTAGGCATTGTGTCCCTTAGATGTCATTTCTGTGCCTTTTGTAGGGGTTTCATGGGCAGCTCATCCTTTTTTACCTCTTATTCTCTATTTGGAACTCTTCCTTTGTAATATAATTAGCAGTCCATTGCTTAAACCAAACATACCTTTTTATCAAATGACCAAAAAACATTAATTAAAATTTTTATGTACCAACACTATTTAGACTCTGGTCTTATAAGAAAAAAAAGACATTATTTGCCCTCAAGGAGCTAACATGCAATTAAAATTTTGAATATATGGTAGTGCGTGCATATGTGTGTGTGTTTGTTCCCATGAAGTAATTGTGTTTTTTTTTTCCACTTTTCCATCTCCTAGGAGGAATTTGACCATTCGAAACTCTTTGAGTGGCATGATGGGCCCCTAGTTTTGGCAATGAAGGAGGATGGCTTTTTTCTTTTAGATGAAATTTCACTAGCTGATGATTCAGTCTTGGAAAGACTCAACAGGTATGTGTCAGTAATAATAACAACAGTGATGAAAACCTGATATTTGTGTAGCTTTTGCAAATCATTTTAAAGAATTTTCTTTTCTAATTAATAGACATCTATTTTTTCTCCCCCACTCACTCTTAAGAGAAAAAAGAAAAAAACAAAACCCTTGAGATAGATAGAGTAAAAGAAAAATTCCCTTATTAGTTATGTCCCCAAAATTTATGGTTTATTATATACCCAAAGTCTCACCGATTTCTCAAAAGAGGTGATGTGGGGAGTCAGAGTTTTTAAGTTTTTCAAAGTTGTTTGTCTTTATAATGTTATTATATAAAGTATTTTGTATTGAATATCTCATTTGGTATTTGATGCATCTTTGTGATATAGGTAGTATAATGGTTTATTATTCCTTTTTACACATGAAGAAATTGGTCCTAAGGGAAACCAAGTGATTAGTCCGTGGTTAAAAACCTAGTAAGCATTGGAGGTGGAATTTGAGTCTAAATTTTATTACTTTCAAGTCTATCACTTTCACTGCAGAGTAGCATTTTTTCAGTTTAACCAGATATGGAAGAAACCTATTTCTCCTTATCTATAGTGTGGTACTTGATGATAATAACAATTTGTATTCGCTTTATTATCATTAATAAAATTGAATCATCAGAAATCTTTAAGGGTAGCTGATTTTTTAATTGTTTTTATGGAACCCATCTTTTCTTTGATTTATAGATAGGTATTGGATTGGCATTTTGATAGGTATTATAGATAGGTATTGGATAGATAGGTTTATAGATAGGTCTTGGAGCTGAAAGAGGCTCTAGGAGATCGTCTGTTCCAAATCAGTGCTTCTCTGTGGCTAAAGCATTGTTATACCTATTTTATAGGCATATAAGATCACATCATCAGAATTATAGATTATGACTAGAAGGGACTTCAGTATTCACCTAGTCCAACCCCTTCATTTTACAGATGAGGAAACTAGAGCTTGCATGAGTAGAGTGACTTGCTTGGAATAAGTGACAGCTAAGAATTCCACCCTGTGTACTTGGACTCCAAAAGCAGTGCTTTTTTTCTCTGCATCGTTCTGCCTCCCTAGCAAGAGATAAAATGTGAAATGGAACACACATGCCTTAGGCTGTTTCCTACCTCTGCCCATTACCAGATAGCCTAATAAATAGACTTTTTAAGGAAGCACAATGTCAAGTCACAGCCCCCTTGCAGCCAAAGGTAGCAATCTGGAATAATACATTTTCCTTCCTGGCTTTCTTGGTGATTCAGAATGCCTCCTTTTAAAGAACAACAGCTTCAATGGGTAGTCCAGGAGAAAGAGACTCCCCCCCCTGCTAAGGAGGCCATGACCTCAATGAGGGGATTGAGACCAGGCTTTAATTTTTGAATAAGGCATGGTGCTTCTTTTAATTGAGAAATCAGGGGAAATGGTGATTGAATACACAAAAGATTTATCCCATTTTTTCTCTTTCCTATTTTGCCTTTTAGTGTCCTCGAAGTGGAAAAGACCCTGGTATTAGCCGAGAAAGGTAGCCCAGAGGATGACAAGAAAGAAGTAGAACTCCTTACTGCTGGGAAAAAATTCCGTATCTTAGCAACCATGAACCCTGGGGGTGATTTTGGAAAAAAGGAGGTAAATGTTTCTTTTGTAGAACAATTGCTCTGGTTCAAACAGTGATTCTTTAAAAAAAAAAAATGAATATAATAATTATAATTTTAAAAAATCAAATGCACGTACCAAACAAAGGCAAAATCTTTCCCCAGATCTTTAGCTTTCACCAAGACAGAATGAAATGAATTTAATTTTATTTAATGTTTTTATTTTATTTATAAATATATAAATATATATTTATATTAATTTAATTAATGTTTTGTTCTATTCCTTTTTCAGGCCTGCCTTAATTTCACCTTTTTTGACTGTTTACCTTTTTTATTTTTCTTTATATTTATCGATACTTACTATTTAATAAATTAATTACTTATACATATTTGAAGAAATATGTTTTAATAACTTATTAATTTGGATACTTTTTATGATTCTACTGATTTCATTCTTTAATATTTTTTGTAGATCTTAGTATATTTCTATAAATGAATGATGATAAAAATTATTTTATAGCTTAGTAATGTTCTATTACATCTGATATGTCATGACTTATTTAACCATCCTACAGTTGTCATTTATATAAATTGTTTACAATTTTCTAAGAAGCTATTTTTTGACATCACAATGACAGTTTTCATTATGTGATATATGAACATATTGTTGGTTTGTTATAATCATGGGGTCTGACTAAAAGTGAAATTAACAGAAAAAAATTGGACACTTATTTGAATTAGGGGGACAAACAGAAGTAAAACATTACTTTTTCAGAGATTTGATTTCTGATGTGACCTATCCAGTCTTAAAATCCTAACAAAAGCACCATTAAAAAAAAGCAGATTATCTCTTTTTTTTTCTTTTTCTATCTGCTTTCTTGTTGAATATGGTATAAATTTATTTTTATTTTGTAATTTGAACAAATTTTCCCATAGTATATATATTTTGGATTAGGCTAATAGTTATTGAAAGAATATTTTCTTTAGTTCCAAATTTACTTAACTTTTTGAATAACTTAGCTTAATCTAGTTAAGAGTGTGCCATGTCTGAACCTTACCAAGATTAGTTAAACTTTTCTGTTTCATGGAAGAGCCATCTTTGTTTTTAAAGACATTCCTGTGAGACCTGGATTTTCTTATTACTAAAAGGGCTTGAGAATGTTGATGAAGGGATGTTAGAGAAGAGAAATGGTGATCTTGAATGAAGGTACTAATTAAGATTCCATGAAGTTTTATGAAGTGAGTAAAAGAAGTGATGTAAGGTATTTTTGTCATTTTCCTTAAGAGTAAACTAGAAAAAGAAACCAACAGAAAAATCTCATATAATGGTAGATGAGTTGAAAAAAGCTCCAGGGAGTGTGAGTTGCAAAGGAAATAAATAGTGAGATGCTAAGAATGTCCATACAATATGATCCTTGTACTGAAATGACCTATTTATGGTACTCTTGGTACAGAAAGCTCTGATATTAAATATCTTTGTGATAGTGTGATCTCCTTGGCAAAAATGAACATGTATCTTATGGCAAGATATCTAGTCTTTTCTTTGTTAGGAGTTACTTGGTATTTTTCCAGATGTGCAATTTTAGTATGAAAGGTGAACCAAGAGTACAGTTGCAGTTTATTTCCCTCATTTCTAAGAATTCTAAGAATTCTTTTAAGCCACAAGTATGTGATGTGAGGGCAGAAATCTTTTTTTATTTTCTACTAGTAGATAAAAATTGATTTATTTAGTGGTATCTTCATATTATTATTATTATTATTATTAATTTTCAGTTTACTAAAACATTACTCCAGGAGTTAGGGTTATTGGATTCACAGGCAGCATGTGTTTAGAATTTACTGCTGTGATTTTGGAACACTCGTGGAGGGGAGTATATTGATTAGAGGTTCAAAAGCACTTCTAGGCTCAGAAAAGGAAAAGAATTTCTCTACTAAAATTGTAGCTATTACACGCATTCTGGTTTTTATCCCTTTCTTGTAGCTATCTCCTGCTTTGCGTAACAGATTTACTGAGATATGGTGCCCTCAAAACAAGAGCCGCAACGATTTAATTCAGATAGTCAAGCGCAGTGTTCATCCAGGTTTATCTTTGGGTAAAATAAACTGTCAAGGTAAGAGATGGGTAAAGAGTTATGCAAAATTGTGTTTCATGAGGAGAAAAATAAAGAAAAGGAAGCAGTTGCAGATTTCAGCTAAGTTGGCTAATAATCTTTTGCTGCTATAATCCATCTGGCCATTCTTCATAGCATCTCCTTCATTAGAACATTAAAATTCCATCTCCTTCAATCAGAAAGAAATTATATTTTATTCTCTTAATTTCTTAATCTCTCACATTTGCACTTCTGTTTCCATCATTTTAAGATTTAAATTTAGTAGAATGTGGTTGCAGAGAGGTGGCAATCCATTTAACAGGATTATTTACGGGCCTGCTAGGTGACTCAGTAGATTGAGAGCTAGGTCCAGAGACAATGGGTTCAAATCTGGGTTCAAATCTGGACTCAAACATCCTAGCTGTGTGGGACCCTGGGCAAGCCTAGTAATAAATTAGTAAAACTTAATCCCCATTACCTTGTCCCTATTGCTCTTCTACCTTGGAACCAATATACAGTATTGATTTAAAGATGGAAATTAAGGGTTTACAAAAATTATTTAAAGGATAGCTGTGTACAGAACTGTGGTTAGTGCTTGGGTTACAGAGATGTAAATGAACCTGTCCCTGTAGTCTTCAAACTTACATTCCATTACAGTATAATGGATAGAAGGCCAACTTTGAGATCAGAATAGCAAATGTTCACAGCTTGTCTCAGATTCTGCCTGTCTGACCCTCCACAAGTCACTTAACTTTGCAATTCACTAGGAGGTTCTTTGAGACTTACAAATTGCATAATAGTTGAGATCTGCATTGATAAAGATACTTTATTTAGTGCTCATGGGTTCTCTCTCTCTCTCTCTCTCTCTCTCTCTCTCTCTCTCTGTATATATATGAAATTACAGCTGTAGACAAAAAATACGGAAAATATGGTTACATTTTTGCTCTCATAACATCCTTGGTAGTAGGGAGGGAACTTGTGAAATGTGCAGGCAATGTACTCCTTAAAAAAATTATGGGGTGAGATTGGTGGCTCAGTAGATAGAGACCCAAACCTAGAGATGAGAGGATTTGGGTTCAAATTTGACTACAGACACTTCCTAGCTCTGTGATCCGGGCAAGTCACTTAACTTCAGTTGTCTAGCTCTTACTGCTCTTCTGCCTTGGAATGATATTTAATATTGATTCTAACTCAAAGTTCAGGGTTTAAAATAAAATGATAAATTGCTTTTCACCTAACTTACTTGGTTTCATTTTAAAATAAAAATTAAAGCCAGTTTGGGTTTTATAACATACTGTGTTCCTCTCTCCGGACCCTGATATTAAACTATTGACCATATAATATTGTCCATGATTGTTAAAGTTAAAAAAAATATATAGCCTTCATTGAGGTCAAGATGCTAAATTTATACTTCTTCCCAAATGTTATGCAATTCAAGTCATAGGTCTAGGTCTTTCCTTCTCAGCTTTTTGGCTCTGTGCTTCTCTTTTCTGAATAATATTCCCATAGGGAAATGCTCTAAGAATGGTAAACTTTCTAAAATAGCCTTGATGAATTGGGAGAACCTTAGTGAACTGATGCAGAGTGAAATGAACAGAACTAGAAGAACACTGTACACAGAAAGTAAAACATTGTGGGAAAATCCAATGTAATAGACCTTGCTACTAGTAGCAATGGAATAAGCCAGGACACTCGTGAAGGACTTGTGGGAAAAATGCTATGCACATTAAGAAAAGAACTATGGGGGTAGAAATGCAAAAAGCAAAACATATGACATCACTTACCACATGTTCATATGTGTATGTGATTTTGGGACTAGGTTTTTGAAAAAAATTGCTCAATAGCAAAAATGAATAACAAGGAAATAAGTATCAAGTGACAACATTTATACAACTTAGTTAAATTGCTTCCCTGCTCTGGGAGCAGGGAGGGAAGTGGGTAGGGAAAGAAAATGAATCATGTAAACATGGAAAAACACCCCCAAAATAAACAAATAAATGAAATCTTAAAAAATAATACAATAAAATGGCCTTGAAGCATAAATATATTGGGTAGTTGTGAGACTGTGAGGATATAGCAACTGACCAGATTTTTGTTAGTAACATCTAAGAATTATTTGAAAATCCAAGCAACCAAGTAGACAAATATTTATATTCTTTATAAATATAGAGTTTTTACAGTCAGAATAATTCTCTTGCACCCAATTAAGGGAACACCACTGGTCTGGAATCAAGAGTAACTCAATGCTTGCTTAAAATTGTTAAAGTGAATTCTCTACAGGGAATAATTTATAAGAATAAATGCTTTTTCCAGACTTTGTCTTTAGAAGAACAGTCAAACTTTATAACAATTACATCTGGTCATTTGCTGTTGGCAATGTGAAAAATTACCCTTCAGAAGGAAAAGATTTGGTAGAATTTTGGAAGCAGGCAAATTGAGATGCCCTGTAGGACCTTGCCAGGATTGATACTCATCCTGGGTATGTCCCCTCCCATTTTTAAGTTGTATTCATTATAATAAAGACCACAAGAAAAGGAACCCACTTGCATTCATTCTGTTTCTAAAGAGTCTATGAGAATATCTCGTTTTCTTCTGAATGAACAATTTCTTAGTAGTGTAGTGAATCTTGGGATTTTGGGGATTTGCCTTCTGCTAATCAGCTTGTCTTTAAAGAGCTTTCATTTGTCCAGTGTTTTCTGAGTTATGGTGGCAGTAGTCTTCCTTAGGGAGTTATTAATAACTCTTGGGAAATAATGATGTGGTAGAGAGAAAGAGAGACTTTTATTAGTTTTCCCATTGGCATCTTTAAAAAGCAACATCTTTTGTTGTGAGTGACTTACCAAGATAGTGTTTTTTTTCCCCTTCTTAGCCTATTGCTTTATCCCTCTACAATCCTAGCTAAGTGAACTCTACTGTTTGTAAGTGTGATGATCTGAATTGGCTTATTCTCAAGTCATGAACCAAAACATAAATGAATTGCAGTAATTTTCTCAACTCTGAATTGTACCTCAGATATTGAATAGTGAATAATAAATGTTTAAGAGTCAATTTCAAAATCCCTCACTCTTAGGAGAAAGAACTTCAAATTATAAGGAAAATTATAGGTTATCTTGTAGGACCATTATATTCTGTTACTTTTAGAGCTGAAATTGAGACACAGAGACTAGCTATTTTAACACCCTCATTTTATAGGTGGGGAAATTGAAGCCAAGAGAGAAGTGACTTGGCTCCCCAAAAGCAATTGGCAGAGCTAGGTTTTGAACCCAGGACCCTAAATCTACCCCTTTTTTAATGTCCTACACTGTTCTGCAACTTACTGAGTCACTTTAAGTTGGGAAACCAACCAAAAAATATTTTCTAAAACCCTTGAACATCAGAATAATTTCCAGACTTGAACCAGATTTCTATTCCCTTTCCTTTGAGTCCCTAATGAACAGTCTGTTCTGGGGCATTGTATCATAGTTAGGGGTTAATACTTCAGAGAGATACTTATAGAAAACAGTGTTAAAGCTTCCTGCTCTTGTGTTTTAGGGACTGACATAGCCGAGCTCATGATGGACTTCATAGATTGGCTCACCAGTCAGGAGTTTGGCCGAAGATGTATTGTCAGCATCAGAGATATACTGTCCTGGGTCAATTTCATGAATGTTACTAGGACAGAAAATACTTCACAGGAGGGAGAAGAGGTCATTTCTACTGTGACATCTTTTGTCCATGCTGCATGCCTGGTGTATGTGGATGGAATAGGTTCAGGTAAGTTGGTAATGAGAGCATTATTGCCACATGCCACACAAGTTCACATATTTTCTCTTTTCTGGTATTTAACTGCAAGTTCAGTGAACTTATTTATATTTAATATCAACTAGTCAAATTTTCATTTGGCTATATAGTTTGTTAAAATTGCACATTTATAGAAATCGTTCTGCTCTTTCAAAGGATCCGTCATATTTGTTTCATTGATTTAGTTTCCACATCAAGGATTCTCTCCATCCAACTTAATCATTATTATTGAGCAAAAGATGAAGTATAAGTTGACCTTAAATTTTCCATGAGCTCTGAACTTCAGTGGATTATAGATAGCATATAACTAATAATGGTCAGGATGCTTTCTTTAGACTCATTTTACATTTAGAACATGTTGTGGGCTATGACACGCCTATAAAAAAGAGGTCGTTTATACAATTATGATATAAATCTTGCTAATCAGTCATTAGGCCTGATAGATTTTTAGTTTGACTAATATAATGTTACTTTATCTTTTAGGTACAACTTCCTGTGGGATTGATATTGCACCTGTAGCTCGCAAAGAATGTCTACAATTTCTGATCAAGAAACTTTCTGAGGTAGTCCAACTTACAGAATCTATGAAGAATAAGCTGAGGATTTACGACAAAACCAAAGATAAGGAATTTATTTGCATGGACAACTTTTGTGGTATCCACCCCTTTTTTATACCAAAGGGTAAGAACAACTTTATTTTAAATCACATAAATGAAAATGATATACTGTTTGTGACTAAAAAAACCCAATTGATTTATTTTCATGGAGGTGGTTCTTGGCTATTATTATTATTTTTTTTAATTTAAAATTTTAAAAAATATTTTTCCATGTTTACATAATATATTTTCTCCACCCCCCCTCTCCCCCCCTTCCTGTGGCTGACAAGCAAATGTTATAACTTGATGCCTATTTCCAAATTATTCATCTTGGGTAGTATTCTTATTTGTTCTTTTTATATTAGCTCCCCCCAGTTAGAATCTGGTCTGACATTATCAGTTGAGTTTTTTCCCAAACTCCTTTCCGTTCTGTGGTATAACTTTATGAGAGAGAGGCTAACAACTTTGCACAGTTGTGTATCACTTAAATCTATTTTATGCACAAGTCAGAAGACATCACCAGTGACACCATTTTTGTTCTCTTTGAGTGTGAAGGATAATAATCAAGCAATCATAACTTTGCAAGGAAAAAAAAGAAACTGGTATGTATTTTCAGGCTAGGGACCAGACCTGTAAATTAATTATAGGTAATTCCTGGGGGAAGAAACACCTTCTACCAAGGAAAGTTAGTACCTTCTTTGCAGCTTAGAGTCTTAGAGAGCTGCCTCAAAGAGCACTGAGACATTAACTGATACATTAACTGATTTGTCTAGAGTCACACAGCCAGTAAGTGTTGGGTGGTTCTTGGAGATTGGTCTACTGACTTCAAGACAAACTATACCACACTGCTTCTCAAATACTGAATTCTTTTCTGATCTCTGTTTAATGAACAGATCAGTTTTTACATACTTGAAGTCAGCATATACATTTTACCTTAGACTTGTTTCATTTACCTTTATTTAATAAAAACACTTCTGTGTGCTGGTGTGATCTGTATACTTATAGTTTTTAATAGCTGTATTTGCATTCTGTTATACGAATAGACCATAGTTTGCTTAGCTACTGCCCTAGTTGGATTCTAAGTTTTTGCTATTATACATCAGGAAACCTTTTTTTGAGGGGAAGAGGGGGGGTAAGTTCGTTCTTCTTAATTTTTAAAAAAATTAATTTATGTAGTCAATTTAGAACATTATTCCTTGGTTGCAAGAATCACATTATTTCCCTCCCTCCCCTCATCCAACCCTTCTCGCAACCGACGAGCAATTTCGTTGGGTATTACATGTATCCTTAATCAGAACCTATTTCCATGTTGTTGGTGTTTGCATTAGGATGTTCATTTAGTGTCTACATCCCCAGCCATATCCCCTCGACCCATGTATTCAAACAGTTGTTTTTCTTCTGTGTTTCTACTCCCACCATTTTTCTTCTGAATGTGGATAATGTTTTCTTCTCGTAGATTCCTCCAAATTGTTCAGGATCACTGCATTGCCACTAATGGGGAAGTCCATTACATTCAATTGTATCACAGTGTATCAGTCTCTGTGTACAATGTTTTCCTGGTTCTGCTCCTTTCACTGCATCAATTCCTGGAGGTCATTCCAGTTCCTATGGAATTCCTCTAATTTATTATTCCTTTTAGCACAATAGTATTCCATCACCAACATATACCACAATTTGTTCAGCCATTCCCCAATTGAAGGGCATCCCCTCATTTTCCAATTTTTAGCCACCACAAAGAGAGCAGCTATGAATGTTTTTTACATGTCTTTTTACTTATTATCTCTTTGGGGTACAAACCCAGCAGTGCTTTGGCTGGATCAAAGGGCAGACAGTCTTTTTGCGCCCTTTGGGCATAGTTACAAATTGCCCTCCAGAATGGTAGGATCAATTCACAACTCCACCAGCAATGCATTAATGTTCCTACTTTGCCACATCCCCTCCAGCATTCATCATTTCCTTTGCTGTCATGTTAGCCAATCTGCTAGGTGTGAGATGATATCTCAGAGTTGTTTTGATTTGCATTTCTCTGATTATAAGAGATTTAGAACACTTTTACATGTGCTTATTAATAGTTTTGATTTCTTTGGCTGAGAACTGCCTGTTCATGCCCCTTGCCCATTTACCAATTGGAGAATGGCTTGATTTTTTTGTACAATTGGTTTAGCTTTTTATAAATTTGAGTAATTAGACCTTTGTCAGAGGTTTTTGTTATGAAGATTGTTTCCCAATTCATTGCTTCCCTTCTAGTTTTGGTTGCATTAGTTTTGTTTGTACAAAACCTTTTTAATTTGATGTAATCAAAATTTTTCATTTTATATTTTGTGATTTTTTTTCTAGCTCTTACTTGGTTTTAAAGTCTTTATTTTCCCATAGATATGACATATATTTCTCTTTTTTGTTTTTTGTTTTTTGTTTATTTGGCATGTATTCTCCAAAATTAAATTACTGAATCAAAGCATTATTATACAGCTCTTGGTTTTTTGCAGAATGAGCATTATTGCTATTCTTATTAAATGCCATTGGAATATCTTTTAGGAATATTAAGCCATTTTGTAATGCTTGCATCACTATACATGTATACTTTTGTCATAAGCCTAAAAGTAGGCTTATAACTTGTTACAAAAGAATAAGCAAGTTTGTTGTGTAGACAGGTCATCATTTAATACCCATAGTCTGTTCTGAAAATTCATTTGCAAGTCAATTGGTTGAAATACAGAATGCATTTTTTTTCTGTAGAAACAGAGTGTTATAAATGGTGATTAGGCCATCCTAAAAGTCTTATGATGGGGATTGGTGTCCACCTCAGAGAAAGAACAGTTGAAGTTGTCTTTCACATCAGGGTATTTATGTTTTATTTTGGGGTTTTGGTTACATTTTACTTTGCTCTTATGGCAGTGACCAATATCAAAGTGTGTTTTGCATGACAGTATAAAAAGTGGGGGGAAATGGTGATTAGGATTGCAGCCCCAAAACGCTTCTATAACTTCTTTATGTATATACGTAGGTACGCACATACATACATACACACACATACATACACAAACACACATACATACACACACATACATACATGCATGCATGCATGCATGCATGCATACACATACTCTAACTTTGTAACTGAGTTACAGAGAATTTTCTGCTTTGATCTGAACACCTCTAGACTACAATGTTTGATTACGGGTGATGTTTTGGGAAGGATATTGATTGACTTAACTGTAATATAAAACAATTGGGGGTGATTACTTTGGAAATGAGATGACTTTGTTGGGCAGAATATTATTGTCTTCTCAGGACTGACATTAAAGAGCAAGGCTAGTCTCTTTCTCCTTGGCTTCAAAAGCTATAACCAGGAATAGAGAGTTGCCTTAAATGAACATTCTGACTTTTTGTCATGTGTAATTCCTAATCACAGGAATGCAGATAGGAGAAAGTAAGTTTCCAAGCCAAAAAGAAATAGGTTTATTGCAAGAGGGCTAGTCTCACAATAAAGCCGAACTTTTGGTCAAGATCAAAAGACCCAGAGCCTTGTGAGAGGACTTCTTTTATACCCCAATAATATCACAACTTATGAAATAATCCAAACAGTGATAGAGAGACATGGATTGGTTGAAGTACTCAGGAAATATTTCCCATTGGTAGAAGAAGTCACTTGGTGGTGACTTGATAGTCAAGTGGGGGAACGAGGAAGCCTGAACCCTACTTTTTCTAAACCTGATGATGTCAAGGATAATGCTTAATAAGATGACCAGTGTAAGGAGGAGGTGCCAGGCCCCAAGTGGTGTAAAAGCCTGATGATATATACTAGGGCAGTATACAAAGGTGAAGGAGTGTCACCAGGCTTCTAACCAAGGCAAAAGCCTCTATCCTAATGAAGACCCAGTCACTAGTTCAAGACCATAATTGTTGAGGTGTATGATAGAGCAAGTTATAGGCTAAGGTTGAAACTGAGGCCTGTGCTAACAATGATTAACTATGTTAAAGCCGTTCTTTACTTTGGTTCAAAACCTTAAAAAAAAAAGTATACTAAAATAATCACAAAAGGCCTACTAAAATCTTTACTTTTGCTAAAGTTATTTAACTCTCTTAGAATTACAATTATAATTGACTCAATACTACTGCTAACATTAAAATCTAATTACATAAGGGGGTAGGGTATTTTTCACTCACACTGATATGAGCTGCAGTTAGAATAAGCTTCAGTGACAGGTAATGTGTGTTCCCTTTTAAGCAGAGGCTAATTGGCCTCTCTTGTTAGAGATTCCTGTTCAAGGATGAGTTGGGCTAGATCACTATTGTGTTTCCTTTCAATTTGAGATATTATGATTCTTTTTTTTTTGACTTTTTAAACATTATTTTATTTGGTTATTTACAAACATTATTCATTGGAAACAATGATCATTATCTTTTCCTCCCCCCTCCCCCCTCCCACCACTTCTCCCATAGCCGGCTCACAATTCCACTGGGTTTCACATGTGTTCTTGGTTCGAACCTATTTCCATGTTGTTGGTATTTGCACTAGAGTGTTCATTTAGAGTCTCTCCTCACTCATTTCCTCTCAGCCCCTGTAGTCAAGCAGTTGCTTTTCATCGGTGTTTTTACTCTCACAGTTTATCCTCTGCTTGTGGATAGTGTTTTTTAGATCCCTGCAGATTGTTCAGAGACATTGCATTGTCCCTAGTGGAAGAGTCCATCACCTTCGATTATACCACAGTGTTTCAGTCTCTGTGTACAATGTTTTCCTGGTTCTGCTCCTTTCACTCTGCATCACTTCCTGGAGGTTGTTCCCGTCTCCGTGGAATTCCTCCACTTTATTATTCCTTTTAGCACAATAGTGTTCCATCACCAACATATACCACAATTTGTTCAGCCATTCCCCAATTAAAGGGCATCCCCTCATTTTCCACTTTTAGGCCACCACAAAGAGAGCAGCTATGAATATTTTTTACATGTCTTTTTCCTTATTATCTCTTTGGGGTACAAACCCAGCAGTGCAATGGCTGGATCAAAGGGCAGACAGTCTTTTTGCGCCCTTTGGGCATAGTTACAAATTGTCCTTCAGAATGGTTGAATCAGTTCACAACTCCACCAGCAATGAATTAATGTTCCTACTTTGCCGCTTCCCCTCCAGCATTCATTACTTTCCTTTGCTGTCATGTTAGCCAATCTGCTAGGTGTGAGGTGATACCTCAGAGTTGTTTTGATTTGCATCTCTCTGATTATAAGTGATGTAGAGCACTTTTTCATGTGCTTATTAGTAGTTTTGATTTCTTTGGCTGAGAACTGCCTGTTCATGCCCCTTGCCCATTTATCAATTGGAAAATGGCTTGATTTTTTTACAGTTGATTTAGCTCTTTGTAAATTTGAGTAATTAAACCTTTGTCAGAGGTTTTTATGAAGATTGCTTCCCAATTTGTTGCTTTCCTTCTGGTTTTAGTTATATTGGTTTTGTTTGTACAAAAGCTTTTTAATTTGATGTAGTCGAAATTATTTATTTTACATTTTGTGACTCTTTCTATGTCTTGCTTGGTTTTGAAGTCTTTCCCTTCCCAAAGGTCTGACATGTATACTATTCTGTGTTTACCTAATTTACTTATAGTTTCCTTCTTTATGTTCATGTCAGTCACCCATTTTGAATTTATCTTGGTGTAGGGTGTGAGGTGTTGATCTAATCCTAATCTCTCCCACACTGTCTTCCAGTTTTCCCAGCAGTTTTTATCAAATAGTGGATTTTTGACCCAAAAGCTGGGATCTTTGGGTTTATCATATGTTGTCTTGCTGAGGTCACTTGCCCCAAGTCTATTCCACTGATCCTCCTTTCTGTCTCTTAGCCAGTACCAAATTGTTTTGATGACTGCTCCTTTGTAATATAGTTTGAGATCTGGGAATACAAGGCCCCCTTCCTTTGTATTTTTTTTTTCATTATTTCCCTGGATATCCTTGATCCTTTGTTATTCCAAATGAACTTTGTTATGTTTTTTTTCTAAATCAGTAAAGAAATATTTTGGAAGTTCTATGGGTATGGCCCTAAATAGATAATTAAGTTTGGGTAGGATGGTCATTTTTACTATATTGGCTCGTTCTACCCATGAGCAGTTAATGTTTTTCCAATTGCTCAAGTCTAGTTTTAGTTGTGTGGAGAGTGTTTTGTAGTTGTGTTCATATAGTTCCTGTGTTTGTCTCAGGAGATAGATTCCTAGGTATTTTATTTTGTCTAAGGTGATTTTGAATGGGATTTCTCTTTCTAGTTTTTGCTGCTGAACTATGTTGGAGATGTATAGATGTATAGATGTATAGAAATGCTGGGTTTATTTTGTATCCTGCAACTTTGCTAAAGTTGTTGGTTATTTTGATTACCTTTTTGGTTGAATCTCTAGGATTCTTTAAGTAGAACATCATGTCATCTGCAAAGAGCGATAGCTCAGTCTCCTCCTTGTCTATTTTGATGCCTTCAATTTCTTTTTCTTCTCTAATTGCTACTGCTAGTGTTTCTAGTATAATGTCAAATAGTAGAGGTGATAATAGGCATCCTTGTTTCACTCCTGATTTTAATGGGAATGCATCTAGTTTATCCCCATTGCAGATAATATTGGCTGATGGTTTTAGATATATACTTTTTATTATTATTAGGAACAACCCTTCTATTCCTATGCTTTCTAGTGTTTTCAATAGGAATGGACGTTGTATTTTATCAAAGGCTTTTTCTGTGTCTATTAAAATAATCATGTGATTTTTGTTGGTTTGCTTGTTGATATGGTCAATTATATGGATGGTTTTCCTAATATTGAACCAGCCCTGCATCCCTGGTATAAATCCTACTTGATCATGGTGGATGACCCTTCTGATCACTTGCTGGAGTCTTTTTGAGATGTCATGATTCTTAAAAGGACTATAGAATAGGTAATTCCAGTGTTTGCTCATTATATAGTATCTGAAACATAATCCATTTCATGTGTCAGCTTAATACCGAATTTATTTCTCTTGGCCAAAGCTCTGGTTATATTTGGATACCCTTGGCCATTAATGCCAGGCTTTCTCAAGGTTTTTGAATTGTTCCCTGGGGCAGGTAGGCTGGTGAAGAATAGTTATCAAAGCTTCTTGAGTACTTGAGAATACTGTGTGTGCTTGGAAGCTGATTCAAAACCTCCCCAAAAATACATGGCTTGGCTGTGTGAAAGTAAAAGACTATTTATTTATGGGAAGTGATATGTCCACCATTATATTTAATTAAATAAGGCATTCACTTCATCATCCTGTTGGATTCAAAAACATATAGTTCTTCAGGATACAAGGCTTCCCATTCAGGTTTGTCACTTCTTTTGTATAATCTTGCATAAATCGGACCTTTTGAATATTAGTTTTCTTAGTTGTCAAATGAATAGATTGGACTGAGATGCTCTTTAGTTCCCTTCTAGCTCTTAACATTCTTTGATTCTCTGTCATGAACAAATAGTTTGGATACCCATTTGATTAGTGTTCTGCCCAAAACATAAATGAATTTATAGGGAATATTATCTTTATCACCTGGTTTTTAGATATATACTTTTCTGCTCATCCCCATTCAATTCTTTCCTTTATTACATTCTTTCTGGAGAAAATTATCTGGCCTTTAAGGTCTTGTTGCTGAAGGAAATGTTTTGCTTTTTGTATCCTCAGCACTTAGGACAATGCCTAGTACATAATGGCCCTTAATAATAATGGGTTCCTTCCATCCCTGAAAGTTGCCACTGGAAGCCTGCCCTCTCCCATCAGAGCTACCTTTAGGGACTTTGAGTAAAAGGACTTTGGTTTCCGCTCCCAAGTCTGCAGTGAGCGGGAGGGTTGTTCTTAGTCTGGAGAGATGGAACCTTACAGAAGTTTTCTTATATGAGTCATGACTGTTCCGTGTTACACTGTTAGTGCAATGATTCAACTGCCCTTGGAGTAAATGAGCCTCTTTACCCATACAGTAGCTTGGCACTGAACATCACTATGTTTCAGTTTGAATAATTTTTTCCATTTAGTAGGCCCACAACTATTCCCTAGTCATTTAACCTTTCTGAATCTTGGTTTCCTAACCTGCAAAATAGTGATAGTGATATGCCTTCTTCATAGGATTGTTGTGAGGAATGTGCTTTGTAAATTGTAAAGCTCCACTTTTTAACAAGCATTGATTAAACCCCTCCTACATACCAGGCATTGACTAAACTTTGGGGGCACACAGAAAGGCAAAAGTATGGTCTGCTTCCTCTTGGAGAATGGGGACATGCAGGTCCCCTTGTACATACATGATAGATGCAGTGTTGATGGAAGGCAGCCTCTCACAGAAGGAAGTGGTAGTAGGGGTGTGAGCTGAGACCTTAGAGTTAAGGAAGATGGGAGACAGAGGCAGGAAAGGACATTCTGTATGGAGTGGATAGCTTGTGAAAAGGCAAAGTCTCATGTGGGAGAAACAGGAAGGAGACCCTTTCTGTTGAATCTGAGAAAATGTGGAGAGGGGTAAAATGTCAGGCCACTGGAAAAGTGGGAAGGGCCAGGTCACAAAGGATTATTAAATTCCAGAGGATTTTATATTGGGTTTTGGAGGCATCAGGGAGTCACCTGAGTGCAGCTGGGCTAAAGTGGGGTTTGGCACCAAGAGGATGGGAGCTTGGTGGAAGGAGATTGCCCAGAAGACTGGTTGGTAATCACAGCCTCAGGTAATGGAGGTATTGAGGCCCTATCTAGGGTACTGTGTGTGACTAGGGAGAAGGGGATAGAGAAGGGAGATGATCTGAATGTAGAAATAGCAGAATTTGGATATTTTGGTTGAATGTGACTATTTGCTGTTTATTAACTATCATTCACGTTACCGTGATTCCTTGGAAAATGAGAGTTAAGTTCTAAATATTTGGTTTTTAAATTAACACAATTATTGATGAGAACTTTGTAATTTTAAATATATATTTATATATGAAAGATAGTGTGATATAGTAAATAACATACTGGCCTAAGAGGATGACTTAGATTCAAGTCCTGCCCCTTGGGTTATGTGATTCCTTAAAAAATCATTTAACCTGCCAGTGCTTCTACACAGTGCTGGAAGTCTATTTATTGCAGAGCAGTTGCCAAATTGACATCAGTGGAGGGAGATTTCACACCTGGGAGCTCCTTCACTAGTGAAACAACAGTTTTGACCAAATGTTTGCATGCATGTGTGTATGCTTCTGCCTGATTATAAATTATTGATTTAATAATTCAATTTTGTACATGTGTACACATGTAAGTATCAACAAATATATGTGGGTGGAGATGGCTTCGATTAAAAGTTGAGAGGTATTTCAAAGGCTTAAAAGAGTTTGGAAAGTATCAATTTAGGGCATAAGGCCTTTATAAATGTCAAACTAGTTGAACATAATAGTTAATTATAAACTAGTTAAATAGTTAATGATAATAACAAAGTTTATAAATGTTAAAATGCATATGGATGCTGACCACCAGAATCATCACATCAATTTTGAAGTTCTCTAACTTCTACCCATTTCTTTTTTGTTTTTAGGAACTGTTTCGCAAAGGCAGGATGCTTCAGACTATGCACTCAATGCAGGCACTACTGCTATGAATGCCCAAAGGCTCTTAAGGGCCACAAAATTGAATAAACCCATTCTCTTGGAGGGCTCTCCAGGGGTGGGCAAGACCAGTTTGGTATCTGCAATTGCAAAAGCTTCAGGTAACCACCTTGTGCGAATCAACCTGTCTGAACAAACGGTAAGCTTAGCCAGAATTCCTTGGGCTGGACAGATGTTGCTATGATAATATCTATTCAGAGATGTTCATAAAAAAAGAATTCAAAAGCACAACCAAATGGGATATTTATTCTCTGCTGTAAATGATACCAATGATGTGGTTAATGCTTTTGTATTCTATTGCTTAAGAATTTTCTAAATTTCTACTTTAGAAGTGGGAAAGTTTTGTGGACTTTGTAACTACTGGCAAATATATCTATGATGACTTACAGTTATGAAGGTGCAGTGGATATAGCACTTGGAGTTGGGGTTCAAATCAGACCTCAGACACTTCCTAGGTATATGACCCTAAGCAAGTCACTTAACTTCAATTGTCCAGTTCTTGCTACTGTTCTATCTTAACACCAATACTTAGACATTCTAAGGAGTTTAAGTAAGCCTAGATAGCAAAAATTAAATTCTCCCAAAATTTTGCCTTGAATAACCAGTGGTTGTAATGTGGACATCCATCTTGCACTAATTGCTCACTGTTTAGCTTTAAGTTCAGTAACTGCTATCTTTTATGCCTCTTTCTTCTTTTGATGTAAAGATAGTTATTTTTTCTTAAATTCTGACCTTTTAATGACCAAGAACAATTTTTATATAATGTAACTTAATAAGGCTCAACACTCTTGTGAGGTTAAGTAAACAGTACTACCATTTAAATATCTGGGTAGATTGAGGTATGAGTAAATAAGATACTCGGATATTAAGCAATGAGGATTAGAATAGAAAATCTTTCTCCCTAGCTTCAACCCCAAGATTACAATAAATTTCACTTGAACAATAATGATCTTTAAGGGTTATGATGATTTAAAATTTTGTCCACTGATTTGTTCACATATTGTTGCATATTTGTAGATATAGGACTTCTTTTTACTCTATTCCCTTCTCCCAACTAATGTCCATTAGTTACTGTTATCAAGGTAGACCTTCAGATGTGTCAAATTAAGACATTATCCTCTGAGGACTTTGGTAATTTATTTTAAAATTGCAACAAAAGAACTTGTAAAGGTGGTATAAGTGATTGTTTTCAGTGAAGTTGCACCTCAGTATCACTAAGAAAAGGAAAGATGCTTTCAATTTAAATGGACATGTTTATACTAAAGTATAAGAGGATGCTAACTTTTGAAAATACTAGGTTTTATTCACACCCCAGTGGTAAACAATAACCTTAAACCTTAATAGGATGACTAAGTTTCCTTGTAGATCATTATGTCACATTAAAATAAAAAACATTCATAAACAAGCAGTTACAAGCATTAGATGTGGTCTTACTGTAAATTCTTAACTGTGGTAAAGATTAAAATTAATATTCAATACTCCAATATTATTTTAATATTATTTATTAAAATCTACTTATAGTCAAGAGAAATTAAAAAAACAAAAATCCCCCAAAAAACAGAAAAGGCAAAAAACTGCTCCCTCCTCCATGCTGATGCCAGCCAGAGAGACCAGTGTGGGGGGAAACAGAAGCTCCTCAATCCATGGAAGAAGATGCACAAAAAGGAAAAGGAAAGGGGATTGTGGGAAATGTAGTCTCTAGGGTTCAAGATTCTAAATCAATACATTTCTCCCTGTGATCCTTTAGGAGACCAGTCTCCCCAATGGATCATGAAAACATAGCTAATTTATAATTTGAACTAGAGGTATATACAAATATTATAGTTTTAAAAGGGAAATTACAATAATTTGGGGATAAAAGGAAAAGAGAATAAAACCAATGATTGATAGGCACATTGACAAAAAGCCAATTAGGGAACAGTCCCCTTTGGCATAAGAGTATACATAGAAAACAAATGCATTCAACCCCACACAGTTCAAATCACCACTCTGGATCTTCTGGTGCAGTATGTGGTCTGTGGAGGCATCTTCATGGTGCCTTCTCCAAACAGTTCACTTTCTGGATTCGGAGAAGTAGCATGTTTCTTATCCCAAAATTGCTCTCAAAAAGAATTTAAACTTTGCATTTTAGAATACACCATATACCAGTTGTAGAGATAATTCTTAATTTTACTGTGTTGGAGAATCTTTTGGGGGTAGTTTGGGTCATTCCTCACTCTAAACTGTATTCTGCATTCCTCCCCCAAAGATTTTCTTATGATGCCAGCAGATATGGTAGAGTAGATAAAGAATAGGATCTGGATCCAGGAAAACTTGGGTTCATATTCCTTTTGTGTCACTAACTGTGTGACTTTGGGGAAGTCTTCATTTGTCAAATGGGATTAATAATTGTAGTATCTCAAAAGGGTTGGTATGAAGCTCAAATGAGGTAATTTCAAAACTTTGAAATGATATTATTTTTCTGAGAGTCAGCAAATTACCTTTTTTAGGTATTATCTTCTATAATAATGAAACAAAATTAGGCCAATTTTAATTAGTTTGCATTTAACAATTCAGTATTTAAGTTGCTTCCTAAGTGTAAGGTACCTAGGGTACTCAAAAGATGAAAGCAAAAGAGTTCGTGCCCCTTAAATCTACATTCTACAGCTATGGGTATGTAGTGGTAGTGGAGGAGGGAGATGGGATGCATTGGCAATGCTGATTTAGTGGTACAAATCAAGCTTAAAAAAATTTTATAGGAATGTTTCCATGGCTTGTCTACCCAAGCTGATCCCAGTTTCACACTTCCTTTATAGCTTCCTCTTAAAATATACTTACCTGTACCCTTCTGTGATTACAAATTTGTTTTCCATTTGTTAATTGTATTGCTTTTTTTAATGCTTGTGACACTGATAAGTTTGGAATAAGGAGGGGCTTGATCTTTGTACTTCATTTCTGAATGATGGTGAAGCCATATGCCTTGTTTGCACATAGGTTATGTTTCCATCACCTTTTGGTTTCCAAGGTGCTATACTTCTCAATCCTGCTGGCTTCTAATGTTGGTTTGGCCTTGATTTCTGCTGCCATAGCTCATGGTGGGAAAAAATGAGATATTACAATGCTACTGGATAAAATTAACATGTCTGTTTAGGATTACTGATCATAGGGAACTGTCTATTAAAATAAACTAGAAAAATGGGGAGCCATCTTTCTAGAAGGCATAGTCTTTTTCTTTTTTTGACATTTTAATCACTTTATTTCAATAATTCCAAATTTTTTTCCCAACATAGTTGTACCAGTTTATAATACCACCAATAATATAGCTGTGAGCTTATCATCCTACAACCCTCCAACATTTATTGTTGCCACTTTCTCATCTTTGCTTTGGCAAAGGTTTTGAGGTGAAACCTCATGGTTGTTTTGATTTGTATTTCTCTTATTAATTTTATGGAGCATTCTTTCATGTGATTGTGAGTACTTTGTAATTCTCCTTTTGTAAATCATGCATTCATATCCTTTGATCTCATATCTATTGGGGTAGAAGGTATTAGTCTTATGATAGTGTCTTGCATATATTCTGCATTTTTTTCTTTTAACAGGAGAAAGCAAAAATGTTATTCTCTCTCATCATTGGTCATCTTCATGAATTGAAACTTAGGGGAGTGACCTCTAAGTAATCAGTATTAGACCTTGAGTTAGTGGAAAGGAAAAGGCCTTAAAGGCTTCCTTTTTTTAAGGAAACCACTGGATTACCATATCTAGATTTGATGTTAAAATATATGGCTTAGCTCCTAATTATAAGTAAATGAATTGCATCATATTTGACAGAATTTATTTCCCCTTTGTTCTACTCTGAAGGACATCACAGACCTGTTTGGAGCAAATTTACCTGTTGAAGGGGGAAAGGGAGGAGAATTTTCATGGCGTGACGGCCCCTTACTGGCAGCACTGAAGGCAGGTCATTGGATTGTGTTAGATGAGGTCAGTCTTCTGTGTGTGTTTGTATATGTGCATGCATGCATCACCTAAGCTCTGGAACTTTATGCTTCATAGGGAAGACTTTAGTACATGTGCAGAGATGAGTGGGAAGGGTGGAAGAGAAGAAGCATTTCATTAAGCACCTACTTACTAATATGCTGGGGACTCTGCTCTTAGCTAAACACTTTACAGATATTTCAGATACTTTTACATTAGACTGTTTGCATAGGAAAAAATGTTAATTTAGTATCAAATGAAAAGAATGTACTCTAACAAGTCCATCAACATGCCTTTTTTAAATGATAAAGCTAATTGGGGAATGAATGCATTTAGCATAGTGGTTGTTAGAAATGTAACATAACATTCTTAAATGTTTTCTTTTTTAGAGAAGCCAGTTTAAAATAGTGTTTGCACTCCAATGAAAAACATTTTCCTAGTTTCCTCGTTTGATGACAGTTAAAAAAATCTGACTTGATTTTTCTCTACCTTTAACCAATTTTGTCTTGGTAAATATTTTAACAACTGACTTTCCAGAAAATATCCATCCATGTATCCATACGCAGACACATATACATATATATATTCACACATACATATATGACTTTTCAAAGTTTAATCTCTATTATTATCACTTTCTTAAATCTAGACAGTAAACAAAATGATAACTCAGGTGCTGGTGTGTAATATTTGTTGTCCAAGGTATAAATGTTCAAATTGAAAATTTAACAGTACTTTAAAAAGCCAGTTTGACCTGGCTCCATCATGCCCCTGACCTTAATTACACTTTATGGCAGTGTTCGTTGGTCTTTGTCCCATAGTATATGTTCAGTAATTGTTATCATCAGCTCTATGTACTTGTATTTTGCCTCTTTGATGCATAGTTGCCATCTTGTGACCAAAATTGAGCATTGCAACTTTTCCATACAAAATCTCTGAATGGGAAAATCAACTAATTTGAACTTTCCTTAGATAAATACTTCTCAAGCAGAGATTCATTTTTGTTGTTGTATTCTTGGCTAATACAGTGACTTACAAATTGTAGATACTTTATAATTTCTTAAAGAATGAATGATTGCCATAACCCTTTCTTTTGCATATGTGAAAATTGAGACTGTAGCAATTTACTCTTCTGTTTTTCTTTACTGTGTATTATTGTCATGATTTTCAAGAAAGCTAATTGCATGTGTGCATGTCTGTTTGTCTGTGTCTTACCAAATGAACAGAGTGTTCTGTTGTTGTAAGGGTTAGGAAGTTCAGACCATTTTACCAAATTTCTAATGTATTGAAAATTTCTCCCAGGGTGTGACACATAGTGATATTGTAAGAGTAGCTGAAATTTTTAATTCTTTAAACTTTATAAAATCAAAAACTCAACAAAGAGATATGTATATCATATATCAATCAGTTTTGTAGTAACCTCTTTTCCTTCTCTTCCCTTTGATGACAATAGTTAAACCTGGCTTCTCAGTCAGTATTAGAAGGACTGAATGCCTGTTTTGATCATCGAGCAGAAGTTTACATTCCTGAAATAGGCATGAACTTTAAAGTTCAACACAAGAAGACGAAGATCTTTGGCTGTCAGAATCCATATCAACAGGGAGGGGGAAGGAAGGGTTTGCCTCGGTCCTTCCTTAATAGATTCACTCAGGCAAGTGTTTGTTTTTGTTGTTGCAAAACTCACAGATGGAGTTTTGGGATTTTCTATAATACATTTGGTGAAAAGAATTGCTTAGGATCATTAGGAGAAAATTGATTTTGTGACCTAGCTTAATGATTTTGTACCTTTACCTGGCTAGCATTTAAGGGGTCGGTCTTCTGACTTAGGGCACTAAGAAGGCCATGCTATGGTTTATAAACCCATATTAGTGTTTGTCCTTTCACATCTGAGAGAATTCAGTATATCTGGTATGAAGTTAGTTATAAGTAATGAAGTTAAGTGAACTCATGGTTATTCCAGGGCCGATTCATTCAGTTGATGGATTATCACAAAGACATCTGGGTATAGAGAACAGAGAGGTCTGAGTTCACAGTCTTCCATTGAGTCATATTGACTGGGCAACAACCTTGGAAAAATCTTTAACCTTTTAGCATCCCATGAAGCTCTTAAGATTATAGAAAAATTGCTCATCTGCGTTGGCAGAGTTTTTCATCACCAAAGAGTATTCCCTAAAATGATGCGATCTCAGTTTTGGGGGGTGGGGCTAGGCGGTGAGGTGCTATTGAGAACACTCACTTAGCAGTTTGATTTGCCACCTGCTATTCCTTCTGTGGCAGAATTTGGCTATGTTTTCTATACAGTAGATGTAGATTTTAACTATCCTCATTATATCTGTCCAGTTTGCTGAATTAGCCAAAGTTGAGTGTCTGTTCATTGTATAGGACATATTTTTCAAGAACATTGTGAAGAAAATTATTAAGCTTTCTTCTTTATAAGTTTTTCCTCAAGACTGTGAAGGGTGATAAAAAGAAGTCTTCTTTGCTGTTTGAGAATTACAATATCAGGCCTAGAGTCAGGAGGACCTAGGTTCAAATTTGATTTCAAATAAGTTCAAATTATTTCAAACCTTGTTCAGATTAGAATTGCTACTAAGACAGAAGGTGGTGAGGGTTGTTAAAAAAAAAAAAAGAATTAGAAGAGGCTTTATTATTCTAGGTCATAGTAGGAAAAAGGAAATTTCTATTGATAGTAAAGGGCTTTTTTTTGGGGGGGGAGAGTTATTTCCAGTTCTGAATCCCTTGTTATTGAAAAGGATTTTTGCAGATGAATAAATTGTAATTGTCTTCCATAATGCTTTTCATAGTTTGACAAGGAGGAATGATTATGTTTACTTAAATTGTTCATGGTTTTTTTTTTTTCCCTTCCAGGTCTATGTGGACCCACTTTCAGCTTCTGACATGGAGTTCATTGCCAAGACCTTATTTCCTGCCATTGAAAAGAGCATTGTTGCAAAAATGGTTGCTTTTAACAAAAGAGTAAGACTACATTTATATATTTTGTATTCAGTCTCTCTAGCATGGATTTGGGCTTGGGGTGAACTTCACTTTGCATATTATGGTAGCTCTTTGTTTGTATAATGAGTTTAAGTTGTTGAAACTCTCTGTAAAGATGGTAAAATCAGTTTGGAATATTACACCTGCCTAATTTTTTCGCTTCACAAAGCTGGAGTATTAACAGTACTTCATAGACATGATCAGTTATGTTATTAAGCACTTTTGAGTTTTCTTCCTGGCATTTGAAAAAACAAGTCAGGAAAAGGAGGAAAATGAAAATCTTATTTATTTATTTTTATTTCTAATTCCATCAACTTCTTAAGCTTCTTCTTTTCTTGAATTCTTTCAAGAGCATGATAATGCTGAGATAAATTCTCCAAGAAAGGTTTTTTGTTTCCTAGATTGATCAAGAAGTAACTTTGGAGAAGAAATGGGGCCAGAAAGGAGGTCCCTGGGAATTTAACCTTCGGGACCTCTTCCGTTGGTGTCAGTTGATTCTCGTTGATCAGTCTCCAGGAGGTTATGATCCTAGCCAGCATGTGTATTTGGTTTATGGGGAAAGAATGAGATCCAGAGAAGACAAAGAGAAGGTGAGTAGTACCCTGTCCTGTTCCCTTTTTTTTTTTGGTTCCTGAAACATGGCTTCATTCCTAGTGAGAAGAGGTTAAGGATAGCAATGTGACAAGAGTAGCAATAATACCAAATGTATTGGAACACCTTAAGAGGAAGGAGGGGTTTATCAAGTACCCATTATGTGCCAGACTGTACCAAAATTATCTGATTTTATCCTCACAATAACCTGGGGAGATAGGGGTCTATTACAACCCCCAATTTATAGTCAGGGGAATTGAGACAGTCAGAAGTTAAATAATTTGCTGAGGGCTATACAGCTAGTGTGTGGGATTCGAACTGAGGTCCTCTTGGTTCTAGGCCAGTATTCTATTCCCTGAGCCCCCAGAATGAGCTGCCTCTTACAGATTGATTGTGTCAATCATATTTTTATTATGTGTAGTATAAGACTGAATCTGAGTGACCAGGAAAACACATAACAGACTTCTCCTATGGTTATTAGAAGAGTATGTGTTTTATTATAGAGGTGTTTAAGAGCCAGTGGAACTTCTTAAGGGACAACTGCTAGGTGGTGCAGGAATAGAGTGCCAGGCCTCAAGTCAGGGAAATTCATCATCCCAGGTTCAAATGTGGCTTTAGATACTTACTAATTTTGTCACCTATTTAAGTCATGTAACCTTGTTTGGCTCAATTTACTCATCTGTAGAATGATCTACAGAAGGAAATGGCAAACCACTCTAGTATGAGTAGGAGAATAACATTCTCAGACCAATATCACTTTTATAGCTATTAGGAGAATGTATTGGTGATGGGTGACAAAATATTCTTAACTAAAAATAGTGAAATAAGTTCAGGTGATGGGAAAAGTAGCTAAAATAGGGTTTTTTTTAAACCCTTACCTTCCATCTTGGAGTTAATACTGTGTATTGGTTCCAAGGCAGAAGAGTGGTAAGGGCTAGGCAATGGGGGTTAAGTGACTTGCCCAGGGTCACACAGCTGGGATTGTCTGAGACCAGATTTGAACCTAGGACCTCCCAAGTCACTAGGCCTGACTTTCAATCCACTGAGCTACCTAGCTGCCCCCTAAAATAGTTTTTCTTTAAAATTATAAGTAAATTAAAAGTGGTGTGAGATGATTTGTAGCTGGTGAATTATCCTCATTAGTAGTTTGGGGTTTCTTCCTATATAGTGGAATATATTAAGAAGAGAATTTACCTAAGGTCACTGTTGTTAAGATATGCCTACACTGTAGGTGTCCTGACTCCTTATCCAATAACACTATCTCTACTTTATCACTTATTCTACTAGAATTTCTGGTTTCATATATTTTGAGATTCATATGGAAAAATTATTTATATTTCCAATTGTTAATGTATACTCTTTAAAGTAGATGTTAAATTTTTCTGTTTGATTTTATTAAATTTATTTTTTGTAGTTGATCCCAATGGAACTCAATTCTGTGGTCTTTAAAAAGAGAAAATGGGATTTATTCAAGAAATAATTTTGGAGCAAATTTTACTAAATTACCTCTTTTGAATGCTGGAATAATGGCATTAATTTCCAATAATCATTTTCCAGGCAAATTATTACCTAATAATTATTATAGCTGTAATATTTATTGGGAGAGGAAATGGGGGGGATTGAAAAAACTGGGGATAATGGGAGGTTTGTATGGGTGTATGGAGGAGTTTAAGGGGACAGAGGGAATATTAGTTGGTGAGGCAAAGGAGAGAGATGCTCCTTGCCGAGAGGAAGCAGCAGGGGTCCGATTAGGACTGTTTTTTTTTTTTTTTGAATGACTGAACTGATGTTCAGCTCCCTCTATGCCCAGAAAGATAGTCCACTTATCTGACTGCGAATTCAAATAATATAAAGTTTAATAACCAGTTGGGATTGGAGTTTTTCCTCAGCTTCAGAGCTGAGGCCAGGCCCCAGAGGCTAGCAGAGGGTTTCTCCCACTCCCTTCTACTCTATATCAGTCCTCAGTACTCGCTTTGTCTAATTCAGAATCTTAGCAGTAGACAGAAAGCAAACAGGAACAGTTCTGACCTTCAAAGGTGATTGGACCTGAATCTTCGGGCTGAACCAAGAAGAGGAATGCCACACCAGACTGGGCTGAATGAGCTCCTCCCTCCTCCAACACCGGGAAGGAAGTAAAACCTGGCAGGAAGGAAGTGCTAGTCACAAGACCCAACTGCCATTCCCACAGGAAGGAAGTGCTAGTCACAAGACCCCAACTGCCACTCCCAGTTGCCCCTTCCCCCACCAACTTTCAGTCTTGTTTCCTTTCCACAATCATACCCTTTTTTTGTTGTGACCTTCCCAAGGTCACTTATTTATAATATAGTTACCAATTTACTAAATCTACTCTAAGGAATTTTTTTCAGGAAAGTTTAGGTAAGGGTTTTACAATAAATTCAGTACAATAAATGTTGAACAAAACTATTACAAGAAATTTGAATCTTAGTGCTAATACTACTTACTATAAGTTAACTAAAAGTAATACATTATTTACAGAAATTATTTACATATAATACAACAATATACATTGTTCCACATCCTAATATCAGTCAAATAGAAATATCTATTGATCTTTCTATTTGCCTAAGACCTATGGAACTAACTATATAAATATTTACATTTTGCATAAATACAATTTCAGACCCTTATTAATGCAAACAGGTTCTCTCAATATGTCCGTTTTTGATTTTGTGTTTTGTGTCTAATAGTGTTGTGTTGAATTACTACTTATCAAGTTTCTTCAGATTTCCACCTCTCATATTGACTGATGGATCTCTTCTTTCTTCGAAGTTATGTAGTGATGCATGCTATTTCCCTAATATGTGAAATTACTTTTGTTTTATTATTTCATCACTCTCAGTCTTACATATAAGTCTCGTTTGCTATCTATCCTCTTCTTATATAAACCAATTTATAAAGTTCAAAGTCTTAACTGTCTCAGCTTTTTTTTCTTGATGCTTTTCCTCTGG
Source organism: Monodelphis domestica (assembly GCF_027887165.1). Classification (NCBI taxonomy): domain Eukaryota; kingdom Metazoa; phylum Chordata; class Mammalia; order Didelphimorphia; family Didelphidae; genus Monodelphis; species Monodelphis domestica. The sequence continues at coordinate 346,574,686 of NC_077228.1, read as the reverse complement.
GCTGGTGTAAAATCTTTTCCTCTACGATGCTTTTTCTCTGGGATGCTTTTCCTCTGGGTTGCTTTTCCTCTGGGCTGGGAAGTTGTCTCTAACATTATGTGTCACTATTATTTCTTTGTGGTGTACTTTTTATGTTAATCAGTTTTTGTTTTCATTTCTCAGCACTATCTGTTGTCTAATTATCTTCTATGTCTGTTACAGTGGTGTTGAACTTTTTCTGGTTTTACATGCGAACAATGGAACCATGAGTCTTTCCCTGCAACTTTTATAGTTGTTGGGGTAGTAAGCAATACTTCATGTGGTCCAGTCCATTTTATGTCTGTAGCCAGTTTTTTATTGAAATTTTTTAAGTATACTGTCTCCTGGTTTGATGTTGTGCAAATTGTAATCCATATATATATATATGTATGTATGTATGTATGTAACTTTAAATTTTGCAAAGTATTTTTACATATATTACTTCATTTGAACCTCACAACAACTCTTTGTGATAGTTGCTATTAGTATCTCTCCTTTTATAGAAGAGGAAATAGGGAGAGAAGAGTTAGGTGACTTGTTAAGTATCAAACAGCTAGTTTGTTTCAAAGCCTAGCTACCACAGAAATAGATTTGGAATTCATGAGCATTTTAGGTTATAATCGTTTTTATTTCCTTTTATCACTCTTTGTGTGCCATCTGAAGATAATACCAATAACTTGCATTTTCTCTTCTATAAAGAAAGAACAGATGAAATTTTCAGTTTATTTCTTGTATATTTTCACCAAAGCCCTCAGATAATTTGGACATGTGTAGGTGCTAATGAGTCTGACTCTTATTTTTTAATGTAGACCTTGTTGTGGAAGGATGATGATCTTGATACCAGTATTCTCAAATCAACAAGATAAAGACTTCAGTAATTGTACATACGGAGCAGAAATTCTTAGAATAAAATGCATAAGTAGAAATATATTGAGAAATTTCTCTTTTCTTTTTCCTCACCTTTTTAGGTCATTTCTGTATTCAAAGCGGTTTTTGGTCCTAGTAATGTCCCATACATGGGGACAAGACAGTTCCACATTACTCCTTATGAAGTTCAGGTGAGGAGAACAGAATATTCAGCATCTCTTTGTTAAAATGATTTTTTTTCCTCTTTCTTTTGTCATGCTCACCTTTGCTTACTTTCTTTTTTTTTTAGGTTGGCTATTCAGTCCTTTCCCGTGGCAGCTACATTCCTCAACCATCCCTGAGACCATTGTCTCTCTTACACCAGTCCTTGAAATTCCTTGAGCCTGTCATGAAGTGTGTACAGATGAATTGGATGGTCATACTTGTTGGGCCTACTGCTGTTGGGAAGACCAGTTTGGTTCAGCTCTTGGCCCACCTGACAGGTCATACATTAAAGATTATGGCCATGAATAGTGCTATGGATACCACTGAACTCTTGGGTGGATTTGAGCAGGTAACTAATCTGTATTTATGTTTAATTGACCCTTCCTTCCTTCCTTCCTTCCTTCCTTCCTTCCTCCCTCCCTCCCTCTCTCCCTCCCTCCCAGAAGAGTGGTAAGGGCTAGGCAATGGGGGTCAAGTGACTTGCCTAGGGTCACACAGCTGGGAAATGTCTAAGGCCAGATTTGAACCTAGGACCTCTGGTCTCTAGGCCTGGCTCTTAATCCACTGAAATACCCAGCTGCCCCCTTTAATTGACTGTTTAAGGAACTCTGCCACCTTATTTTATTTCATTTTTTAAAATCCTTACCTTCCATCTTAGAATTAATAACTTGTATTGGTTCAAAGGCAGAAAAGTTGTAAGGGGTAGGCAATGGTGGTTAAGTGTCTTGCCCAGAGTTACACAGCTAGGAAGTGATTTGAATCCAGGACCTCTTGTCATCTTATTTATTGAAGCCTTTTTACTTTTATATTGAATTAATTTCCAAGTAGTAACCTGTCCTTTCAGAACCTTATCTTCTAAGCAACAGAATTGGTTGATCAGGGAAAAAGTGGTTCAGCAAAACTTAATGGACACATCTGACAATATATTGGGCATTTCCATATATATTTTTTCATCTCTTATCTGGAGACAAGCATGATTGTTATCTAGTATTTAGGTGCCCCCTATTAACTTTTCATTTGCATTTTTGTGTTCACTGTATATATATGTTTTTTCCTTGTTCTGCTTACTTTACTCTATATCAGTTCATGTATTTTCTAAAGCATTTATTAAACTCCTATGATATGCCAGGCTCTGTGCTATTATTAATACCCATTTTATCGTTGAAGAACCTGAGACAAGTAGAGTTTAGGTGACTTGCCCATGCAAGCCTGGTTTGAACTCAGGTCTTATTTATTTCAGGACTCATTCTCTAGTTCTGGTACCAACTAGCTGCTGGTATAAGCCTTATGTGTAAAAGATATCCTGTGCTCCTGAATTCTTCATATAGAGTCTTTAAAATGACCTGATTGCTGTCCTGTTGGGATGTTAGTAACTATCCTATTTTAACAAACCTTTTATAAGGGGCAGCTGGGGGATAGAGACTTGGGGTAGGGGGATGGATAGAGAAGTCAGGCATGGAATTGGGAAGTCCTGGGTTCAAAACTAACCTCAGACGATTCCCAGCTGTGTCAGCTTGGGCAAGTCACCCCAGTTGCCTAACCCTTACCTACTGCTCTTCTGCTTTGGAACCAATACTTAATACTGGGTCTAAGACATAAGATAAAGACTTAAAAAAAGCAAACAAAAATATCTTTTGACAGGTTGACATTATACGGCCATGGCGACAGCTGCTCAAAAAGGTGGAGTCTACTGTGAGTATTCTTCTTAGGGACAGCCTCCTCCTCAACCCTGAGGATGCTGAGGTGGTTCTTCGTGCCTGGAGCAATTTCTTCCTCACCTATAAACCCAAGACTCTGGGAGAAGTGGGGAAGAATATCACTGTGGAGATCGTGAACAAGCTAGAAGCAGTGTTACTTCTCGTCCAGCGCCTGAACAATAAAATCAACTCATTCTCCAAAGCAGGTGGGTGCCCACTGTGGATGGGGAGCACCTAAAGGAAGTTAATGCTGGCTGCCCTGTCCATGGTGTGCAGACACTGGTGGGCTGTTCTGCCAGCTCCCCAGAGCAATTATTCATTAAGTAATTGATCTTGACATTAGAATCCAAAGATAACTTAGAGACCGAAAATATAGTAAAAAATCTGAGGCAATGAATTAGCAACATTGATTTTCAGTAAAGGTTGATATTTTTTTCCTAGCCTTGTGGTTCATATTGCTGAGATTTGCTGAAGAAATGGACCTGCATTGTGTAGCTGTTGGGTTTTTGACATGACATGCTATTATCTGTAATTAGGCCATGTTCATTCTCTCAGGATAATAATTCTAAAAGGTATCTCTATTCTTTGTCACTTGTGTTCTTGGAACTTAAAATGTTCATTTTGTTGTACAAACCTTTAGGAATGGGTGCACCACTTTAGCCATGAGGAAGACAACTATTACACACACAGCCCATGTGCCCACTTTGTAAATTCTCTCCTCCTTCTTCCTCTCCTTCTACTCCCTTTTCTGTTCCTGTCTTTCTTTCTGTCTCCTTTCTTCCCCCTTCTTCTTTCCTTTCATTCCCTCTCCTTTTCTCCTCTCTCCTCCCTTCTTTTCTTTTATTCTCTCCATTTCCTCCTCTCCCACTTTTCCTTTACCTTTTCCTCACTTTCTCATTCCCTCTCTCCCTTTCCCTTGCTCCTTCATTTTCCTTTCCCTACCTTTCCTTCTCTCCTCCATCCGGATCTTTTTCTCTGCTTTCCTCTTTTTAAACTAAATCAACCAATACGTTCCCAGACCCAAAGAACAGAGCCCATCTCATTCATAATCTCCATCTGTCCTCTTTTTCCTACTTAGAATGGAGTCTTATTAAATGATAGTCCCTTTAGGAGAAGTTTAGCTCTGTAACTAGGAAGTGCCATTTATTCCACATCGGCTGATTGATTGGTTTTAGAATATATCAGCAAATTATATTAAAATTGGTTATTTATGTATGTAGTTGGATTTTAAGTCCTTTTTGTTTTTTATTAGAGGTCATTCATGATTGAAGCAAGTGTCTTAAAACTTAAGGAAAGCAGGATGGGAGTTTTGAGCCTGTTGCTGACATGGAAACAGCAATTTGCTTATGTGTCTGCAAACTTCCTCCTCAGAGGAAGAGTGATACCTATATTTACTCGTTAATTAATTTTTGCATGGTATTTGGGTAGGATGGATGGAGACATATGGTGATGGACAAGATGATATGCTAGAATGCTTGGAATACCACCCTAAACCTAGGTGTTTGTATGACACAAATAATTGGACTGGCATAAACAAAGGCTTTGAAAGAAGAGGTTTACTTAGACTATAACAATATAATTATGAATTTCAGTGCAACGATACAAATCAATAGTTCTGGTTCTGGTTTAATTCAATACCAAGACTTCTTTTTAGTTCCCTTTTCCTGCAATGATGACAGTTGTAAGAGTACTGCACCCCTATACATTGTGACTGAAGAGGCACAGGGTGCCTTGTGTTGAATGCTTAGGTATCTAGGTGGTTACTGGCATAAATGGCATACACACTAGTGAAAAACATTCAGTTTTGGATGAAACAAAGAAACCTTCATCCCCGAGGTACCCAAGACATTGAGGAGTATTGTCCTTCTTTGTCCCCTAACTCCCATTGCCTTGTAATTTTTTTTTTCTAGCCTAGAGACTCACTGTATGAAATCCTGTGAGCCTAATTAATCCAGTATAAAAGCAAACTCTTTGAAATCTTGTCTTCTTGCTGGATCTGCTTCCTCTCTGGTCATTTGAATAGGCCTCTTATACTAAATCAGAGAAGAAAACTATATATTGTATATGGATCTTGCTTCATATAAGCCAATTGATGACTAAATGCTTAAGATAGACTTCAAGTTTGATTTCTAGTACCAGCTCCTCCATTTTTTAGTTCAAATGTCAATTTTTAATGAGATGGAGAATTTATTTTTTAAATTTTTTCCTCATTTATTTTTTTAGAAACTTTTATTTAGTTAATTTAGAACATTATTCCTTGGTTACAAGAATCATATGCTTTTCCTCCCCCCCCCCCCCCCCCCCCCCGCCCATAGCTGATTTACAATCCCACTGGGTTTTATATGTGTCCTTGATCAGAGCCTATTTCTGTGTTGTTGATGTTTGCACTAGGATGATCATTTGGAGTCTATATTCCCAATCATATCTCCATCGACCTGTGTAATCAAGTAGTTGTTTTTCTTCTCTGTTTCTTTTCCTACAGTTTTTCCTCTGAATGTGGATAGTATTCTTTCTCGTAAATCCCTCCAACTTGTTCAGGATCACTGTATTGCCACTGATGGAGAAGTCCATCACATTCAGTTGTACCACAGTGGTCTCTGTGTCCAATGTTTTTCTGGTTCTGCTCCTTTCACTCTGCATCAATTCCTGGAGGTCATTCCAGTTCCCATGGAATTCCTCCACTTTATTATTCCTTTGAACACAATAGTATTTGAGATGGCCAATTTAAAGGAATCCTAAAATAATGTAACTTCACTGTGCTCCCCACTTAGCATTTTTAACTAAGAACTATACAACATCTGATTGAAAAAGATTCTTCTGCTTCTTTCATAGTTTGAGAAAAACTGAAATGTGGAGAAATTAAATAATTTGTGCCAGAAATAGGTTCTCAATTAGTCCAAAGAAATGTATCTCCTAGGCAGTTATTACATAACATCTTAAATCTCAATAAAGATTTCTTAGTGATACAAATTTTTAGAAATTTGAGTTATATTGTATCTCTCTTAAATAAAATATTGATCTTTTGATTGTTCCCACTAATGTAGTTGACTGTTTTTATTATGTATGAAAATCTTGCTTATGCCTTTTCAGAATTTTCCAAACTTGTGGAAGAGTTCCGAAGTTTTAGGTTGAAGCTTATACAAACTGTAGATGGTCGTAGTCACGGCACCTTTGAGTGGGTGGACAGCATGTTGGTTCAGGCTCTACAATCTGGAGACTGGCTTCTGATGGACAATGTTAACTTCTGCAAGTAAGAGGGCATTACTCCTTGGGAATTGTTGGTTGGAGGATAGATTGGGTAACAATAAGCTACCTACTAAGAAATTAATGGTCCTAATTAATTACATTTCCTTTAATTTGAAGCTTGTTATTGTGTCCAAAACTGAATACTATTTGGTCCTTAAACTGATTGCTAATATTTAGTTTTTTACAGTGTACCATATTTGATTCTTTGAGCTAGACTAAAAATTCTGTAACATTTTGCTTAGTCTGTTCCCCCTCCCCCTCCCCCCCCAAGTTGTATAGCTTAATTTGGGTTATAGCTAGTATCTTAATTCCTGGTATAAAAAAAGAGAATTGTTGCTAATTTCTTAATGATCCTGGAGTAGACCTGTGTCTCTTTTCTGTGCCCAGACCTAATGTAGTAGAAAGACTGTTCTGCTTGGATTCAGTGATCTAGGGTCAAGTCCCAACCCTGCCATTTTCTTCTTGTGTGAAATTGTATCCAAATCTTGAGTTGATTTTGATCGTTGGGGGAGTAGCATAAAGAACTTCATTTTAATTTCACTTAATAATAACAGCCTACTGTCCACAGCCCTTCAGTGCTGGATCGTTTGAATGCCCTGCTTGAACCTGGCGGTGTTCTCACTGTTAGTGAGAGAGGAGTCATTGATGGATCTACTCCCACTATTGCTCCGCATCCCAACTTCAGGTAATCTACTTTTTCTTTATTTCTTTTTTAAAAATTTATTTGTTGTATATTTTTCCTTATTATCTCTTTGGGGTACGAACCCAGCAGTGCTATGGCTGGATCAAAGGGCAGACAGTCTTTTATCGCCCTTTGGGCATAGTTCCAAATTGCCCTCCAGAATGTTTGGATCAATTCACAACTCCACCAGCAATGAATTAGTGTCCCTACTTTGCCACATCCCCTCCAGCATTCATTACTTTCCATAGCTGTCATGTCAGCCAATCTGCTAGGTGTGAGGTGATATCATTTCTATTATGTTAGCTCGTCCCACCCATGAGCAGTCAATGTTTTAATTGTGTGGAGAGTGTTTTGTAGTTGTATTCATATAGTTCCTGTGCTTGTCTCAGCAGATAGATTCTTAAATATTTTATATTGTCTAGGGTGATTTTAAATGGAATTTCTCTTTTTAATTCTTGCTGCTGAAATGGGTTGTGGTTATATAGAAATGCTGGTGACTTATGCAGGTTTATTTTGTTAAAAATTTATTTATTAAAAAACCAAAAAATCCTCACTCTTCATCTTAGAATCAATAATGTGTTTTAGTTCCAAGGCAGAAGAGCAGTAAGGGCTAGGTAATGGGGGTTAAGTGACTTGTCTGGGGTCACACACCTAGGAAGTATCTGAGGCTACATTTGAACATAGGACCTCTTGTTTCTAGGCCTGGATCTCAATTCACTGAGCTACCCAGCTGTCCCCTAGTCTACTTTTTCTTAACCCTCTTAAGAACCTTGAGCTTTTTCCTTTGCTAGGTACAGTAGTTAGGTATCCAACAAGAATCCTTCTACTTCCCTTTTAGGACCAGGCCAGAGAGGTTATACAATGACCACTGATCACCATTTTTATGCTTAGGTGCATTATCAGCTATGTTCTTAGATTCAGTGATGCAAACAAGAGGAAAATGCATATTGAATGTAAAGGTGATTGCCCTAGGGTCCATGTGAGTCATTGGCTATTTATACTGCTGAGGTATCAGGTTGCCAAGATGAAGAGTTTTGTTTTGATTCTAAGCTAGTAGCTATTATAAAGATGAGCATAACTCTAGCATTTAGGTACTACAGAAGGAGTCTATGAGTTTTGGACTCCTTCAGTGCTTTCCTTTCTAATAACTCTAAGTGAGTGACATTGATGAAAATATTAAGCTAGTTTGGAATTTGCTGAACAGATTCCAGTTAAAGACAGAATTGAATCTGTTAGATTCTTAATTAGCTTTGTAAAAGATTGTATTTCCTTTGATTAGGTCCATAGAGATGATGAACCTTAGATTTGCCTTCATTTTACCTAGCCACTGTAATAGTGTGATTCTTATGGTTTTCTTTATCTCCTTCCCTAAACTTCATTAACAGACTTTTCCTCTCAATGGATCCTATACATGGAGAAATATCCAGAGCCATGAGGAACCGAGGGATTGAAATTTACATTCCAGGAGAAAGGAATGAGGATAGCCCAGATCCTCTGGATCTGAAATTGCTGTTGCATAGCATCGGCTTGGTTGGAGACAATTTATGTGACACCCTTATAGCCATGCACACAGAAACCAGAGAAGTCATTGCAGGTGTGTTTCATTATTAATTCCTATGTTAGATGAGCTTACCTGTACTTGAGAAATCATGAAGTTTCACGGAGTAGTGTGCCTTCATGGTGGTTTGAATTAAGTGGATTTTTTTTTTAGTATTTTGTGAGATAATTTTTAAAATTTCATTGTTGTAGAAACAGTAGGTCATTCTTGTCACTGTGAGAGTGTACTTTGAGCATGTTCCAGTGGAAATTTTTTGGAGATTGAAGGTGTACAAGTGGGACATTTCATAATCTTTTAAAAAGAGACATTGAGTCTCTGTTTCATGTCTCAATTCAGATGCATGTACTTCTGAGAATGAAAGAAAAAGCAAATGTATTGTTGATTAAAACCTCCAGAGATAAGAATGTTGCTTGACTGGATATTTGAATGCAGTTGAGAAATCAACCTTTTGGGGTTTTGGGGTTTTGTTGTGGCAAAACCTGGGTGAAAAGCAACTGCTCACAGATGACAATATTTTCTCTTTTAAGGTTCTCCAACATCATCTTTTTCTACGTTTTTTCATACGGCCACACTCATTGCCCAGCGCCTTCTACGTGGTTTGAGTGTAGCCAAAGCCTTTTATGGAGCGTGCTGGGAAGCATATGTCTGTGCCCAGCAGTCACCAGCAAACCAACAGGTAAAATGTCTTAAACCCTTACTCGACTTATAATCTTGAGTTAATGAATACCAAGAATACATCGTAAATATTCACAATGTGCCTAAAACAGTGTTAAATGAATTGTGTATGATGCTGTGTACCTGGAAAAGCTTTTCCTGTTTTTTTTTTCTTACTGCCTTATTCAAAGTGAAGCAAAGTATTAGAGAGATGGTGGACAGTGCTAAATTTAAAGTAAAGGAACCTGGCTTTGAGTCCTCTGTGACCATAATCAGACCATTTAACCATAGTGGTCCTCAGTTTTTTCAACGGTAAAATTAAGGTATTATATCTGATAGCATCATAGGCACCTTTCAGCATTAATTCTATGGCTCTGTGGTCTTAATCCTTTTCATATGTTGAGAAAGACAACTTAATAAATATTTCAGTGGACCTTGACAGTAGAGTTAAATGTAAGGTGTCATTCATTTTGATACTATCTCTGGGTAATAGGACAATTACAGTCATTTTTGTGGAATTTATTCCACTGATGGAATGAATAAGAAGCATCTTAATTGTGCAGTTGTGTTTTAGTAACTATCTTTACACTGTTGTACAATGTAGTCCAGATATGAGCAAGGGAGACCATCATGTGTGGTTCAAGGGAATTGTATGGATCAGCATAAGATGTTAGCAGTGTCCTAAATGATCTCTTGGATATTTTAGTTAAAATTGTTCATGTATTAGACAATTCTGCACAATAGATTATTAGTCTCAGCATTGGGAAGATTTAGGTTTGACATTTGTTGAATGTGTGACCTTAGACAAGTTTATCTAAAACCCCTCTCTTTTTAAAAATTTATCGTTTCATTCATATTTTTATTTATTTTATTCTTATTTAGAATATTTTCTCATGGTTACATGATTCATGAACCTATTTCTGTGTTATTCATATCTTCAGTAGCATGATCCTTTAGCATCCAAACTCCAGTCATATCCCTATCTCATTATGTGATTGATCACATATTTTTCTAATGCCATATTTTTTTAATGCATTTCCATTTCCACAGTTCTTTCTCTGGATGCAGATAGCATTCTTTCTCACAAGTTCCTCTCAATTGTCCTGAGACATTGCATTACTGCTAGTAGAAAAGCCCATATCCGATGTTCTCCTGGTTTTGCTCCTTTCGCTCTGCATCAATTCCTGGAGTTCATTCCAGTCCACATGGAATTCCATGTGAAAGGTTTATCGAACACTAGCTTATTGAGGTCATTTACCCGTAGGCTATTCCATTGATCCACACTTTTGTCTCTTAGCCTATAATACCATATTGTTTTGATGACTGCTACTTTATAGTATAGTTTAAGATCTGGTACTGCTAGGGGCCCTCCGCCCCCCACTTCACATTTTTTTTTCATTATTTCCCTTGATATTTTTGATCTTTTATTCTTCCAAATGAACTTTATTATAGTTTTTTTTTCTAATTCAGTAAAAAAGTTTCTTGTAGTTTGATAGATATGGCACTAAATAAGTAATTTATTTGCATAGGATTATCATTATTATTATGTTAGCTCATCCTACCCATGAGCAATTAATGTTTCTCCAATTGTTCAAATCTAGTTTTAATTGTGTGGAAAGTGTTTGTAGTTGTGTTCATGTAATTCCTGTTTGTCTTGGCAGATAGATTCCCAAGTATTGTCTAGGGTGATTTAAAATGGAATTTCTCTTTCTAACTCTTGCTGCCGGGATGTGTTGAAAATATATAGAAATTCTGATGATTTATGTGGGTTTATCTTGTACTCTGCAGCTTTGCTGAAGTTGTTAATCATTTCTACTAGTCTTTTAGTTGATTTTCTCGAGATCTTTAAGTATAACATCATATTATCTGCAAAAAGTGATACTTTAGTTTTCCTCATTGCCTACTTTAATCCCTTCAATTTCTTTTTTTTTTCTCTTGCTATTGCTAGCATTTCTAGAACAATATTAAATAATAGAGGTAATAACCGGCATCCTTCCTTTCCTCCTAATCTCATTGGGAAGGCTTTTAAGGAGATTGGTCTGTAATTTTCTTTCTTTGTTTTTGGTCTGCCTGACTTTGAGATCAGTAAAATCTCTCTTTTGTAAGAAATTAAAAAAAACCCTTTTCCCTTTAAAAAAAACAACTAAAACAACCTTTTCCTTCAACACTAAGTATCAGTTCCAAGGCAAAAGAATGTAAGTAAGGACTAGGCAATTGGGGTCAAATGACTTGTGCAGGGTCACACAGCTAAGAAATGTCTGTGATTAACTTTGAACCCATGGTGTTCCGTCTCCAGGCCTAGCTCTCTGTCTACTGAACCACCTGCCTACATATCACTAGGAATCTCTTTAAGACTATCTCTCTCTCTCTCTCTCTCTCTCTCTCTCTCTCTCTCTCTCTCTCTCTCTCTCTCTCTATATATATATATATATATATATATATATATATATATATATATATATATATATATATAAATAGAACTATATAAGACTATAAGTTGGAGGACCTCAGATACTTTCTAATTATGTGACCCAGGCCAAGTCACTTAACTCACAATTGACTTAGCTCTTCCTTCTCTTCTGTTTTAGAATTGATACCAAGATATAAGGGAAGGGGTTAAAAACAAAACAAAAAAAACCTAGATGTTACAGAGTCATTCAAATCTCAGGTTAAATAAGTGTTATATTGTCATTGATAGTTTCTTAAACTAAGGAAACCAAAGGTCTAGATCACCCCAAAATATTGGGGTACTATTTATCTTTTTTCCCCTTTCTCATCAGCTTGTGCGAGAAATATTGTTGCGATGTGTTTCTTCTCTGAAGTCACCTGAAAAGCAGGATAGTTCCCTTCTTGCCATGGGCGTGTGGCCAGACTCTCTGCCTTCAGCCCTGTTTGCCACTGAAGATTCCCATCTTTCTACAGTCCGAAGTGATGGACAGATCTTGGTGTACTGCCTTAATCGATTGAGCCTGAAAACCAGCAAGTGGGAAAGGTGAGCAAGAGAGCCAAGTTTATGTTGACCCATGATGGGGATAGCATGGCATTGGATCTGAAGGAAAGAGGACCCCAGGTCCAATCTTATTTTTGTCACTTTTTACCTGTCTGTTGTTCTTGGACAAATCATTTAATCCCCTGAGGATTTGGTTTCTTTAAACTGTAAAATGAAGAGATTAGGTTAGATGGCTTTTGAGAGCCCTTCTCCCTAGATATTTCTATTATTCATGGTCATGCAAGACTTTGTCCTTGAATAATGTGGGTTTATTCATAATATCCCAAAGCAATACTTTGTGTGACCAAGAGCTGTCAAATGACAGTTGGTCTTCTGAAGGGTTCAGGTGTATCAAATGTCAAATAAGCAAATAGATTTTTTAAATTGTTTTTCTAACCTATTTTTGGAATAAAACAGATGGTATGATTTCTTTGTTTTTCTGTTGAACAGAAGTTATTGAACGTAGTGTTATTTCGCTGTATTGGCCACTATGGTATTTTTCTTTTAACTGTTTTGTTATTGAGGCTCTATATCCAATATTCCCCTTGTAATCTTTGCTCCTAAGAGATTGCTATGCTCCTCATTGTATTACTTTTTGTATTCATGACTTTGCCTTGTTGAATCATGAAATAAATTATTTTTTTCTTACAAATTCTTGCCCTTTTTCATGAATTTCAGGATACTGCCTCTTACTTTACAAGACTTGGAGAAAGTAATTCAATCCTCAAACTTTGAGAATCTGAAGTTCAGTGCCATTAAGATGGATACTTCTTGGTTAGATGAAACCTGTGTTTTGTCTGCTTCGGTTAAATTGCTTGTTGAAAGAGCTACCAATCAGGACTGGGTTCTTAGAGTCAGGTGGCTTCACCATCTGGCCAAAAATATACCACAAGGCCTTGGTAGGTAGTAAGATCTTAGTCCTTTTCTGTATGCTTGCATGTTTTCATCATTCTTTATTTTTGAAGGACATGTCCACATCATGAAGAACAAGCATAGTGTCTTTGATGCTATTCCTCCAGGTATAATGTTTTGCATTGTATTTTATTTGGCAGATGACAGACACATTTTAATGAATTCTGTGAATTAGACAGTTTCTATTAAAGCCCTACTACAATACAATTGTGGTGTAAACCGTGGATTCTTAAGAGACTGCCGACAGAGCGTAAGCACTAGCTAGCCATACAACAAACCCTCCAGCTTAGGGAATGCTTCAATTATGGATGTGCTAGGTCTCTTTGTTGTCTAAATCTAGGCCTCTCTGAATTCAGAAAGACTTATCACCAAATTCGTCACTAAGTGATAATTTTTGAACCAGAAGATATTTTTTAAAACCCTGGAAGATATATAGTGCTGCGATTTGCATCATTGAGGGAACTCTGTGTCTTCAAAGTCATAGATACTTTGAATATTAAAGTTTGTAAACAAGATCCTCCCCTCCTCTTTCTCTCTTTCTGCCTCCCTCCCTCCTTCCCTCCTTTGTTCCCTCCCTAATTTTTTGTCTTAGTATCAGTTCTAAAAGAAAAGGAGCAGCAAGGGCTAGACAATCAGAGTTAAGTAACATGCCAAGGGTCACACTGGTAGCTGGGAAGTGTTTGAGGTCAGATTTGAACCCATTTCCTCCCAACTCCAGGTCTGACACTCTGTCCATTGTGCTTCTTAGCTACCTCTTTCTTGTCTGTTTCTTGTCCTTTCGTCACTCTTTTCCAATATAAGATAATCCCAAATGATTCTAAAGTTGTATAACCATCTTGGCCTCACTCTACAGGGATGTCTACCTATGAAACAGTGTCTTGTGCCTGTGCACATTAGCAGTAATTTAAAAATTTTAAATACATGGTTTTTAAAAAAAATTTTTTTACGGAAAATATGGATGCCATTGATAATATATTTTGTTTTCCTCTCAGTGTCTATACATAGGTACCTCATTCAGAAAAGGATTGTAGGCTACCTTAAGAGTTTTCTTATATTTTTCTTGTAGTAGCACAGAATACAAAATCTTTTCTTTCAGTTGACGTAAAAACAGGAAGAAAAAGCATCAGTTGAGGTGGCAAATACTCTGGGACACAATCTTTTGCTGGGAATTATTGCTTGAAATTATATAGGTTTTGATCAATTTTCTCTAATGTTTTCATTATAATGACTAGAATAGCCAAATATATATACTTTTTAGTTGTATAGAAGTTGAGTGCATACTTGCTTTCATATGTGATCAGTTTCTTAGCCCTTTTCTTTTTTTTTTCCTACCTGTAGAGTCCATAAAGACTTACTTGGAATCTGGTGCCACATCCTTGTCAAACTTTTACTCTAACCCAATCTCTGCTGAGATCAGGAATGTTATCAAGACAATACAACCAAATGTGACAGGTATTTTATTTCTTCTATGTAGAGCAGAGAGGTTGGGCACTGACTTCCATTGAATTATAAGAAAAAAAAAACCTATTGGAATGTTAAATGTTGTAAAGTTTGCCTTTGATCTTAAATTCTGATAATCAAAACTTTAATTTTTGTATGAAATGATCAGTTTTTCTTTGGTTTCTGAGAGAGAATGATAGATATTTTTTAAAAACAGAATTTCTCTGATTGATACAGAGATATGATTTGCTGAATGTTACTGTTGTTAGCTCCATATAGCCTACCATATAGCTTTCTTACACTGAAAGTAACCGGTGACCAGACGGTGGTAAAGCTTAAAGCTGAGTAGTTATGAGTAATTTACCCAATGACAAGAAGATATGCCACTGTTGACAGAAACCATGATAGGAAATGGGGCTACTTTGTAGGTTTCTAGATTTTTTGGCCTTCTTGTATAATAATAGGACCTATTGAAATGTCATGACGTTGTACATATTTTCAGCAATTTTGAAGTAATATATATTTGCAAAAGAAATAGTAAAAAGACTGGGGAATTTTAAAAAGGCTTGTGAAGCATATTTGTGTTTTTGTTTGTTTGAAATGTATTTTATTTTTCTTCTATGGTCAGCCATAAATACTTTGCTATGATAACTTAATCCATTGTTATTTCTTGAGATCTGAATAAAACAACAGAAAAATTGAAGTCTCTATTTGGTAAAGGCTGCTTTTCAATACTATTTCTTCTTTTGTGGCTGTACTGTTAGATGAATCTGTGATCTTATTGGACCCCCGATGGAACATGCAGTCTTTGGATATTACAAGAAACTCAATGGATTTTGACAGAGAATCTTGTAAGACTGAGAAGATTCTTGTGCTTTTGGAATCTATAGCAAATAGGTAGGTGAAGACCACAGCCTTGGATGTCTTTACCTATTTCCTCAGGCTAAATGTTGTTGCTTCTTCAAGGATTGTTCATATGGAAATCCTTTTCTGAGAATTGAGGAAACATGTCTTTATTGTAGTATAGAGATCAGCCTATTTGCCATTGCCACCTTTCCCTACATACTTATTAGTGGGATCGTTTTTCATTGTTCCCTTGAAAAGTTTTAAAATGTCCCCAATATATATATCTAGTCATTGTATCTTTGAAGATGAGTCAAACTCAAATAGAAATGGATCCTGTGAGCTTATATTTAAAGGCCCTGCAAGTTGGACATCTCTAGTGTATGGGTCTTTATTTAAAAATTTAGCAAAGTTTTTCACACCCTACCCCCAACCCACCATATATTAGACATATAAATAAGTACCATGACTTCTGTGTGTATCAAATATAAATTTGTATGTTACTCTTAACATGAAGAAGATATCACTAGTCCACACTCAGTTGGATATATGTGTTGTGGATTTTCTAGCAAGCGTAGTTTTTAGCTATTCTATCCTCACTTTATTTTTTTGTTGTGACCATTCGCTTCCTTTTGATCTGTTTAGTTAGTGTAGTTTGTGGTTCTAGGACAATGACATTAACTGACCTATCTCTCCAACTCTAAAGCTCTGATCCTGTGATCTTTCTCAATCTTCTAACAAATTTTAGTTAGTCACCCTTATTTTTTCATCTTGTTAGTTCAAATTTTGCAAAAAAAAAAAGGGGGCGGGGAGGCAGAATTATCAGACAATTGATTTCCAATTGGAAAATAATTTGTGATTCAATTCCCTCATTTTAAAGATGAATAACTGGAGACCTGTAAATAGGTTAAATGTCACATAGAGTTAGCAATATAATTTGCATCCAGTACCTCTGATTCCAAAGCCTGTACTCCAGCCCAATGATATGCTACTCAGAATAATCACAATGACCTAGTTGTTTTTGGGATGGAGTGGGTTATAGATTCTAATTTAGAGGCATAAATTGGCAATAAGCAGGCTTAAATTCTATTTTCCTTTCTCACTTGACTGTAGGACAAATCTATATCTGAACCGGGAAAAAAGGGTTTTTACTGAAACCAACTTGGTTTCTACTGGAGGCAAGAAATCAAAGAATAATAGTGTATTAAGAATGTCCATAGAATTTCAGAAAGGTGAGAATATTTAACTTCTATATAATTGTTAAATTCTGCCTTGGTTCTTGTTTGCTAATTGATCATGTTGGGTTTGAAAGCTTTTTCTAGTTAATCTGAATAATACTTATTTTTGGATATTCCATGACACTTGAATCTATTCTGGTATTTTTGTAAGAACAGTTCTTCCATATCTTCCATTTCATAATGTAATTTTCAGTCACAAGACTGAAAATTCTTTTTAAATATTAATTAAAAATGGAAAAATACTTTTTCTCCTATGATGAAAAAAATTCCTGGTCTGTTGATCAAGGATTCTATAAGCAATTGTTGCCCGCTTAGTTCTTGGGATATCTTAATTTTAAAAGACAGTGTGAACTATTGTTCTAGGAACATGTTCTCTTAAGAGCTTGATCATTCTTATAAAAGAAGTACCTATGACTGCCTAATTGCTCATTTTTACCCTAGCCCCAGAATTGTATCTAGCAGTTCTTTTATTTTTTAAAGTCATTTTGCTCTTTACTAGTGTTTTTGAATCTAGGATACAAAAACTTTGTTGTTGATTTCACTTATGGAAATATGATAGAAGTTTTAGTGACCACAGTGCTTAGGCAAATAGAGATCAAGATTGGCTGCTGTCTTTTATTAAATTGATATGGAATTTTTGTTTTTGTTTTTGTGATCCTCAAGATCCAGAAAATTATCAGAACTTACCTCATGAAATTGTGGTTCATCTTGCTGCTTTCTTTGAATTTTGTGATTCATTGATCCTGTTCTGGGTGCAGTCTTCCCAGGTGGAATTACCTGATGCTAAGTTGGTCAAGGTGAGTAGAATTGTGACAAAGGAGCCTTCTTCCTGCCCCAACCCCATTCCTCTATCTTTCAGAGTGAACTGGTAGATTGACTACATAAGCTGTGCCATGTCTCTAGTATTATATTCACTTCTGGGCACAACAGATAAACAAACAAACAAACAAATAAATATATCCCCTTCTTAAACCTTTACCCTCTGGGACATGTTTGAGGCCAAATTTGATACCAGGACCTCCTCTTCAGTCCTAATTCTTTATCCATTTGAGCTATACCTAGATGCCTTGGTATTATGTTTTAAAGGGGAAAGTTGACAGCTCTACATAGCTTCATGAGGGGAGGTACCAAGAAAGAGAAGTGTCATCACATTTTAATGACAGTTGATTGAAAGCACCAGGGATTCATAGAGAAGAGACAACTCAGGAGGTGTGATAGACATCTTAAAATATTTTCAAGATTGTTTCGTGGAACAGGAATTGGTGTTGTTTGCCTGATGTCCTAAGAAGAATGGGAGTACTCATAGAAGTTATAAGGAGAATAATTTCTTCTCAATGTTAGAGAAAAACTTCCTAACAATAGAATTGCCCAAAATGAAATGAATGACTTCATGATGTAATCAATAGAGATGCTATTCCCTATCAATTATAGTCTGTCCATGTACCAGGTAGAAGCGAAATAACTACTTAACAATGAAAGTATTCATCCATTGAGTAAAGACTAGATTTAACAAACTTTTGCACAAACTTTTCTTAGTTGTCTTTTATGTGCAAGATGCTATGCAAGATAACCACAGTTTCAAATTTTGTTATGCAAATGCATTATATTATGCAGAAAAGAATGGTCATAACTCTTCACATTTATTAAGATGCATGACTAGGAAGATGTAGCCAGATGACCTTGGACTCTAAAGGATTATTAAAAACATGTATCTTTGTCGTTTGTTTTAAAAGTTGGTCACTTTGAGAACGTTGCCGTCATAAATAACAAGCAGAGTATTGCAGTGTTTACTGAATGATGAGGTAGTCTATTTAATGGATAGATTAAAGCCAGGCTCTATTCTTGGTTCTTTAGGCAACTAGCATTAGACCTAGAATTAAAAAATCCATTTCCAGTTTTTACTTTTGCTTGCTGAGTGGCATACCTTATGAGATTTTATATAGAAAGCAAGAGTAAAGTTGGAAGTGGTTTTTAGTTTTTGTACCACACTTGTTTTTTCATTAAAAGAAGTGATTGGCACCAGTTGGGCCGTTAATACTTTTGGAGTTACCTTGCTCCCTGAGAAGTTAAGTGATCTAGCCAGTCACATATCTAGTCTTTGTTAGAGGCAGAGGAAAGACTCCAAATTCAGATTTTCTTGACTGATAATTCCAACTTTTACTCCAGCCTAAAGATAGGGATATGTGGAATTTAGTACCCAAATCTTGTTTATTGGATCTCTTTCATCCATATGATTCTAGGATGAAACCGAGGCCCTGATTAATTAAATGGTTTATCTGAAGTCTCAGAGGTCAAAAAATGCCAGAGGCAGAATTAGAGCCCACATCCTTTGACTCCTTCAAGTGTGCCCTTCCTGTTGTACCACTGTGATTCTATTTTTATACCAAGGATAAAGCATAAATTTCCATAGATGTCATTTAACACTGCCTATTTAGCATATAAAGTTGGTACTTAATAGATGTTTATTGAATAACTGACTGACACCTTCAACCTTGCTTAGGTTCATTGCTTTGGATCCATGCCATCTTTGTGTTCCCTAGTAATCCTAAGAATATTTCATGTTGTGGTTTTTGTGTAAATGCAAATAGGCAGAAAAGATACTGTATATTTGAGAAAGGGAGATTTTTGTGATCCATCTTTTCCTGCTTTTTAGATCTTGCATTCCATGCTATGGAGAGATAGGTTTTGGAAGGCCTCTGATATGGTCAAAGTGGATTCACAAGGCTTGACCCTGCTTTCCCTTCACTGGCATTGGGTTTCAAAACACTTGGTTGGTAGGATTCCCCGGCTACTGATTGGTTATGAGGAGAAGTAAGTCCGTTTCTTTTGGTACACTTCCTTTATTCTTTCTTGTGTGGTGGTGGTCTTTGGTGATGGTGGTGGTAGAAGTAGTTATGATAACAAGCCCACAACAGCCAAGTGAAGAAAAAAATGGATTAAATGAAGTTTCCCCTTTCATGCTTGGTTGGTTCTCTTCTAATGCCAATGTAAAATTAATACTTTCTCTTACCATATAGTTTTTTCCCGTGTTTATTCCTATCACTTTTTCCCCCTTATTCCCTAAAGATGTTACAAAGAGGTGCTGTCTGTCTCAGAACACATTCAGAACTGCCTTGGTAGTCCAATGGGAGGCTTTCAGAATGTAAAGAAGGTTCAGAAGGCCATGGGAAGACCATTTCCTTTCAAGGTACACAAATTGTTGTTTGTAACAATAAAGACTTACATAAGCTCTTTCATTTTCATTAACCCTGGTGTTTGTGAACTGATGTGATAGAAAAATACTAAATTTGGAGTCAGAAGAAAGAGCTGTGTTGCAGCTTTGACCTTGAAACCTTCATGACTATGGGTGAATCAATTAAATCTTTCTGGGCCCAAGTTTCTTCATCTACAAAAGAGAGGGGATTGGATTTGGATTAGATGATCTTACAAGATCAGTGCTAAATCTAATTTTCTCAATATATAATGTACTATACCTATAATATATTCTACATAATATATATTAAATAATAATAATATAATTAATAAATAATTCTGATTTTGGTTTGTTGTAGGATAAGCTGGTGGTGGAATGCTTTGAACAGTTGAATGCACTTAACAAAGCACTTAGCATCTTGGAATTAAAACCTACCCTGGGGGAAGATGGTAGGAGGGATGAGATCATTCCCTTGAGAGTGACTGCTGTTGAATATTCATTGAAGAAACAATTACTTCAGGCCTGGGGATTGATTCTCAGAGCTAGTCATTTGGAAGATGTGAACCTAGGTAGGCTGTTATTTTGGTGTTTGGATGAAAATGTTTGTCCCATTGGACACTATGCTTTATAAGTAAATACTTTTCAGATTGCTGTTTTTGAAAATTAATGAAATGTGTGTGTCCTCTTTTGTTCAGATACTTTGAAGAACCTTGTAAATGTACAGTGTTTACAGCTTAAAACCAAAGGAGTTTCAATTGGTTGCCCTGAAAAGAAGGGTATGGAAAATGTGATTCCATGCCAGCCTAAGGCAGCCTCCTTGATTCCCCTTGCCAATAAGATTCAATTGTGGCCAGGTATGGAGTACTTGGCTGTGCTTTGGCAATACAAGATAACAACAGATTGTCTGGCTCGAACTTTTCTCAGAAAGTAAGTCTTAGACCCTCTTGAATTCCTTTTGGTCATTTTTATTTCTGTGGTCTATGCTATCCTTGTTCCTTAAAACATTATTTTAAAGTGGAGCACACAGATTTGACCTTAAAGGCATTGGGAGGGAAAGTACAGTCACTTGGGCAAGTCACTTGGAACCAATACACAGTATTGATTCTAAGACAGAGGGTAAGGGTTTAAAAAAAATCCATTTTTCTATTTGGGGCTATTTAGTTTTTAAAATAAATATACTCAGTTTTAAAATAAATATATTCAGGTTTGTGTGAATGTTTGCACTGCTTCTTTTTCCCCAGTAATTATACACTTTCTTTTATGCCCTCTCTTCTCAACCCCACTTTCCTTGTTTTTACTCAGGTATAATAACAACCAGCAAAGACGTCTAGACCATGAAATAAGTCACCATATTGCATTTTGTCTCAAGTACACACCATGTACATCTCAGCAACTTAAAAGTCTTTGGTACCTGATGGACCATGAGGTAGTAATACTGTGCTTTGCTTTTGTTTTGTTTTTTAGAAGAAAATGAGACCTCTTAATTGTATAGCTTATTCATCTTAAGCAATATTTGGTTCATTTTCTTAGGTTATACTTTTCTCTAACATTTCCATCCAATTTTTTTTTGAGAAAAACTAATTTTGATGCAATAATCAGTTTCTAAATATTTTTGTACATTTGATCTCAAAACCACATAGTATAAAGTGTAGTGGCTTGAAATGTGGATAATGGTCTCTTCATCTTCAAAGTGTAATTCAAAATTTGCCGGAGGAGTTGACTTCCATGATTAAAGTCTGCCATAGAAGTTGTCTCATTGCTTTACCACTCATGTTGCTGTTTTATAGTTGGTCATTCTCTTTGGTTCTGTATTGGAGAGTTCAATTTTATATTCTCAGTTGAAAAAAGAATCACTCGATCATCTTCATTCATGAATGATAAATTCTTCATTCTCTTGGCAGATAGGAATATGACAAACATAGCTTCTTTCTTAGGGTGTAATTAAGGAGTTCTGTCTTTAAGGTATAATATCTTTTTAGTATTTTTCTTTTTTAGGGGTGAAAATGAAAGGCCCTTTATTAATGTTTCCTAGAATATCTGTCTAATGTTATGGTGAAGTTGTTGAAGAGTAGGGAAGCATCACAGTTTTACAAAAATATAAATTAAGTGCTTTAACCTAGATCACTTAGAGAACAAAAAAGCAGAAAAAGAGCTCTGTAACAATAGACTAGAGGACCTCAGCCCTGGAAAATTAGGATACTAGAAATACAATGAATAAAACCTTTCATAAACTTTTGGGAGTTTTGAAGTCACAAATTTATGTCTTTTTTTCAATCTCCAGGGATCTAATGAAGAAATGACTTCTTTGTGGTCTGACCTAATTAATTCTACCTTTACCTCCTTTTGGAGCAGTACTGTGACTACAGATCCAGAGTACTGGCTAACTTGGAAACCCCTCCATGCTGTGGAGAGGAACGAAATTTATCAACCTCTGGACCCTTCCTTGAAGGTTTGTTTTCATAAAGTCATAAGATTTCTTACTAATGATGTTATTAATTGTAGAAAATGTAACTGTCAATGCTTTTGAAGAAGCACAATTGGAAAATTTTTGTTCTTTGGGATGTTGGCCAAATCTATTTTCAGAATGTCTGATTATCAAAATACCTGTACAAATAAATGCGGTCTTTTGTGGATTTCAAGCTTGTCTGGTGACATTGTACTATTAATTCCTATCTTTCAGGGACCAGGCCTTTTTAATAAAGCAGTCTTCTCAAAGTGCTTCTTTGAAGTCCTGACTCGAAACTGTAGGTCAAGTCCCTGGGATATTAGTGGCCTTTCTGCTCTCTCATCTTCCCATGTCACTCTTGGAGAATGGGAAGAGAGAGCCCAGCAACTTAAGGATATCAGTACCATTCTTTGGACTAACATGGCTGTTTCTAACATGGCAGAATTGAGGTATTTCCCCCTTTCTTAAATTGTTTGATATAGTCTTTCCATATTTAGTTAGTTCAGGCCTCTTTGTGCTCTTGATTATTTCTTTTCCCACATTGCCACAGAGGTGATCCTCCATCATCATTACGTAGAATATTTTATAACTGATGACCAGTGCATGAGTCTACTAGTAAGCCCTTTTTTGTAAATTGCTTTGCTTTGAGTGAGATATATGTTTTTGGAGAATGAATAAGAAATTTCCTTTTCTTGAGTATAAGCATGCATATTTCTTTTTCTTTTTGTAATGCATTGGAAATGGGATGGTGTGAAAAGATAGATCTTTTGTTCATTGAACAAAATAAAAATTCAATTGAAAAATCGTTTTTGATCCACTACCACAGACCACTACCCTTTTCTCAGCACATACTCCTGCATATCATAGACTTATGTTCACACAGAGGAAATGGAGAAAGAGGGTATGAGTTTAAATGATGATTACAAACTTGTTCCCAGTATAGGAAAAACTCAGTGCTAATTAAGTTTTTCATAAATCTATAGCCATCTTTTTCTAGGTAAGATAGCAGTTTTTAGGGGAGAAAATGATCTTTAAGTAAAATTTACTCTCTCTCTCTCTTACTCATACTCCTTTTGGTTTATTTTCCTGATTGTTAACATCTGTTGATGATGCCATTCCTTCTTCAGAAGCACAGATTCTCACCTTCAGTGGGTGTTGCTGTACAGGCCCCTTTTGGCCCTGGCAGAGTTGGTCCCGGCGCCATGGAAGCAAGAGTACATAAGACAGTGCAACAGGCTGCCATCCAAAGACAGAATGGCTTTCCACCATGTGTGTAGGACCTTGGGTGACATGATTGGGCAGGAGGTGCTGCCTGAAGAGATGCTCGGTTTCATGCTGACTTGCGTGAGGCACCTCTTTGGGGAAGGAGAGAGCAGGAAGGACATACCTGAGGTGGCTGAGCGAGGGAGCTTGTGGGTGTATCTTGGCTTGTCGCAAGTCCAAGCCTGGCTTCCTCAGACACAATTTGATCCTGCAATAAGACGGGAATACAAGCTCAAGTATGCCAAGGAAGAGGTACAAGAATTTGGGAGTTGAAGGGTATGGGCCCCCATGAGAATTCCAAATTGGGGAGGAGTGGCTTGAGGGGTTTGGAATATGGATGTTACCTTTGGTATTCTCAGTTGCCAGCTCAATTTTTACTACCCTGTTCCATGTTACATTCATCTCAGAGAGGAAAAGTTTATTAATCTTTGAGGCAAATGAGTGTGGCTAGAATGTTATTCTCCATTCTTTTTTTGGTCTCTTTTAAGTTTCTTTTTGGTGATTCGGGAAACAGTTTTCTTTCTTAAAGTTGTTTTCCACAGATTCTAATCACAAAGTACATAATGATAGAGAATGGAATTCATTATTCGCCACTATTCTCTTGTGATTGTAAATCCAAGATATTCTGGGCACTATGGTTTTTGAGCAAGAAATCAATAGAATTGATTTTTTTTTAATAGAAGAGTAATTCATTCTTATTAAAAAGTGTTCAGTTCTGTACCCTTTTTAAAAAAGCGCTCTTTCACAAAACACTTTTATTATAGAGACAAAGTATTACCTACAGAGAGCCTGATTTTTAGATCATTAGAATTCTCACCATATGTAACTTTTAAGAACTAGTATTCATTTTGTCAATTTTCCTGCTAGTTACATGAGCTCGAGTGTGAGTGGAAGACTCGTAACCTCTTATCACAGCTGCATACAGGAAGAGATCTTGAAGATGAAATTGTTATCCAATATTCTCATCCTCATATTAGGTAAGATAGCTTACCAGTACTTTGTACTTAGGGAAAAAATGTAAGTTTTCCTTTTAGGTTAATTCAAGAGTAGTAATATCTGTTTTTACACTGACTGGAAATTATTAGTTTTCATAAGCATTGAAGATACTCAGTTTCTTTGAGAACACATAGCTCAGGATGCATTCAATAAGATTATTTTAGGTACAATTGTCCAATTGTAGAAAGCAGAACGCTTGCATGGGGTAGCCAATAGCATGCTGCATTTGAGAGAGATAGGAAGGTCTTATCTTAAATCCTACCTTAAACTCAGATTGCAGAATAATTTGTGCCTTTTTTACATTATCATTATGGGAATTTGTTTTGTTTAGTTATGAGTATTTGTTACAATAGTTTTGTTTTTCTTTTTTTCTAATTTTTTTTGTGGGGGAAGGGATGGGGAATAGATAAGTTTATGACAGAAGAACCAAGAAAAAGAAAAGAGATTCAGTATTTTTTTTTTTAATTCTTAGAAGATGGGTAGCTGGTGGCTCAATGGATATAGAGCCAATTCTAGAGATGGGAGGACCTGGGGTCAAATTCAACTTCAACACTTCCTAGCTATGTGACCCTGGGCAAATCAATGAATTCCAGTTGCCTAACTTTATCACTCTTCTGTTGTGGACTTGATACTTAGTATTGATTCTAAGACAGAAGATAGGGGTTTTTAAAAAATGAATAGAAGAGACCAGAAAGCATCATAAATAAACAAAAGCCTTGAAAGATAATTTGATAGTTAAATTAATTATATATTTATTAAGAAAAGCAAGAATCAAGATTTGTAGTTTTATTTAGAATACATTTTGTGTGTGTGTGTGTGTGTGTGTGTGTGTGTGTGTGTGTGTGTGTGTGTGTGTGTGTATGCCCTTGGGGAGTGTGTAATTGGGAACAAGAGTAGGGAAATTTATCTTTTTTCCCCCCCTAAACCCTTACCTTCTGTCTTGGAACCAATACTGTGTATTGGTTCCAAGGCAGAAGAGTGGTATGGGCTAGGCAATGCCCAGGGTCACATAGCTAGGAAGTGTCTGAGACCAACTTTGAACCCAGGACTTCCCATCTCTGGGCCTAACACTTAATCCACTGAGCCACCTAGCTGCTCCTCTCTCTTTTTTTTAAAAATGCAACAAATCCCATCTTGATATTTATTAGCTGTGTGACCATGTATAAATGTAAAGTATTTAAAAATTCTCTGTACCTCAAGTAACTCTCTAAAATTTATCCACTAAGTCAAAGATGGGAATAACAATTGCATTGGGTAGTTGCATCATGTAACTGGGTACCTACATTGTGTAGTATGTATGGATCATTGGGCCTGGTGTCAGATGTGGTCTTAAATGCTAATTGTGAAACCTCGGACAAGCCATTTATCCCCAGTTTCCTCAACTTTAAGATGGTGGTAATAATATACTTATTTTCCAAGGTGGTTGTTGAGGGTAAAATGAGGTATTTGTTAAGGGCATTGCAAACCTTTAAAGTGCTATATAAATTTGATTATTATTATTAGCTTGTATTTACTGTTTTTTTTTTGTTGTTTTTTTGATAAACCCTAACATCTCATCTTAGAGTTAATACTGTGTATTGGCAGTAAGGCAGAAGAGTGGTAAGGGCTAGGCAATGGGGGTTAAGTGACTTGCCCAAGGTCACACAGCTGGTAAGTGTCTGAGGCCAGATTTGAACCTAGGACCTCCCATCTCTAGGCCTGATTCTTAATCCACTGAGCCACCAAGCAGCCTCCTAGCTTGTACTTTTTGTGGAAAAACATTTGAGCGTTAGAATGCTTCCAGTTTTTTAATAGAGGAGATCTGGTATATATTCTGTCTTACTTCCCCTACTCCATCCCAACTTCCAAAATTATAATAAGCAAGATGTTGGAAACTAAAATTTAGAGTGAGCTTGATAAAACCCAAGACTAATAGTTAACACAGGACTCAGTTTTGCACTTAATTTGGATTTCCCTCACAGTCACTCAGCTATTGGTCTGTTACTTTATAAGGTATTATAGGTATCTGTCTTTATATTTTGACTGTCCTTAGATTTATGCCCTTACTCTATTAATTTAGTTTGTTTTGTTAATTTACCTTTAGAACACTACGCCGAAGGATACAACAGCTAAAGGAACAGATAAGTCGCTTGTTGAGAAAACAGGCCTTCAGACCTCAGATGCCCTCTTACGAATCTCTGGTTCAGGACATTCACCACTATGTCACTAGCATTGCTCGTATGTCTTCAGTCCAGGATCTTCTCACTCGTCTTATAAATAGTTTTCGAGCAGATTTGTCTAAGTCATCTCAGGCAATACAGAACTTACTGAAGGAGGAGGCTTCTTGGCAGCAATCACAGCACAAGTTTAGGAAACAGTTGATGGAGGAATATGCTCTGTTCCCAGATGCTGTGGCTCCATTACAGGCTGCCATTTTGCAGATGCAGCATGGCATGAGACTGGTAGCTTCTGAAGTTTATGCCGCAGTCCATAGTGGCTTGGTCTGTCGAGACAAGTTGAATTCCCTAGTGACTTCATTGCTGTCTTTCCCTTCTGTGGGGTCTACTTTTCCCACCTATTTTTCCCATGCAGATGCTCTATGCTCTGTAAAGATTATTGAAGTACTCCGGGGCCTTAAGAAGGTATCTCTGAAACATTCTGCTGGGCACGAGTTAGAAGGCAAGGACCAGAAGCCCTGTCCAACCCAAGAACAGCTCTTGATGAATGCCTTGCTTTACCTTCGCTCCCATGTATTTTGTAAAGGAGAAATGGACCAGAAAACTTTGATGCTTTTTAGGCATATATGTCAGGTAAGACTGGTTCTCCCTGAATGATCTTTCCTCTCTTCATCTTCATATTTTGGTAAAAACAAGGAGCAAAAGAGACAGACATTATTGGTGTTCTATAAGAATTAAATATTTTGAGGAGTAGGAAAGAATTTAATAAATCACTAGTCTGGAATTAACCACTTGAATTCCTATGCATCAGGCTGAATACCATCTGTAAGGCAAACAGAATCCTTAGCCATAGAATCACTTTGTGGACCCTTTGAAGTTATTGTGAACTATGGACCAAAAATCTAAGCTAGGTAATTATATAATGCATAGTAGCTCAATAAGAATTAAGTTTATATGTAAGGCCCTGTTTTTAGGTTCTGAGAATACAAAGGCAGAAATGACACAGTTGCTTCTCCCAAGAACTTAGTATTCTGTGTCATGTATCATAGCATTCTAAGAGGTTTGGAGCTGGAATCAGGAGGCTGCTGTACCCATTACAGACTGGTTTGTGAGAGGAAATTGTGACATTTCCACTGTGAGCATTTAAAGCCTGGAATTTGGCTCCAAATGCCACAATTTAGTCTTGATTTATTGTTTTCAGGATTGTAGACCTGAAAGTGTTACAGAAAATTTTGATAATGCAAATTAAACTTAAAAGTGCACCGTGTGCATGTTTTTCTCGACCAGTGAATTGATTGTTAAACTTTGGCCCAGCACATCTCTGGCTAGAAGGATCTTTAGTTCATCAAATTCAGAGTCAAGTGCTAGACAGACCAAAGGTCTTTGGCTTTTTTTTTTTAAACCCTTACCTTTTGTCTTAAAATTAAAACTTAGTGGTAGGAACTAGGCATTTAGGGTTAAATGACTTGCCTAGAGTCACATGGCTAGGAATTGTCTGAGCCCAGATTTTAGTTTTTTTTTTTTTAATCCTCTGAATTTATTTCTGCAAATCTAATGGACTTTTCTCAATCCTCACCATCTTGAATTCTCTGCAGCTTTCAACATTATCAAATATCCCGTTCTAGATAGTTTTTCCTTTTTAGGTTTACCCTAGAAAACTTTTCCACTTATTCCCATTTTTTTATCTAACCTTTTTCACCATTCCTTCTCAATTACCTTTGCTCTGTTTTTATCTAGTTCATGGTGCTCAGGGAGGGGTAGTATCTCTGGTAAGGAGGGCTTGTCGTGCCCTCCTAGGGCAGCAGCTCTCCAGCCTCTGACACCCAGCTCTCACTTGTGGCTCCCAGTAGCTGCTAGCATGCGGCAGCAGCCACACCCCGGGCAACGGCTTCGACAGGACGGCCAAACCTTGTGAGGGTAGCCATCGGGTCTTTGACCCCTGGTGAACCAGGGCTTTGCTCACCCAGCATGTGAAGACTGCTTCGGCTGAACAGACGGAAGAAACCAATAAGAAGGTTCAACGGCTGAGATGGCAACGCAGCAAAGCACTGTGGAGTGCTTAGGGTGTGTTGGAGCACAAAGGACAACACGGCCATCCAATGCAGCTGAGGAAGTCTCCAGACGTAACAATTTTTCGTGCCACTGGACCCAGGCTTCCAACGCCAAGAGAGTGGGACTGTCACTGTGCATCGGCTTTTCCACTTAAATCTCTTTCATGTACAAGTATCTTTGTGCACACTCATCTATCCTAACCCCATCCACCCTCTTCAAGACCTGCGGCGATGGGGGAGTGATGACGCAACAGGTGGAGGTGACCACTGGCAGTTGTAGTCATGATCCTGCACGTAGGCGGCCCATGGACCAGTGGTCGCTCGGCCCTGTGGGCAGCAGGGACATTCAGCAGCATCTTGGGTGACTGAGCAGTCCTCTCTAGGACAGCACTGCTCACCCTAATCAAGGGAGGGGACTAGAAAAGGTATCCCAAACATTGCCTGCCCTACAAACAGACACCGCGGCTGGCGGGTCATCCCCTTTAAGTGGTCGAAATCAAAGAAAAAATACAAAGAAACTCCTACTAGGAGCATGGAACATCAGGACATTACTTGATAGAGAGAATACCCCAAGACCTGAGAGAAGAACAGCTTTAATCGGTAAAGAACTGGTGCGATATAACATCGACATCGCAGCCTTAAGCAAAACACGTTTACCAGAAGAGGGATCACTCAGCGAACCCACCACTGGATATACCTTCTTCTGGAAAGGTAGAGCCTCAAATGAAGACAGAATCCACGGTGTTGGCCTGGCCATCAAGACCAGTTTGCTCAAACAGCTGCCAGACTTGCCTGTGGGCATCAGTGAGAGGCTCATGAAGATCCGTTTGCCTCTCAGCAAAGACCCGGTGTGCCACAATCATCAGCGCATATGCCCCAACACTGACCAGCATAGAGGAGACCATTGAGCAGTTCTATTCTGACCTGAGTGCCGTCCTGCACTCAGTGCCCACAAATGACAAGCTGATACTACTGGGAGACTTCAAAGCCTGCGTTGGCCAGGACCATGAAAGATGGAAAGGAGTGATCGGCAAACACGGTGTGGGCAAAATGAACAACAACGGCCTACTGCTACTCAGCAAATACTCAGAGTTCGAACTCACCATCACGAACACTGTGTTCAGAATGGCGAACAAATATAAAACAACGTGGATGCACCCAAGATCAAAACAGTGGCATCTCATTGACTACATCATTGTATGCCGGCGAGACATCCAGGATGTAAAGATCACCAGAGCCATGAGAGGAGCTGAATGCTGGACAGACCACCGATTGGTTAGAGCGACTCTTCAAATGCGCATTGAGCCTCGCCATCCAAAACATGCCCAGACAGTTCACGCATTTTACAACGTGAGTCGTCTTAGAGATCCATCTTATTTGCAAACATTCCAGTCCTGCCTGAACAACAAGCTGTCTGCCAAGGGACCACTCACTGGAAGCTCAACCGAGAAATGGAACCAGTTCAGAGACGCAATGAAGGAAACATCAAAGGCAGTCCTAGGCCCCAAACAACGCAACCACCAGGACTGGTTTGAGGAGAACAACACTGCTATTGAAGACCTATTGAGCAAGAAGAACAAAGCCTTTATGGAGTGGCAAAATAACCCAAACTCTGCTCCTAAAAAGGACAGATTCAAGTCTCTCCAAGCCATGGCGCAGCGTGAGATCAGGAAGATGCAAGACCGATGGTGGGGAAAAAAAGGCAGAAGAAATCCAGCGGTTTGCTGATATGAAAAACTACAAACAATTTTTCAGTGCCCTCAAGACTGTCCATGGGGCATTAAAACCCACCACTACTCCCTTGCTATCCTCTGACGGTGACACTCTCACAAAAGATAAAAAAGGCATCAGCAACAGGTGGAAAGAACACTTCAGTCAGCTTCTCAACTGACCTTTTCAGTTGACCAAAGCGCCCATGACCAGATCCCCCAAAACCGCTCCATTGAACAACTTAACGTCCCTCCTTCAATAGAGGAAGTCCAAAAAAGCCATTAAACAAATGGGTATAGGCAATGCACCCGGTAAAGACGGGATCCCAACCGAGGTGTACAAGGCCTTAAATGGAAAGGAGCTCCAGGCATTCCACATAGTGCTGACCAGCATATGGGAAGAGGAAGACGTGCCCCTAGAACTCAGAGATGCCTCCATCATAGCCCTATACAAGAACAAAGGCTCACGAGCAGCCTGTGACAACTACAGAGGCATCTCACTACTCTCCATTGCTGGAAAGATCCTCGCCCGTGTTATACTCAACAGACTCCTGTCATCTGTTTCAGAGCAGAATCTACCTGTCACAATGCGGCTTCCGACCAGATCGCAGCACCATCGACATGGTCTTCACAGTGAGGCAAATGCAGGAAAAATGCCTTGAGCAGAACCTGAGTCTCTACATTGTCTTCATAGACCTGACAAAGGCGTTCGACACAGTGAACAGGGACGCATTGTGGGTGATCCTCAGCAAGCTCGGTTGCCCAGCAAAATTCATCAAACTGATCCAGCTCTTTCATGTCGACATGACAGGGGAAGTCCTATCTGGTGGAGAGACTTCTGATCGCTTCAACATCTCCAATGGCGTAAAACAAGGCTGTGTCCTCGCTCCGGTACTATTCAACCTATTTTTCACTCAAGTATTACGGCATGCTGTGATGGATCTAGACCTGGGCGTCTACATCAAATAACGACTGGATGGCTCAGTATTCGACCTTCGGCGCCTGACTGCAAAAACAAAGACAACAGAGAGACTCATCCTGGAAGCTCTCTTTGCAGATGACTGTGCTCTCATGGCCCACCAAGAAAATCATCTCCAAACCATTGTGGACAGGTTCTCCACCGCAACAAAACTGTTTGGCCTGACTATCAGCCTCAGCAAAACAGAGGTGCTGTTCCAACCTGCACCAGGGAGGCCAACTAACCAGCCGTGCATTACAATCGAGGGCACGCAGCTTTCTAACGTCAACACTTTCAAGTACCTGGGCATCACCATCGCCAACGACGGGTCCCTAGACCACAAAATTAATGCCAGAATCCAAAAGGCCAGCCAGGCACTTGGGAGGCTGAGCTCCAAAGTCCTCCAACACAGCGGTGTAAGCACTGCGACGAAGCTCAAAGTGTACAATGCAGTGGTCCTCAGCTCACTCCTTTACGGTTGTGAAACATGGACACTGTACTGGAAGCACATGAAACAGCTGGAGCAATTCCACCAACGCTCCCTCTGGTCAATCATGAGGATCCGATGGCAGGACCGAATCACCAATCAGGAAGTCCTCGACAGAGCCAACTCCACCAGCATCGAAGTCATGGTCCTCAAAACACAGCTACGATGGTCTGGACACGTCATCCGCATGGACCCACAGCGAATACCAAGACAGGTATTCTATGGTGAGCTGTCAGCTGGACTCAGGAAACAAGGCCGGCCGAAGAAAAGATTCAAGGATCAGCTAAAGTCAAACTTGAAGTGGGCTGGCATTACACCAAAGCAACTAGAACTCGCTGCCTCTGACAGAAGCAGCTGGCGAACCCACATTCACCATGCCGCCACCACCTTTGAAGATGAACGACGTCGATGTCTTGCCGCTGCACGTGAATGCCGACACCAGGCCACAACCGCACCTCCCGTAACAACTGGCATCCCATGCCCCATGTGCCACAAACTCTGCGCCTCAGCCTTTGGACTCCAAAGCCACATGAGAGTACACCGTAGATGAAACTGCACAAAGACAATAGTCATTCTCAATCACCGAGAGACTACCACTAACTACCCAGTAACCTTTTGTGTTTCATATAGCTCCATTTTTGTTATTCTGTACTTTTTTTCTTGGTGATTGCATCACTTTCATAGATTCAGTTCTTTTTCAAGTAAGTAATTCCCAAATCTCTTTCTAGCCCTAAGTCTCTCTTCTGGGCTCTGCCAGCTTCCTTTTGGATATCTCTAATTGGATGTTACCCAGACATTTTGTACTCCTTACATTCTCTCAGAACTTCCCCTATTCATTTTTTTCCCCATTTCTGTTGAGGGCACTGCCCTCTTCCCAGCAGCTTAAGTTCATAGCTTTTGGGTCATCCTTCTCTCCTTACAATCTTCCCTCATATCCATTCTATTGAGAAGTTTTGTTATTTCTGTCTTCACAACTCATGTACATTTTCTCTCACCTGAAAACAGCTGCCAACATGGTGAAGGCTCTCACTACCACATGCCTACTCCATTGTAGTAGCCTTCTGGTTGGTTGTCCTTCCTCCGGTCTCTCCCCACTGCATTCCTTCCTCCACTCCCCTGCCACAGTTATTATGTTACCATGTTGTATGCCTGCTCAGATACTCCAGAAGCTCCCTCCTTACCTCCTATCAATAATAGAAAATTCTATGTTTAGTATTGAGTCTTTTACAACCTTGTCTTTTCCTAACAATGTTTTTATACTCTACTTCATGATCTAGCAACACTAGCCTTGCTCTGTCTCAGAGGTGACCTTTCATTATCCTACAATATACCTGAATGTTCTTCCTTCTCAACTCTACTTCCTACATTCCTTGACTTCCTTTAGTGTTCAGCTCAGATCATTCTTTCAGAAAACTGTTCCCTGGCTAGCTCTCCTCTCTGAAATTACTTCCCATTTATATGGTGTATGTATTGAATATAAACTTCTTTGCATGCTGTCTCTCTTATTTTGAGTGTAAATTCCTTGAGAGCGGGATCTGTATTTTTTCCTTTTTCTGTATCCCCATTGCTTAGCATAGTGCCCCCAGCACATAAGTGCTTTGTAAATATTTGCTGACTTGATTTGATTGAGCCTTTGCTTTGATTTTATTCCATGCTTACTCTAGGTTTTCCGAGGATTCTAGAAGAATGTAAGCATTTGTCTTCCTTTGTTCAGTGAGAGCATTTAGGGAAACGCAACAAAACTTCTTTCTCTGTTTTTGGCTTTCCAGGAAATCATAAATGAATGGGATGAACAAGAACGCTGTGCCCAAATAAAGGCTGAGCAGGAAAACAGCTTGTATAGATACAAGAACAAGAACCATGGAACAGGACTGAGTGAGGAGGAGGAAGAAGAAAGGGAATTCAGGCAACAATTTCCACTACATGAAAAGGTAGAATACTAGAATTTTGATGGGGACCATAGACCGGGCTTGAAAATGGATCCTCTTGATAGTATGCACTGCATCCCTAACCTCTCTTGTTCCCTCCTGATACATAGTGGCCTCTTTTTGGTAGGCATTTAGCAGATTTTTCAAGAAGAGACTGCCCCAGTGTTTTGATTGCTTTAGGCATTGTAGTCTAGTGAATAAAACATTGAACTTTGAGTTAAAAAGACCTTGTTTTGAAACATATGTCAGATAGTTCAATAGCAGTGTTATTCTGAGCTTTGATTTTCCTTATTTGTGAAATGGAGTTGATAGCACCTATTTCATTAGGTTCTTATGAGGATCAAATGAGATAATGTATATAAACCTTAAAGTGATATATAAATGTCAGTTCTTATTTTATGGTACTTAAATACCTCCCTCTTCTCTCTGATTTTTGGCAATTATTAAGGAATGTTTTTTCTTCATATAATGAACTTGAGCTGCTTTGCCCTTTTAAAAAGGAAAAAAAAATTTTAATAACATAGCCATCAAAATTCAAATTCATATTTATATTCAAATTTATAAACATGGAGATATGATCTTCGAATGTTGTAGCTGACAGGAGACCTTGGAGGTATTCAGACCAGTCCACTCATTTGATGAAATTTGAGGGCCATAGAGTTTAAATGACATCTTTAGGACCACTTACGTAGTAGGGATACAGAATTCTGAGGTCATAGGACCTTTGCTCTAGAGATAAAAGGATCTTAAATGTCATCTAATTTTACTTAATTTTATAGATGGGGAAACTGATATGAAGAGCCACATGTATTGACTCCAAGTCTAAGACACTTTCCACTGTATCAAGATCATCAAATTCTTTTCAATAAGTTCAAAGAAAAGTTTTACCAATTACACATAATAATTTTTCACATTAGATTTCTGAAGTTATATGTTTCAGATTGTCTCCCTCCCTCCTTTTTTCCCTATTCCTGGAGCTGGCAAACACTTCAATCTGTGTTATATATGTATTATCATTCAAAACCTATTTCCATATTGTTCATTTTTATAAGTGACAAATTTTATAAAACCTAAACCCAAATAAACAAGTGAAAAATCCTATGCTTTCTTCTGCATTCCTATTCCAACAGTTATTTCTCTGGAGGAGGATAGAGAATCATTATTCTTAAGGAGCTCACTTTCTAATGGCAATTGCACAGCTCTTCTCTTGTTTTGTTCTTTTGTACTGTCTCTTCCCTTTTCCCTTTTGGTGGAATGAGAGTTATAATACTAATATAATTCCTGTTTTGCTAACTAACTATCTGATGTATAGGACTTTGCAGATATTATAGCCCAACCAACTCTCGAGGAGAAAATGGAAACTGAAGATGAACCAGCAAAGGGAACAGACAAGGATGTAATCTTGATCTCCCAGAACTCAATGCAGGCTGTAATGCTGGTCCATCAGCAGTTGTGCCTAAACTTTGCACGATCCCTCTGGTACCAACAGGACTTACCATCACACCAGCCTAAGCATTACTTCAGCTTGTTTCTGGCCTGCTATCAGACTGGTGCATCTCTCGTGACACACTTTTATCCTTGGATGGGTATGTAGTATTTTTCTTTGTTGTGTACTTGACAGTTGATAGAGAGTAGACTAAAATGGGAAATGAATATTTATTAATAAATATTTTCTTTTCCTGGGGTCAGCTAAATGGCTCATTGGATAAGAGTGCTGAGCCTGGAGTCTGAGTTCTAATCTGTTCTTAGACACTTTCTATGTCACCCTGGGCAAGTCATTGGAACCCTATTTTCCTCAGTTCCTCATCTGTAAAATGAGTTGGAGAAGGAAATGGCAAACCATTTTAGTAGCTTTACCAAGTTTAATAAGTAAATTAAAACTGGTCAACTTTAATAATCAAACTTAAGCTGCTATTTATACAGCTAAAGTGAATATATTGAACTATAGCAAGTATACTAAAGCCGATATAAGGCTAAGCTGTTATAAGTATAATCGATAATATTAATAATAATATGGTTATTACCAATTTTTGTATTCGGGTATAGCTGTCAGGGCAAAGTTGGTTTTAGGTGGTGGATTGAAGGCCAGATGCAGTCTAATACAACTTGGTTTATTATGGAGAGGTACAAAAAGGAAACCAGGAAGCAGGAATGAGAGTCGGAAACTAGGAAAGTATATATTAATATTATTATGTCTAAAGTTCAAGCCCTATGCTAATATTTCTAAATAAATCCTCCCAAACCAACTACTACTCAGAGTTGCTTTTTGTCTGAAAAGAGACCTGACTTTGCTATACTCTCTGACTAAAATGGAAATTCCATCTTAATATCTTATCCTAAGCTAAATTATAAAATCTTTAATTGATATGAATTCTTTATCTTCAAACATTTCCTTAAAATAATATGTTTAATCAAACTTTCAAATAGACTTGTCAGTTTCTCTTCATAGAGACTGAAGCTCCTCTTTCCCTGTACTTCAATGGCCCAACTGTTGTGACAGTTCACATAAAAACTGCCCTTCAGCGCCCCCTGTTGCTCAAAGGGGTAAAGCTCTTATTAAACTTTAGTATGAATCTCCAAACTCAACTCTTAAATAAAACTCTCTCAAAATAACAAAACAAATCTTCTTTTCTGCCAGAGAATGATCCAGCCACCAAATCTCTCCAAAACACGTCAGAAGAGACTCTGCAGAACTCCCAACTGACTCTCCTTTATCCTAGGCCTCTTAAAGTGACCACTGCAAACTTTATGGTCTTTTCCCTCAAAAAGGAAGTAGTAAAAGTGGACAAATTCTTTCTCTAATCTAAAACCTCTTCTAATAGAACTAAATAAACCCTAAATATAACATTCCCCCCTGTGCTTCATTGGGAAGAATATTCTTTCCCAGTGAAGCAATTTACCTAACTAAACTAACTTATTCTAAAATTCTATACTGGAAACAGGGAGATTTAAACAGAAAGAAGAGGGAAAGTAAACATCTTGCAAAATGCAAGTCACATATTGTATACAGATATTACAGCTACAGACATTTCCAATTTCAAAAATAACACAATTTTAACTATACTCTTACAGAAACAAACCTACCTAAAGATAGTAATTCAAAATCAACTTACAGCCATTATGTAAAATTCTTACATTACACAAAAATATACACATTACATACATTATAATAGCATTCCCCCTTGAGGTTCCCTTTAAGTAGGGTATAAAAATGCCCCTGAAGTGAGATATTTGCTTTAATATTTTATTTTTAATCTTATTTTAATACCTATTTATTAATTTATTATTTTAGTTTTAAATTAATCATTTATTTTATCCATTAATTATTTTATTTAACAAACAGATATTAATTTATTAATATCCATATTTAATATGCTTTGTATACCAATAAAATTATTTTTATACATGTATAATATACTTAACCATTACATTCTCATATAAACATTTAAATTTAAAAAATCAAACCTTTTCATTTAAATGCAAAAGTTCATTGTGTTTAACATCATTTAGTCTTCATTGCCCTTGACAGTAGCCTCAGTGTTTGTGCTAAAAGTCTCTAGTTGTAGTAATCTTTGTCCTTTGTTTCCTTGAAAATAGTCTTATTTTCTATTAAATAGTGTCCTTTTGTCCTGGTAGTGTCTTTGTTGAAAGCAATGTTCTTTTTTCCAGTTGTCCTTTTGTTTAGTTGTCCAGTTGTCTCATTCTTGATTTTCAACTTCAACTGATGGTACTCTCTTTACATGTCCACGCTGATTTCTCTCCATTTTCTGTCCTAAAAGCTTCTTTTAAAGGTTTTACCAATTATGAATTCTTCCTGTTGTTTCATGATCTAATTTAATTTGCACAATTTTAAATTTCTTGTTCATTTTCTTTTATGCCCTTTTAAAGAATTTTTACTCATTTTTCCTTCTTCCTTTGAGTCTTGCTCTTGATTTATAAATTTGGCAGCTACGTTTAATACTGTGCCTTTTGTTTTTCTAGTTATTTTCATAATGGACCATGTGCCACTTTCTGGCATTCCTCTCTTTGAATATTATTTGCCTTTTGAGTTTGATTATTCCCCATTCCTAATAAACTGTAATAATTCATTTGCTTGATCTTGGTTTTACTTTGGTTACTATTTCTATCATTGTATGTACCCATTTCCCTTTCTAAAATTGCCTTGGTTATAATTATTGCTCTAAAATCATTGCTATATCTAAAATTATTGTTGCCCCTAAAGTTGTCATTTATAAAGTTGTTTCAGCCCCCATTATTGCAAAAATTGCTGAAGATTTGGCTCTAGCATCTACATTAATGCATTATATGTCCCTTTTTGCTGCACATATAGCATGTTGGTGCTTGGTTATTATATTTTCTTTGATTGGTAAATTGTCTCTGATTCCTGATAGCAGCTAATGCAACAGTTGTCTCTCCTTTCTCAACTTTATTAAGTTTGCTTTTCAATGTCCTTATTTCCTTCCTTAATTCTTCTACTAGTTCTGTATTATCATTATGTCATTTTTCCTGATTCCCCTGGTACACATACATAGCAACATGTCTTAAGATTCATTGATGTCCATTTCACTCCAGTTGGGACAATGAAGTTTGAAATAATTTTTTACTACTGTGCAACAGTTCTTCATAAACTGTGCAGGTGAAGAATGTTCCTTTCTCTTGTAATATCGAGATCTATATATCTTTCCCCAGGCTCTATCAATCTATCTATGAATATAGAAGGATTCTCTCCAATTTCTTGTCTGATCTTTTCAAATTCATTCAAGGTCCTCGGCCTGTCTGAGCATTGCCTCAATTATTTAATAACTGCTTGCCTAGCCTTTACTAATTTCTCAAAATCTTTTTCACTGTTCTAATTCCAGCCTGGGTCTATGTCCGGCCAATCTACTATGCTCCAATCTACATTAGTTATTCTAATCACTTTCTCCTTCTCCCTTTTAGTTAACATCTCATCCATTAAATATTCAAAGTCCGAATATGTGGGATTATATTGCTTGCAGATTTTCTCTATCTTCTTTATTACAGTTTTAGGTTCCTTCTCAAAAGAAGGAATACTGTGTTGGAATTCTTCCATTCCTGCCTGAGTGAAAGATCTATGATGCCTAATATTTATGAGCTCATGTTCCAGAGTAAATGTTGGTAACTCATGGAGTGGGAAAAAAATAGTGTCATTGGCATTCTTTTGTTTTTGCTTAGTTGTTGTGTTGGCAGTGGTGTTAAAAGCAGTATCAGCAGTAGAATCAGTTTTGAGAAATTTCATTATAATCTCATGTTGTTTTGAGATTGTTTCATTTAACTGGGCAATGAACTCCAAATACACTAGCCTGACTTCCATTTGCTTATCCTTTATCTGTTTTTTCTTGCTAGTTATTATATTATTAATAATTGAATATAGGTGGTACCCCTCTAATAATACCAATATCATGATAATTGTACATACTGGTATTAATTTTAATATATCTCTCACTGTGAGATCTAGCATCCCACTAGTGATCATAGCCAATGGCAGGTGTGGGAGGTAAGCTGGAATATCTTCACTAATTAATGGGGAAGTAGTAAAAGTGGATGAACTCTTTCTCTCATCTAAAACCTCTTCTAATAGAATTAAATAAATCCTAAATATAACACAAGGAAACCTCAAATGGAGTTTTGAAGAATCAGACATGACTCAAGTGACCAAACACTTTTCATTTCCTAAGGAAATGAAATTATTTGGGTCCAAATTTGTTGGATTTTTAAGAGGATAAAAATTGTATTCCTGTTAGATAATTTCATTCCCATAAGGCTCCTAAGGACTTTCATATTGCACAACTGTTTTCAGTGTTTAATGCATAAAAATGCCATAAAGTCTTGTGAAACAAGTAAAGGGATGGGGGACTTCCCAACTGGATGTTAAGAGTGTGTGGATTCTTGGAATATTCATATATAGCTTCCCTGGCACTCCTAAACTAAAAAGGTAGTTTTAATTTTTTCTCAGTTGGGAAGAGCTATAAAAGTTGACAGGTGAAGTCCATCTAAATGACAAATATTATGTTTCTCCATATTACAGAAATTGGGAGTTTGGAACCATCCTTTAGATATGCTGGTAAACATACTTCTTCTAGACCTGGAATGTTCTGAAGATGGATTCACCAATTGCTATTTTTTTATTTTCATCTAATGTCAGCTTTGCTCTTTTGCCTGTCACTTTTTTTTTTGCTTAATCATCTTTCAGATTTATTATTTAAAAACAACAATTGCCACCAAAAACAAACTCCTTTGGATTGAGAAGAGCCTCAGTTCAATGATCATCCATCTTGTTCTTGTTATCTGGTTTGGTAGGCTCTGAAGTGAATGACAAGCTCCTGGGCAGTCAGCTCTTGGGCAGTACTCTCTTCTACAATACTCTCTTTGATGAGACAACGTCAGACCTGGCTTTGAAACCTGATGAACCATATGACTTTTATCAGCATCCAAATATAAAGGAAGTCAGACAGTGCCAACCTGTGCTTCGTGACTTTACTGAAGAAATAAATCGACTTCTGCAGGATTGGCCAGAGCACCCAGCCCTCATGCAAGTGAGTCCTTTGGGTTTTTCAGTAGTAGTCATGTATTGCAAGTAAATGCACATACATGTTTCAATTGTAATAGTTGCTTTTTTAGTTGTTTCATTTCTTTGAATACAGATTAAAATTGTGTGTATTAGTTATTTACAATACATGCATGACTGGTCAAAATGGTCATTTGAGGGGCCAGGGTTAGAGAATTTTTTTCTTTGGTCCTAAACTCCACTTTGGTTTCTGACCTCTTTATTCTACTGAAATGGCTCTCCCTCACTCCACTTATTAATGATCTCTTATTTGCCAAGTCTAATGTTCTTCTCTTAATCCTAATTCTTCTTGACCTCTCTGAAACATTTGACACTATCAATAACCACCTCCTTCTGGGTACTGTTTTTACTCTGGGTTTTGGGGACTTCGCTCTCTTGGTGCTCTCTGTCATGTAAAAGCATACAATACAGTATGGTCAACATAATAAATATTTGAATGTGGGAAGTATAGTATGAAATCACATGAATGACGATCTTTCCTCCTGGGGCATATCAGGAAAATTTTCATGAAGGGGAGGTAGCATTTGCATTATGCCTTGAAGTATGAGGTAAGATTTCAACAACTGGAAAAGAAAAAGACATCCTATGGATGTTGCATAGGGAATCATTGGGGAAAAAATTTGGAGGTGGGAAAGTATAGAATGACAAAGTGTCTAATTTGTCTAGAACAAAATGAGTGGGAATGTTGTGAAAAACTGAAAGGATCATTGCAAATTTTGATGCCAGTGTACATGTGTTCTATAGTTTTCCTCAAGAAATAATTAGAATTAAAAGAAAAAGAATCAGAATAAAACCTTTTTCAAAACATACCATTGTAATTTTGAGATTTTTTATCTGTCTTAAATTATATTCCCATGGGAGACTGGATCTAATTCATCACATCTGTTAGATCTAGGTTCCAGAGCAAAACAGAGAGAACCCAGGTAAGTCAGGGCCAGTCTATTGCTTTTTTTTTCTTTATTGATTTTAATGCATAGAATAGCTTATTTTCATAAATGGCTTTTTGATTTCAGACTTGAAGTGTGTAATTGAACAAAGAGTGTGCAGATGATCACTATTTGAGACTTAAATTTTCTTCATTTTCTAGCTTATGGTTGTGATGGACAGAATTCGAAGCTTTCCACTCTCTAGTCCTCTTTCCAAGTTTCTAAATGGCTTAGAGATCCTTTTGGCAAAGTCCCAGGTAAAATGGTTGCATTATTAAGGTGTTTTTTGGGGTGAGTGGGTGGCTGAGGTGGGCAGGATCAGAACTATGATTAATATAGGGAACTCCCCAGGAGCAAACCCTTCCCATCAATTCAGATCAGCAACTGTTCTTCAGTTTATAAACTTAGAGAACTGTCTTGGGGCTTGCATTCTCACTTAGCTGATAAAGATGTACTTTTGTTTCCTTTAGGATTGGGAAGAGAATGCCTCTTCAGTTTATAAACTTAGAGAACTGTCTTGAGGCTTGCATTCTCACTTAGCTGATAAAGAAGTACTTTTGTTTCCTTTAGGATTGGGAAGAGAATGCCAGCCGAACTCTGTCTTTACGTAAACATCTTGATCTGGTCAGTCATCTAATTATCCAGTGGCGCAAATTAGAACTTAAGTAAGTAGTATTATCTGCCTCTCAACCTTCTTCTCAACACCAAACAGATGAAGTCAAGCTCAGATGGAATTGGGAGCTTTTAATCAGTATATAAGGATCCATGTGGGTAGCATATTGACTTAATTTTAAAAGGTGATATTTATATTTTGTTTGTTCTCCTTGGGAATGTTGTAGGTCAAGTGTTTGACACCTATGTGTTAAGTACAAAAACAAATGAATTTAAAATTCATTTTTTTCAAATGAATGTTTAATGTGCTATATATGGATTTTGACATCCTATCAATTTAGTATAAACTAATTTGAATCCTCCAGCATTTTAGGGGTTCCTCCTTAATATTCACTTGGGAAAAGAGCATTATAGTTATTTGACCCCTTCTTCTGTAATCCAGAATGTGTTTCCAAATTGACAGCTTGGGTCTCTTCTCATGTTTTAGCTGCTGGTCCACGAGTCTAGATAATACCATGAAACGACACATGGAAAAATCCACCAAACACTGGTTTTCTATCTATCAGATGCTTGAAAAACATATGCAAGAGCAAACAGAAGGGAAAGAAGGTAATGATCTCTAACAGTTAGCAGTATCAATTCCTTTGCTGCAAGGGCTGTTAACATTAGGGTATGTGAACTCATTTTCAAAAAATTTACCATTGCATTATCCTGACCTACTTACTCATCCTCACCTCATTTGCTTTCCTGTATGCTTGGAATATAGTCCGAATTAACTTCTGCCTTGTAGATTCTTTATTTTGCTTTAAGACACAGCTTACTTACCTCCTACATGAAATCTTTCCTATCCATCCCCCAACTGTGGGTGTCTCCACTTCTCCCTGTCTTTCCTTTTCCAACGACATTGTATTTATTTGTTTTTATTCTCCTTAGACATGTACTGACTTGATTCCCCATTAGAATGTAAGTACTTTATGATTAGGGATTCCTTCATTTTTTTGTATTTCTATCCCCAGAGCCTGCTATTCAGTGGCTCTGTCCTTGTAGGTGATTGATAAATGCTTCTTCTTCTTTTTTTTTAAACCCTTACCTTCTGTCTTGGAGCCAATACTCTCCAAGGCAGAAGAGTGGTAAGGGCTAGGCAAGGGGTCAAGTGACTTGCCATGGGTCACAAAGCTGGGAAGTGTCTGAGGCCAGATTTGAACCTAAGACCTCCTGTCTCTAGGACTGGCTCTCAATCCACTGAGCTACCCAGCTGCCCCCTGATAAATACTTCCTGACCATATAAATGGTAGATGACTAAAGCATTTCCCAGTGTACTAGATTTAGAAGATAACTTTAACCTTTCTGCAGAGTGAAAAGAATTTCCTTGCTACCTAGCAGGAATGTTAGTTAAAACTGGATGAAGTGAAGCTGCTTCCTCTATCTGCCTCCCCCAAGTGGAGAAAGGCTTCCTAATTGGTTTTCTGTGATACTTGCCTGGGTATAAAAATTCCTTGTTGGGCTCAGGTGATTATCTTCATTATCACCCCCCTTTTATCCAGAAATGAGCAGATTTTATCAGACTTGCCCAGAGTCCACAATGGAAGATCTAGTTAGTCCTGATAAATAGATTTCTTGTTTATGTAGTCCAGTACTCTTTCCACAAGATTACAAAAAGTCTGTGATCTTTTGTCAGAGCATACATTGATTTGTCTGTTTCATGTACTTCATTCATCATTAAGTGTTTATGAAGTACCTCCTCCATGCTAGACACTGTTAGGTGCTGAGAGGAGGGAAGGGGCCAACAGAAGGTGACGAATAAAACAATCTTTATTTTCAGGGAACTTACTTCAACAAGAGAAGTAATATGTATATATTAATTTAAGTTAAAAGGTAATTTACTTCAAGCTTAAATTATGCCAATTACTCATTCACTGTTGGAAAACTTTTATGACTAAATAGCCTTTTTCATCACCTCATATATATTATAGCCAATAACATCTGCTGTCACATGTGCCAGAAATGTATATTTTTCTGTTTAAATTATTCCCAGAATGTGATAGGCAAATGGCATTGACAATGTTGGTCAGCACTT
This sequence comes from Monodelphis domestica, assembly GCF_027887165.1. Lineage (NCBI taxonomy): Eukaryota > Metazoa > Chordata > Mammalia > Didelphimorphia > Didelphidae > Monodelphis > Monodelphis domestica. The sequence goes on along the minus strand of NC_077228.1, from coordinate 346,530,950 downwards.
TACAAGCTTTCATTGAAGGAGCCTCCCTGGGAGAATTCCACGTACGACTTCAGATGTTGCTTGTTTTCCATTGTCATGTCTTGTTGATGCCACAGGTGGAAGGAAAAGGTAAGTTTGGTTCTTTTAAAAAATACGTTTGTCATTACTATATTGCATTGAAGAGGCAGCCATGGGTAGAGGAGAGAAAGGGCCAGGAAGTCCCAAGAGGTTGTGTAATTTTGAACCAATTATTTTCCTCTTAATGCCGTAGGCAACTCCAATATAGGGTCATCAATCAGGTTCATTTGCAGATCAACTCTGTTCTCTCCTACTTCTCCTTTTTAAATGAAGTCTTATGGCAAACTGTAGATTACTCATACTCCAGTCTAAAAGATGACCTGTATTGGTAGAAGGAGTTTTCCATACCTATGAGTTCCTTATACCACATGTAATCATGAATCTAGTTATTAACCTTATTCATATCTCTTTTCATATAATGTATTATTAGTAAACTCTGGCTCAAGAGGAAAAAAATGTCGATGATATTTTCTTACAGTTTGGTTTACAGAATATACCATATTTAGTTATTTATTTTAGTGTAGAATAACTAAATGCAGAGAAGAGTATTCAAAGTGAAATAAATTCCGATTAGTTGTAGATTAAAGAGTAGTTGCCAATTCCCTCAACCATGGATACGTGAAGGTCCTGACTACTTTTTTTTGCAGCCTACTTTCTTTTTTTTTAATCCTTCCCTTCTTAATTTTTAAAAAATTAAATTTATTTTAAGTATTTTTTCAAAGTTACATGATTCATGTTCTCTCCCTCTTCTCTCCTGAAACTGACAAGCAATTCCACTGTGTTATATATGTATTTTCCCTCAATAACTATTTCCAAATTATTGATTTTTGTAATAGTCTTTTAAAACCAAAACCCCCGATCCTATACCCATATAGTGATAAATCATATGTTTTTCTTCTGTGTTTCTGATCCCATAGTTCTTTCTCTAGATGTGGATAGCATTCTTTCTCGTAAGTTCCTCAGTATTGTCCTGGATCACTGCATTGTTATTTGTAGCAAAGTCTACTACATTTGATTGTCCCACAGTGTTTCCCTTTCTATGCAAAGATATCTCCTGATTCTGTTCATTTCACTCTGCATCAGTCCATTGAGGTCTTCCTAGTTTATATAGAAGTCAAGCGGTTCATCATTCCTTATAGCACAATAATATTTTATCACCATCATATACCACAATTTGTTCAGCTTGCCTTCCTTCTTAGAATCAATACTAAGTCTTGGTTTAGAAGTGTAATGAGTGCTAGGCAATTTGGGGTTAAGTGACTTTCCCTAGGTCAAACAGCAAGGAAGTATCTGAGACCAGTCTTGAACCTAAGCCCTCCCGTATTCAGTCCTGGCTCTCTTACCAACTGAGCTAACTAGCTGCCCCTTTGCAGCCTATTTTCAATCAAATAGAAAGATGGACCATATTTGCTGGCTTCTGTCTTGTTTAAGGGATTATTTAGAAGATCCTTTCATGACAGTACTTCTGATTCTGCTTTTTCAAAAGGTGGGGGCAGGGCAAGAGCCACTCCCAAAGTAACTGAAGAATTCAGAAGACTTGATCTGGAAATCAAAGAGAAAAGTTCTTTGATGACTCTTAAGCTTTAGTAAAGTTACCAATAGATATTTAGCCTCTCCAGGCACACCATCTTTGAATCATATTGGAATGTATTGATCTTCCCAAACTTAAGGCCACTTTTGTAATGTGCTCTGAAGGAAAGTCTCCTTTTATAAACAGTTATTACCCTTTTCCCCCTTTTATTTCTTTCAGATTCATTGTGCAGTGTTCTTTGGAATTTGTACCATTATTATAAGCAGTTCTCAGGTAGAGTCCAGGCCCGAATTGAGGAACTTCGATCCCCACTAGAAAAAGAGCTAAAGGTAAAAGAAGTATTTGTCTTGGGTGGCTTATCAGAAAGACACTTTAGCAAATCAAAATTATTTTAGAGAACTCCTAAATTTTAAAATCATTGAATAATCATGAAGTTTTTATTAAAGAATAGTAATTTGGGACAGGGGAGGTCATTGCTATTGTAAAACAACACGATAAAATGTAGGTTTTAAGGTGAGTGGTTTCCTGTTCTGTGTCACACACCCTAGAGTTACATTTGTCATTGTCCTTCACCTTCATCCCTTACTGTCATTTTCCTTTTAGACTTGGATGAGCAAAGAGCTACTTTGCCATATTTTTTCTGTTTAAAACTCAAAGGATTATATATTTGGAGTTGGAAAGTACCTTAGTGATAGTTATCTTGCCCAATTTCCTTATTTTTAAAATGAATGAATTAAGGCCCAGAAAGTTCACTCAAGTAGTAGATAGCATAGCTGGAGTTCAAACTCAATCAAGAACTCTTTCCACTGAATCATACATAAGTTGTTTGTTATTGTTGTTTGTTTTAAACCCTTACCTTCTGTCTTGGTTCCAAGGCTGAAGAGTGGTAAGAGCTAGGCAAGGGGAATGACTTTACCAATTAAGCAAGGTGATAATAGGAATTAACTAATTCTATGGTTCCAGTGGTAAACTCTGGGCTGTAGGTACTAAGTACCAGGAAATGGGAATGCTCAAATGGATCATTGATTTTAATTGTAAAAAATAATCCATAGCTTCCATCGTAGAATCAATACTTTGTATTTGGTTCCAGGACAGTAAGGGCTAGGCAATGGGGGTTAAGTGACTTTCCCAGTACCAGATTTAAACCCAGGTCCAATCATCTCTAGTCTGGCTCCCAATCCACTAAACCATCTAGCAATCCACTTGAATTACCTTTAAACAAGCACTAAAATAACATAGGGTCCTCTTGGAGCAAGAGAGAAAACATGTGAAAGAACCTGTTTTTTTCTAATGCCACATGTAAAACATGGTGACCTTTCATTTAAACTTGTTTTTCTTGCCACACTCAGTTCAATGAAAACTGGACCTGCTTCTGGGTTGTATAAGCATCAGTAAAGCAGGTGCTGTGAAGAGAAGGTTGAGTTTAGAGTCAGCGTACTTAAATTTCAATATACACCTCTGTCACCTTATTACCTGTGTGATCTTAGGCAAATTACTTCTTTTTGAGCCTTAATTTCCTCATCTGTAAAGTGAAAGTGTTGGACTGTGCCCTCCAGAGGTTGGACTAGATCAGTAATGGGGGAACCTTTTGGGATTTTTTAGGGACCCCATGCCATGCACCCACAGCCCCCCATTGCATGCAGTGTGTGCTGTGAACCCCCCCACACACACACCCCCCATGCCCCCCTTTCCCCCACCCCGGTATTCACGGAAGGGGTTGAACTCCTGGAGGAGGCTCCAATGCCCTATACCTTTCCATAGTGTTAGGGGAGTGGGGTCGCCTATCAGCCGGCGAAAGCCAGGGGCTTATGCATGCCCACATAGAGTTCTGCCTGCCATATTTGGCACATGTGCCATAAGTTCAGTCATGGGACTAGATGGTCTCTGAGGTAATTTCCATCTCTTTAAATTTATGACCCTAAAACTAGACCGTATACCAAGTTTTATAAACAAGTTTTGATTTCTGCTTATATTACAGGAATTTGTTAAGATCTCCAAGTGGAATGATGTTAGCTTCTGGGCTATAAAACAATCTGTGGAAAAAACACACAGGTAGTAATAAAACTTTTTGAAGTTTTAAGTGGAAAATGAGTTGCGTTTTTATAAGGAGTGGCAAGTATGCTTATAATGAACTTGTGACAATGGTAGAACAATAGATGACGTTGGACTTCAGAAAGTTTCTAGACCCTTTGTATGTTCAGCATGCCTCAAGTACCTAGTATAGGGGTTCTTAACTTACTTTGTATCACTAAGTTTTTTGGCAGTCTGATGAAGCCTATAAATAGCTTCTCAGAATAAAGTTCTAAATGCATAAAATAAAACATAGGATTTCAAAAGAAACCAATTTTATTAAAATAGTTTTCAAAATTAAATACACAAATCTGCACACACATTCTTAGACCCAAGGTCAAGAACCCCTGACATAGTATTTGCTTCTGGAAAGTAAAAGAATACTATTTTGTGTATAAATGTGTGAATTAAATTTAAATTAAATAATTCAATTAAAATTTAAAAATTAAAATATGGATGTAAAGAGGGCAATTATGTAGACTTGATAAAGGTCTCTTTTTCTCTCTTGTTTACCTATCCCCTAATTGTTATTATTGATTGTGATCAGGACCCTCTTTAAGTTCATGAAGAAATTTGAAGTTGTCTTGAGTGAACCCTGCAGGCCTTCCTTGGTGGAAAGTACCCAGGAAGAGCAACTAGATTGTCTACAGAAGCAACCAGTAGCAGATGGGGAGAAAACTCCAATTCAGAATCTCAACAGCATTCTGGTGCAAACTCTTTTAGCTAGATCAGGCAGCACCCAGGTATGTACTCACTGACTTGTGGAAAATTTTGTATTGATTTTCTTACTTCTTCTGAATGACAGATTCCTGCCTTCTACACAGCTGTCTCTGTTACCCAAACAAGGAAATTAAAGTTTTTGAAGTATTGCTCTTAAAAGAAGTTTTAAGCCTTTGTTGTTTGCCCAACTAAGCACCTGACTCAGCAGAGCAGTAAGGCATAGCTCCTGTTGAGCTTAGTCTTGGGATGAAATGGGAATCTTCCTAGTAGGAGGACACAGTCATCCATGATGTTATTTACACCACTACATTTGGCCTCCCCATCAGTGAGGCTGTGCTGGGTGGTCATCGTATTTCAGATTGAGGGGGCCTGAGGAGAGCTTGGGGATAGAGAGAGCTTCTTTCACCTTCAGGTTTTATCTCAAGCACCACCTCCTACTGCAAGCCTCTTACATTACCTGTAAGGAATGGGTTCTTCCCTCTCAAATTATCATCTCTTTATATGCTAGAAAACCACTTCTCTCCAGCAACTCTTAGATGTCAGGGATCATTTCTCATTTTGTTTTGGAGTCTGTAAACCTTAAAATATCAGCTGCTATTAAAATATCAGTCTTTTAAAGTGATTTCCTTGTCACAAGTCTCTATTATTTAGCACAATGAATGTCTCACACTGAGGGTGCATTTCAGTCAATATTTGTTGGGTTGGACAGATCAGTGTTTCTCTTTCCCCTGTACCTTCTCGGTATAGTTATAAGAAGAACCAGAAGAATGAGTTTAAAAATCTCTGCCACCAAAATGGAGATAGATGGTGTTTTTGTTAGATGTTTCCATCTACTTGGGAGGTCTGTCAGAAGGAAAAATACTCAAAATGTATCTACTTGCACAACAATTTGACTGATTTCCCCTGAGTGTTTAATATTGTGTAACATTGAAAGTTTTTTAGCTTTCTTTTCTTTCTTTAAAATGAAAACAAGAAATCCATTTTTGTTTTAGTATTACTCATTTCCTTATTATGCCCACCTCTCCTCTCCTTTCTTTACCCACACATATAGAACCTTCTCATCTAACAAAGCAAAACATTTAAGCAAAACCAAGGAGAATAGGAACCTTATCTAATAGTGGCTGTGACATCCTGTACCAAGACGGAAAGAAATACATTTCTTCATTTGTTCTCCAAGTCGTAACAGTTAATCAGGATTTGACTGCATCTTCAGTCTTGCCTCCATCCCCTTCATTTACATTTTTTGTGTTTTCTTTCGAGCTCTGCTTGCTTTACACTTTATGAGTTCATAAAAGTCTTCCATGTTCAATCCTTTATTTTTCAGTTAATTCATGTATGTCAACCTTTAATAGGTTACTCCATCTCCATACCTGTCTCTTGTCTCTTGTCTCTTGTCTCTTATCTCTGACCCGATGGCAGAGAATTTGATTACCATTTATCCATTTTATTTTATTTTTTTCCTTTTTTTATTTAAAATATATTTTCATGGTTACATGAAAATATGTCCCCTTGCTCGTCCCCTCTCCCCCAATCCAACAGCATTTCCAATGTGTTATACGTGTATCATTGTTCAGAACCTATTTCCATGTTATTCATGTCTGCAGTAGAGTGACCTTTTAACATAAAAACCCTAATCATATCCCTAATGCATTTCCGTTTCCACAGTTCTTTCTCTGGATGTGGATAGTGTTCTTTCTTATAAGTTCCTCTGGATTGTCCTGTGTCATTCCATTGCTGCTGGTAGAAAAGTCAGTTACATTCAATTGTGCCATAATATATCTGTCTCTGTGTACAATGTTCTCCTGGTTCTGCTCCTTTCACTCTGCATCAATTCATGGAGGTCATTCCAGTTCACATAGCAATCCTCCAGTTCATCATTCCTTTCAGCACAATAATATTTCATCATCAACATATGCCATAATTTATCGAGCCATTCTCCAATCGATGGATACCCCCTCATTTTCCAATTTTTTGTGAAGCTATAAATATTTTTAAGTTTTTTTCCTTATTATCTCTTTGGGGTACAAACCCAGGAGTGGTATGGCCATGCCAAAGAGCAGGCATTCATTTAAAGCCCTTTGTACATAGTTCCAAATTGCACTCCAGAATGGTTGGACCAATTCACAAATCCACCATCAGTGTATTAGTGTCCCAATTTTGCCACATCCCTTCCAAAATTTATCACTTTCCTTTGCTGCCAAATTGGCCAGTCTGCTAGGAATAAGGTGGTACTTCTGAGTTATTTTAATTTGCATTTTCTAGTTAGGCAGGATTTAGAACACTTTTTCATGTGCTTATTGATAGTTTTGATTTCATCATGTGAAAACTGTCTATTCATGTCCCTTGACCATTTGTTGATTGGAGAGTGGCTTGATTTTTTGTAATTTTGACTTAGTTCCTTGTGTATTTGGGAAATTAAACCTTTGCCAGAGAGTTTTATTATAAAAATGTTTTTCCAGTTTGTTGCTTTCCTTCTAATCCCATTCATCCATTTTAGAATTAAAAGACTCTACTCTAACAGCAACTATTTGTCTTAGATTTGGAAACCTGATGCTTGAAACTTCTTTTCAAAAAAGCAAAGGGTAACTTTTGTGGAAAAGAGAAATGCTAAAATGAATGCAAGGACTGGATTTTGTTGGGTCATCTCATGAAAAGATGAGATGGAACACTGACTGCCAACGGGGGATGGGAATGTAACATTCCAACTAAGAAAAGGAGGAACAGTTAGAAGCTACTGTTTTCTCTCTCTAACTTGAAGAGGAAGGAGCAAGATTCTCATTGAGCCTACTAAGCTTCAATCTACTAAATCCCTCGTTGAGCAGGAAAAGATCCAGACTATCTATCTGTGTTACAGTGGTGGCTATCCCACTGACCTTTTCCCTTTGGGGAAGGCAATAGCCTATCCTTCAAAAGAGTCATTCAAAACTACATCTCTGAGACAAGATATACCATCATCTTGAATTTACAAAGACATTAAGATAGTCTGGGACTTAGTCCCCAGACTTGTGCTTCAAACCCCTGAAGACATCTATAGGAGGTGGATAAGTTAGGGATTTCCTGTTTCCTCTCTCCTCATTTATGCCCTAATCCCTTATCCAATAAATAGTTATTTTTACTTTACTGAAGACTTGGACATCTTAAATGTACCAGAAGGAGGATTATAAATACCTCAACTAAAGAAGAAAGAGACTGAAGGGGATTTTCTCTTACCCTTCAGATCTAGTCAGACCTGACTCCATTGTTCAAATAGCTCTTCCTGGGGGGAGGGAGAATTGGTGTTACTCTTTATCTGTTCCCTCTCTCTCAGGTATCTGTCAAAACTTTGGTTCCTTTTGATTGCCCACTAGTACACATTTCAGTTCAGGGCATAACTTTGGTAAATGCCTACATTTAAAAAACAAAAATAACCCCCCTCTTCCCAAGCCACCTCAAAATACATTAACTTAGCTATTTAGAGTGTACTGCTAGTAATACTACATCACTTACTTGTTACTTTATGGATCAGTTTATTTCAGAGGCCCATAGGTAATCAGGAAAATAAAAGAATGCTGAATTTGTAGTCAGAAAACCTAAGATTGAATCCTGTGTAACTTTGTGGCTTTGGCAATCCCTTTGACAGGGCTACAAACAATGATGATAATGATCTAGCATTTGTATAGCACCTTGAGGTTTGCAAGGGCTTTATTGATGTTATTTTACCGGTGACAAGTGCTATTGCTATCACCCCCATTTTGTAGATGAGGAAACTGAGGCATACGTGGCTAAATTACTTGCTCCAGGTTTAGTCAGTAAATGTCTGAGGCTAGATTTGAACTAGTCTTTCTTATTCCTTAAATCCAACATTCTAAGTACTGCACCATCCAACTAGGCCTCATCTGTAAAAGGAAGTCTTATACTAGAAAAACTCAGTGGGTGATCCCTTCCAGCTCACAGTCCAATCATTTCAATGCTGTTTTTCTTTTATTACTTGGAGAAAAAAAGCTACCATGTAACTCCTTTTTATCCATGCTAATCATTGTGTCTATACCAATGATTACTGTGGTGAAGATTGTCAATGTTATATACTGAGTCTGAGAAACATCCACTGCCATGTCTTTGAATTTCCAGGTCAAGAAGTATACACTTTGATTTTCTTATTTCTTTTCTTCCTTCCCTCCCTCCCTAAGACACTCAAATGCTTATACTGATTCTGAGGTGAAAGAAAGGATAGTGATATCCAACACTTTTTGAGTATTTGAGGCATGTGAGTTTGATAGAATATTATTGCTGGTTTGCTGTGATCTGTGTTGTTGGAGGTTATTCCCACCTGTGTTTTGCAGACTCTGCTTCCAGAATCCTTCCGAGATATCACTCCTTTCCCCTTGGAGGGCTTGCTGCAGGGCCGTTTGCCAAAGCTCACCAAACGAATGAAGAATATATGCATTAAAATCATGAAGCAGAGTTCGTTGCCTGACCTTGTGGAGAATCTTGATCATTTTACAGGTTGGTACATATGAGCCCACAGTAGTAAGGTAGATTTTATGGGCAGGAAATTCAGAAAGGTGGTGTGTGTGTTTTTTGTTTTTTTTTTTTGTGAGATAGATTCTACTACTTCTTGGGCTTCCTCATAGGCCCTGGTCAAAACAATTGATTAATTTTTAGCAACTAACAATTAAAGGGAGGAAGAGGAAGCAGGGTCCAGCATGAAACAGAAACAGATGTTAGTTTGGGGATTTATCTGTTTAGAACTTCAAAAACCACATAATTCCCTGAATTTTAACAGAAGGATGCATGGTGGTAAATTAGTTTTTGTCCTTTCTTCTTGAGGTGAGAGGTAGAAATGAACTTCAGGTCCTTAGGGGACACTTTCCCTTCCCCACACCTTCTCTCATTTTCATATGTTTAGTGTTTTCACTTTTCTTTTTCATATCACTATCACTTGTCAGTGACTCCCCAATTTTCCTTTATAATAAACAATGGGTGAACAGCTGTCCGCTCCCCACCCCACCCCCATCCCCCCATTGGCGTTATCTTAAAGTGGATGTTTCATTCCATATCTCCATATGTCTTTTACATGAAGTGAGTGATTTATCACCATTAAGGCCTTTGAAATCATTATTGATCAGAATTCTCCAGTCTTTTTGTTCTTTTTTTCCCCCTAGGTAATTCTCAGTGTTCAGGAAGCTTAAAAACCAGGGCCAGTGTAGCATACCAGGCATCTTAGCATCTGGGAAGTATGATTGATATATTGATATTGTATTACCAGACATATGGTCAGACCTCTTGATGTTCATTGTATGGAAAGTCTCAGTCCTAGGCACTAGCATAGGACGGGCAAATTCATGAGCCGGGCCTTGGCAGCCACTCTGCCTTTGCTCGGAGTACATTCATTGGCAAAGCGCGGGTTGACAGGCATGCCTAGGCTCGGAATACATTCATTTGCAAAGTGCAGGCTTGATTAATCTCCATCTCTTTGATCTTGTCATTGTCAATTCAACTAATGTTAAAGCCTATGTCATGTTACGTATTCATTGATCACCTCCCAATCCTCATTCCTAAAACCTTCAATAAATACTGGGGTAAAAGTACTAATCTCTCTCTTGTTTTCCTGGATCCTCGGAGTTCTTTCTCCTAACCACTTCTTCCTATCTAGGAGTTCTTACTCCCACATGTTTTCTTATTTCTCATGTTTCCTTTTAATTAATTATCCAAGGGATAACATTAAGGAGATGGCACTCTCCCCATATTTTTTAGTGGTTGTCTTTGAGTCTCTTTTATTCATCCATTCCTTAGTCTCCCTTCTCCTTCTCAGGTTATTACCTACAGGTAAAAATTATATAACAACCACGGGCATGTTGTTATAGCCAGTACCTCACAGAGCTCTGGCCTCATTCCATACTTGTAGTCCACTCCTTTTCCTGAAAGGAGGGAAGGATGCCTTATCATCAGACCTCCAATGTCCAGAATGGTCTAGGATTGTTTTCATGGTCTTACCAAGTACATTGTTTTCTTGGTTTATCAGATTTTGCATATTCGTTTATACAAACAGAATTTACTTCTATTGCTCTTTAAAGCACTCTTTTCTCCTTATTTCAAACAAGCTTAAACTTTCAGGTGTATTTTTTTTCTCTCTGACTTCTCTCCCTCCAGGTGATATTATTTCCTCAGTATGTGAACTACAGAGCTTAGCTGTGGACCCCAACACAGATAAGGAGAAGCAGAAATCAGAAGTCAAACACATTCTTTTGCAGAAGCAGCGGGCTCTATCAGAGCTTTTCAAGGATCTCATCAAAATTGGTGGGTCTTCATTTAACTATATTTCTCCAAAACATTTAATCCTTTTTGTTAGGTTTTAAATGGAATAAACATGGATTATATTTTCTGAGTTTGTATTTTTTAAAAGTACGTCTATGTAGATGTGTGTGCATATATATGTGCACACACATGAATATAGATGCTTATGCACACAACTAAATAATGAAGACAGTGTGGTATAGCTTAAAGCTGGCCTTGGAATTATGTTGAGGTCTTGACTCTTAGATATATTGTCTAGGTTACTCTGGACAAGGTACTTGATCTCTCATTGCCCCCACCCCTCTGTAAGACCATAATTGCTGATCAGCAGTTGCTGATTTGCATTGGTAGAGATAGCTTTCTCAACAGAAATTCTCTCTACCAGTGAACTGATAGATTTATTAACTTTCCTCCCATATATACATTTCCCTCTTCTCAAAAAGAAAGAGACTGAAATTGGAGGCATTTGGGATGCGGGTTTGGAAGGGAGATGATTACATGCCAATGATCTACAAATCATTGAATAGTAATATTATTGGATTCAGGTATTTGATTTCCATTTCCTGTGGGCATGTAGACAGTTTCTTTTTATCTGAATTAGTGCTGACACATAACCCTGTTGCTAACGATTAAAAGTGTTTGATGATTTTTATTTCCTTAAACTCATAATAAAAATTTCTTTTTTAAGGCTTGTCTTATCGCAAAGGCCTTGCTTGGGCTCGTTCCAATGACCTTCAAAATATCCTTCATCTGCACCCATTAGATCTTCACAGTGCACTGTCTATTGTTGGCAACACCCAGGGATCAGATGCAAGGTTTGTACTTTGGGGTAGAATTTAACTATAAATGATGCTTGTACATAAAATCTTTAGAATTGGTCAAATTGTTTTCTTAAAGATATTTTTAACCTCCACCCCCTTCTCTCCTGTCTAAGTGGTTCTGTATTTCTCTCAGATTATGTATATACAAAATCTTCAAAATTCTGAGTACATTTCTTGAACTATTTGCCTCTTAAAATGCTTTGTTTTATAGAACAAACCCCCAGGTAGTTTTATACTTTCTTCATTGTTTCTGAGACATGTTTTGACATTTGTTAACCTTTTAACTTCTAGTAACTAGAACTCAAAGATAGTAAGCATAAAATTTTAAATTTAATATTAATAATAAAAACATTATATTTTAAGAAATTTATTAAATATCATTCTAAATCAAGGAATAAGGAGAATACAAAATAAAAACCATGTGCCCATGACTGGTTAGCCATTTTGTAAATCCCCATCTTACCATCATCACTACTGATGCTACGTCATGCCAAAAAGAAAGGGAAGAGCCTCAACACCCACTCCCTTTATTCTCTGTCTTCAGGAAATATGTAATGACAGGAAGTCAGTGGGCTCTCGGGATATGTAGTTCTTTTTTAGGGTAACAGATTTTCAATTATACATAAGTTTGTCCAGGACAGCAAGTGTACTTCTACTTTGATTTTAAGATTGTATCATACAAAATGCTGAGCATATAGCAGGTGCCTATTTATCGAGTGACAATGATCAAATAAATTTAGACCATTGGGTATTTGGTATAACTGGACTTTCTGTTTATTTGGCATGGAACTTTCTTCAAGAACTGGGCCATAGCTTGAAGGACACCAACCATGCCTCTTCTCTTGCAGGCTGCTTGCAGAAATCTCTTCCTCCTGGGATGGGTGTCAGAAATATTTTTATCGATCACTTGCTCGTCATTTAAGACTTCAAGCAGCATTTTTGGCTCCTTCAAAGGTAAAAGAGGAAAGTTAGTAGCTAGAGTGAAAATTACAGGCTTTCTTATTGCTTCAACCTTTCAGAAATAGACTTAAAAAGATTTTTTTCAATAGGTAATAATTTAGCAATATTCATTAATGTGGATTTTATTTTTAAAAGCTTCCTAATTATTCACTGAAAGTGGAGGCAGCAATAACCATCTAGCTATCTATAAGCTTACAGAAAAATCTATTGAGAGTCATACTGACCTCAGAATTGTCTTAAATGTCAGCTTATTTACCATATTGGGCTTAGTTTAGGCTATCCCAAAGTGGGTTTTTTTTTAAGTGGAAGAATGGAAATATACATATGTGCATGTAAACATGATTAAAATTGTCATACTAAATATGTCTTTGTTGTTTACTTTGACTTTATTACTTTGTTCATCATGCTTTTATTCATTTAGAGTAAGATTATTTGCCATCCTTTTATTAATTGTGTGTGTGCGTGTGTGTGCTACACATTTTGTACCAGTCAGATCAAGGTGAAGAAACAGAACCTGTCTGTCTGTCAACTTAATATTTATTAAGTACCTGCTGTGTGCTAGGTACTGTGCTAAAGTCTAGGGAATAAAAAGGTCTAAGGAATAAAAAAGAAATACCTTCCTTGCCTGAGTTTACATATCAGGAGGAGACAAACTCATTCTTAAACATTCTAGCAATTATTAGCATTGATTTTTATATAGGTTTTGTTTTACAAAGTACTTTGCACATATTTTTATTCTCACAGCATTGGTGGGAAGCACTTGGCATTGTCAGCATTGATTAAAATCTACTATAGGGGCTACATGATGAGGATTCAGAGACAAGAATATCATAGTCTCCACTGTTATGTTTACATGTTCTCAGAGGAGATTTGTCCAGAAATAAGGGCAGCCAGGTCTCCATTAGTGTAAGTAGATTGTTCTTCTGGCCCTGCCCCTTCCATGACTGTAAGGCTCTGCCACCATGTGTGGGAGCTGAAGCCCAGGCTGGCATGGGATCCTGCCACTCACTAGCTAAGGAGTTGACTTTGTATGATACAAATTTATGTAAAGCAAGAATGGTCTGTATATGCTAAATAAAAATGAATGGCCATTTTGGAGGAAAGGTACAAGCAGCCAGGGAAATCAGGAAAGATTTCATGTTGATGGTGGTAATTCGCCTGAGTTTTGAAGGTGTAAGGGATTCTAGCAGGTTGAATTGAGGAACTGTATCTTCTAAGCATAAGGAAAAGCCAGTTCTAAAAACTCACAGACAAACAATGGGAATTTCTTGTGAGAGAGAGCAAAAATGGCCTGTTTGCCAATCAACATAGTATGTCATTATGAGTCATTATTTCACATGGAAGCAGTGTGATGCAGTAGAGAGGGCTTTAGATCCTGGGGTCAGAGTGAGGACTGGACTTACAGATTCCATTTCCATAATTTGTAATATGGTGTAACTTTGGATAAAGTCAGTCATCCTCTTTGGGCCCCAGTTTCCTCACCTGTAAAATGAGTGTTGAGTGAAATAATCTTTAAAATCTTTTCTAGCTCTAAATCCCATGATCTACAAGTCAAAACTATATTCTCAACAGATGTCTTTCAGTTTAGAAAACCTGGTCTGACATTTTCTGTGCCTAATTGTCAAACCTTCTCACTAGAGATCAGTGTGGTAAAATGGTTCTAGGATAATAGTTTCTACCACTGTTATTCTTCATGTGTCTATGTCACTTTCCACCTGCAGGAAATTGGAATGAGTATCATTGATAGATGTAAGGGATTCTCAGCACACCTCATGAAAACACTTATCCACCAGAGGAGTTCACTGACTGCCCTGACAGAACAGTGGATTATTCTCAGGTACAGACTACCAAACTTGGGTGGCAAATGGTGTGGAATGTGACTTTTTAGATGATTGAGAAGGAGTTGTATATTTAAATCAAAGAGTAATTATTGTGTTAAGATTAGATGAGTAATTGCTTTAGGTGAATATTATCCTTATGATAAGTTTGGAGATGTGTTAGAGATTTTTAGTAAGGCTTACAAAGAACTGCCCTGAATTGAATGTGAAATGACAGCCCAGATGAATCAGATTAAGAGCTTTTCTTTGTTAAATGTTGTAATGGTTAATATCATAATTTTATAAAGACTTTGTGTGGCCAACACCAAGCCATATTCTAGAGATCAGGCTTCCTGAGCCCGTTTTTGTTTACAGTTTATAACTGTGACAAAAATAATTCACATTTACCTAGATGCTTAAGGTTTTAAAAATATTTTCCCAGTAATCTGAGTAAGGTAACTTGGCCATGTGTACATTGCTAGTAGGGTTGAAAGGCAAGCTTATATCTTTGTAAGCCCAAGTAGCAGTTGGCCACTCTTTCATTTCATTGTTCTTAGCTGTTCCAGGTCTTTATAAGATGAGCACTTCTATGGAAGTTTGTGATAAATTACATATTCTTGGCTCAGAGGTTTGTCCTTGGTGTATAAAAATTATTTTGGTTCAGTCCAAACTTCTTACCATTCATTATGTTTACTTTAATCTTTTTCATTTTTTTTATTTCATAAGAAAAGAAATCTAGATATTCCTCAAAGAGCAATAGTCTCTAATATGTGGGAGGGTTATAGGAATTGGTAAGCAGACATTTACTTTTGAAAGTTCATGTTTAGGGTTATAGTGTATGCTTACAAACTTCCACAAACCATTTAACAATCCTATAATCAAAAAGCTTCCCACTCCAGGTCAAATAAGTCTGTTCTTTTGTAGAATATGCTATATATACACTTAGTCTGCATTAATAAATGAAATTGAATCGAAGTTTGAAGAAACTTTTTAATATGTTCTTTTGCTGGGTTTCTTTCCATTAGGAACCTTCTCAGTTGTGTTCAGGAAATTCATTCCAGGCTTCCTGGGTCTCATCTTGTGGCCTTCCCACCTCAAGATGGTGTTCAGCAATGGACTGAAAAACTACAGCACTTGTCCATGCAAAGCATGATAGTACTGGAACAGCTTTCCTGGTTTCTTCAGTGCTGTCCAAAGGAGCAGTCTCTAAGTAGTATGGATGACAAAAGCGGAGCAGATGGACTTTCTACTTCCCACTCTGGGAAAAGTTCTTCAGAAATAACTGAACCCATTCTGGGAGAGGCTTCTGGGGCAATGCCTAACATGATCGCACTAGAACTGAACTACCCATCTCCAGTGTTTGGAGATTACCTGCCTCCTGGGTGTCGAATGCGGAAATCAGACCAGTTATGGTACAGTTCAGTGATGAAAGTATCTGAGATGCTAACAACCATGAAAACTGTAAAAGCTGAAGTGGACAAAATCAGACAGCAGGCTTGTGAAACTCTCTTTCATTCTTGGTGAGTGGATAGCGCTATGTTGCCACTGCTCACTGTGCAACTGAAAGCTGTTGTCATGTGAAAAGAATTGGTATTCACCAATATGCAGAGTCTTTGCTTTGTACTCATTCACTTGGGTTGTTAGAGTAATTGGAGGGCATGAGCTGTCTTTATGTGGTATGTACATTAAATACCAGGTATAGGATTTATGTGATGTGTATGTTTGGGGCAGCATATGTTCTCTCATGTCCCTTTTAACTTTCTCAGTGTTTCTGTATTTTTGCAGGAAACATTTTGAAGTGTGTTCTTCTGGGTTGAATTACATGTCCAAAGTCTCTGCTCAGTTGCAGGACCTAGAGTCCTTATTCATTCTTCCAGGGACTGAGGCTAAGCAAACTGAACAGCAAATCACATTAGTCAAGAGTCTGGAATATATTAGAAAAGAAATCAATACAGCTATGGCTGACTTCATTGCCTGGAAAACACATCTTCTTACTTCATCCAAACAAGGTAAAAAGGATAATTTTTCTACTTGACTTTTGAGATTTAGGGGGAAAGAGTGGGAAGCCTAAAGCAGTGATGATTCACTAATTTTCATCCTATAAATGTTAATTCAGCTCAAGTTCAATACTAATTCAAATCTAGATTAAATCAGAATAAAAACTGATTTGGGAAAAAAAAGTAATTGGGACAAAATTTGTAAAGGATTTGTGGCCTTACGGCTTGACTTCCCTGCTTTTCTGCCAGAACACATGAACATGTGAGTCATGGTAGTGTGTGATAACAGAACTGCAGGGGTCTTTTAGAAATCTTACCTTATTCAGACTGAAAGACTTGGTGACGAAATGTGGGCCAAGGTGATATGGTATTTCCCAAATATCTCATATTTCTATACATATTCTCCTCATTACATTCCTGTCCCTTCAGCAGAGTTTTTGTACTTTGATTTTTATAAGGATTTCCCAGGTCACAAAATCAAAATAGTTTTGCTTTATTTCAGAAGACAACCATATATCAGATGAAGGATTTGTGGAGGATTTCTCTGCACAAATGGAAATTGCTATCCAGGCAATCCTCTTTGCCACTCAGAATTTAGCAGAGAGAAGTAATCAAAAGGTTCAAGATGGCAAAGAACAAGCAACCCAACAAGAGGAGAGTGGTAAGTCTAATGAGGCAAAGATTAGCTTTATTTTGAGTGAAAAAATTTTGGGGGGTGGGAAGAAATGACAAAATATTAAACCACATTGATCTTTGTTAGTTTAATGTCCATTAGTTTCTTATCTCAGTGGCTCTATTACTTGGTACAGAATGATTTTTGGTATATGGACAGCTTTTTGTCATTAATGGCGTTTTTCTTTCCTACCACCAAAGAAACAGAAGCCTCAGTGGAGAGATTACAGTCTGGACTTCTGACAAAACTCCTGGAAGATGACTTCTGGACTGATGTTAACTCTCTACATGTGCAAAAAATAATCTCAACCATTTCTGAGCTCTTAGAGAGGCTAAAGTCTTATGGTGAGGACTGCATAGCAGAGAAGCACAAAGTAAGTTGGTTCTTTAAATAAAGAACTCATGTATTTACAGAATGTTCTAAGGCAGTGATGACAAACCTTTTAGAGGCCGAGTGCCTAAACTGCACCCTCATGCCCCATGTGAGCCCCCTGTCTTAGACAGGGGAGGGAAGAAGCATTCCCATTTGACTTCTGGGCAGAGGGGTGGGTGAGGTGAAGAATGTCTCAGGTGCCAATGGAGTGAGGGAAATTCTCCATAAATTCTCCAACACAGGTCTAAGGGAACAAAAGCTTTTGACTCTATCTTCTCCAGTCTGACTAATTATCAGCCCAGCTACTAAATTGCCCTGATTATGTACCTGATAAATTATGTTTTTAAAAAACCCTTACCTTTTGTCTTTGAACCAATGTAAAGCCTTAGTTCCAAGGCAAAAGAGTGGTATGGGCTGGGATATTGGGTCCACTCACCTAGGAAGTGTCTGAGGTCGAATTTGAACCCAGGACCTCTCGCCTCCAGGTCTGGCTCTCTATCCACTGAACTGCCTAACTGCCCTTCATGATAGGTTATTGATCAGTTTTAAATGCTATGGGTAAGAATGTGTAGTTTTATAGTTTTGAATACTACAAAGCTACACAATCATTTGTTGGAATTTGACTTTCCATTCTGGGGGAAGGAGGGTTTGATGTGACTTTGGGGTAAGTTATTCAATCTCTTAGTGTCAAATCTTAGGCAAATCAGTAAGACTAGAATCTGCAGAACAGGAGTCAAACAGCATCAGTGTTTTAAAACCCTTTCTGGGAGTTCTGTATGCTGATGAAATCATAGGTCTTGTCCTTGCTCCCACCTCAAGCAAACAAATACACACCACATATTAACATTTAACAAATATATACTATTTTAATTAATAATAGTTAAAACTAAAAACTCTTGTTATTCCACAATAGCCTAAAAATATGTGAAGTTGATCATTCAAATAACAATCTTGCATTTTTTTTTTTGTAAAATTTTATGTTTTACTCTGTTACAGGAGAGGCAGCATGGAATAGTTTCCTGAGGGCTATTCCTCCCTACTATTACCTGATTTCAGTTCCTCACTTTTATATAAACTGACGTATGTGGCTCTGGGCAAGTGCCCCAGGAAGCTGTCCAAGATTACAAATTACAGAAAAATCATTATCTTTGATATAGGAATTTCTTTCCTGGGGAGCTTCTTGCTCAGAGTTGGACAAACAAAATTCTGCGCTTTTGTGAAATGCATGCTTCACTGTCAGAGGAGAATTCTGTAACTTGACTATTCTTGGACAACTAAATCTTATAGAAAAAACTGAGGATTGGAATTATGAACTTTTGCTGTTATTTTGTCAAAACAAAGCACTTGCACTGAAGAAAATTTTTTTGTTTGTTTGAACATACAGTTCTTCAATCAGGCCTGTTCCTTGCTGGTACGCCTCATGCCCCTGCTTTCCAGGTATTCAGATCTCGTCTTATTTCACCTAACAGTGTCCTTGGCAACTCACCGCAGCACTGGGAAATTGCTCTCTGTGCTTACTCATGTCTTCTCTGAACTTGGTCAGAAGGTAAGCTTCATTTGGAGACCAGTTAGGCCATAAGAGACCTAGATATTTCAAAAACCTTAAATTTAGGATTAATTTTTTATTCAATAGAATCCCACAAAGTTAACTGGAAGAATTAGAAGGCCATTGACTCTTCCAGGTTATTTTTTTTTCCCCCAAGAATTTTTTCTATTTTGAGGGCATTTTGTTGAACTCATTAGAACTGACAAATAGGTATTTGTAGAACCTAGTGACCACATTAGAATAAATATTTTTGGTTTATGTACTTACTTTGACACTTAAATGAATCTTAACAATGCAGGTCAAAATCTATCCACATATTCTTATCATGTGTGATTATTGGCTATGTCCTTCCATTAATTCTTTATGAGAAATTACCCATACAATGAGAGCCTTCTTCTAAATTCCTTAAGATTTCATGAATATTAATGCAGTTCTTGGGCTATCCCATCTGTTCCTTGAATTTTGTTAATGGTTCACTTTTTACCTTCTTCTAGTCACATATATACTCAGTGATATACTTTATTCTGCTCTTTATGCATAGTTCTTATTTAGTAATACTTATCTACTACACCTTTTCAAATGACCTATAATTTTAGTTCTTTGGAAATTGTTGCAATCTGTGATTCATAGCTATATAGTATCAGCAGAAGAGTACTGAAGTTACAAAGATGGGCCTTTGTTTCAGTGAGAAATCTTTATAAGAATAATTTGCACTGGTATCAAGGACATCATTGAAGACAAAAGAAGGGAACAGGCAGCCTTTCACAAATGATGTTACAGCAGACAGCATCTTTACTGTCTCACACAGTTGATGGAAACATTTAAAGAATATAAGGTCCCACTGTGTTTATTGCTTATTGACTATATAGTTCAAACAAAACAAAACTGCTGCCTTAGAAGACTCTTTTCCAAGCAAGATTTTTCCCATTCATTATCATATCAAGTAGAATTCCTTGAAAATATACAGTAACACAGATTACTTTGTACAGTCCCCCCAGCGATATTAAATGAGGTATGAAACCTAGAGATGCCTACTTGCCAAAGGTGTTTATCATCATAGAGAATTGTCCTACCTAGAATCTAAATTCAGAGGAGTTTTTTTAGATGATAATGAGCTCCTTCTGATGCTGCTACTTAAAGATAATACTGTGCTGATTGTGTTAAACTCCTGACTTTGACTACCTTCCTTCATTAGATCCATTGTTACTCCAAAGAGTTCAGTCTGACTAACCACAGAGGAAAAAGCAATTGGCTAATCTATTACCCACATTATGGTTGGAAATTGGATGGACAGAACTTAAGAGATAGTTAGTCAGCACATAGCACATAACATTTAAAAATGGTTAACATTCTATTGAACTTTAGTCCCTAGCTTTGGAAAAAAAATCTATAGAGTAGTTACTATCGTCTGAAGCAAGAAGTCTGATAAGTCAACTCAATGTAACAACAACTCCAAATGTAGTCTTTATTGATAAGTTTTAAGGCCTTTTATTTATCAGAGAAGAATCTTTCATTAGTGTATATTGCTTATTAAGACTTTATTCATATAAGATTTTTCCTCATTATTATGTGCCAATGAGAATATGAGTAAGGTTTAGTATGTATAATCAGTGTAGATTTGTGCTTTCTTTAGGAGGGCAATGTTTCTTCAATTAGAATGGGTATAATTAAGAAGTATTGGGTCTGTGACTATATGAGGTATTTCTCCATCATCTGAATGATATATTTTTTTTGTGTGAGTTATTGAGGCAACATAGGCTGTACCGAGAGGGATGAATCTTGTTATAGGTACCTCTTGCCCATCAATCTATCAATCAACAAGTATTTATTAAGTGTCCATTATTTACTGAGAAATATGTTAGATGTTAGGGATAAAAATACAATAAATAAAATACTTCCTATACACAAAGAACGTATATTCTAACAGGAAACAAGAACCCACATAAATATATAGAAAATAAATACAAAGTTAATTACAAGACAGTTTGAAAGGGAAATTTTTACAGGAAAAATTACAACTAAAAGATGGTACTTGAGCTGTATCTTAATGTAAGAAAAGGTTTTCTAAAGCAGAGGTGAGAAAGAGTTATATTCCAGGGGTGGGGAATAGTTCAAAGGTATGGAGATCAAGTGTGTTATGTGAAATACATAGTTCAGCTTGTCTAGATCTCAGAGTGTGAGAGGCTGAATAATGTGCAGTGATGTTGAAAAATAGGGGGGACTAGGTTGTGTAGGACTTTAAAAACTAACAGTTATATTTGATTCTAGAGGTGCCAGTAGAGTCGAATGAGTATTATAGTAGTGACATGGTTTTCCCTATATATTATGGTGGAAATATCTCCCAGGTTTGAAAGGAAGATTTATTGTTCTTTAGAAAGATCTATTGCTTATCCAGTGTGAAGGGAAACTGATGCAAGAAAGAACGGTGATGTTTTATCTTTGGGGCAGCTTGTATTTTAGGGTTTTGTTCTGAGGTGATATGACAAGTTACAGGAAGCCTCCAGTGTCTTGTCATTGCACCTATATCAGAACACATTTCTGAAATTATGATATAATATAAGTGGTCAAAGAATATGAACAGGCAGTTTTCACAAAGAGAAATGCAAGCTATCAACAGCCATATGATAAAATGATCAAGTCAGTAATAATAAAGGAATACAAATTAAAGCAATATCAATATTCTCTACCTTTTACCTTAGAAATTGTCAAGGATGTCAAAAGATGAAAATGGCATTTGTTGGAGAATAGTGGGAAAATAGCACCTATTTCTAGTGCTGTGAACTTGTTTAGATATTCTCAAATATAAATTTGAAACTGTACTCTACCATCCACTACACACCTTCCCTGACCCCACTCATAAATTGTATATACTCTATAGTCCACTGATATTAAACATAGTAAGCATATATCTACAAGTATTCAAAGGTAGAGAAAGGACTTTGATGTACAAAAGTACTAATATTGGCAATTTTGTTCTAACATAGAACTGAAAGTAAAATGGGTTGCCCATGATTGAACAAATGATGCTCCATGAGTATAATACATTAGTGAAGGCATAGATCCCAAGAATAGGGATGTAATAATCATACTGTACTTTGCTCTTGTCAGATTTCTGGGGTGTTGTATTCAGTAATGGGCATCACAGTTTAGGATGGACAAGCCAGAGAGTATCCAGAGGAGGGCAAACAGATGATAAAGGGTCTTGAGTAAACAAGAAGACTGGTTGGAGAAACTAATCATGGAGAAATGAAGATCATGATAACAGTGTTCAAATATTTGAAGAATGGTCATGTGGAGGAGTGATCAGAATTGTTCTGTTTGACCCTAGAGGGCAGACCCAGGAACAATGGGAGGAAATTTCAACAAAGCCAATTTAGACTTGAAGTCAGGGACAACTCTGTGAAAATTAGAGACTTGAGAAGTTATGGTGGGAAATCTTTTGTCTCTGGGTTGACTAAATGACTGTTGAGGTCCCATCTAATTCTCAAAACCTATAATTTTGTGAATATTAATGTCCTATAAGAAATAATTATGAAGAATTTAGAGACACTTGGGAAGATTTATATGAACTATTGCAGAATGAAATGAGCAGAATCATGTGAATAATTTATATAATGACTAATACAGTTTAAAAGAAAACAACTATGAAAGATTACAAAACTTTGATCCATAGACTATGCTTCAAAATATGGATATTAAAGCATGCAACTCACTTCTTGGCAGAGAGGTATTACATATACTAGTAGTGTAGTATGAGACATATATTTAGACATGGCCAGTGTATTGATGTGGTTTGTTTGGCTAGTTGGACAGGAAGACATTTCTTGGTTCTATTTCCTTTGTTCTGTATTAATTATACATAGGTTTCAGGTTTCTCTGATTTTTTTCATATTTATTGTCAATAATAAAATTTCATTGTAGTTTTGTTTCACAATTCATTCAGCCATCACCAAGTTAATGGATGCCTACTTTGTGTCTAGTTTCTTGCTATTGCAAAAAATACTATCAGTATTTGGGTATATGTAGGGCCTACTTTTTTCTGTCTTTGCCTTCCTTTAAGGTATATACTTAGATATGAGCTTACTAGGTCAGTGGGTGTAAAAAGTTTTATGGATTTTTGAGCCATGATTGAAATTGTTTCCCAGAATAGTTAGATCTACTCACAGCTCCTCAAAGATTTTCTTAGTATGTCTTTCAGTATTTCTTGATTGTTGATTAATCTTTACCAATTTGAAGGATGTGAAACAAAACTAAGTTATGAAATAGCAGGTACTACTTCAATTAGTTAAAAGTTGTGTTGACTTAGCAGATCTTTATGGGAATTAATTTCACTAACCACATAAATCTTTAAGGGATAGCAGTTTCATTCATTGAAGACTTAACACAGATATTCATTGTTAGTTTTTTAAACTGATTATCACTTAGTAGTTGCATAGAAGTTCTGAAATGGCTACAAAATGTAAATTTGGAGGCAGGCAATGACAGTGAGCAAATAAACAATGCTTTTCCCTGTTTTCTTTTTCTTTTAATTTTATAGTATTTTATTTGATCATTTCCATGCATTTTTCATTAAAGACAAAGATCATTTTCTTTTCCTCCCTCCCACCCCCCGTGGCCGACGTGTGATTCCACTGGTATCATATGTGTTCTTGACTTGAACCCATTGCCATGTTGTTAGTATTTGCATCAGAGTGTTCGCTCAGAGTCTTTCCTCTGTCATGTCCCCATAGCCATTGTAGTCAGGCAGTTGCTTTTCCTCGGTGTTTCTACTCCCTCAGTTTGTCCTCTGCTTATGGATAGTGTTTTTTTCTCCTTGATCCCTGCAGATTGTGCAGGGACATTACACCGCCACTAATGGAGAAGTCCATTACGTTTGATTATACCACAGTGTGTTTGTCTCTGTGTACAATGTTCTCCTGGTTATGTTCCTCTCGCTCTGCATCACTTCCTGGAGGTTGTTCCAGTCTCCATGGAACTCCTCCACTTTATTATTCCTTTTTGCACAATAATATTCCATCACCAACATATACCACAATTTGTTCAGCCATTCCCCAATTGAAGGGCATCCCCTCGTTTTCCAATTTTTGGCCACCACAAAGAGCGCAGCTATGAATATTTTTGTGCAAGTCTTTTTGTCCCTTATCTCTTTGGGGTACAGACCCAGCAGTGCTATGGCTGGATCAAAGGGTAGACATTCTTTTATCGCCCTTTGGGCATAGTTCCAAATTGCCCTCCAGAATGGCTGGATCAGTTCACAACTCCACCAGCAATGAATTAATGTCCCTACTTTGCTACATCCCCTCCAGCATTCATTACTTTCCATAACTGTCATGTTAGCCAATCTGCTAGGTGTGAGGTGATACCTCAGAGTTGTTTTGATTTGCATCTCTCTGATTATAAGAGATGTGGAGCACTTCTTCATGTGCTTATTAATAGTTTTGATTTCTTTATCTGAAAACTGCCTATCCATGTCCCTTGCCCATTTATCAATTGGGGAATGGCTTGATTTTTTGTACAATTGATTTAGCTCTTTATAAATTTGAGTAATTAAACCTTTGTCAGAGGTTTTTATGAAGATTTTTTCCCAATTTGTTGTTTTCCTTCTGATTTTAGTTACATTGGTTTTGTCTGTACAAAAGCCTTTTAATTTGATGTAGTCGAAATTATTTATTTTACATTTTGTGATTCTTTCTATGTCTTGCTTGGTTTTAAAGTCTTTCCCTTCCCAAAGGTCTGACATGTATACTATTCTGTGTTTACCCAATTTACTTATGGTTTCCTTCTTTATGTTTAAGTCTTTCACCCATTTTGAATTTATCTTGGTGTAGGGTGTCAGGTGTTGATCAATTCCTAATCTCTCCCACACTGTCTTCCAATTTTCCCAGCAGTTCTTATCGAATAGTGGATTTCTGTCCCAAGACCTGGGATCTTTGGGTTTATTGTATACTATCTGGCTGAGGTCGCTTGCCCCCAGTCTATTCCACTGATCCTCCTTTCTGTCTCTTAGCCAGTACCAAATTGTTTTGATGACTGCTGCTTTGTAATATAGTTTGAGGTCTGGGACTGCTAGGCCCCCCTCATTAGTGTTTTTTTTCATTATTTCCCTGGATATCCTTGATCTTTTGTTATTCCAAATGAACTTTGTTATGGTTTTTTCCAAATCAGTAAAGAAATTTTTTGGGAGTTCCATGGGTATGGCACTAAATAGATAAATAAGTTTGGGTAGGATGGTCATTTTTATTATATTGGCTCGTCCTACCCATGAGCAGTTAATGTTTTTCCAATTGCTCAAGTCTAATTTTAGTTGTGTGGCGAGTGTTTTGTAGTTGTGTTCATATAGTTCCTGTGTTTCTCTCGGGAGGTAGATTCCTAGGTATTTTATTTTGTCTAAGGTGATTTTGAATGGGATTTCTCTTTCTACTTTTTGCTGCTGAGCTGTGTTGGAGTCTAGTTTTTGCTGCTGAGCTGTGTTGGAGCCCTGTTTTCTTACTGTAAATAAATGATCATGACTCAATCTCTTCACTGCTCTCTCTGTTTTTTGAAAGGGATTTTGCCTTCCCAAAGAATTGATGGAAGAGTCTGCAGGAGAAGGAGCATCAGAGTTCCATGACTATGAAGGTGGTGGAATTGGCGAGGGTGAAGGCTTGAAGGATGTGAGTGACCAAATAGAAAATGAAGAACAGGTATGTGGTGAGCCCATTTTCTTCTCTGTGTGTTTCTATAGAAATAGGGGGGAAAATGTTTTTGCTAGTCTCACAGGGAATCTCATTACTTAGCCATAAGTTACTTTATTATCATTTTGGAGAAAAACAAATGAGCTTTTCAGGGTTAGGACTTATTTTTTAAAATTGGGAATTTCAATGGTTTTTGGAGACTCCTTAAGGACCATTTTTTTCTTGGTCTTGGTTCTTAAAACTTGGCCAACATAAAGGCAGTTATATTATAAGTTTATATATTGTAATCTATATCCAGCAGGGAACAGAAATGCTCTGTTGGTATGTAGTCTTCTATAAGTAAAAGTTCTTTGTCAAAACAACCCCCCCCCCCCCCCCCAATTTTCCTTCTTGGAATCAAGACTTTATTGTGGCAGAAAGTTTTCATATTCTTAAAGTTGGATTAAACTTTATATAACTTTATATTCTTAAAGTTGGAATAAACTTTATATAAAGTTTATTAAACTTTATATTGGATTATCTTAACTCCAGCAATTATAGAGCTATGCAGAGGTACTAAAATTACATTTTTTACAATCTATGTCTCGACTTAGAAACAGTGTGGAGTAATGGATTGAATGCCAGGTTTAAAATCAGGTAGACCTGGGTTTGAATCTTACTTCTGTTAATTATTAGCTATTTGATTATAGGCAAGCTACTTAATCTCTGTTTTCCCCAAGCAGCTTTCTTAGGATGGAAGCTATACGTAAATTGCTGGTATGTCATGATGGAGGGAGTTTCCACACCAGTGGTTTCCTAAAGTGTTGAAATCACAAGTCTATTCCCACATACCTCTTCCCCCCAAAAAAGAAAAGGAAAAAAATAATACTCCATTCCAGTGATTGGTAAACTGACTTGCAGGACAAAATATAGCCTTTTCTTGTTTTAATAAGACCTGAGCTAAGAAAGGATTTTTCCTTTTTTAAATAAAATTTTATCATATTAAAACATGTTAAAACCATTGTTAGTTCATGGGTCTAAAAAATAAGCAACAGGCTTATTGATCCCTTAAGTAGTAGTTTGCTAACCATTGATATAATTATATTTATAATTGTAGGGTCAATTTTTTTCTCTGAGAAGGCAAAAATATTTTGTATGATTGAATTTGAGATCTAAATTTCCAATAATGAAACAAAATTAAATAATAATTTAAATAATGTTTAGCTATTCATAAGTGTCTTTGGCAATATTATTCAATATAGGTAGAGGACAGTCATCAAAAGGGTCAAGAAAAAGAGAAAGAGGACCCAGATTCACAATCTGATATTAAAGGAGAAGATAATGCCATTGAAATGTCAGAGGACTTTGATGGGAAAATGCATGACGGAGAACTTGAAAAACGAGGTTTGCTGCTTTTCAATAATAACGTGGACCTGGTAATGCCTTATTTTGAGAAAAAAGTTAATGTTTGTATAAATGTATAGGTCAGTTGAATTACATTTGGTTCAAGTATCTCTTGACAATGGTAAAAATTTCTAGTTGATTTCAAAGATGTTTCCTTTCCCCAGTGACCTCATGAACCTCCTTACAGAGTGGCTTCTTTAGCTTCAAAGATCCTCAGCTGTGGTTGTGTTTGCCCAAAGCTTTGAGAGATCAGCAAGGGGCCTATCAATAGCAAAGTACATTGTATCTTGACACATTACGGTGGGATTATGTATTGGGTAAGAAGAAAATGGTTGCTTGGAGCAGGGTATGAGGTAGAGAAACTTACAGAAATGAGTTACTATTTAGATTATAATAGCCTCATAACATTTCTGCTGAAAGGAAACTTAGATTGTCATCTACTACAAATGCTGCTTGAAAAATTGAGGCTCAGAGAGATGAAAGGCCTTCCACAAAGTTACTCAGCTAGTCACAGGTAGAGTTAGAACCCAATTTTTCCCATTCCCTCACTGATTTCTGTGCCATACCCATGGACTAGTCAAAGGCTTTGTGTAAATAGAGCCAGGTGTTTGGCTTTCAAATAGGGGCCACCTCTGAGTCCCTGTTTGTTTACTCTGAAGGACTTTTGGCTTTTATGTGAACCAAGATCTGACTTTTGTCTTCTCTTCCATATTGGGTCATATCTCATTGAGCTGAATAAATGCTTCTCCCTTTTCAGAAGAAGATGATGAGAAATCCAATAATGAAAATGAAGAATTGGATAAACAGATGGGAGATCTCAATGGAGAGCAAGCTGAGAAACTAGATGAGAGACTCTGGGGGGATGATGAGGAGGAGGAGGAGGAAGATGAAGATGATAGTAAGACAGAAGAAACTGGGCCAGGAATGGATGAGGTATTTTTTTTTAAAGGAAGGGGAAAAACAGTAAAGTATCAAGGTCATAGTGTGGCCACATAAGAGATAATTTTTATAACATTACCATTTTCTGCTTACAAAGAGGCCTTATAAGCTTTTTTCCCCTTCTTTTTATGCTTTTTTCATTTTTATTCCCTCTATTTTCATTCCTTTCCTTTTCCTTCTTTGCTGCTTGCCTCCAGGATTTATTGGTTTCATTGGTTATAGTCAACATTAGTGAGATTGCTTTATAAAACTGGATTAGAATTAAGATAAGGAAAATGGGAGAATAAAAGGCTTCTTTTGGCAAAAATGTTTGAACAGTGGAGTCTGTCAGTGGCCATAGAATTCTTCCAATTGTTTTAGTTATTCCAGATGTATAAAATCATGGAGCTGGGAAGCTCTCAGAACCCTTTAGTGCATATGGTGATATAGCGTAATAGTTTCAAATTTATTGCCCAAGTATGGCACTTTGCATAGTGTCTGTACAATTACTCCACAGTACTGATGTATGGATCTACCTTGAATGTTATTCTTCTAGCCATTCCATGATTCCTTGCAGGCTGTACATTTTTCTACATTGTAGGATTAGGAAGAAAATTGCCAAGTCTAAGAATAAAGTTGTTGTGTAAGCAGTTTCTAAGGTTGGGCATGAGAGTTTTGTATCTGTACTCCCCATTATGCTCTTTTCTCCCCCTCTTTTTCTGTCTGTTAAGGAGGACTCTGAGCTTGTTGCAAAGGATGACAACATGGATGCAAGCAATCAGAACAAAGATCAAAAACAGCGAAACAAACAGGAAGAAGAAGGAGAGGGAAAGGCAGATGATGATGGACAAGGCAAAGAGAAAATTCATGAGCAAATAGATGAGGTAATTAGAATTTCAAAATAAGTTCTAGATATAGTGGTGATTTCTTGCAGATACATACAACCTGATGAAAACTTCCTCCTGACTCTTAAGACTGAAATAGAAACCATGTTTTTCTATCTTCTAAATTGTATTCATTATCCTTAGTGTGTGTAGACATAATAAACAATATAGAATGGAACTGGAGCTAAGGAGGCTAGCATTCTTCTTCCATTTTTTAAAAATTTAATTTTGAGCAAATCTGTGTCTTCTGGCACTTAGGTTCTTTCTAATAATCTAAGTTTCATTGGTAATTTTGGCCAGAGTTAGCTTAGATCTTAGAAAAAAGATATCTAACTAATGTGCAAATCTTCAATTAATCCAGAAGGAAAATCCCCTCAATTGCTTATTCTCTTTTCTCTCCATTTATTATCATTCCAGTTAATATGTAAAAGAGTAAGGATATGCAAAGTGATTACTTAATAGTACATTTAACTTTTTACAAAGAGGTAGAATGTTCATGAAACTTGAAGCCATGTTAATGCTTTGCTGTTAAAAACTAAAATTTCTTTGTGACTGGCTACTGAAGAACCTATGTAGATAGTTTTGAAATGACAGAATGACTATTAAAATCTTGCTTGTTTGTGTAGACTGACTGATAACTAGGGACATCATACAGCAGTCTCTTTTTAGGAAAATATCTGATGAATCGTGTATAAAAACTGTAAGGGTAGAAAAGGGTTTGTTTTTTTTTTAATAAAAGATTGGATTGGATTATTTAAAATAGGGTCACCAGGAATTTAATTAATTCCAAAGAGATTTATTTGCAATTTATTTACAAAATATAGAAAGGGTAAAGTTAGAAAATCAGAGAGAAGATAGGGTAAGATATCTAGCTTAAGCACTAAGTATTTTGCCCTGATCCCTGGCTCAAAAAATAGGCAGGTAAGTTTAGTCCTTAACCAGAGAGGCCTTGGCCCTTGTAGCCGAGGACCTGGAATTACAGGGAGCCTCTCTCAAGAGGATAGGTCTCTCCTGAGGCTAGTCTCTTCAGAAAATCCAGGAAAGGAGTCAGCTTTTTCACTCACCATGTGTTAGTCCAAAGGAAGATATTCAAGGACAATCTTACCAGGAACAGGGTCCGAGGTCCAGGCAGCAGATTCTTCTTGAGCTTCCAACTCGAACTCAGAACTCCAGAAGAAGCCAAAGTCCAAGTTTAACTCTGAAGATCTCAGACAATTCTCCCACGAATCTCAGACGATGGTCTCTCACAGGAAGTTGTAACTCCCTTTTAAAGACATTTTCTTTTGCATCACTTCCTGTGTCTTCCTCGAATTTTTATGTCTACCAATTACTGTTGAAGCCTTGCTTTAGGACTGCCCAAGGGTAGGCAGTTGATTCTGATTCATCACCCACTATTGCACACATGGGTCACAGACCTCTCTCACTAAATGATTAAGGGGGATGTTTACACTTTTGGTGATTAGTTCTAAAAATGGGCAGATCTCCCCACTCCACTATAAGTAGGGTGTTTACACTTTTGGTGATTAAATCTAAAAAAATGGGCAGAGGAGTTAATTTAATTTTCACAATCAGGAGAAAGTTAATTTCATTTTCACAATCAGGAGAGAGTTAAATTTAATCTTTACAAAGCACATTGTTTTAAAGAGTTCATTTAGTTCAGCAACATTAAATGCCTTCTATGTCCCACGTAGTCTTCTAAGCACATGGCAAGACAAAGGAAATAATTAGTCCCTTCTCTTGGGGAGTTTACATGCCAATATAGTAAAACGCATGAAGATATTTCTTAGTATATTATTCTCTTTATTCTGCTCTCCTCTGCCTACCAGAGGGAATATGATGAAAATGAAGTGGATCCTTATTATGACAACCAAGAAAAACAACTTGAACCAGAGCCCCTGGACCTTCCTGATGACCTGAACCTTGATGGTGCAGAAAAGAGTGATGAAGAGGATAAAGATGAAGAAGAAGGAGGTACCAATAGAGGATACTATTTTAATGGTAGAACATGCTAAGAATGGTTAAGAAATAGGTTTTGCTTTCTCAAAAAAACAAACAAACAAAAAAAAAAAACCACCCTATCAATTGGGGTGGGGGTGGGGACAGAAACTGGAATGGAGATTAGGCTCCAAACCATGTGATCAGATTAGTTTAAACTGGTTGTGTATTCATTTCCACCCCCTACTTAGAATACATAACAGTTTATTCCTATGCAAAAAGTAGTCTAAATAAATATACATACAGTATAGTTTGGATATAAGTAAAAGCTAATTAAATAAGTATCTCCTTAATCTTATTATTATTTCATACTCTTGTATTACTCTTCTTTCTAGCCACTCTGTTTCTCTTTTTTTCATCTCCTAACACATGCTCTCATTCTTTTTCCCTCTGTTTTTTTTTTCATTCTTTCCATTTATATTCATGTACCGGGGCCTCTGTGTGATAGTCTAGAATGAACACTTGTTCCCTCTCTATACCCAGTGTACATTGATAAAGCATAGCAGTAGCCATTTAGGCTATAGATTCTCATATTTAATTAGAGACTGTCATTGTAGCAGGGGACCTTACATATCATCTCCAACTTCTTCATTTTAAAGAGGAAAAAATGAAATCCCAGACATACATAGTTCATTTGGGGCAAAAAGTTAGGGACTTGACTATTTGACATATAAATTCCAAATTTCTGAATACACATGATCTTTAATGATTTCCTTTAGGTATGGAATAGTTTGTGCTGACATTTAACTCTCATCAGATGAATTTGCCCAAGCTAATGCTTTCCATTGTGAATGAGAAAGTGGTATTCTATTGAAGGTGCTATTCAAAGACTAGATGATGTAGGGTTGTCACCAAACATTTCAAATAAATAGGGCTATCGTCCCATTTGAAATCATGATTTAAGTTCTAGATCTGATGAGGATCTTAGAGTTCTCATATTTCTAAAGCCAATATCAAAAACATTTAAGCTAGTTTAATTTCTTCTTTGTTGCATAACACCCTCTTCATTGCAGATTTCTGAAATTCAATGTTCCATTTACTTTTTTTATTCTTTCTACAGAAGCCAATCCTCTTGAAATAGATGAGAAGCCAGTGGACCCAGAAGAAACTGGTTGTGGAACTGAGGGAAAAGATCAAGAAGCTATTCCTGACCAAAGCAAGGAAGGTCAGGATGAAGGCCTGCCTGAAGAAGGCACATCTGAAGATAAGATGGAGGAGGAAAAAGAGGCTGAGGCAGGACTTGATAACCAAGAGAAAGATAGTATTGAAAACTCTGAGGAAAATGCAGCTGAGGAAGAGGAAGAGAACAAAGATGCCAGCAAGGAAGCCAGTGAGGAGAATCGAGTTCCAACTCACCAAGGTCTCCAGCCTCAGGTGTGGTGTGATAATGGTTAATTGTTCTCTCTCAATAAATAGAAAGCAAGGGGGCAGCTGGATAGCTCAGTGGATTGAGAGCTAGGCCTAGATATGGGAGGTCCTAGGTTCAAATTTGGCCTCAGACACTTCCCAGCTGTGTGACACTGGGCAAATCACTTGACCCCCATTGCCTAGCCCTTACCACTCTTCTGTCTTGGAGCCAATACACAGTATTGGTTCCAAGACGGAAGGTAAGGGTTTAAAAAAAAAAGAAAGAAAGCAAGAATCATTTTCTTTTTGATGAAATATCTGTTTGGGTAGCAGAGTTAGAAAACAATCTCAATCACACACCTCTGACATATTTACTAGTTCACTTTAATAATTCACTTCTGCTAGTCAGGCAGCATGGAACAGTGCAAAGAGAGTTGGGGTCAAAGAACCCAGGCTAAAATCTTGACCTTGTTTAGTATGTAGTTGAACAAATTACTTGACTGACCTTTTTTGGGCCTTGGGTTCTTCATTATAAAATAATGGGGTAGTACTACATTTTTCTATCATATAAAATGATGGGGTTAGACTAAGTAATCTCTGAGGTGACTTTCAGTCTGAATTTATAATCTGTTTGGGTGATTTCCAACCAAGAACTTGAGGAAGATCTTCCCATTATTAGTCACTTTATTGATATAACTAGCTGAAGCCATAGTTTTTGTGATTTCCCTTATATTGCCTCCTCCCACAGTGCTAGGTATTATTATTCTCTTTCATCCCAGGAAGAAGAAAGGGAAATTCCAGAAGGGGATGAAGAGGTGCCTGAAGGCACAGAGAGGAAGGAACATGAATCCACTGGGCAGACTGGAGAGGAGAGCCTACAGAGTGAAATTGCCCTTGAGCAAGCTGGTTCTGCATCTGAGAAAGACCAAGCTAAAGAGGTGATTCAGTTTCAGAATTATAGCTCAAACCTATTATTTTTTAGTGATTAACTCTCCCTCTCTTGCCATTTGAAGAAGTCTTAATAAAATGGTTAGGGGGAGATATGATTCTTCCTCCTCCTCCCTCCCCTCTTTTGAATACTCCATAGTTCACCTTTGATTATGTTTCTTGAGAAAAATAGTGTGTTTGAGTATTTGTCCCACAGAGAATACAGAAGTTCATGCATTTAAGAGATTTATTTCATAAGTAGCAGGTAGTATTGGGATGATGGTTTTGAAGAAACAGTTTTTGAAGTAACTCTCCATGAGAGAGATTGAAATCAGGTTTCCTATAGTGATGTATCTGTAGCAGAGTTACCTTGTTTTTGACTGTTACAACAACTTTACAAACATTTTAAACTTTGATTTTTAATAACCTAGCTCATGAGGGCAATGTTTTTATAACTTGACCTGAATGGTGAGAGCATAAAGTCAATGAATGTTAAATTGGTTGGTGTCTACTAGAATAAATTATTGATGACTTCTTGCTTTGGTCCTCTATGACCTTGGATTTTCAGGAACATGGAAGTGGTACTGCAGATGCAAGACAAGTAGAAGGCCATGAGTCTAAGCTGATGTCCCGCTTGGCTTCCCAGAAGCAGAGCAAGAGAAACACACAGGTCTTTTTCTGTTTTTCTTCTTAATATTTGTGTAGACTATAGAAAGGAGAATTTATAAATGATACTGCCAGTGCCTATTTCTCTCTCTTCCTCCACCTGTCCCCCATAAGTACTAGAGTGGAAAAAGTTGAAGCTGCTTTTCCTCATAGAGCCGTGTTGCTGGGGCTTTCTCCCTTGTGGCACTGTGGAGCACAATGCCACATTATCATTGTTTCTTACCCCCCAAATACATGTCATCGTGCTTTGGTACATTGCATTATTATACATACATTATACATACATGCGTTGGTACATAAAATTTCCGTCTGTTAGGGTGTCTGCTAGACAAATAGAAAAATAAGTCATATTCCCAAGATTCTTAGCAAAACTAGTTACCTATTTATCTTAATCTATCCACAGAGTTTTAAAAGAAAGCCTGGCCATGCTGACAATGAACGCTCTATGGGAGATCACAGTGAGCATGTACATAAGCGGCTAAGAACAGTGGAATCCACCAGTTCAGCAGAGCAAGAAGCATCCAAGTCCCAAGCAAATGCGGAGGAAGCTGATGCATTTGAACATATTAAGCAAGGCAGTGAATCCTATGATGCACAGACCTATGGTACAGTATCAATGGGTACTGCAAAGCAGTCATTGCCTTCTTCATGAACTGAGTCATTCTGTGCAGTCATCTAATTAACCTATCTTAATTTTAAATTTGGAGTTAAGAACATAGGCAGAAATCCTCTTAGAAGAAATGCTAATGTGAAGTTTATATTTCAATAAAAGCTGAATATTTCTATACCTAATGTGCTCTTTCAAATGCTTTTGTCATTTGAAAGTGACCCCACTTAACATACTGTGTTCCCAGTGCTAATTTACTTCAAGTGACTTGTTGCTTATAGCTCATTTAAAGATGTTACCCGCTGTATCAGGAAATTAGAATAGATGTTTTCCCATGTCAGTAAAAAGGAGAGGTAAAATAGAATGATGAGTTAATTCTAGAATCAGGATTCAAACATGCAGTCCCTGCTTCTACAGGTTACTTTTTGACCTTTCTATGGAAAATCCATCTCCATGTGATCAGGTTCATGATAGCTACCTGGTGAGGCTAATAAAAAAACCTTGTTTCCATAGCACCTTGAGACAAACAAGACACTTCCACACAACAACCTTATTAGGCAAGTAGATAAAAATATTATCCCCAATAGTAGAGGCTCAGAGCAGCTGAGGTCAGACAAGTCAATGTCTTCAGAGTCCAGATTCTGAATCATACTACTTCACACGCACTGATGAATAAATGTTATGGATTCTTTCATATTTATTTGGGGCATATATTTCCATAGTGCTGATAAATTATTTGATTTATTTACACATCTATGGAAAATAGGGAAGGGTAGTTATCTCTCTGCAACGTAGGGGGACTGAGTCAGGTATCTTGCATGACTCATCCAGTGGCACTAATACAGTTTTGGAAATTAGAAATTAAGAGAAGTACCATGGTATGTCTTTCAATTTTCTGCAAAGTGATCTAGATGGATTTTTGTGCTTTGACTATAGATGTAGCCAGCCAGGAGCAACAGCAGTCCGCTCAGCCCCCCAGCAGTGAGCAGGAAGAGAACACAGAAGATGCCTCTATGGAAATAGATGAACAAGAGGATCTCAGAACAGTAGATACACAGGAGTTGAAGCCAGAGGAAGTCAAATCTGGTGCCTCAGCAACCCAAGGTAAATCAAGAATCCCTCTTCTGCCCCACCAAAATGTATTTTGCTGTGTATCTCATGTCTTTCTCCATAACTAGTTTGCATTTGTGTCCCAGTGATCTCAAGACATGGTAGTCTGTAATTCTTCAATGCATTACCATTCTTGTCTTGGGTTTTGCATAGGGTTTTAGGTTTTTTCCTGATTTGAAGGAGAAAAAAAAAAGCCATCTTTGAAGTATAATGAAAACCTGACTGCTAACTTTGAAGGGAAAACTTCCTGAAGTCCTGAGTTAAAAGCTAAGGTTCTTGCTTAAAAAAACATACCATGGATAGGTTTACTTTAGGCTCAATGCCAGAGTCTTGGGGTTATATAACTTAAAGAAGGCACATCCAACGATCTGATTTACTTGATCTAAAAAATTCTTCCATATGGAAACTGAAGCAAGTTGGTAACTAAGTGCCTTCTTACTAAAGAGCCAGTCATGGGCAAAATGCAGAGCCAGCCTGTGGTTAGCTTATTGGGGGACATGTGGCTTTCACTATTGCTACTTGAGTAAGAGGACTTTTATCACTAAGGATTCAAGATAATAGTGGGTCTGGGAGCTAGGTAGCTCAGTGTACTGAGAGCCCAGCCCAGAGATGAGAGATCCTGGGTTCAAATCTGGAATGATCTTTCCTAGCTATGTGACACTGAACAGGTCACTTAACCCCCATTGACTAGCCCTTCCCACACTTCTGTCTTAAACCAATTGACAGTATTGTGTAATCTAAGACAGAAGGTAAGGGTTTAAAAAAAAAAAGTGAGACCAACACTTAGACAGAGGGGAAGTGTTGCAGTTTAGAAAACAGAAGGAAGTATAAGCTGTAAAGAAAGGAAAGTATACCTGTATAAGCTATAAAGAAAGCCTTCTTCTAAGAGAAGAAATATATGGATCGTGTTAAGAGGAGATGGAGTTGGGGATATTTCAATAAACTTAAACCAATTTGTCTCAGACTCGTAATTAACTAATCAATCAATTAATTTAAGCCCTTACTTGCATCTTAGAATCAATACTGTGCATTAGTTTCATGGCAGAAGAGCAGTATGGGATAGACAGAGGGATTAAAGAACTTATCCAGAGCCACACAGCTAGGAAGATTCTGATGTAAGATTGAAACCCAGGACCTTGTCACTAGGCCTGGCCACCTAGCTGTCCCCTTCAGGCTCCTTTATAAAGTAGGAGGGAAAAGCCTTCCCATGAAGAAGGACTGGAAGATAGGGGTCAGTAAATAATGTTTTAAGGAAAAATAAAAGATGGAATAACCACTGTGCCAAAGGAATATATGAGAAATTAACTGAAGTATTGACAAGAAAGAGTTGAAGCTCAGGATAAAATACTAACATGGGATTTAAATAGTATGTTTTCATGTAACATTAGGCAATGATGAAACTGACATGGAGACCCAGCCAACCAAGTCAGAAGAAGATCAAGATCGGAGACCAGACAGGTCACCTTCCAAGATGGAGAATGAAAAGCAAGAGAGAAGCAGGGAGTCAAGCATCCATACAGCACCTCAGTACCTCACAGACTCGACTTTCCAGGTATCAAAATTCTTTGACAAATCATTGATTTCAGAAGTTGCCATAATACTTTTAAAAATGATTTTCAAATTTAGTCCAGAGCATTAGGTGCTCATTATGTGTAAATACTGGGAACACAAAGAAAAAAGGAAATAGCCCCTATCCCCAAGGAGCTCATCTTTTTCTGGGAAGATAGGATATAGACAAAAATAAGTAGGTAAAGTAATTTATGGAGGAAGAGAGCACTAACAGCTGTGGAGATCAGGAAAGGTTTCTCATGGAAGGTGGCCGCTGAACTGAACTTTAAAAGAAATGAGGGATACCAAGAGGTCCAAGGGTGAGGAAGGGGGTGGGTTCTAGAGACATGGAGGTGGATGTGGGAATGTGAAGTGCATGAAACAACAAGTAGTTTGGTTACAACATCTAGTGCAAGAAGGGAAGCAATAGGAGGTAACATTCGAGAGGTAGATTGGAACCGGACATAAATATAAGGCCAAAGGAGTTTGAGTTCTTTTTATTTTTTTATTTTTCATTTTTTAAAATTTTATTTAATTAGCTAATTTAGAATATTTTTCCATGGTTACAAGATTCATGTTCTTTCCCTCCTCTCCCAACAATCCCCTCCTACGCAATTTTCCACTGGGTTTTACATGTGTCATTGATCAAGACCTATTTCCATATTATTGATATTTGAAGTAGGGTGATCATTTAGAGTCTACATCCCCAATCATATCCCCATCGAACCATGTGATCAAGCAGTTGTTTTTCTTCTGTGTTTCTGCTCCCACAGTTCTTCCTCTGGATGTGGATAGCATTCTTTCTAATCTTTCTCTGGATTGTCCTGGATCATTGCATTGCTGCTAGTAGAGAAGTTCATTATATTCAGTTGTGCCACAGTGTTATCTGTCTCTGTGTACAATGTTCTCCTGATTCTACTCCTTTCACTCTGCATCACTTCCTAGAGGTTGTTTCAGTTAACGTGGAATTCCTCCAGTTCATTATTTCTTTGAGCACAATAGTATTCCATCACCAACAGATACCACAATTTGTTCAGCCATTCCCCAATTAAAGGGCATCCCCTCATTTTCCAATTTTTTGCCACCACAAAGAGCGCAGCTCTGAATATTCTTGTACAAGTCTTTTTCCTTGTTATTTCTTTGGGGTACAAACCAAGCAGTGCTATGGCTGGATCAAAGGGCAGACAGTCTTTTTGCGCCCTTTGGGCATAGTTCCAAATTGCCCTCCAGAATGGTTGGATCAATTCACAACTCCACCAGCAATGCATTAATGTCCCCACTTTGCCACATCCCCTCCAACATTTATTACTTTCCTTTGCTATCATGTTAGCCAATCTGCTAGGTGTGAGGTGATACCTCAGAGTTGTTTTGATTTGCATCTCTCTGATTATAAGAGATGTGGAGCACTTCTTCATGTGCTTATTAATAGTTTTGAGTTCTTTATCTGAAAATAGCCTATTCATGTCCCTTGCCCATTTATCAATTGGGGAATGGCTTGATTTTTTTGTATAATTTATTTAGCTCCTTATAAATTTGAGTAATTAGACGTTTGTCAGAGATTTTTGTTATAAAGATGTTTCCCAATTTGTTGCTTCCCTTCTAATTTTGGTTGCATTGGTTTTGTTTGTACAAAAACTTTTTAATTTAATATTATTAAAATTATTTTTATATTTTGTGATATTTTTTTTCCCCTAAATCTTGCTTGGTCTAAAAATCTTTCCTTTCCCAAATTTCTGACAAATATACTATTCTGTGTTCACCTAATTTACTTATAGTTTCCTTCTTTATATTCAAATCATTCATGCATTCTGAGTTGATCTTAGTGTAGGGTGTTGAGATGTTGATCTAAACCTAATCTCTCCCATCCTGTTTTCTAATTTTCCCAGCAGTTTTTGTCAAATAGTGGAGTTTTGTCCCAAAAGCTGAGATCTTTGGATTTATCATAGACTGTCTTGCTGAGGTCACTTATGCCAAGTCTGTTTCACTGAAGGGGAGCAAAGAAGGGAGGGAAAGAAAATGAATCATGGGAAAATATGTAAAATAAAATAAAAGAACTACCAAATTTTTTTGGGGGAAAAAAAGAAAGCAGGTTGCATTGTGATCATGGTAAAGTAATAGGATAATATACTCTTTCCATTGGTGTTACAGGCTATGAAGAAAGAGGGAGCACTCAGCACTGTCTTCAGCACTTTCCAGAAAACATATCCATTTCTGGGATAAAATCCCCCTTTCATTCTTTTTTACAGTTTGTGGTACACAGGGCACTTAGCTTCCATTGGGAAAAAATTGAGGAAGAAATGTCCTATTACAGGCACATGGAGCACATTCTTGACTGAACTAATCTCTGACTTTTTCTTCTTAGTACATTGAGAAAGATGTTGGGGAACTAAGGCAGGAGCTGGAAAGACAGCTTGAAACCTGGCAAAAGCAAGAGCCTGGATGCCCAGCTGAAGTGAGTGACCTTTTTAGATTTTCTTTAGACAAGGACCTGACATGAAAAATCCTCAGACTTCAAAATACTAACAATTTAAAGACAAAAAGGGCTTTTAGAGGTCGTTTTACAGGTGAATGATAGGATGGAAATATTTATTAAGCTCTTACTGTGTGTCAGGCACTATGCCAAGTGCTGTTGACACAAATCAAAAATCAGGGGAGTTCCTACTCTTAAAGAGTCCACCTTTTAACTGGGGTAGGTAAAGACAGAAGATCTTTAAAGGTACAAATACAAAATGGACATCAAAACCTAGTGGTCCCCAGGGTTCATTCTGTGGCAGGGCAAGTGATAAGGATGAGGGTCTTCCATCTTAATAGAAGACTTCCTTCAGCCTTCCCAGTGAGGAAAAGTTATGAGCCAGAGGTCACATAGCTTATGATGGCAGATCTCAGATTGAAACCAGTTCTTTTGACTCTTTAAGTCCAGAGCCTTTCCAACGAACTATATTCCCAGGGTTCTTGTTATGAAAACTCTTAAGGCAGATCAGTTATTTTAAAGACTTAGAAAACTTCATATCCCAGCAGTGGCATGGATAATTGAAACCTTAAAAGCTTTGTTTTATTCAACAGTTTCAGCCACTTTAACCATTGTACCTTCTATCTGAAATAAGAAATTACAAAATTCATTTGTTCAAGCTGCTTCGGTTTCTCTTCCTTTGCCTTTGATGTAAGCACTCGTGAAGCATGTAGTGGTCAAAAGCTGTAGTTCATGAATGAGGGTGAGGGAAAGGAGGTAAAAGCAGTCCCCCTACATTTGTCAGTCTTGGTTTAATCAAGGAAGAGTTGTTATTATTAATGACTTTTTAAAGATCTTTTAAAGTGCTCATTATACCCACACAGGTGCATGTGCATATGTTTTGGAAAAAACATGCTGGTCAGGTGGGATGGGTAATAATTTGCTAGATTAATTCCTGGAGGTACTTGTACTTGTGTTGCAACTTCACTTTTGGAAACATGTCCTTTTGGGACTATGATGAGGTGATTGGCTCTTAATAGCACCCATCCACTAAAATTCAAAAAAGAATCTTGCAAATAAAAGCAGCTATTGTAGCATTTAGAAATGTGAGTTATTGAGTATCTTCTCCTATAGAGTTTTTTCCTTACCTCAGTTAGAATTGAGTGGTTACATATTCTTCATGGAATGAAGTGTTTTAGGATTAGGAGCACAAGGCAAGGTAATTGAGTTAGCATAGAGCTAAAAATAAATAAAAATTGCTATTTGGGCACTTCTTGCAAAGGTTCCTTTTCAAGTGCCTTTGTGATTTACACTGAAGTAATGAGGGTTTCTCTATTCTTTGTCCTAGGAGAAGGCAGCAGCTGAGATGTGGCAGCAGTACCTTGTCCTGACTGCCCCTCTCTCACAGCAGCTCTGTGAGCAACTTCGACTCATCCTGGAGCCTACCCAAGCAGCCAAGCTAAAGTAAGTTGTATTTTCAAGTAATTAAGTAATGCTCACCAAATACCTATAGTGTATAGAAAACTTTGTGATTTTGGCAGTTGTTAAGAGTCTATCCACTTGCATACTTACAAATATAACCTAGTTAAAGGGAAAGAGTATACTGTTGTATTGCTGGCATTCTGAATATTTCATGTGACTTGGAGTAAGGTTTATTATGGGGTATTCTATGTAATTTGTGTCAGGAATTTTGTTTAGTATTAATACAGCTCATTCATTAACCTCTATTGAAAAACATTAGCTGATGCTTGCCATACTTGTGTTCATTTTGTAAGTTATTAATTTTGTGTATATATCAAAGCCATTGCCATGAAGGTCTGGATCCAGGAGCATGTTTGTTTGTGATTTTGATTTTTAAACTATTTTATATAAAATGTTGCTTTTTAAAATTCATTTTATGTTTGCCTGGCTACGACTCTACCCATTCACATTTTTTTTTTTGATGTTTGAGTTGCTTTATTTGCATTTTTCTTTTTTTTCTTTTTTTTTTAAATATATTTTATTTGATCATTTCCAAGCATTATTCGTTAAAGACATAGATCATTTTCTTTTCCTCCCCCC
Source organism: Monodelphis domestica (assembly GCF_027887165.1). Classification (NCBI taxonomy): domain Eukaryota; kingdom Metazoa; phylum Chordata; class Mammalia; order Didelphimorphia; family Didelphidae; genus Monodelphis; species Monodelphis domestica. The sequence goes on along the minus strand of NC_077228.1, from coordinate 346,489,544 downwards.
CACCCCCCATAGCCGACGCGTAAGTCCACTGGGCATTAGATGTTTTCTTGATTTGAACCCATTGCTTTGTTGATAGTATTTGCATTAGAGTGTTCATTTAGAGTCTCTCCTCTGTCATGTCCCCTCAACCTCTGTATTCAGGCAGTTGCTTTTTCTCGGTGTTTCCACTCCCATAGTTTATCCTTTGCTTATGAATGGTGTTTTTTTCTCCTGGATCCCTGCAAGTTGTTCAGGGACATTACACCGCCACTAATGGAGAAGTCCATTACGTTCGATTATACCACAGTGTATTAGTCTCTGTGTACAATGTTCTCCTGGTTCTGCTCCTCTCGCTCTGCATCACTACCCATTCAAATTTTTAACTGTGATTGGCATCGTTTGAATCTTTCAGCTAACGATACTTTTAATACCTTTTGAGTTTGATTTGTAAGCTGACATTAAAGTTGTGGTTTTTTAAAATACTTTTCAAGTGATAGACTAATGTGTATCATTTTCCCAATAAATACTCAGAGGAGACTATCGAACAGGAAAACGACTGAATATGCGGAAGGTTATTCCTTACATTGCCAGTCAGTTTCGGAAGGACAAAATTTGGCTTCGAAGGACCAAGCCCAGTAAACGCCAATATCAGATTTGTTTGGCCATTGATGATTCCTCTAGCATGATAGACAACCACACCAAACAGGTAAAGAGAAAAAACAAATAAGATAATTTACACATTGGGCACATTGGTGATAAGGCAGTCAACACATTTTTTAAATTGCCTTTAGAGAGGTGGATTTGAGTTGGTAACAGTACTACTCAGTTCATTAAAGGACCAGTACTATAATTGAGACCCAGTTTGAAGTGCGTCTTTTAGCATAGAATAGTAAGTTCTATTTGCCTTTTTTTTTTTTGATCCACAAACAGTTTTGAGATTATTGGGAATAATTTTGACAGTTATAATTTATCCAATAATTTTTAAACTGAACTGTGCTATTAATCATCTATCTAGTCATTTGAATCTAAACAGGTTCAACTTGCTAAGACAATGCATAAGACAAACTATCTTTGAAGTATTATCATAGTACAGAAAATTTTAAATGAATCCACAATATACTTTTTTGGGTCGCAGATTAGTAAAGGCATCACTACGCCAATAGCACCCAAAATTTTATGTGTTTCATTAGCATTTTCTAAAATAAACAGAAACGAAGTTTGAAAACCATTGTTCTAATCTATTGCTAGAGAAAGATAGTTAATTGCTCTTGCATGATAGTATTATGTTATGTGCTATAAAATATAAGTAACTCTCCACTCTTGGGCCTTCCCTCCCCCAGTATATTTTTGTATTCTATTTTATTTAACCCTGATTGATCTAAAATTGGCTTTGATTAGGGCCTATCTATACAAGAGATTGTTTTCCTCTATAGTTTTAAAAAAAACACCATTTTTTGGGGGGTTACCTTCTTGGAGATTTTGTCTTAGATAAGCACTAATGTGGAGAATCTCAGACACTCTAGGATTATGTGAGCCACTTACTCTGCCTCAGATCATGCAACTATAAAAATAGGGTTAATAATAATACCTACCTCATAGGGTTAATGTAAGGATCAAATGAAAATAAAAATTTGTAAAGCACTTACTTATTAACACAGTGCCTCATGAATAGTAGGCACTTTTTTCAACTCCTTTATCTTTTTATAGCTTGCATATGAGTCATTGGCTGTTATTGGAAATGCTCTGGCCCTTTTGGAAGTGGGTCAGATTGCTGTATACAGGTAAGGATGCTGTTTGATTGTGAGGAAAAAAATCCAGATAAAATTGAGGTTTGATTGTTTAGATCATTACCAGAAACATATTTTGCTTTGTTTTTTTTTTCCTCTCCAAGCTTTGGGGAAACTGTTCAGCTGCTGCATCCATTCCATGAACAGTTTAATGATCAGTCAGGAACCCGAATACTACAGTTCTGCAAATTCCAGCAAAAGAAAACTAAGATTGCTCAGGTATGGGGAAAAGTGCAAATGTTATTTGGGTTTAATAGTGTTAGGCAGTTATTTTCTTTAATTGTTAAATTGTCCTTAATTTTTTATGTCATTCTTATTTCTGAATATTCTCTCTCTACTTTAAGCTTACTATCAAGCCATCCCTTGTAACAAAGAATAAAAAAGAGGGATGGGAAAAGCAGTTCAGTAAAAGCAATCAGCACCATATAGTGTGTGTGTGGATAGATAGATAGATAGATAGATAGATAGATAGATAGATAGATAGATAGATAGATAGCACCATATGGTCTCATAGTATGTGTGTGTATACATATATCACTCTCTACCCATAGTCTAGTACCTCTTTATTAAATACTGCTGTTTTAAAAGTAATATAGGATAGGCAGAATTCCCGAATCATATCAAGTTCCCCAATTAATTGATAATCAATATAAAATTATTATAGAAAACAAATATGGACATTTCCTTAGAATCATAGAAGGATTTGAACTATTTTCCAAATTCTCTAAATATCCCATGGATTAATTTACCTATAATTACAGTTTGATGCTTACATTTTTCCTCCCTCAAAATGTTTTGCTCTTCTGAATAACTTAAAATACTTTGTGGAGTGAAGTGATATAGAGGAATGGGGAAAAATTATAAGGAAAAAGGAAGACTTTAGGTGATTCTTTGTAGTGGATCTCCTGGAATGAGTCAAGTGGTATTTGCAAATACTGCATTTTAGAACTGGTTCTAGAGATGGGTTTATAACCTAAAAAATAATTAAATGTATTGTGGTCCCTTGTGTCTTGAGAATCTTGGAGTATTTATAATTTATCTGTTCTTAGTGACTATTATATGGAGTGAGGATCAAGGGTCACTACAGTTCCAAGTTTCAGAAAGACAATGTCCAAAGGCCTTTTATCATTTTCTAAATCATCCTAGCAGTTATAGAGCAGAACTCTCTCCTCTAGTTGATGATTTTGTCTTTAGACTTTATAGTTTATTGTTTTTCTTGCTATTATGTTTTTCTTATTGACTCAACAAAATGCACTGTTCCTTTTGAAAACTATGATGGGGAAGGGCATATCCTTTACTCTTTAGCTCTCCTTTATAGAACAAAGCTCTATTTCCTAGTATTTATCTTGGCCAGGTCTCAGAAGTACTGCAAAGTGCTGGGGAGCAGCTTCTGAAGCTTTTCAGTGTTAGCAGGGTGGAAGGTTTCTACTTGAACATCTATAGTCAAGAAATAGGGGTTGAAGTCATTTTTGTACTTCAGGGCAAGAAATAACCAAAGAATTTTCTTGCCATTTTTCTATTTCCTATTTAGTTTCTAGAATTGTCAGCAAGCATGTTTACTGCTGCACAGCAGCTCTCTCAAAACATCAGTTCGGGTGAGTCCTGTTTTGTTCTTTTTGGTAATAAATAGTTACCTTCTTGTTCCCCATTTTCAGCCTATTTGCCACACAACAGGCAAAATTGTTACTGTCTCTGTCTGCACTTGAGGGAACCTTTCATTAAAAAGAACTCAAGTGGGTTGGATGGTAATTTCAAGACAATGAAAGAAGTTTCTGGGCATAAAGTCAAATTTTCATCATATAGAGCAATACACAAGTGAACCTAACCTCACTTCCTTCCCCCTCTGGTATCTCTTGTGTTTCCTCCCCCTCCTCTCCTTTCCCCATTTAAGCGTGGTTTGGGAATACAAAGATATTTAAATACATTTTATATCTGCTTTCACTGCTCTATACTTATCCCCACTGTCTTGTTTGTAGCCTGGCATTCAGGTAGTAGGTAGAAACTGAATACCTCTCCCTGCAAATAAAACCCCAAGGTTTCTTATCTTTTTCATAAGACTTATACCTCTTCTATTTTATTATTCCAATTTCTGGATTTTTCTGTTTAATTGTGATAATATTGGCACAGCTTCTAAAAGTAACCAGATTTTTTCCCCAGTATGGGTAATTGAATTATTCAAAAGATCCATTTTCTTCCTTCTCCTATGTACATTCTAATACCTAGAAACAGCACAGCTGCTTCTCATAGTTTCTGATGGCCGAGGCCTTTTCTTGGAGGGTAAAGACCGAGTTACAGCTGCAGTCCAGACTGCCCGCAATGCAAACATATTTGTCATCTTTGTCATATTGGACAATCCCAATTCTCGGGTAAGTGGGTGCCAGCAGGAAAGTGTGTGTTTGACAGATTTTCCCTATGACTTCCCTATTAGATAGAACCTTGTTATTTGCTGATCCCTTTTTGTCTTCAATTACATCTGACAGATATTTATATGATTTGCTAGAGACTGGAAGACTAAAGTGAAACAAGCCCTGACTTAAAAGAGCTAACTCCAAATCTTAAGTGTGTTTAGCCATTCTTAAAGACGGATTTAGACACCCTTAAAAAAACAAAAAACAAACAAAAAAAAATGTTCATTACCCGTTTCCTCATTTACTAGCAATGATATCTGTGACAATCTGCCTAATGGCAATGAGCTCCAATATTCTCTTAAAATACTTAGCCAAAGTATGCTTTGTTTCAAGCACTGTGCATCCAAATGGCATTGTGTTAAAATGTATGGCTGGGAATTTTTGGGAGGTTGAAGTAATAATACATGGTTCAGAAAATTAGTGATTTATAAAGTAACTTTGGCATGAAATAGGGAGTATTTTCTTCACCTTGTGCCTATCAGCTTTTGGGGTATTTTTATATTTATTCAGTCATTATTCAGCAAATATTTAGAACAGATAATAGTGCCAATCACAGGTCAAGGGATCTTTCATGATGAGAAGGCCTTTGGGGAATGGTAGAGAAAGAAGTTCAGAATCAAGGACAGAACCTAGAGAGGAATGAAAGAGTAGGTGGTTCAAGAGGTAGATGGGGATCATGAAAGTATTAATCATTATAAGGTTTAACATTGGCTGTTTAGAAGTATTGGGTTTAATTTTTTTCAGAAGTTCAATAACTCTGGGGAGAAGGATTTGAGAAAGTAAGTAGGTTGAGAAGGTTTTTTTTAGGATTTCAGAGGCCTAAACATATAAGTAATTGGAGCTAGTGGAAAGGAAGATGGTAGTAAAGATGCACGAGTCAGAGAGATTAATTGCTAGACCATACAAAGATCCTATAGAAGATGAGGTAGAAGGGGATCTATGGTTTGGAACCAGAAAGAAAGTCAGAATAAACAATGGTGTCAGGGTATTTTTAGCAGGAAAAGACTAGTTCACATCAGATAGTCTGTCTTTTCAGTGAAAAGGGAAACCAATCACTTGCTATTTCAGCATTTTCATAGAAAAGAAAATATTTGAAATAGAAATCAGTAACATAAGGTAAAAGTGTCATTGAGCCATCTTGGAAACCTAGGTGAAGTTATTTATTATAAATTCATAGAAGCTGAAATCATCTTAATTTTAATGATTCTTTGGTGACACTTGGCTTGACAGGATTCCTGTAGGAGTAGAGAAATTGGATAATAGTGGGGGTTACCCTAATGTACTGAGAGATCTACCCCCCCTTTCAATATGAAATGATTATATAAATAGAAACAGGAGCCACTTTAATAATCAGGAATTTAGTTTGAGAAATTCTAAAGTTCTTAAATCAAGAGCCAGTCATGACCGACTAAACCTACATGACTAAACCAGCAATGCTGTGTTTTCTTCCTCTGAGGTATACTTGCCAATACAATTTTATTCCCTCTTTCATTTACCTGTGTTAAAAGTCATTTTGTCTCTATTCAGAAAACCATGGAAATATATCATATATGTCTCACTTCATTGCTGTGTTTTTCTCTTTATGTTCATATTGGCAGGATTCCATCTTGGACATTAAAGTTCCAGTATTCAAAGGACCAGGAGAGCTGCCAGAAATTCACTCTTACATAGAGGAGTTCCCTTTCCCCTTCTATCTAATCCTTCGAGATGTGAATGCACTTCCTGAGACACTTGGTGATGCTCTCAGACAGTGGTTTGAGCTGGTGACAGCCTCTGATGGCCCCTAAAACTTGACAGCAGAGCCTGAAGCCAGCTCTTCATCTGTAGCATGATTAGAACAGTATTCCTCATCACCAAATGCTCCCAGTTGGACAGCTCTTTCTAAAGTTAAAGAGGTTTCAGATGTGATATTTTTGGATCCTTGTTCTTAGGTGAACTCAGTGCTCATTTACAAGATGTCACAATTTTGTCTACAATGATGAAAATAGTATTTACATTTTAATTTGATGCCATTCATCAGAATTTAAGGACCTCTTCCTGAGATTGGGGCGCTTCTAAGCTTAGGGAAAAAATGTAGGGAGAGCATTGGTGGAAACATTGTTTTCAGCATAGCCTCATCTTTGAAGTCATAGGGGAGTTCCACCATCTTCATACACCTGCCCCAGAATCATTATTACCCAAGGGGAAATCACATAATTGACCTTATGTCCCAAAACTCTTGGAACATCTGTTCTCTCAAGCATCCCCATTCTTTTCAGCTTAGAACAACAAGCTTGGAGGATTTTTTGGGTAAGGGGTACTAGCAGCAGCCTTGGAGAGCAGCTGTCAAGGATGTAAGAGTGTAGACAGGAGAGCTGATCAGCTTTTCCTCAATAGCAGGAAGAAGAGTAGCTGCCCTTTCCACCTTTCCCTTGTTGCAGCTTTGCCTTAATAAGCCTGCATCATGTATTCACCAATCCTAAGTGACTATGACAACTGATTAGGCTGGTGGGTTTTGAGTATAAGAGACCATTTCTTATCAGAATTAGTGTGAAGGTAGTGAACTGTCCTAGAAGGGAGATGCCATGTGCTTTCTGTGTTCTTGTATCTTATCGAAGCACTGTGGATTCTAGTTAACTTTCACAGCAGTTTTTAGGCCTTGTGGAAATGGGTTTTTGTGTCCTGTCTTTGCTGCTCCTTCCCATTTGCTACTGTAAGTGACTATGCAATGATGTAAAGGTTATTTTTGCCTGTTGCTTTTTCCCCCCCGATATCTCAGTGCCACTGTTTATCTCCATTGTTGTAGTAATTTATTTCTTTAGCTGATATTTTTCTTAACTGTTGGATGTGATAGGAAAAGCAGTTCCTCATACTTTTGAGCAGTGAGAAATGAGGCTTATTTCTAAGAAGGAAATGCTATGTTTGGGAAATATTGAGCAGCTGAATTTATTTTTGCAGTCAAAATATGTTCATGGTTCTTGGGAGGGTTTCTATTCAGCCAAAAAACAGTACTTGAATACTTGAAACTGTGTTCTTTGTTCTATTTAATAACAATTTTTAAATGTTGCTGGTGTCTAATGTCAGAAAGATATTTTGTAGTAATAAACATGCCATGATATGAATATCCCACTATATGTATTTGACACTGTGAAGTTTGCCACTTGTCTGAGGTGGTCATTAAAGACAGATTATTTGTTGTTTAACCAAGTGTCCTAAAGCATGTACATGATTTTTTTTCCTTGCAAAAGCTATGCAGCTTCTATTCTTGGAAAATAAAAAGATGTATTCCTGTTGTATGTAATTTATAGCCATTCTTAATAGAATGAAATGGTAGCCTGAAATCTAAAGCTGGTTACCAATTGAGAAGTACTCTTCTGAGAAGGGGGGATTGGGAGGAAGGGTTGAAGGGTCGGTCTGTCTTCAAATTACAGGGTTAGCTAATGATAATGGCTGACATTTATATAACATTTTACTTCACATATAGTACCTCATCCAAGGCTCATAACCCTGTGAAGTAGGTATTACAGGTATTAAAATCCTCATTTTATAGCTGAGACCAAGGCATATAGGACTGACCATGGTCACAGAGTAAATGTTAGAGATAGGATGAGGAACGCACAGCAGTGTTGGATCACAATAGCAAAAGATGCTAGTTGGAAACCAAGGGACAAAGTATTAGGCTTTGGTCTAGGACAGTGAGCACTGTCCCCAGCAGTGTTAGTTATTAGAAAGGCAGAGGGACTCTGGCGGAGCTGCTCCCTTCTCCCTCTCTACTGCACCTCCCTGACCCACTGTGCTTACTCCCCTGAGCAGAGCACTCGGGCCTCTCCCCTCCCTTTGTCCTTCCCCTATCTGCCCTGATTCTCCTCCTTCAGGAGAGGAGGCTAAGGCTGAGAGGGAGACTCGATACCTGGGCCTTGGAGGAGGAGCAGGCTGATCCCCTGCAGCTGCCCTGGGTGGCAAGAAGGAAGGAAAGGGGTCAGAGGCTCACACAAACTCCCTGCCCTTGGGCCTGTGGAGCCTCACCTTCCCTCTCTCTGGGGCTCCTCCATTTTTAGGGGCCATCAAGACCTGCCTCCAGCAACCCCCACCCCCATCAGAGAGTTTCAGCAAGTGCACAAGTTCTGGCTTCCTGAAGGGAAGGAAACTCCAAGATTCCCCCCACTCCAAGGCTGAGGGGAACATGAAGGCCCCCTGGCAACATTGCCCTCACCTAGGAGACTTACAGACAGGCAAACTGCAGCCAGACCCGAATCACTGGTAAAGCAATTCTTGCAAAGCCCAGACTTGACCTGAACTCAGATGATGATTAGCTGCCCCAAAGGACAATTTTGTTTTCAAAAAAGAGAAGCTCGTCTTATTCTAGACCCCTGTTTAAGCTGTGTTTCCTCCCCCCAATGAAATGATGGCAGGACTTGCTGGCCCAAGAATCTTTCCCACCTGTCTTTTTCTGAAGAGAGCTGCCTAAGGTGGTCAACAACATCCTGAAAAGTGGCCCTCCATACAGGATCCATTGTTTCAGGGTGGGATAGGGGGCTCTGTATGCAGTCTGGGAAGTTGGGACACAGCATGTGGTCTCTAAAAGGTTTACCATCACTAGTTAGTAAGGGTAAATCCTTATTGGATAGATTCTTAGCCTATGAGCCATGAAAGGCCTCGGCCTTCTCTTTCTGTCCTTTCTCACTCCTAATTTTCCCCTAAAGAAGATGGCTGGAAGGAAAAATAGTCTGATCGTGTTTCTAAAATGTGAAAGCCTATTATCGAAAGCGAGAAATGACAAATTCTAAAAATGGATCATCCAGTCTGACCCCTTCATGAATCATGGGTCACCTCTACAAGAACCAAGAAGTGATTGTTCAGGAAGACTGTACGGGAAGACTTAAAATGATAGAGAATTTTCCATTTCCTGTGTCAGAGCTAATTCCACTTTGGAAGAGCTTTAATTCTGATGTTTTTTCCTTATTGAAATCTAATCTACCTTCTACTTCTACCCTTCTGGTCCTTATTTCTGCCCTCGGTGACCAAGTGGAATAAGTCATTTCAATTTCTACATGATAGCACTACAAAGATTCCATCACAATAATTGTGTCATTCTCTTCTTTGCCTCAACCCAGTCTTCTTCAAGCTAAGCATCCCAAAGGCCTTGGGCTGGTATTGATATAATTTCTAGTTACCTTCTGTAGTTTGTTAATGACCTTTCCCTAAAATATGGTTACCCAGAACTGGATATGGATACTCACATGGTTTAAATAAGACAAGATTACTGTCTTCCTTGTTTTGGATAGTTCTAAAGTAAGTTAAAGTCAAATTCATCTTTTGGTTGCCATTTTAGGTAGATGATAAATATTTAATATACTGGCCACCAAAAACAAAAAAACAGATTTTTTTTTCACGTGGTACTCTTAGACACATTTCTCTAATCCAATTTAGAAAGCCATGGAGTAAAACAACATTCATGAGTTTGGAATATCATCTTATTCCATCCATATTATTTTACATCATGTGGCCCCTTGTTTTAAGCTATTAACCATACACCATTCTGCCTTTCAGTATATTAACTGACAAAATCTCTCATGCTCTCCTTGGGTACAAGGAGGAGGAATATATTTAAATGGATTTAGAACTGGTTGACAACTCAAAGGGTGGACATAAATGGGTCAGTGCTAACTTGGAGTTCTTAAGTAGAATGCCCTGAAGATCTGTTCGTGGTTTTGGACTATTTGACATTTTTATCAAAAGTCCTGGATAAAAGGCATATGTGGCATGGTAATCTAATTTGCTGATACAGGAAAATTCATGGAAATTTAAGTCAAGAATCCCAAAACATTTCAACATTATTAGAATTCAATTTAATAAAGGCTGCTAGGAATGCCAAGAAAAAAGTATCTCCTGTAAGGAAGTTTGCCTTTATGAGAAGTTTCAGCATGTATACAAATAAGTGAATACAAAATAATTGCAAAAGGGATATTGCTTATAACTGGGGAGATCAGGAGGTGGCATCTGAAACCTAAATTCAAATCCTGCCTCTAGTAAGCACTTCACATTTGTGACCTTAAGTAATAACTTAAGTAACAAGTTATTCAAAGGTTCAGTTCCCTCTTCTAAAAAATACAAATAATATTGGCACAACCTCTTAGCACTGGTGTGAGGGAAGGTCTTTGTAAAACTTTATGTGCTAAATAATGTGTAATTTATTCAGCCATTCTAAAATATTCAGGTCAGATTCAACCTCTGTGGAATCTTCCCTGATCTCATTCCTCTCTTTCTCCCCATTCCAGTTAGAAATCACCTCTGAACTGCTTTTTAATATAATGATAATAATAGTTAACACTTATATAGGGCTTACTATGTATCAAGCACTGTGCCATTATACACTTTACCCTTACTTCATTTGATCTTCCGAACAATGCTGGGAGTTATCATGGTCCCCATTTTACAAATTAAACTTTTTACAGGAAATTGAGGCAAACAAGTAATTGTCCAGGATCACATATCTAAGTATCTGAGGTCAGAATTTAATTTGAAACTTCCAGACGCTAGGCTGTGCTACCTAGCTGTATTAGTAATCTTAGTACATAAAAAATCTGCAATACCTTATATGATATGAATGGATGGAAGCAAGAAAGACCAGGGTTCTGGGGAGATTGTATTAAGCACTTGTTACCAGGTACCATATGCTAGGCATTAAGGATAAAAAGATGAAAAGAACCTATCCTCAATGAACTTGCATCCTATCAGGGGACACATACCTCTCTCTGTCCATATTAGCATAATCAAAATAATCTACATAGTAAAGGTAATTTTTTTTTTTACCCATCCCTTCAGTCTTGGAATCAGTTTTTGGTTCCAAGGAAGAAGATAGGTATAGGCTTAGGCAGTGAGGATTTAAGTGACTTGCCCAGGTCACACAACTAGGAAGTGTCTGAAGTCACATTTGAACTCGGGTCCTCCTGCCTGGCTCTCTATCCACTGAACCACCTACCTGCCCCTTTTTAAGTTTTTAAACTCATTCTCAGGCTGGCCCAAAACTATCTTTCTGCACTGACCATTGTTAGATTTAAAATAGTTTTGAGCGTTAAATAGTTGTAGATAAGAGAGTGGGAGCCATAAACTGTGATAATTAAAATGTTTGGGAACAAGGGAAATATATAACAATTATGACCGCTGAAATATGTTTTCTACTGTGTCTTGGTTTTATATAAATATAAGATGGTCGCCAGGGAATATATTCCCAATTTATGAATATGCCCAAGCCAACTGGGTTTTATAGAGAAATTTAATTTATAATACACTGATTAATCAATAGAAAAAGAGAGAAAGTAAGAATGAATAAATCAGTCAGTTGGTTTTATCACTCACCCAAGATCTCTCTAGGTAAGGCTTCTCATGCCAACCTCAGGCTCCACCTTCCACAGCCTCCTTCAAGACCTCTCCAGGAGCTCTCCCTCCAGGACCTCTCTCCTCTCAGACTCCTTCAGAGCAACCTCCTCCTCTCTGTCCTCAGACCCCGCTATCTTTAAGGACACAATCTAAGTCTCCTCCCCTCAGTTCTCACATCTACCAATCACTGTCGATGTCTCCCCTGTGCCAATGGTGGCTCTCGCTTAACCCAGGACCGCCCAGAGGTCTGATCTATGCTACAGCCCTTCCTAAATCCTGTTAGACTGAGTAGGGTGGAGATTGTAGTTTCCAAGACCTGGTTCTGTCATTCCAAGTATCTCTAGTGTATCAATTCTAAAATCAATCATGACTCAAAGAACTTCCTGTTCTATGCTTAAGCATAGGTCAAAGCCCTTTCCATTGTTTAGCAAAAGGTTTTTGTCCTAAAGTAGTCTTAAGTAGGGAGGAGAAGGATCCTCCCATGCCAAGGAGTTTCATATTCCAAGAGTTCTTACTATCAGTAGGAAATTTTTTCAAGTATGAAATTTCCCAATGGGGAAATTTCCAACATTCATAAGTCTAAGAATTTTTAAGGTTTACACCATCATCAACTCTTCACTCCACTATCCGGACAAACTGGACTTTTTGTTCCTCAGATAAGATCCTCCTATGTACACACTCTTGCACAGTTCATCCCACAAGCTTGGAAAGCACACCTTTATAAGGATCTTTTTTTCATCTTCAAGCATCATCTTCCTCATAAAAACTTTTCAGGTTCCCCCAACTGCTAATTATTGCCCTTTCAGACAAACTTGTATTTTACTATTGTATGGGATGAAATTGTGCATTATTCCTCAACATGCATTAATTAGTATTAGTAATCATAGATTGGCAACTTCCTATGGGAAATTAGTGAAAGTTAGGTGCCCTTCTGAAGGGAGATAATCTCGCTTTATGAAGACTAGAGAAATGCCCCTCCCCAAGCACCTTTATAAGCATATACATAAATATACACCTTGAATTCACTTCTTTCTAATGTGGCCATCCCCCTCCCCCCTTTTCCCTTCTTTTTTTACTGTCCCAGGGGAACAGGTTCACATTTTCCATGAGAAAGGTATTAAAACTTAGTTATAATCTTAACTCCCTGTCCTAAATGTTTCAGTCTAAAAGGCTTTGGAGATGTCTAAATTCTGACTCAACTTAGAAATTGCAAACTTAAGGAATGCTCCCATGGGTTTGAAAGCATTGGAAAACCACCAGGGTAGGACAAGATGAAGAAAATAAAACATTGTATTCACACAGCTGGTAGGCAGGGAGAAGGAGCATTGTGTTAAATTCCTATAAATTCTGAATAAATGTTATTATCTTTGGACCCCTGCTTTGGGTAGGTTGCTCTGAGCAGTGCTCCCCCACCTCTCCCCTTCCTAATAAAGACTGCATTTTCTCTGCAAGTATCTAAGCCTCCTGTCTGTTCATTAGTTATTTCTGGGGGGGGGGTGCAAGTTCCCCCCAAATTCCACTTCACACATGTTGTATTTATTCACTTTATATTTATGCTATATTCGTTTATCTCCCCCATCAGGATATGAGCTCATTGCTAGTAGGAGTTGTTTCAAAGGCTATTAATAGTGATTAATTCTTCTCAACTTAATAGCCTTAGAGCAGTTCTTACATCTTTTTTGCGTTTGTCCTAGACCCCTTTGGCAGACTGGTGAAGTCATGGACCACTCCTCAGAAAAATGTTCGTTTTAAGTCATTAATAAGAGGAAATGTTAAACCGCAGAGGTTAGTTAAAATAAAGATGCAACTTTTTTAAAATTAATTTTTTTTAATATTCAAGGACCCCTGGGTTGTGTGGGGTCACTAAGAGGTTAGTACAGGGTTACAGTCATAATGTACCAGATGGAATATGACCCCGCTCTCTCTAATGTGGCCTTCCATATACATTGAGGCTTTGAATGAGGGTTCTTCCTTTGTTAGAACACCGCGGGGTTCCAGAATGAGGCTCGCCCCTCCCCAACCACTGCCACAATCTTTCGCAGCTGCCTAGGAACAGGCGCCGGTCCCTCTCTCACACCCTCCCCCCTCCCCTTTCCCCTCCCCTCCCTTCCCCTCCTTTCCCGTTCCATATCTCTCCTTCCCTTTCCCAAACCCACCAGTTTTCCCCTTTCCTCTAGAGCTTACTTCTCCCCGACCTCCGCTTTTTCTCTCAGCTCCTCGCCCCGCCCCTCACCCCGCCTCTACCTCTCAAGGCCCTCCCCATATCTCCTCCTCCCGCCCGCTGTCCCTGAGTCTCTCGCGATAGCCTACCAGTCCCCTAAATCGGGCTTCTGCTCCTGCGCACTGTCGTCTGAGATACCGGTAGGGAAAGGAGGTTGCGGAGGTTGAAGTCCGGTTCTCGGGCTCGCCATGTCCTCTCGCTCATCCCTTGTAGCGCTAACTCTCAAAGAGGTACCCGCTGGGCCCCTGCCCTCCGACCCCCTGGCTGCTTGTGGTCTTCTCTCCCCTCGCTTTTTGTCTGTCTTCTATTTGTTCCTTTGCCCTCCCTGTTAGGCGCGTGCCTTGGTCGAACCCAGTTCTCTGGGCTGGCGGCGGGGGGCGCGCGCATGTTCCGCTTTCGTGCCAGTCTCGGAGCACTAGGACTGAGAGCTCCCCCTTTATAAAGCTTTTTTAGCCTAGGCGGAGCTCCCCAATCCCCACCCCCCGCCCGGTTTTTCAGATGAATAACCTGACCCTCATAAAATGAATATCCCTAGGTACATAGGAAGCAGTGCTTATGCCGTATATATAACTTGGGGGAAGTCACTCGACCTCTTTGAGCCTCAGTTTCCTCTTCTGTAAAAAAAAGGGTGGGGTTGGAGGAGAGGATAGACTGAATGATCTCTGAAGTCCCTTCCATCTCTGCTTCCATATCAACTATTCTCAGCCTCTCCCAAGGAGCCCCTGGGAGTCCCGAAACCCTTTTGGAGGATACCTAGGTCAATTTTCATCATGTTAATACCATTTTGTCTTTTTTCACCTCACAAGCATCAGTGGAATTTTCCAGAGATTTTATGAACTGTGAATTAAAGATTTACCAGCAAACATGAAGATTGAAAAATACCTCCTCCAGATAGCTATGACCCACAGAACTGAAAGTTTTGGGGGGATTCTCAGTAATTTTTTTTTAAACCCTTACCTTCTGTCTTGGAGTCAATACTGTGCTCCAAGGCAGAAGAGTGGTAAGGGCTAGGCAATGGGGGTCAAGTGACTTGCCCAGGATCACACGGCTGGGAAGTGTCTGAGGCCAGATTTGAACCTAGGACCTCCCGTCTCTAGGGCTGGCTCTCAAAGTAATTTTTAAGAGTGGGGCTTGAAACCAAAATGTTGATCTCTACCTACATGTTGGGGAATCACAGTTATTGTCAGGATATTCTCTTATTTTGGGGGGCTCCAAAGCTGGAAGATTTAGCTTGTGTAGATTAACCCCCTTTCATTTACAGATAAGGCAGCGGAGAAAGGGATAGCATTTATTGAGCACCTACCATATGCCAGGCAGGCCTAAAACAATTTGCCCACAATCACACATTGGAAGTAGTAGAGGGCTGGTTAGAGTCCTGGTCCCTCCACAATATGTGGAAGGCATTGGGCTAAGTACAGTTATCTTATTTCATCATCACAACAACTCTTAGAGGTAGGTGCTGTTATTATCTCCATTTTACAGGTGAGGAACTGAGGCAAACAGGTGAAGTAAGGCTTGCCCAGCCAGAGTTACATAGGTATTGTCCAAGAACAGCTTTGAATTCAGGGCTTTTTGACTCTAGGTCCCTAGTGTGCCACCTCACTATCACTACAAATAACTGCTTTCAAAGGTTATCATTAGTAAAGGACCTTCTGGAATTTAGATCATCTAGTCCAAAGTTTTACTGAGGAATAAACAGATCATCAGGCTTGTGTGACTTGTCAAAATTCACACTGAATTAGAAGTGCTGAGATAGGAATCCTTTGCTTTTGTATTCCTTTAAAAAGTTCATATAATTAATTACAGTTACCTATACATCTCTTGGTGTTTGCAGAATAGGTGGGTGGGGAGGGGTTATTTGGTCCAAGAAAGTATTTCAAGGTGTGAAAGACTTGAAGTCATCTGCAGTGATATTTAGTGTAGCTTGCTTGTTTCTGACTTCCCTTCTCAGAGGTCTTGTAGTGGAAACCACGTTGGACTGAATTAGATTTTTGCTCTAGACTCTGAGTTGTCTATAACAAACTGTTTGATCTTAGTCAAGTCTCTTCACCCTCTTGAAAGTCAGTGGTTTTCTTATGTGAAAAATGAAGTAGTTTGAATCACACATTTTTTTTTTTAGATGTGGCCAGTGTGGAAATCTGTCTTAATTGATAATGCTTATACAAAACAAGAGTTTTGTATTTTTATCTGTAGGGAGTGGAGAGGTAGGAAGGAGAAAAAAAATGATTGATTAAAAAAAAGTTTCAACTAGATGGTCTCTAAGACCCCGTTTAGCTCTAACTATTGCTTAGAAGTTTAGGTATAATTGTTATTTCTCCTTTCTGGAACAGTTCATGAGAAGGCAACAAGTCCTTCTTCTATACCGAAAGATTTTACAAGCAATTCGAGAGGTACCAAATGAACATGACCGAAAGTATCTACAGAACTGGGCAAGGGAAGAATTCAAAAGAAATAAAAGTGCCACAGAAGAGGTAAGGACGAACAAGAGCTTGAATTGGTGGCAGCAGCCACCCCTTTCACTACTTTCCAGCTTTTTTTCACTTAAGAATGCCTCAGAAGAGGTAAGGACGAACAAGAACTTGAACTGGTGGCAGCAGCCCCCCCTTTCACTACTTTCCAGCGTCTTTTCACTTAAGGGTAAGCTTTAAATCAAAATTTTAAATACATTTAGCATGAATGCTGTCTACTTGAGTTTAACATTTCTCTATACCCTAATGAGGTACATTTTTTGAGTGCCTTTTTCTTTTAAAAATTTCTTTGATGTACTCTTGTAAACTTTTTTACTTCTTTGAAGGAATTGCCTATATTAGTGGTGTCAGACTCTCAGAAATGGGGACCATTAATCCATAACTAAAAATCGTAGTGGGTATTTATTTTCAAAATGTAATGTTGTCTGTGTTTTATTGTATATCTATTTATTTTATTAAATATTTTTCAACTACATTTTATTTGGTTCAGCCTGAACTTGGGAGGTTTATGTGCTTTAATGGGCCGCTACACATTTGACTCCTCTGGCCTACATGCTGTGAAATATATTTTTAATCTAAATCAGACCAATACTTTTTTTAAGCTAAATATTTCCAGGCAATTTTTATTCTGTAGGTACCACTATCTTTCAAATAATTTTTACATGATTATGAATTGGGAAGTATGGGGGAGAAGAGAGGAGAAAGAAATGTTGCACATGTTTGGCATACCTAATTGCTTTCCTCATTCTTAAAAATGTTAGCTATTGGGGGCAGCTTGGTGGTTCAATGGATTGAGAGCCAGGCCTAGGAGGTCCTGGGTTCAAATGTGGCCCCAGATGCTTCCTAGCTGTGTGTCCCTGGGCATCACTTAACTTCCATTGCCTAGCCCTTACTGCTCTTCTGCCTTAGAACCAATATACAGTATTGATTCTAAGACAGAAGGTAAGGGCTTAAAAAAAAATTGTTAGCCATCTGCAAACACTGAAGTGGCAGCTACTTGGTCCTTTTTTCAATGTGTCTCTTGACTAGATTTCAATTTCCTTCTAGGACGTAATCAGAATGATGATTACCCAGGGAAATCTACAGTTGAAGGAGTTGGAGAAAACGTTGAACTTAGCAAAAGCATAATTTCCCTAAAGGATTTACAAGATCTGTGTCAGAGTGCCTCAAGGTAAATGGAGTTTTACACTAATTGCAGAGAGAGGAATCTAAGGTGTTTGTAACATCCCTTGTCTAGTGATCATCCTACTGCTGAGTCAAAAAACATGTTACATTTATGCAAAATAGCCACATATGAACTCTGACTTGTGTTAAGAAAGAACAAAGTGGGGAAAGCTGGGTAGCTCAGTGGATGAGAGCCAGACTTAGAGACAGGAGGTCCTAAGTTCAAATCTGACCTCAGACACTTTCCAGCTGTGTGACCCTGGGCAATTCACTTGACCCCCATTGCCTAACCCTTACTATTCTTCTGCCTTGGAACCAATACACAATATTGATTTCAAGACAGAAGGTAAAGGTTTTTTAAAAAAAAAGAAAGAAAGAATGAACAAAGTAACTTCCATTGCCTAGGTCTTACTGCTCTTCTGCCTTAGAACCAATACATAGTATGGATTCTAAGATGGAAGGTAAAGGTTTTTTTTTTCCTAAAAATGCTAGCCTTCTGCAAACAATGAAGTGGTAGCTACTCGGTCCTTTTTTCAAGGTGTCTCTTGACTAGATTTTAATTTCCTCTTAGGATGCAATCAGAATGATGACTACTCAAGGAAACCTACAACTGAAGGAATTGGAGGAAACGTTGAACTTAGCAAAAGCATAACTTCATAACTTCCCTAAGGGGTTTTCAAAATCTGTGTCGGCGTACTACAAGGTAAATGGAGTTTTAAACTCATTGCAAAGAGTAGGAATTTAAGTTGTTTGTAACATCCCTTGCCTAGTGATCATCCCACTGCAAAGTCAAAAAGCATGCTACATTTGTGCAAAATAGCCACATATGGACCCTGACTTGTATTAAAGAAGAACAAAGTAAAGAACATCTTTGGGGTTGCCTTAGCAGTGAAAAATAAATACCAAGGACTTGTTTTATTATTTTGGATATGCTGTCAGTTTTTGTGAAAAATAACACAAACCAAAACATAACATGGTAAAAAACCATTAAATATATGTTTTCTTGCATGTCACAAATATGTTAGACTCTTATTTTTCCTGTGTCTTTCATTAGAGCCTTGGTTGACATGGTAAAAAAATTTCTTTTTTGTATTTAAGAACAAAGCTCAGTATTTACTTTATGCAAATAAAGGAAATTTTACATGGTAGCTAATGTATTTGGGGTAGCTAAGTAGTACAGTAGATAGAGTGCTGGGCTTGGAGTCAGGAACTCATCTTTGTTCAGATTTGGCCTCAGACACTAACTGTTTCATCCTGGACAAGTAAAGTTACTTAACTGTTTGCCTCAGTTTCCTCATTTAGGGATTTGTTTTGATCTGTAAAATAGCTGGAGAAGGAATGGCAAACCATTCCAAGAAAACCCCAAATGGATTCATGAAGAGTCAGACCCAACTGAAAAACAAGAAAAGATATCTTAATAATTTGTATGGTGGTCATTTCAGTAGATTATCATTATAAAGGTCAAAGAGGAGAGTTTCTACCTTCCAGCACTTTTAATCATGTTTCTCAGAAGGAAGCACTATTGTCCTATAATTAAGGTGAAGAATGCTCATATGAGACAAATAGTGGTATGGTTGAAAGATCTGAGTTTAAATCTCATCTCTGGTGCTTACAGGCAAGTTACCAAACCTAACTGGTTTGTGATCATCTCATCTGTAAAATGAGGGTAGTAGAACTAGATCAGTGCTGTCAAATTCAAATATAAACTTTAGGCTACATACTGACTTAGTAAACCACAAATAAACATTGTGAAGATGGGCTTAACTCTCCCCTGCCCGTTTTTTTAGATTTAATCACCAGAAGCCTATACACCCTACTTATCCTTAAGTGAGGGAGGTCTGTGACCAATGTGTGTGAAAGTGGGTGATGAATCAGAACCCACTGACTTCTACCTGGGTAGTCCTAAGCAAAGCTTTAGCTGTAATTGGTCCATGTAAAATCAAAGGAAGGCCCAGGAAGTGAAGAAAAGGAATGGCCTTTAAAAATGCCAGGAACTTCCTGTGAAGAGGTCTTTTACCTTCAACTTGACTGTGGAGGAACTCTGGCTGGGGACTGCTTCTATTAAGACAACCATGTGAATGAGTAAAAAGGGCTGACTCCTTTCCCTGGTCTGTTCTGAGAGGTACTAGCCTCCGGAGGGGCCCCTTGTCTTGGAGGAGGCCTTGTGGCTAAAACCATCGTTTAATTGACCCCTAGGCCCTCTGGCTGGGATTTCTGGAGCTCTGCTGGAGTAAAGCCAGGGCTGGAGCAAATAGTCTAACTCATTAAGCTAAATTTCTTACTCTGCCCTCTTTCTCATTTCTCTACTTTCACTCTTTTCTATATTTTATAAATAAATTGCTAAAAAATAAATTTAGTATAACCCTTTAATTTTAGACCCTTATATTCTGGCCCTTATAACATTGATCTTATATTTTTATTTTTTTAAACCACTTCCCAATTATATTTTAATCTTTTGCAGTGGAGTTTTGTAGTTTGCTTCCACTATCTAAAAGTATGACTGTATCCAAATCACTATCTAAATGTATGATCGTATCTAAATCTGTGATCCTAAGAATCCTACCCTTCAGCTTAAATATGTCTCAATCCCAGATAATTCACACATTGTTTTCATACTTCAGTGAATGCCCTAGTTTGAAGGTGAAGAAAATGTACTGAAGACAATTGGGGTGGAAGATTTCATAGCATTTGGTGAGAAAGGTCAGCAAAAGGCACCAGGGGCATTGTAATCTGAAGATTCAGGTAGTCATTATATGCCACATTAAGGCAGGTTAGTCAAGCTGCTTGTGATGTTGTTAATGGCCAGTCTTGATGCTACAGGTAGAAGAGTAGCAAGCAATAACTAACCTTAATAGCTTTAATATAAGAAGAAATAAACTAAGGTCTTAAGAAATATATTGGTATTAACTTGATTGCCTTGCCTTTGTGTAAAGGCTTGGGGTAGCTTAAGTACTCACTACACAACAGCATTTTTTTCTAAAGAGGAAGCCCTGTAGAAATTTGTTGTCCCTTAAGTACATTTCTTAACCTAAATGTATCTTTAAAAAAAATGTGTGTGTATATATATATATATATATATGTGTGTGTGTGTGTATACACATATATATATAACTATAAAATCTTCATTTCTTAATGTCATTATCCATACTTTATTATAATGGATAGTCTCTTTTATAATAAAGAATAACAAGGGGGAAAAATTCAGAAAAACAAACCATCAACTACATCTGACAGCAGCATATGGTGTCTACAAAGAAGTATAAGTAAGTATATTCTTATGTCTTTTCTTCTGGGCCAAGCTTAGTCATTATAATTATGTTGCATTCACTTCCAATTTTTCTTTTTCTTCCCCCAAAACTCTTGCCTTTTGTCTTGGAACCAACAGTGTATATTGGTTCCAAGGTAGAAGACTGGTAAGTTCTAGGCAATGGGGGTTAAGTGACTTGCCCGGGATCACATAGCTAGGAAGTGTGTGAGGCTAAACTTGAATCCAGGACCTCTCATCTGTAGAACTGGCTCTCAATTTACTGAGTCACCTCACTATCCCCATGGAACTATTGATAGTGTTACAAAAAAATAATGATAATAAAGAAAAGCCATTTAAGCTTTTTAAGAAATGCACAGAAGAGAACAGAAGGAAATAGGCTGAACAACTTTAAAAATAATGTTGAGTTTATTATAACTAATTAAAAAGTGAGCTTTATATAATACAGATTTATTGTTTCACACAATTCTCTTTCTATACCACTTTGTATAAGGAAACATTCTCCTTTTTTGGTATTAGGTTCAGATTAAAAAAGAATTTAAATAGTTACTATGAGTTGAAAAATAGATATTTGGATTGTTTTATTTTGTCTTGAATTAAAGTAAACTACTTGACAGCTGCTTCCAGAAGTCTAGGATTGATGCACTTTTTTTTAAACCCTTACCTTCCATCAGAATCACTACCATGTATTGGTGCTAAGGCAGAAGGGCTAGGCAATGGGGGTTAAGTGACTTGACCAGGGTCACGCAGCTAGAAAGTGTCTGAGGCCAAATTTGAACCTAGGATGGGCTCCCATCTCTAGGCCTGGCTCTCAATCCAATGAGCTGCCCAGCTGCCCCCAATACACTTTCTTAAAGTGATATTAAGGAAAATTCTAAAAATGGTGACAATAAGGGAAAATTTTAGGGTTGTGACTTAATCTAAATTTAATTGGTCATCAGGAAAAATCCCAAATAAAATATTCAAGTCAGTTTGGAAATTTTTTGGTGGTTTAATTAATATAGAGGGAAGGAATATAGAATTTCTCCTGCAAAGACCTCCTCCATGAGGTCTCTTCAGAAGATTAGAGGCTTTCCTAAGAGGATAGTGTTTTGGAAGGTAAAGGAGGAAAGAATCAGCCTAAACTCCAAGAGAGCTCAGAGAAGATGCCTCACCTGAACTAGGTTACTGAGCTTCCCCAGTAGTGTATCAAGGCCTCTTGCCTCCAAACCTGGACAATAGCTTCTGCCATGCCAAGATGCCAAGATGCTCAGCACACTGCTGCCAGAGCTACCTCTCCATGAAAAGAGGCTGAGAGGAAGTGACGTGAAATATATAGACAGTTTTTACATCACTTTCCCGAGTCTCACATGTACCAATGGTAGCTTAAGCTTGATTTAGGACAGCCCAGGGGTCTGTCAGTTGTTTTTGATTTGTCATTTGCTAGCACATGTCTATCATAGGCCATCCTTCTCAACACTTAATACTTAAGTAGGGGTGTAGACATTCCTGTTTTCTTAGACTAAGCAGAGTGGAGTAAATCTAAAGTTCACAGACAGCAACAACTGGTTGTATTTGACAGGGTGTTAAGGTTAAACCATAATTTGGCTTTGGTACCATAACAATATGATCCTAGCGAAGTGACAAATGGATATTCTACCTGAGAAATAATGGTCTTTCAACTTTTTTGAGTCTAAAAACATCTAATTCCTTTTCCATATGATATGTACTCTCATGTCCCTGGTGCAATCTTGTGTAAGATAAACATCCCACGTTCCTTCAGCTGATCTTTATGATCATGAACTCCAGGCCCTTTATCATCCTAATTGCCCTCTGGACTCTCTTCAACTTAACAATTTCATCCTTAAACTCAGCCCAATACTCTAGGTCCAGATGTGTTCTAACTAGGGCCAAACACCACTGGCCAAACACCACTTCTCAATGTAGCCCACATGGATTCTTTTGGGCTGCCACATCATACTTGAGAGTCAATAATTGTCAAGTTTTTAGACCACTAAAAACCTCAAATTCTTTTTAGATGAACTATTTAACCAAGTCTATACTTTTTCAATGGAACCAAAAAAGGACATCTATTCAGGTTTTGCTTTTGTTTTTCTATTTTCTATTTTATTTTTTTGCTTTTGTTTTTTTTAAACCGTTAACCTTCCACCTTAGAATCAATACTACGTATTGATTCCAAGGCAGAATAGCGATAAGGTCTAGGCAAGGGGGGTTAAATGACTTGCCCAGGGTCACATAGCTCGGAAGCAGCTGAGGTCAGATTTGAACATAGGAACTCCTGTCTCTGGGCCTGGCTCTCAATCCACTGAGCCACTCAGCTTCCCCCAACAGTTAACATTTTTTAAACTATCTAGAAACTCATAATTTTTAGCATCCTTTGTCCCCTTTTCTTTTGCTATCCCACCACTGTTAAGGTAGACTGGGAGAGGCATAAAGGACCACGTATTATTTCATATTTTTCTTTTTTTCATGGATTGCAGTAGTGAAAGAAATTGTAGTAAATAGCAGTAAGACCAATGGATTTGGACTTGGAAGACTTGAGTTCACATTCTGATTATATTATGTGAACTTGGGCAAGTCATAACCCCTTTGAGCTTTGAGATCCTTTCTAGCTCTGAATCTGTGTGACCAATTGGTGAAACAATGCCAAGGACAAAAATTAAAGCGTATCAGCCCAATCAGACTCATTTAGTCATCATTTATGATGCATAACTAATGATAAGGGACATGGAAAAAAGCCATCACTCATTAGTTAGGAATGGTTACTCAAAGAATAATGTGTTGAAGCTATCCAAAGCTTAGTAGGTACCCCCATTCCCTATACATGCATCTTAAAGTATAGATAGTGATCATTACAGTGAAACAGTACAATAAAGATAGTTGTTCTTTTAAGTGTTATTGCATAATAACTATCATGCCATTGGAAGGCAAAATTTCATTAATTCATTTTAGGATTCCTTGCATGCCAAGAGTAGCAAATAACTGATTTCTTCTTATTTTTGTCAAGTCCTATGCATTTTCCTGCTTCTGTGTTTTATTAGCTTAGATAATAACATATTTCTTTAACTTATAGGAAAAGTAAATGTAATTTTCCATGAATAAAGTTTAATCTAAAAATTTTATGTGAATTTCTTTATTCTTTTGAAATAGTCCTATTTTCTTTAACTTTTGATTGTTATTTTAAAAGTTTCTTTAATATTTTACCCTCCACAGTCAATACAAGTTTTATAGGAACTAAATTAACTGCACCTCTACCCAAATTTTAAACAAAAACTGTCCATGGTATTTTGCTGTTTATGTGAGAATGTAATCATCTTCTCTCATTGTTGACTGGCAAAGGAGTCAAAAAGGCACATTCTACTTTCAGTTTACTCATGTTATCACTGATGCCATTAAATAATTTTGTCTTTCATAGTAATTCCATTCAATGCAGCAAGCTTGCTTTCTGCTCAATAGCAGATCCATTCACTCTATGCCAAAAGCTGTTTTGTTGGTGGACCACTATACTCTTAGGGACACATGCACAGACATATGTAGGCTAATTGTAAAATATTTTGGGAAACCCCTTTAAGTCACATTTTCAAATATAAAGAAATAGAAATCAGTAACCATTCTGAATAATATTTAATTACTTATAAACTAATTCAGATTGAGTTTTGAAATTAAATGGAAGACAACATACCTTTTTACTGTAATTCTACAGTACTTGAACATTTGACTTAAAAAACATATAAATACCTAATCCTTTATTAAAAGGTTAGAACTAATATGTAATACAGACATTAGTGTACTCGATAATGCACTAAAAGGAATTTTCACAATAATGCTAGATAGCATATTTTGCTTATAGCTACCACCTTATTATACAGAATATTGGCATTCCTAAAAAAAAAATGGCCAGAAAACCAAATTCTGCATATCAGCAAATTTCCTATCAACCTACAGAGACTTATCCCTAACTTTGACACATATTGTTTATATACTATTTCTCCATTTGCTGATAATTCAATTCCTTAGAAGTACAGTTATGAAATTATACTTGTAGGGGCAAAAGAAACCCCTTCAAGAAAAATTACAGATTTGGAACCTATTTTTGATAATTCCGAATAAGACAACTAAAATTCTGACTAAAGCTAGTCATCAGGGTACAGGGTAAAGTGTAGAAAAATCCAGGTTTTGTAATCGGGAAGCTATTACATTTCTACTTGTCTACTTAGTCTACTGAGCACAAGTTTAAAAAGGTTGAAAGACAGTAGCTTTGGGTCAGTAGACAGATCCAAGGCTTTCTACCTCTGCTTCACTCCATAGTTTATCAAGATGGTAATGTAGCAATGAGATAATTATCTGCCTAAAGATTGTTGGTTGGCTGGCTTTAAGCAAACCAGTATTTCCCACCCTACTAGGTCATTAAAAGAAGAGTATTACATACCATGTTTGTATTCTTTGAATTAAATTGAGTTTGAGATTTAATGACACCTCTGAAATCAAACTAGTGATTTGGTATGTTATTAAACAAGGGCAGAGAATTAGTGTTCAGAATCATTTTTAGTTCTAGGTACTCAATATATACCAATTGGATTGAATTAAGGAATGGTCTTAGGGTTACATTTCTCTCTCCCAGGGTTGCATTAGATGATCTCTCAAGTCCCTTCCAGACTCTAAAGTTCCATGAGCTATGATTTTGCTTCAGGAGCAAGACAGAGGAAACTGGCAGCCCCTGGAGTTACTAGTGAACTCTAAAGAGATGAAATGAATGGAAGGCTGCACAGCTCATAAGCAATATAGTTTTAAGGACGAGGAACTAAAAATTGGTAAATGCTGATTTGGGATAATATTAAATCATCAGTTTAACAAGTTACAGAATCGTGAAATTCATTACACTGGGTTAGTCTATTGGGAACTACCACATCTTAATTTAACACTACTCCAAAATGCAAATTTGATAGGTCAATAGCTAATAGACTACAGTTAATTGTGATTTGGTGTTTGGGGGGACTTTTGGATGTGTTTGCTGTCTAAAGTTAGTTCTTTTGTATCTGGTTTAATGATGCTGCTGTTTTTGTATAAGGAAAGGACAATTAATAATGGAATTCTGAATATTTGTTTACATGAAGAATATACTCAAGAAATTCTTAGACTAAGAATTTTAGCAGATGCATATTTCTGTTATGCTCCAAAAGACCAGAAATTTGAAGGGCAAGGTTAATTGGTGAATTAGAACATCTCAAAGCTCGATGGATCTGAATAGGAAGGAATCCCTTTCTATGACATTCCTGACAAGTCTTCATCCAACCTCTGCTTAAACTCCTCCCAAAGTGGTCAATTTTGTACCTCCTAAAGATTTCAATGCAAAAACTACATTTCCAAAGTGTTTATCTTTTCATGAAAAAAAAAAGAAAAGAAAAATGCCTCAATGCCATACTGAATTAGAAAATGGAGGGATGGGGTCTACTGATTCAATTATCCAATTTGCCATCATTAGATCATATTAGTAGAGATGCTTTGAGGTTCTTTAAAGAAAGAAACAATCTAAATTATCTCCATTTCTCCATGGTACTCCTCAGTACCATAAGCTCAAATTCAGAAAGGATTTCAGATGATTTGATTTTGACTTTAAATTGCTCACAGGAACTGTGGGGAACTGAAAGGTTAAAGTTGATTAGTTTGTTTTATAATAATTCTAAGATTGGCCAACGAAAACTGGTCCCCAAACATGTAATTGTGAACAAAAGTTCATTAGAATCTCTAATCTTAGCAAGCATTTCCAACTCTGCTAATTATAACCACTCCCATTAACTATATCACAAATAATTTATTTAAACACACTTGTACTATCATGGCCCACTTTATTACAATGGGTTTTAGAATCTTCTTTTCAATGATTTTTGGATTACAGTTTTGTCAGGGTACTGCATGAAAATCAGAAAATTTCATTACCCCCGAAATCTTTTTTCCTAGGCTTCTTTGTCAGACTTATAAAAATGGCAAACTTGACAGGTAAAGTTCAGTTCATCTCAAAGTCACAGATCATTCAGAGATCTATCATTGTTGAGGCACAGCAGGTGAGTTTGAACAGAAATGTGGAACCAGTTAGCTTGAATTCACAAAGGGCTTTTCTTTTGGTCTTTGATGCACATATTTCATACCTCCTAAATATTAGGCTACAGCTAGAAACCGTTAATATATATCCCACAGTTTCACCATCTTCCTAGCCTGGCCCACTCAATCTAAGACTAGGAACTTCCCAAGAACCTGAACTGATTTTGGGGTTTGTGATGAATCTTGACACTACTTCCTCTGGTGTCAGACATGAGAACTTCAACAATCAGAATTCAGGGCACAAGAGTCACATGACTATCACATTTCAGAAAATAAGTGTTGTGTGTGTACATTTGTATTTAAAGGCATGTCTTTGTGCACCAGGATGAACACTTCTATCCCAGGTATTGCTGTTCATAGCAAAACCAGAAGTCCTGCAAAGTACTCTTACCAACTTGGTGCTTGGGTGCTAACTTTCCTTTCGTACTTTAGTCCTCAGCTTACTGAGTTCCTCTTCTAAACTCTTAATGTGTTCTTTTAGTGTAGCCTTATCTTGCTGAGCTTTCTGATTGGCTTGGCACTGGGCTTCCTCAATCTTCCTCTCATACCACTTTTCCATTTGTGTAGATACAGTCTCAAAAAAATACTGGGTAATTTCTAGAGCTTGGGATGTGTCTCGAATGGGAGGGCCAGCCTGGTGGTCTGCTGCTTGCTGCTGGGTACATGTACTGCCAGAGACATGTGTAGATGCATGTTGCTGGGGCCTATGCCTTGTCTGCCCACTTTTCCCAGACTTCTTCGTTTGAGTGCCTTTGTCGAGGCAGTGACCAGTCTGGTGCTCACATTTAGTTGCTTCAGTCAAGGGCAACAGAGCTGTCTGTACCTTAACGTGTCTCAGTTTCGAGCTCCCACAGTCTAATGATGATGGCTCCTGCTGGAGTCTGTTGGAAACAGTAGAACTAATAAGTGCTTTTTCCTTGGGCCTGACAACCTGAGGAGGGTTAGCAGAAGCAGTGGCTGGACTGGTGGTAGTAACCACCGATTGGTCTGCACCTATTGGAAACAAGAAAAAACAAGTCAGCAAATCTGGCCTATTCACTTAATCATATATAATCCCATGACAACGTGTCAACATTTTATTTATATTAAAGAACAGCGTGGAACACTGTCTTGGGTTACCTTAACAAGGCAATCTATAGCCCTCTATCAATCACATTATTTCCATATTTATACCCTTTTTTCGGGAATCCTTTCTGCCCTTTGCTATTATTCTTATTCATCCTGCTTATATTTTAGACCTGTCAGGGAACCAAAGCCAATCAACTACTTCAATATAAACTTCAAGTTTCCTAATTCCATTTCCTGGTTTCTCAGGATACTGAATTCCACCCCCACCCCCAGAACTAGAAAATTAAATGTACTATTAAAATTGTAGAAATACTAACCTTTCCCCATATCTCAGCCCTGCCACGTGTCTCTCAGCAGTAAACTTCTGGTCTTTAGTTCTAATCCGAAAAGAGTGGTCCAGTTTCTTACTTACAAAGTCCTTTGGAAAACTAGGAGTAGCCCTAATATTTAAGACAGGTGTTCCCAAAGTGATGGAAACCCAGGACGTGCCTATCTGAGGTATCCTCTCCATCTAGAAAAATCTAGAAAACCAATCCCCAAAACAGCCTGGTGGAGCTTTGGTAAAGCAAAAGTCTTAGCAAGAGAAACAGTATAGAGAAGGAACAACTGCCCATACTCTGAGGCTCTCAAAGTTAATATCAAATGCAACATAAAATAAGGCTAATCAGTGTCAAATGAAAGATGTGCTGTTCAAAACATCCTAGGTTATTGGTGAGAGACATCACTATCTAGCACAAGGTAGGAGGACAGTAAACTAGCTGCTATTCCCAGAGATCACTGGCAGAGTTTTCAGTCTAAATCAGGGAGGACAGTGAGGAAATAGAGCAAGTTTGAGGGAGAAGATCCTTTCCCCATTGATGTAAGAGGAATAGATAGCCCAGTTAACCATCCCTAATCTTTGGATGTTATAGTTGAGCTCAGACACATTAGGTGAATGTCAAAGCAAGTTTTCAAAAAGTCTTGTCATGGTGACTGCCCTAGTATATTAACCATATCTTTTAAGAAACTATTGGAAAGAAAGAGAGAGAAAGAAAGAGAGAAAGAGAGAAAGAGAGAAAGAAAGAAAGAAAGAAAGAAAGAAAGAAAGAAAGAAAGAAAGAAAGAAAGAAAGAAAGAAAGAAAGAAAGAAAGAAAGAAAGAAAGAAAGAAAGAAAGAAAGAAAGAAAGAAAGAAAGAAAGAAAGAAAGAAAGAAGGAAAGAAAGGAAAGAAAGAAAGAAAGAAGGAAAGAAAGGAAAGAAAGAAAGGAAAGAAAGAAAGAAAGAAAGAAAGAAAGAAAGAAAGAAAGAAAGAAAGAAAGAAAGAAAGAAAGAAAGAAAGAAAGAAAGAAAGAAAGAAAGAAAGAAAGAAAGAAAGAAAGAAAGAAAGAAAGAAAGAAAGAAAGAAAGAAAGAAAGAAAGAAAGAAAGAAAGAAAGAAAGAAAGAAAGAAAGAAAGAAAGAAAGAAAGAAAGAAAGAAAGAAAAGAAAGAAAGAAAGAAAGAAAGAAAGAAAGAAAGAAAGAAAGAAAGAAAGAAAGAAAGAAAGAAAGAAAGAAAGAAAGGAAGGAAGGAAGGAAGGAAGGAAGGAAGGAAGGAAGGAAGGAAGGAAGGAAGGAAGGAAGAAAGAAAGAAAGAAAAAAGAAAGAAAAAAGAAAGAGAAAGAAACCTCTTCCAAATGATGCTAAAAGATTGTGGATACTTTAAAAGTTCAATGTGTGCAGTTCTGAGGAGGCTCTGGGTTCAGGTTACCTGTGAGGGATTCAGAAGTGGATGGAGTTGATTTGGGCCTAGAGGCTCTAGAATCTCCGGAAAGTTTCAGCTCCAGATTCTGAATCTTTAACATACACCATGTTTTCAATTCATCCACCAGGGACACCTAATAGAGAAGATGCAAAATGGAACTACAAATGAAATAAAGCAATAATTGGGCTTTATTGAAGATGGTAGTTTGTAGTAGAGGACCTGAAATCTGAAAGTCCAGCCTCTCCCTTACTTTATGAGCTAACCCCTAAAAATGCTCAACGAAATTATCAGCTTTTTGTGACACAGTAGAAAGCACATTGAACTTGAGTTAGGCAAATCCATAAAATAGAACTGATGCAATACCAAGTGGTAAAGTGAGGACTAAATGAGATAATCCATATAAAAGCTTTGAAATGGTAATGAATATCGTACACTCCTATCTTCTACTTGTTCTCCATTGGTTGTTACTAGGGGTAGGGGAAGGGAACTCCCTGGTGAGGAAACTCCCTCTACCAACAGAGGTGAGTGAGTTTTCTGAAGTTCATAGTCTAAAGAGAGTCGCCTAGAGAACACAGATTGATTAAGGGACAGCCCAAGGTCTCAGAAGTGAAACTTGAAGCCAGATATTCTTGGTTCTTTCTGTCCCTGACACCATGGAGCTTCTCGGGTTGCTTCTGATTTAGCACAAAGGCAGATATTCATTCATTCATCATTAGATGCTAAAGGTACTGGACAGACCATCCTAGGGGAAGACTAGATGGAGTCTCTGCCCTTGGAGGTGAGACCTGGACTGGCCTTACAGTGGGAAAGCTAAATTCATTTTATTCAATTAATGTGCGATACGATACAATTTCCAACATCGTCATAAATCCAGCTCTACAATTAAGCTCCTGGCAGTCTGTACAAGGCACATTTCAATGAAGTATAACATTATACAAAAGAGAGCTATAATACAATACAGAGTGTGCTGTTATCAGCAGGGCCCAAACAAAACACAACAGGAATTCAGGCAAGGCAGAGATTACATCTCAGCAAGACAAATCTCTCCTCTCCTCCCCAGACCAGTTCCAGTTCTTAACTTCCTTCTTCTCTTCAGTAACACCACCATTCTCCAGGCTGCCCAAGCTTGAAAATGTCATTTAAAAAAGATATTATTCTCTTTATATCCATCCTCGTCTGCTGAAGTCTGGCTAGTGAGGCCAGAAGGGACAGGGCCAAAAAGGCTGATTTGTTTTAATTTGCCAAATCAGTATTTGTTTTAAGAACAGATTAAGAAACTGGTAGCTGTTAGGGGCTGCTAAGTACTCCAAGGGACAGCTAGGTAGTGCAGGTGGATAGAGTGCTGGGCCTGGACTCAGGAAGATCTGTGTTCAAATATAGCCTCAAACACTGGGAAAGTCACTTCACTCCTATTTGCCTTGATGTCCTCATCTGTAAAAATAAATTGGTGATGGAAATGGCAAGCTGCTATAGTGTCTTTGCCAAGAAAACCTCACAGACAGGAGTCCATGGGGTCACAGAGAGTTAGACACAACTGAATAACAAGCTATTAAAGTCTAATAAATATATAACCCATATATATTATATGTCATAAAGGAGGGCTTCTATTTATCACTGTCTTCTCCTGCTGGGCCTCATCCTTTGATTCCTGAGCTTAGAGAGGACCTTGAAAGCTACAGGACCTTTGATCAAGGTCATCTAATTTATCCCTGTCATTTTTACAAATTAGGAAACTGAGGCTTGAAGAGGTAAAGTGACCTGGCAGTACATGGGAGAGACAGGATTCAAATTTAGGTCCTCCGATTTAAAATCTAGCATTCCTTCAATTCCTAGCAATGCCATGCTATTCCTGTTGGCTTTTCCTTTGTAATATAGATCACTGGTCACTTTCCTTTATAGTCCAACTCCTATGGTCCCTTGAGGGCCTCAGCCCTTCATTCCTGGAAATCTGAATTTTCTGCCTCATTTCCAAATCCTCCAAGTTCCAGAAAACTCCAAAAGGGTCTAAAAAGCCTGGACTACAGGATTAAATTTCAGTTCTTTAGCCTACCGCTTGACCTTTCCAAGGCCCAGACTCTCCATCAGAACGTGAAGACAATAGAGAATTTTCTACTTTTCAGAGTGGCCAGAAAGAAAAGTAGTTGGTAAATACCAAGTTCAGGTCAAACCAATAGAGATTTATCAAGAACCTACTGTGTGTAAGGAAATGTGCTAAGTTCTGGACAAAAGGAAAAAATAAAAGTTTCTGTCTTGAAATTTTCACTCTTCTGGGAGATACAATAGTTATACAGGAAAAGAACCCAAGGTAAGAAAAGATGCACAATGGGGCAGATTGGTGGCACAGCGGATGAAGCACCAGGGCTGGAATCGGGAAAATCTGAATTCAAATCTGGCACTTACCAGCTGGGTGACCCTAGGCGAGTCATCCATTCTTTGTCTTCCTCACTTTTCTCATCTATAAAATGAGAATCATAACAACCCCTACCTCCTAGGTTGTTAAGAGGATCAACTGAGGCAATCATTGTAAAGCATTTAGCATAGTACCTGGTACAGGGTAAATACTATATAAATATTAGCTAATATTATTTTTCTTATAAATATGATTATTATGGTTTTAGTTTGCAGAATTTCAGAGTGGGAAGAGACTTCAGAGACCATCTAGCCCATGCCACAGCCCAACAATAGTCCCTTCTGTAACTTATTTGAAAAGTGAGGAGATTTAACCCTTCTTGGAAGTGGTTCATTCTACTTTTGGACAGCAAAAAATATCTCAACAGGTTTATCCTTCATTCAGATCTAAATCTGCTTCTCTCCCACTCCTACTTCCAAGGTAGAAACTGTTATATCTATTCTTTCCTCTCCTTTTCCTACTCCTTTCTACCCTCTGTGGCCAAACAAAACAAAACAAAACAACAACAAAAAAAAAACACCAGCCCTTCTACGTCAGCCTGTCCGATATGTTTTTTTTTAACTCTTCCCTCCAGACCAAACATCCCAGTTCTTTAACCATTCCTCATAAGTCATGATCTCCATGCCCTTTACCACTCTTGCTTCTTTTTTTTTTTTTAAATCCTCTAAGTTTTTCAATATCTTTCCTTAAACGTGGTAACTGGAGCTAAATATGGCAGATGCAGTCTGGCCAGTGCAGAGAATAGTGGGACTGCAAGTTCAATGAGTCAGCAGTCAGTAGACCTGGCAGCAAAAAAGCTAATACTATCTTGGGCTCCATAAGAAGGTCATCACTTCCAGGAAGGGACACGTAATGGTTGCACTTGAACTCTTGGCTGCCCTGGCCAGACCGCTTCTGGAATATTGACCAAGTTCTGGGAATTACCATTTAAGAAGGACAGTATAGTGGGTTGGACAGGCAGAGATAACAGGTGATGCCGGGGAACTTTAATGATGGCACAGAGAAAGGAAAATGTGGAATGTCTCTGTAGACTATTGAGTTCTCAGCCTTGCCTGGCTGGAATCCTGGGACTATGAAAAGGATAAAAGTCAGGGGGGAAAGCTAGCTACAAAATCTCAAAAAGAAGCGACTTGTCTAAAGATTTGTTCCATTTGTTGTTGTTCAGTCCTTTTTCAGTCACATTCAACACGTTGTGACTCCACTTGGGGTTTTCTTGGCAGAGATATTGGAATGGTTTGCTTTTTGCTTCTCCAGATCATTTTACAGATAAAGAAAGGTTATATGATTTTCTCCAGGTCACACAACCAGTAAGTGTCTGAAGCCAGATTTGAACTCAGGAAGATAAGTCTTCTTGACTCCAGGCTCTGTGCCCTAAGCATATGGCATAAAACAATGCAAATACAATGCCTTCTTCAAGTCTCTCATGACACCTCTACCTCCAACACTTTTAGCTTAAGGCTGTGCCTCATACTTCATTGGAAAAAATTGAGAGCTCTCCTAATTTCACATCCCCATATGTGTTCCCCAATTGTCTCCTTCACCCCTATTTCACATATAGAAATAGTTTGTCTCCTTGTCAACCTCTTCCTTCTATTTCATCCCACCACAGACTGACTTCCTCTATCATCACAAATCTCTCCTTTATCTTCCAATATCTCCTGATTTATTGGCTGCTTCTTTGCTGGTGACAAAAATGTCCCTATCCAACCCAAAATTTAAACTCTCATTTGATCTCACCAGTTATCATCCTTTATCTTCCCTCCCTTTTGTGTCTAAACTCTTTGAGAAAGCTATCTAGAGATAATGAGTCTAGTTCCTCCCTTTCTCTTCTCAGCCTATTTTGTTATGGATTTTGATCTCATTC
Source organism: Monodelphis domestica (assembly GCF_027887165.1). Taxonomy (NCBI): domain Eukaryota; kingdom Metazoa; phylum Chordata; class Mammalia; order Didelphimorphia; family Didelphidae; genus Monodelphis; species Monodelphis domestica. Next base: position 346,455,732 of record NC_077228.1, on the reverse strand, counting down.
AAGGGAAACCATTCTCTCCAAAAGTCCCTAGTGATTTCTTTATTTTATATCTAATGGCTTTTCTAAATTCTCATTCTACTTTTACCTCTGGGCAAAGCTTTACCTTCTCTATCATTCTTTTCTCCTTCCCTCCTTGTTTCTTGGTTCTCCTCTCTACCTATCCAACCACTTCTTTTCAGTCTCCTTTGCTAGATTTTTATCTAGGTCATACCCACTTGTTCTGAGCCCTCTTCTATGCCCCCTCCCTGGTGATTTCCTTAGCCCTCATGGATTCAATGATCATCTCTATGAAGATGATTCTCAGATTTGTTTATTTGGTCCTAAAGTTTCTCCTGAGTTCTAGTTTCCAAGTCTTCAATAGATATTGCCAAATGTCTCCTAGGCATCTTGAACTAGATGTTCCATAGACATCCTAAACTCAACATGTCTAAGACAAAACTGATCATCTTTCCTCACAAATCTTCCCTTTTTCCAATTCTGAGGAAAGCTCAGTGTCTTCTTTGGCAAAAAGTAGATGTTGTTAAATTTACTGTGGGATCGCCAAGATCAAATGCTAGGTAATGCAACAATCTTGAAGGATTTGGGGTCCTTGGCCTGATGTATGGCAGATCTACAAAATGTCAACAGGTATATCTTCAAACCATAAATTAAAAAACTGGTACTCTTGGTGCTTACCTGTCGTTTCTCTCCCTCATGCTTCTCTAGCTCAGTATGTTGCTGTAGCCGGTTCAGACACTCTGATCTCTCTGCAGATAACCGCTCAGTCATCAACTTATCCAGAACACGGATCTAGGGTGATCAAAAAGGAGTTCATCACTAAGGTCACGGGTCATAAAGCATACATGAAGATAGGCACCAGCCCACATACTCACAAAGAATAAAGTCAATCAGGACAGACCTAATAATAATCAGATGGGGGTCTGAAAAGGGAATTCAGAATATCATTCCCATGTTGTTTTGGTCCTTTTTGTTTTTTCCAGGTGAATCTTAAGGCAAAGTTGTGTCTACTACTGACAGATGCTTAATATATATTATAAAATATTATTACTATATTATTATAGCTCGTTGTATTATAATACAATATATTAAATGATATAATATCATAATACCATACAAGATTATAATATAATATTTTATGTATGATATAATAGTAATTATACAACATAATATTTTATAGAATATTATAATATATTAGAATAATTTAGTATTTATATGATCCTATATCATAATATAATACCACACTATAGTAGATGATATATATCATATATTATAATAATTATTACTATTACATAACAAGGTAGAATGTTACATAATATAGTGTGATATTGTATTATAATATAGGATCATATGATATGCTATATTCTTCTGTAATATAGAAATAATGATGAATTATATACTATAAATAATGACACATTTTCATATATAATAAGCAATATGGTATATAATAAATAAAATATAATTATTAATAGCAAGTGCTATTAATAATTATATATGATACTGTTTTATAACAGTATAGTATTACATACTATGAATAATTATACATTATACTAAATTATAATATAATATAGTATAATACAATACACTGAATTATAGTATATAAAATTTGAAGCCAGATCTAGTTCAAAGTCTAGTGCTCTTTTCCACAGATTTCTCAAGAATGCTTAACAATGAATTTCAGTCTTCTGAGAAGGATCCTGACATTCCCTAAGCCAAGAGGCTCAGTAGTATGGGCTTAATAAGTGCTAACTGATTGATTGATTGATTGGTTTTCTTAGATGGAGAATAAACATCACAATCTCAAGAAAAAGAAATCTACTTAAAAAGTAGAATCAGCATTTTCTAAAATTTCAGTTCACAAATTATATCCATTTTCTTATAGGTATTGTTCATAGAGATGAAGTTTCTTCTGGGAGTATTTGCAGAAAAGAAAACTGGATCCTCAGGTCCCCCCCTCTGCCCCCCCCCATCATAATTTCTTATTAGAAGTATTAATATTATCATTCTGATTCATTTCCTCACTTGATGTTGGGTCTTAGTCTCCATCTGGCCCAGTTTTGTGTTCATCTTATCCTGCACAGTTCCAAACTCTGCCTTTATCTCCTCAACCGTTGCTTCCAGCTGATTCTCCAGTTTATTAATCAATGGCTCACAACGACATCCATTTATTGGTGCCTGGGGAAAAAATTAAGTCTTGATTAATCAAGAGTATTAAGAAAAAAATCATTAACATGGATACAATTAGCAAACTTTTATTTCTTCTTTGGAAATACATTAAAATGCTCTGGGCTAACAGGTTCCATCTCAGAGCTGCAGACAAGTTCAAATTCTGTTGCTGAAAGCTAACATGGAAGGGACATATAGAGCTTCCTTTTATTTTGACAGTTAAGGATTTGGGATATGTATCCAAGTCCTTTGCTTGGCATGAATACACATGAAATCACTATGCATTTTATTTATACATATGTATGTTGTTCAGGCAGTTTAATTTGTCATAAGGATCTGTGGTTTCTTCTACTTTTTTCTTTTCTTTTCTTTTTTTTTTTAAATACTTACCTTCTGTCTTAGAATCAATATTGTATATTGGTTCCAAGGCAGAAGAGCAGTAAGGGCTAGGCAATGGAAGTTAAGTGACGTGCCCAGAGTCACCCAGCTGGGAAGTGTCTGAGGCCAGATTTGAACTCAGGACCTCCTGTCCATCTCTAGGCCTAGCTCTCAATCCACTGAGCCACCCAGCTGCCCTCTCTTCTATTTTTTTCAAAGTGAACTTCAACATCAGTGACCCAAAAAAAATGCAGCTAGGTAGAACAGTAGATAGAGTGCCAGGTCTGGCATCAGGAAGACCTCAATATAAATCTGAACTCAGACATTTACCAGATGTGTGACTCTAGGCAAGTCACTTAACCCCATTTGCCTCAGTTTCCTCATCTGTCAAATGAGCTGGAGAAGAAAATGGCAAACTACTCCAGGATCTTTGCCAAGAAAACTGCCAATGAAGTCACAAAGAGTCAGATATGACTGAAATGACTGAATAACAACAAAGAAACAAACAAACAAAGAGACTTTCCTACCAATGTAGTATTCACTGACTTACAAAGCATATAAAATATTTTTGGTGTTACTATTCTCTGTTATGATAATAAAAATGATCCTTTATACAGCTCTTTAAAGTTTGCAAAGTACCCCATAGGTATTTATTATTATTATTAATTTTTTAAAAACACCCTTACCTTGTTAGTTTCAGTTCTAAGATTGAGGAGTGGTAAGGGCTAGGCAATGGGGGTTAAGTGACTTGCCCAGGGTCACACAGCTAGGAAGTATCTGAGCTCAAATTTGAACCCAGGTTCTCCCCACTCCAGGCCAGGCACTCTATTTACTCTACCACCTAGCTATTCTCTCCCTGGGTCTTTACAACCATCTTTAGAAATAGAGCCCACAATTCTTACTATCCTCATTTTGTAAATGAGGAATCAGAGGCTTGGGAAATTTAAAGCACTTGCCCATGGCCACCCAGAGAGTACGTCTTAAAGATAGGATTCCAAAGCAGATCTCTCTTGATTCACTCCACCATAGAGGTTCCCTTTCTTCTGTCTGGCTGTGCTTGGCAGCCTCACCAGCTCTAACATTCAACCATGGGTTCCAGTCTGGGCTAGCAAGCCTTGAAGTTCCCATCTGTGCATTATCTGGTCCCTTTATAATCATAATAATGTCATTTATTTAGCACTTTAAGATATGCAAAGAGCATTCCATCCATTTAATTCATCTGATCCTTGTAACAACAACATTGAATTTACCTGGCTATAAAACTCTTTTAAATCAGTGATCTTTTAAGCACTTTGGGAATTTTGGTTTGACAAATGGAAGATTGGCTGGGATGGTGGTTCCTCGTGAGAGCTAAATTACAATTCTATTATATCACTAAATTAGTTCCTCCTTACCATTTCTTACCCCATTTCATTTTACACAGCCCTGTTCTAATTGTCTTGTTGAGTCACCTGCATAACTTTTCCATCCTTTCCACGGTACAAAGTGTATAGCTGGTATGCTCTGAACTCATGAGGAGGGGGCGGAGAGGAGCAACGGTGCTTATTCCTCTTTTTGGGGTGATTATGTGAGTTCTTCTGGTGCCCAGGAATGGTCTGCTGGTCTGCTGGTGAGGTGGGGTCAGAGAATGCAGATACCTGAGAGGGAGAGAGAGAGAGAGAGGGAGAGAGGGAGAGAGGGAGAGAGGGAGAGAGGGAGAGAGAGAGAGAGAGGGAGAGAGGGAGAGAGAGGAGAGAGAGAGAGAGAGAGAGAGAGAGAGAGAGAGAGAGAGAGAGAGAGGGAGAGAGGGAGAGAGACACAGAGAGAGAGAGACAGACAGACAGACAGACAGACAGAGACAGAGAGACAGAGAGAGATTCCTCTCAGTTACCACTGTCACTCGAAAGTACATGAGCAAAAATAACACCAATATTTCTCTGATAAGGGCAATGGACCCGAGATCCATTATTACTTTTAATTTTATTAATAGCATTTATTTCCCAGGATCTCAGCTCCTTCTCTCCCTGCATTATAGAAGGCATCAACCAAAAGACAGACACGTTCATACAAATCATGTTGTTCATATTTCCAATTTTTCAGTTCATTCTCTGGGGGTGACATTGACAAGTTATTCTTCAAATATTATATCCGTAGCTGTATATAATATTCTCTTGGTTCTACTCATTTTACTATTCATTATCCCATGCAGTTCTTTTCAAGTTAAAAAAAAAAACTTAGCTTGCTCATCTTTTCTTATGGAGCAGAGGTATTCCACCACATTCATATACCACAATTTATTTAGCCATTCCCCGATTAGTGGACATCCCCCCCAATTTTGTCTCACAATGCTCTCCATTTCTTGTTTACTCATTAATTACTCTTTTATTCATAAACTTGAAGAAATATTTCCCTGTTCTAATTTACTGAAATAGGGTTTGTTTGTTTTTGAAAATTTTATTTAATTAGTCAATTTAGAACATTATTCCTTGGTTACAAGAATCATATTCTTTCCCTCCACTCCCCCCCAACCCTTCCTGTAGTTGATGTGCAATTCCACTGGGTTTGTTTGTTTTTGTAAAAACCTTAACTTCTGTTTTAGAATTGATACAAAGTATTGGTTCCGAAGTATTGGTTCTTTGCCACCATAAAGAGAGCTGCTATAAATATTTTGGAACAAGTAAGCTCTTTTCCTTTTCCCCTGATCTCCTTGGGAAAAAGACACAGTTTTATAACCCTCTGGATGTAATTCCAAATTGCTCTCCAAAATGGTTGACTTGGCTCACAGTTCTACCAACAGTCTATGTGTCCCCATTTTTCCACATTCCTTCCAACATCTGTCATTTTTCCCTTTTGTCATTGTAGCCAATCTGACGGGTGTGAGATGATATCTCAGAATTGTCTTGGTGTGCATTTCCCTAATCAGAGGTGATTTAGAACATTTTGAAATATACCTATATGTGACTCTGATTTCATCTGACAATCATCTGTTCATATCTTTTGCCCATTTATCAATGGTGGATGGCTCTTATAAGTTTGACAAAATTCTCTACATATTTTAGATATGAGACCTCTATGTGAGAGGCTGTCTATAAAGATTTTCCCCTCAATTTTCTGCTTTCTTTCTAATCTTGGCAACATTTGTTTTATTTGTACAAAACCTTTTAAATTTAATGTACTCAAAATTATCCATTTTATATCTCACAATGCTCTCCATTTCTTATTTACTCATAAATTACTCTTTTATTGATAAATTTGAAGGAATCTTTCCCTGTTCTTCTAATTTATTGAAACAGGGTTTGTTTGTTTTTGTAAAAACCTTAACTTCTGTTTTAGAATTGATACTAAGTATTGGTTCCTAAGCAGAATAGTGGTAAGGGCTTGGCAAATGGGGTCAAGTGACTTGACCAGGGTCAAACAGCTAGGCAATATCTGAGACCTGATTTGCACTTAGGACAGTATGTCTCCAGATCTGTCTATCTATTCATTGAGCCCCATATACTTTTGCTAAAGGAATTATTGGTTCAAAATTTGGTCATTAAATTTATTGCCTCTCTTAGATTAATAGGTGTGTAGTATTCTCTACAAAGCAGTGTGTCCAAAGAAATATGGTGGCTACAGGAACAGCCTGTAGGTATGATCAGTCACTTTTGACTTTATTACTCTCACTACAAATCAGTAACAAGGAACTGGGGCTTCTGGTCAATATAGAGATGACATTCCTAGTCAGATGCCTAACTACCAGACTCTTAGCTCCTTTCCTCAGAGGGATCTGCTTTCAAATCCATCACTACCTTTTGTTTTGGCTTTTTCTTTCGGTTATTCTTTGTCCGGGGCTCTGGAGATGCTGAGTGGAATTCTTCTTTGGCTTCTTCTTTCTTCTGTGTGACTTGCTCACTGCTGGGAGTATCTGCTGCTGAGACACTTCCCTACAAGAAACAGATGGAGAAAGAAACTTACAAGAGGTCCTTTTAGGGTGTCTGATTTTATAGAGGAGAAATGAGGGGAGCCCAGGTTCACCTCTCAGAATCCTGGACAGTGATGATACCTTTTGCTGGGGATCTTATGTTCATCAACTTGATTTTAAGAAAATATTCTGATAACTATATTTGAGTATAATTGGTTTCCTTTGTAATCCTAAGCATTTTATTTTGTACTTCTAAAAATACCATTCTGAGAACAAAGGGGGTTCATAAAAACAAACCAAAAAAAAGTTGAGAACCTCTGGCTAATAGGATATTTAGAAGTGGGCACAACTTTAAAGCCGTGGAGTCTGGATACTTGCTCTTTCTATTTGATCTGGTTTTAGCAAAACAAACCAATAATCTGAATGTTTTCTTATTTTTAGATACTAAGAAAAGCAATATTCTTAATCTTGTTTTATTTTAAGTTTTATTAATGTGTTTTGTTTTTAAATATTACATATATTTACAGATTACTTATCCTTCACGGAAAGTCTCTTATAATAAAGTAAAATGGTTAAGTAACACTAATAATGTTATGATTTCATCTGGCAATATATGCAATATTCCACATCTGCATAGTATTCTCCAACATCAAATAAATCAAAATCTATTTTCTTTAGCTCCTACCTCCCATCCTATTGGGAAAAAAATTAAATTTCTTATAAAAAAAATTTAGTCAAGAAAAACAATTTTCTCTCAGTGGCTTTTCAAGAACCGTGGAGACCTAAGACATCTCTAATAATATTCTAACATCTTAGCACTGTAACAGGATAAGGACTTTTGAAATTCAACCATCACCTAACATTTATTCATAAACACTTGAATATTGGAAGCTAAGAACCTCAGTAGCATAAATAGACAAGGTCCCCAGTCTAAATGGGACCATACAGAAATCATTTAGGGATGTGCTAAGTAATGCCCTTTTTTTTTTTCTGCCAAGTGATAGTATCTCAAGTGAACACAGTAGGTCCAGGACATTGGAGCAGTCCCTCTGAATACTGGTACTTGACTGTAAAGTGGCATCCTCTGTCTGATTCTGGATTTATCAAATTTATAGGGCACCTCTAAATAGTGGGACCAAAGCTACTTGGCCTTGAAACTTATGAATAAAACATGAATCACTTACAAATAAAATATGAACCATTTCTTAATGAAACACTTACAACTTTGATACTGAGAATCAAGAGAGAAGGTTTTGAAAAGGACAGAAGCACATGGCTACTGACATAATTATAAGTGTTAAAAGGCACATTTCTGGGGCTTGTATCTCAGTATCCCTTAGATAACTAAGGAGCTCTTGGTGTCCAATGGGCCTATGGCAAAGGAAGAGGAAAAAAATCTTTTCATTTTCCTGTTAATTTTTGTGATTATGAAAGGAACAAATTGAGAGGCTGAGGAACATGATTTGAAATTTTGGTGTAGAAAGAATATAAAGCCAAAAGAAAGGAGAAAGACTCCAACTAATATCTGAAGGAGAGATGGAAAGAAGGCAAAGCTTGCCAGAGGCCCATCATGGGGGCCAGTCAGGGTTAGGGTTACATCCTTCATCGGTGAGGTAGACAATAGACACATGTCACACACCTTGCTCTGGGCCACCTCATCTCGTGGCACAGACTGAGCTCTCCTCTCCTCCTTGAGCCTCTCTCTCTTTTTTCTTAGGCTTCTCCCACGACTGAAGCGCAAGACCTGAGATGAGGAAAACATATCACTATCAGAACTTAGGGTTCCTGACTAGGAGGTAGGGTTAGGGGATGAGAAGATGGCAGGAGGTACTCTGAGGTTAAAAAATGAGGGTCTGACAATGTTTTTTCATCTAAGGTGTTTATAATTTAATAAAACATCTCAAATACTCTTACATATATTTGCTGAACAAAGTTGGAGAAAATCATGCAGCCTTTCTGACTGTATTTGTTACAATTTCAATTACACAACTTCAACTGGGCACCCACTACTGGTAGGCAATCCTTCTACACCAATCATGTCCATTCCCATCAAATTCCATCAAATCCCATTCTCCACAGCAGCTCTTCCTCCTCATCACACCCAGTCCCCCCTTCCCCCATCCTCTAATTTGAGAACCTTTTCTTATGTTTTACAGAAAAAATGAGATCCCTTTACCATGAGCTCCCTCTTCTCCCCTCTTCCTCATCTTATAGAATTCGCAGGCTCTCTGCCACTATTTTCCTTCACCCCTTGTCTCACATGAAGAGGTGGCGTTATTCCTTACTGTTATAAGTAAGAGAGCAGATGAGGTGGGCCTGCAGGGCGATGCATGATGCAGATGCAGAGAAAAGATTCCAGAATGTGTGTGTGGGGGGAGTGTGAGACAGTTAACTGGGGTTGGAGCTGGCTCTTTCTCTGGTTTGACCAGGAGGGACTGGCTGCTTTCTCTTGGTGGCTGTTTCTACCTTATCTTTTCCATCCTACCTGCTTCCCTGCTGGCTGGTAGATATCTACAGAGCTTCCTGGTGTGATGCTGAACCATCTGTCTGTACGATTAGGTCTGAGGTCCATCTGGAGCCAGGATCTTTCCTGGGCCCTGTCCTGCCTAACTGCCAAACCCCACTGCCTCTATTACCATCAAAAGGGGGGGGGGTTGGGGTTAGTGTAGGTTTATTTATATTAGGGTCTGGGATCTTAGACAGATAGGTGAGGATCAGTGTAGTTCAAAATCTATGAAGAAATCTCTGTGAAGAGATATTTAGATGGGGGGGGGGGGTTAGATAGTTGACATTAGTTTAGGATTATCCCAAATTCCATTTTTATTTTCCCTTGTTTAATAAATCTAACAATCTGTCCCTGTTATATAGTGGTCTGCGTTTGTTACTTCAGGACAGGCTCTGCTTGAACTGGTTGGCCTTCCTTCTGATACTGACCTACAATAAACATCTAATCCCATCCCCAAACCACCCTCCATTACATTACAAAGGAAAAACCTTCTAACTGCACAAGTGATCCGGTTGTAGCCCATCTCCTCAAATAGAATGCCTCCTCTGTCATCCCTGCTCTAACACTCTTTTTCAGTCTTTCCTTGTTTACTGCCTATAAGCACGTCCATTTCTCCCTCATCCTCAAAAAAAATCCTTGCCTGATTTCCCTCCCCTCTCCCACCTCCCCCATCAATGCTATCTTCTTATATCTCTTTTGTCCTTTACGGCAAACTCCTTGAGAAAGTCTACAATAGATGACGTCCCTTTCCCACCTCACTCTCTTCTTAACCTCCTAGCACCAAGCTTCTGACCTCACCATTCCATCCACATGGCACTCTCCAAAGTTTTCAATGATGTCTTAATGGCCAAATCCAATAGGTTTTTTTTTTTCCTCAATCCTCATTCTTCTTGACTTTTCTTGAGTCTCTTTGACACTGCTGATGATTCTCTTCTGCTTGATTCTCTCTACTCTTCAGGTTTTTAGGACACCACTTTCTCCTGGTTTTCTTCCTCCCTATCTAATAACTCCTCCATCTCCTTTGCTGACTCCATCTAGGTCACACCCTCTAACCACAGAGGTCCCAAAGGACTCAGTTCTGGGTCCTTTTCTCTTCTCCTATCCCACTTCACTTGGTCATCACATTAGCTCCCATGGATTTCGTTAGTATCATCATGCTGATGATGCTTAAATCTACTTAACCACTCCAACTAACCTCCAATCCCAAATTTCTAACTCCTTTTTAGACATCTCAAACTGGACGTCTAGTAAACATCTTAAATCCAACACGCCCAAAATAGAACGCATTGTCTTCCCCTTAAACCGTTACCCTGCTTCAGTTCCTATTACTGTTGAGGGCAGTCACCAAGGTCCTGGTTGCTACTACCTACCTGTGGCTTCCATAGTGACACTGCCTCCTTTCTCACCTGGTGGAAAGCGACATAGCTTTCCTTGTTATTATTATTGGTCAGCCAAGTAAGGAAGCTTTATTAAAACTAAAAAACATTTTGAGAATAATCCTCTCAGTCCCTCAGTCTAACAACCTGGGTGTCATCCTCGACTTCTCCCTACTTTCAACCCCCAAACCCAATCTATTGCCAATACAATTTTACCTTTGGAACATTTTTCAAATATGTCCCCTTAATTTCTCTGATATGGCAACTACCTTGGTGAAGGCTTTCATGAACTCATCCTAGGACAACTGCAATACCTTGTGAGTGGGTCTGCCTCTTTCAAGTGCCTTCTTCATCCTCCATCCAGCTGCCAAAGTCAGTTTCCAAAAATGCTGGTCTGACCATATTACTCCCCTCAAATTCCAGTGACTCCCTATCACCTCAAGGATCAAATATGGAACCTTTTGTTTGATCTTCAAAGCCCTTCATGACTACATGCACATACCTTTCCAGTTTTTTAAAAATACATTATTCCCTGAGAGGTACTCTTCAATCCAGTGATACTAGCTTCCTGGATGTTTCTTGAAAAAGTCACTCCATCTCTTAGCTGCCCTCTGCCTGGAAAGCTCTCCCTCTTCATCTCTCCTTTCATGCATTCAGTGGTTTCTTTCAAATTTCAATTAAAATCTCATCTTTTATGGGAAGCTTTCCCCAACTTTTATTTTTTTTTTCTAATGACTTTCCTCTGTTAATTATTTGCTTGCTCATTGTCAACCCCTACCCCTCACTCCCACCCCATTAGATTGTTAGTTCCTTGAGGGCAGGGACTACCTTTTGGCTCTTTTTGAATCTCCAGTCCTTAGCACAATGCCTGGCACATAGTATGCACTTAATAAATGTTTACTGATTGATTGATTTAACTATATAATGTTTATCCTTTTCTGCCTTCTAGCAGAATTGGGAAAAGGCACAATTTAATAATTACTGAAAATTCCCTTTAATAAATATGATGTGAAATAACATTCAATTAGTGGCAAAAAATCTTTTTCTTATTAAATTGTAGGTTAACAATCCTTTACATTGCACAGCTGGTCATCTCATCCATCATCTTGGTGCAGAGGAGTAAATATGTCAAACTCTCTTGTTCAATTCATACCTATCAGCATCTTGGTTGAACCAATGTGATCCTTTCACCTATAAGCATTTACAACTTAATGATCAGACAAAATACATTTTCTACCACAATCTTTAGAGATATTTCATCATTAAAGGAAGATTTAGCTGGAAGGGACTCTGAAAGAATCATCTTGTCCTTAAATAGCTATGATGTCATCCCTCTGTTTTATGCCAGAGGCTATCTCAAGACCCAGAGAAGTTGGCAATGAGCCAAAGATCATAGTGTTTGTCTGAAATTAAAATTTCACTCATTAATTCCTTAGAAGCAGCTGCGCATCTCAGTGGCTAGTGTATTAGATTCAGTCAGAAAATCCTGAGTTCAAATCCTGATGCTGTGTGAACCCGGGAAACTTTTAATTTTTATCTAGTTTAGTTTCTTCATCTATAAAATAAGGTTGATAGAGGCATCTACCTATTATACAAAGTTGTTGCGAGGAACAAATAAAATAATATACTCAAAATACTTTGCAAAACTTTAAAGCATTGTTAATTCTTTAAATGTATTTAATTAAAATTATTATTATTGCAAAAATAATAACTAATTAAAATATATTTATTTCCAAATTAAAATAAATTTACTTATTAAGTTGATTTTTAAATTATTATTATAAAAATAAGTTGTCAGTGATAAGTAAGACACAGAATGATACTTTAAACTTTAATATCAGACTATCCTCATCTACTATTTATAAAAAGTAAAGAGATACACTCAAGGCAATATAAAGGACTTCTCTTCTGTAAGAACAAAATACAAAAGAATTTACTAAAAAATATTTGTCTTCATGTGATCTGTTGAATAAGTGAACCATATACTTTGCTGACGTGAGATTCATCTATTAGGTACCTACTATGTGGCAAACTATTCAGCCCATAAGCTGTTTCTAGAGTAGAACTTAGTTTGGTTGGGAAGGCAAGTTAAGGGTAAGGAAGCAACTTGTTTTCTTAGCTCATGTACTATGGAACGCTTTCAATCAGGTCATAAGTCAAATGTTCATCTTTTTTTTTTTTTAAACTCTTACCTTCTGTCTTAGAATCAATACTGGGTATTGGTTCCAAGGTAGAAGAGCAGTATGGACTAGGCAATGGGGGGGTAAGTGACTTGCCCAGGGTCACACAGCCAGGAAGTATCTGAGGCCACTTTTGAACTCAGTACCTCCCTTCTCTAGACCTGGCTCTCTACCCACTGAACCACTTAGCTGCCCCCAAACTCTCACCTTAAAGTCCAGCTTCTGAAGTATTTTTCTGCATTAAGTCAATCAAAATTGACAAATGAATTTTAGGTACATAAATAAAAGTCATCCAAGATAAAAATAATCATCAGAAAGATTAATTCTTTGTAACATATCTATCCAGTGGAAATAACTTTATATGGGCTGCAGATTCTCTCATGGAATGGTAATGCCCATTAAATAGGATGTCATAATCTCTAATACTCCCAAAGAATCAGAGAATGGTGAGTATGAAGCTTGGGAAAGAAGAGACCTTGTGCAGATGGTCCACAGATTTGGCAGATGCTAGGGGCCTGAGAGATGATCCAGTCCAACTGGCTTCAATTCACAGATGAAGCCAAGAGACATTAGGTTATGTGCCTCAGGTTAGGGAACCTGGCCTGGCCCTTGATCTCCTGACTCCCAGAATTCAATACCATTTTCATGACACCTTATTTATTTTTAGCTCATGACAGAACAGAAGAATGTCTTGTTAGATAATACAAACAATAAAACGATTGTTTCCAAACTTAAATCACTAAGAGAACATGTCCCAAAGTCTCTATTGCTTACTCAAAAGCCCCTTCATTTAGAAATGAAGGCAATATTTAAACATTATAATAAAGTCCAAATGAACTGTTCTCTACTATTATTCATTATGTCATGGATTGTTAACTAAGGGCACAGAGACCTTTGGCTTGGGATATTTTTTATTTTTTTTGTAAAATAGCAGAGGGAGAATGTGAGGAGAAAGGATGGATCCTCAACAGCTTCTGCTCCTCAAGGTTATACACTAAGATCTTGAGGAATGACTAATAATACGGTGACACTTGGGCTATTGAAGAAAAGTGAAGGTCTTGGGGTAACATAAACCTGTGGAACTCTATATGGGAAATGGAGGTGGCTTCAAGATAAGATGCTGTTATTGAGTGGACGTGAAAAATTAAGTCACTGAAATATGGGATAACAACTGTGTTCTCATAGCACTTTGTCCTCCTCTTGCATCCTTTTCATATTCTCATTTGTATTACATTTGGGTAAATATTTCATCACATCTATGAGATGAAAAATAATGGTCATAAAGTAAGATAGCTGAGTGGCACAGTAGATAGAGAATGGGACATTAAGTCAGTAACATTCATCTTCCAGAGTTCAAATCTGGCCTCAGATATTTACTAGCTTGTGTGACCCTTGGTAAGCCACTTAACCCTATTTGCCTCAGTTTCCTTCTCTGTAAAACAAGCTGGGAAGGAAATGGCAAACCAGTCCAGTATCTTTGCCAAGAAAACCCCCAAATGGGGTCATGAATCACTGAAAATGACTGAACAAAGATAACATCCACAATATGGGGATAATGATACCTCCTACCTGTGTAATTAGAAAATCTTGAACCCCTAAAACTACATTACCCAGAATGCTTTTCCCTTTGTGCATATTTGCATTTTCATGCAATTGTTTATAAGTTCTGTAGCTCCTCCCTATCACTCTCTTCTCTCTTGACCGGGCTGGGTTTGGGTCATTCTTTTACTTTAGTTATTATTAATAAAACTTAAAATATAATACTAAGTTACTGAATATTAATTTTAATCTTTATCTACCTTACAGGGTCATTATGAGGATTAAATGAGTTAACAAGTGGAAAGTGCATTGCAAACTTTAAAATGCTATATAAATACTAGCTATTGTTATTATTGACAGACTTAAAAAAATCTTCATAGGTACACAATACATAGTAGGTTGGATTTTAAAAAAAAACCTTTAGCTTCTTCTATCTTAGAATCAGTATGCAAGCACATATTGGTTCCAAGACAGAAAAAAGGTGAGGCAATGGGGGTTAAGTGACTTGCCCAGGGTCACACAGCTAGGAAATGTAGGAGGTTAGATTTGAATGCAGGTGCTCCTGAACCCAAGACTGTCACTCTAACCACTAAGCCACCAAGCTGAGGTTTTTAATCTATGTTGAAAGTGGTTGTTCAATTGTTTTTTTCAGTCATATCTTTATGACCTCATCTAAGGTTTTCTTGGCAAAGAGACTAGAGTAGTTTGCCATTTCTTTCTCCAGCTCATTTTACAGATTAAGAAACTGAGGCCAATAGGGGTTAAGTGACTTGACTATGGTCACACAGCTACTAAGTAAGGTCTGAGTTGGACTCAGGAAAATGAGTCTTCAGGTCTCCATATCCATCCTTTTTATCCATTGTGCCACCTAGCTGCCCAATTGTGGGTACAAATGAATAACTGCCTCACGGTTGTTAAGCCTTTTTTTACTTTTCAAAGTTTTTTCACATCTCCTAGAAACCAGTTTCCTACAACAAGGCTTCAAAAGGTATGCTTCAATGAACAGTTCCCTGGCAGGGTGATTAAAAGGTGGGTAGAGCCCTGTAGCTCAAGTATTTATGGACGTCCTCATCTATTTCTTACCCCTGGGGGTGTTGGAAGTAAGAACCATTTCATTTCTGGGATTAAAATTTCTGAATACATGTTATAAAAATCTTTGCAATCTACTACAGTTGCTAGTTCCAGCTGAGCACTAGGCACATTTCTGTGAAATGAAAAGGAATAAATTTATCCTGCCATAGGATCTGGATGCAAATGAATGTTTGCTTGTTTCTTTCTTTCTTTCCTTCATTCCATTAGACTTATCTCTTTCATGCTTGGAATCAGAGCAGCATAGCTTTCTTTAGACATATAATATGACATAGAAATGCTTCTGCTTTTGGTGGGCTAATTTTCTATCCTGCTACTTTCTTGAAGCTATTGTATCAATCAGGAAACCCCAGAGTCAGCAAAGAAACAAAGTACACCATCATAGGGATCCTTTTAGTCCCTTCTGTTTATGCCATGGCTTAAATTTCTTTCATGTCTTTTTGCTATTGCTAGCAATTCTGCAAACATGCCACACAAAATTGTAAAAAGGGGGCATATTTATTTTATTCTTGTATTTATTGGGAAGGCTTCTAGAATTTCCTCATTACCTAAAATTCTAATGTTTGGTTTTTAGATATATCATTTGTATTATGTTGAGAAAAGGCTTAATGCTTAAGCTTTAGAGCATTTTTAGCATAAAACAAAAGGTCTACTTTGTCAAAGGCATTTTCTGCATTCAATTATTAACCAGAATAAAGTAGGCAATCTGAGGACTGGCAGACAAAATTAGCACAACCGGGCCAGTGAGAACTAGTTACTAATAAAAATGGATTGAAACCTACTTGTGGTGCTTTAGTGAGGAGAAGAGCTACTTCAGGATTATTGTGGTGCCGGGCCGTCTCTAGTGGAGTCTGACCAGCCTAAGGGAAGAAATCACACAGAGAGGTAAGGATACATGGAATAAATTATGCAAAAACACGCAGTTTATCTGAAAGTTGGCATGATGGATAGTGAGCATGTAGGTAAGTCCTTGGGAATAGGTATGTACTTACCAAATTTTCAACAATTCTACCTTCAGGGTGATGATGGAAATAGATAAAAATTGTATGGATTCAATAAAGTTTGGTGGTATTTTTGATGTCTATGAAGATGCATATTTAATCCTGGTGCGTTCCTTTTAAAGCCGTTTAAATTATTTTGTTATGGGAAGTCATTTATTCATTTCCCTTCTTTTTATTCCATATTACCACCACTCCAAGTCAAGCTCTTATGATTTCTCGCCTGGATATGCAACCTTTCCTACCTGGTCTTCCTAGTTCCAGTCTTCCCAACCTCTAATAGTCCAGATGTACTTTGTGATCATGACCTTTACTTAAAATCTTACAGTGGCTCTCCAAGGCTTACTAAATAAAGTCCAAACTCTTCAGCCTGGCATTCCAGCTCCAATTCTACCTCTTCGGTTTTAACTCATGTTCTTCAACTTTGTGTATACCATACTCCAGTTAAATAGGATGGCTCTTGGCTCCCTGAAAACACTTTTAGCATTATAAACTTTAAATTGTTTAGTATTTAAATGATCACTTATTGGTTTTTTTTACTTCTTCAGCTTTTCTTAGGCCTTCATCTGTAGCTCCCTCTATTAGAATGTATTCTCTTTGAGAGCAGGGGCCACCTTAGTTTTTTCCATCTTTATCTTTAGTGTTAGGCATAATACTTGGCACACAGTAAATACTTCATAAATGTCTTTCACCCATTCATTCATTCTTTCTCCCTAACATGTCCTTTCCCATTTTAACAAAACAAGGTAGTATGTGCTCAGTGCCAAACTGCTGGCACAAATAATAATAACAAAATATATAATACATAATAAAAAAAACCATAATTAAATATGATAGAAAAAGGGACGTTGTGGTCAACTGGAATGGTCCAAAAAGACTTTATGAAGGAGGTAGGGCTTGAGCGGGTTCTCTAAAGATGTGTAGTATTTGCAAGAGGAGGCTCTATTTGGTGTGGTAAACAGAAGTATGTTGAAAAGAGCTAGAATGTGTTTGGGCTTTTGAGGGAGTTGCTTGGGCTTTTTTGGAGGGAGAGGAGAGGGCGATGGATGACAAAGAGAGTCTATGAGGCAGACAGTCTTTCTGGAGCAGAGAGTTTCTGGTAGAGAATGAAGAATAATGCCAAGCTGAATAGTTTGGACTGGAAAGCAGTGGAGATCCATTTAATATTTTTGACCTATTAAAAGTAGTTTCTTGGAAAGAGTAATCTGCCAGAGGTTTGTAAATTTAATTAGAGAAGAGAAAGTCTAAAAGCAGAAAGACTAATCAAGAGACGAATGGAATATTCCAGACATAAGGAAATGAGGATCTCAACTGGGGTGGGATTAGAAAAGAAAAGAATGACATGAGAGACAATGGAAGAATTACTCTGCTTAAGAAAGAAGTAGAGAAGAAAAGGAAAATCTACTTCTATTTTTTCTCTAGTTAACCAGAATATACCTCTAACAGATATTATAAGCATCATATGATTTTTCAGTAGAAGCTTAGCTCCAGAGTGCTACAGGGATAGCTGGAAGGCAGAGCAAGCCATCCAACCTCATTTCCTTGTTCTTCTACTACCCCCAGCCTCTGCTACTCTTTCCTCCTTTGAACCCTATTATTGATTTCAACCCACTTCCAACTCACACACTGTCTGAGTAAGGAAGAATAGAGATTACAGCTGATGATATGAAAAAAAGGGGGGGATACAAAGGATAGGAATATAAACTCCACTGAAGTAAGGCAAGGAGGTTTAGGATTCATTTGAGAATTAATCATTAAGCGATTTTCCCTAGTAACAAACATGCATGAGAGAAGTAGACTCATTTCCTTCCTCCCTAGATTTGGTGACTGCTGAAGAGTCCAGTTCTTTATTCATTTAGCAGAGTAGACTTCCATTTATTGAAACCACCAGGGTTAGTGCTTATTTATCATTTCCATGTGCTGCTAAGCACAGGGAACCCTTCCTCTTCTCTTCTTCAAGGACCCAGGGGCTTCGGTTCTGTGGAATGGTATTCACTAAGATGGTGGGAAGGAGCAGGACCTGGACAGATTTGCTTGAAGTACATGTCTGTTTCAAAAGACAATTCCATGTTCTCTTCAGAGGAGTGATGGAAAGAACCCCAGAAACAATCATGGTCTCACTTACATTGTTAACAATTGTCCCATCAGCACCTGCTTCCAGTAAAATTTTAGCCACTTTTTTATGATTTAGTGCAGCAGCAATGTGAAGAGCTGTGTCCCCGACCTGAAATTGAACAGAAGAAAACATACCAATGACTACAAAGGAAACTTCTGGAATATTTCTCACATACCCCTCCCATTCTGAATTGAGCTGTGTCTCTTTGGGTCCAAATAGAGATTAATATTGAATTGAGGTCTGCTAAACAGAGACTTTTCTGAAAAAGAGTCATTTATTTCTTTGGCAGAAGACATTTGTTTTTAATGATAGGAGTGGTTGAGATCAACATTTCCCAAACTTACTTATTCAATGGAAACTTTGGGGTTTATATTGTCCTTGTTAAGTATTAGTTCTAAGGCAGAAGAGCAGTAATTTCCTGGAGAATTGAGGGTAAGTGACTTGCCCAGGGTCACACAGCTAAGAAGTGTCTGAGGCCAAATTTGAACTCAAGATCTCCCATCTTCAGGGCTGGGTCTCCATTCCCTGAGCCACTCAGCTGCCCCGCTTATATCATCTTAATAGAATTCATTTTTTACTTATTTCATTGCATTTTATTTCATACTTATTTTTTCAAGTTTATTTATTTTATTTTACTAACAAATTTCAATATAAGTTTTCTGAAGTTATATGATTCATGTTGTCTCCCTTCCTTCTTCCCTTCCCCCTCCTGGAGCTAACGAGCAATTTGATCTGGGTTATATAAGTATTACTTGATAGAAATTATCAAGTTTGCCTGAGGATGATTAATTTCCCCTGGAATGAAACAGGGTCAAAGAAATTTTGAGGAAAAGGAAAAATTAAGCTTATTTTCCTAATGACTAAAAAAATCCCTCTGCATTAATATTTTTGATATATACATACATCATTTCCCAACAGAATATAAACTCTTTAAGGACTCAATTTTGCACCTGTATTTCCAGTATACCTAATATAACACCTGAGATAAAATAGGAACTTAATAAAGATTTGGATGACTCCTAATTCATATTTTAGAGGGGAAAATATGAACATAAAATTTTTAAATTAATTCTCTAAAATTTATTTATTTAATGAATTCATTTAGAATGTTTTCCTATGGTTACATGATTCATGTCCTTTCCCTCCCGTCTTCCCTCCCAGAGCCAATGAGCAATTCCACTGAATTTTATGTGTATCACTGTTCAAAACCTATTTCCATATTATTACTATTTGCAATAGAGTGATCATTTAAAGTCAACATCCCCAATCATATACCCATCAAACCATGTGATCAATCATGTTTTTCTTCTGTGTTTCTACTCCCACAGTTCTTTCTTTGGATTTGTATAGCATTCTTTCTCATAAGTCCCTCAGAACTGGACATAAATTTTTTCTCATGGCACCCCTATTTTGCATTATGGAGAACACTGTTTGGGAAATGCTAAACCAGATGACTGTTAACATTCTTTGATCTCAATTCCAATAACATCTTTCCCCTGCAGAAACAATGGAAGCTGAGCAGAGAGAGTTAACTTCAGGAAGCATGAGAAAGTTGAATTAAATTTGCTCATTCAAAGATCTCCAGAGCTTATTTATTGGTTGAGGAAAAGTCAATATTTGGATAGCTCAATGGGCAGGGAGACCAAGGTGAAAGTATTGAAAGTCCAAGAAAGCTGCTTCTCTGAGTTTGTGACAGGAAGATAGAGTCAATTTGAACCTCTAGGTTTGGGATTGAGGACATAATGCTGACAAATGGGCTGCCTAAGATGGTGGCAGTGGGAGGGTGAGGGTCTCAGTTGTGTTATCCAGACCATTCACCTCAGTATAAGTGGTTCTTATGTCTGCAATAAGACAGTCATATTCTTATGGCCTTCCTTCACAGGACAGAGGATAATGAGTCCCAATGTGCTCTTGTAAGAAATTACTAACTTCCTATATGATCTTTTATCCAGGGAAATTAAAAATATATTTATTTGTTCTATAGAGATATGTTTTCATATAAACTTGACCGCTACTGCTGAAGGATAGCTATTTGGTTGGTTGGACAACACTGATTTAGTTATTCCAAATTTCGGTATTCTCTCAGACATAGACAAAAAACATAAGCAACAGAAATCAAAAGGATCTCTTGTTCCTTATAATTGGTGACATCCTCATAGGAGCTGCTTTTATTAGCAATGAAAAAAATTAATTTTGTAAACATAAAACCAATCTTGCCTAAATAGCTAAGTCCAGATTAGTGCAAACAATGATTCCCTTGTAGTGGTCAAATGTATTTGAATTGCATTATTTGGAATTGTATTTATGTAAAATATGGTCATTGGTTCCAGCCCAAAGGAGGGTAAATCAAAAAAGGCAACCACTTCAGAGAAATTAATTGCTTGAACTAATCAGGATCTAGATATAACTTTTCCTCAACAACTGTTAAAAAGAAGTATGTGTGTTCCTTTCCATTCTTTGGTGTCCTATACAGGGAATTAAGAAGTAAGTAAAGTTGAGGTTTTTATCATTTGGGGACAGGAGAAATGAAGGGGCACTGAAGATTATTCACCAGGATTATATATCATTCTAGGGTCATCAGACTGGTTTTTGGAATATGGGTAGCACAAGGCTATTTTCTCTGAAATGTAGGGAATATCCAATATTCCCAGACACTTTTTATTTTTAAATTTCATATTTCTGTATCACAACTCAGAAATCCAAACCCAGATGCCTTATGGGTTTTAATCGATCAATAAATTTACAGATAGTTATACATGCTGACAAGAATCATTCACACTTTCATGGCCCACCTGAGGGGCTTCAATGGCTTGACACACTGACAGCTACCACAAGGACAAATAATTAAGCATTATCTTTATAGGGCCTGAACAGTGACAGGACCTATAATGCCAGTGGTAGAGCCTGGCAAAATGCAAGAATCCCATTCCTTTGCTCTATGAAGTCACAATTCTTTGTCAGTGGGATTTTGCCTTGTGTGTTTTTGTTTAAAAAAACAAAAGCAACCAAAAAAAAAAACAACCAAATCATCAAACCCAACTGAAACCACTGCAGTCTAGGCAGGAAGTATTCATTATGCAAATGTGGTGATATGCACTGAAATGATAAGAAACCACAGGCACACCCTCTCTATAAGGCTATTTAGGAAATTCAGGGCTCCAGTACTAGGCTAGAACCCATGTTTCTAGGGAACCATTTACAAGAAAGTCTCAGAAATTTCAGGGGAGGTAAGGCTTAGCAGCCCCTGGCCTAGCTTAAATCCACTCCATGTCAACAAGCCTTGTACAAAGGGTGCACTGCTGTAGTATAAGATACATGCACTGACCTGGTTCTTTTCATGGACAGAACAGAAAGCACTGAGGAGAACCCTAATGATGGACAAGTGATTATAGCGAGCAGCAACGTGCAAACAGGTATCTCCTGCCTGCAAACAGAAATAAAACTCTGAGCATGTTTTGATCAGTAAAAGGAACAGAACAAAACAAAAACAAATAAAGAGAAAGCTTGCAGCCATCATTTACCCTTTAAGAGCTTTCTACCTGAGTTATTAAGCTGACTTAATAATGGTGGAGATGCAAAAGCAAAAAAAGGCTAGGAAAGATCTTGGCAGAATGGCCTATCTTGACTAAAAACCCAAAAAACCATTAACAAAACCCAAACAGCCATTGACATCTCTTTTTCACTGATGCCATGCTTCCAGGCTCACCATAGTTTGCTACTGTTTGCACTCATTCACATACAGGTAGGTGTATGGAGCAGCCCATGAAGGCAACTGGAATAAATGCTTCCATTTTTCATACTGTGGGTGTTTGTTCCCCACAGAGGCAGATTCTGCTTGCTTATCATTTCAGTTGGAGGCAAAGTTCTAACTGCATCCAGCCTTTCCTATCACTCCAGTACTATGGGATGAGCCAAGGAAATGACAAAACATTGCCTTGCAGATTCCCCAGGGCCAGTTCACATCCATCAGAAGACAAAGGTAGACCAGTGGAATGGTGAATCTGGATTTTAAAAGCATGGGCTTCTACCTAATGGAATTCAAGAATGGGATACTGCCATGATATAACAATAATTTAAACTGGGGATGATGATGACCCATAGGGAACATTTCGGTCCCAGGGTCCCATCAGAGCCCAAGGTCTTCTGAGTTATTTGGAAAAGAATAGTGCATTCAGACAATGTATAGTGAAGAGACTGCCATTCCCAAGTGAGACTGCAGACACTGAGTTTGGCTTGGATGAAAGAGGTAAAAATGGTGGTGGATTAAATTACCAACATTTCCAGATGTTTTCTTGACATCATCCCCTGAGTTAATGCTCTTTTGGAGTTGAGGAGCCCTTAAGGTAATATTGTTGCTCCAAAATCCAGAAAGGATTGAAAGCTCTAGTTCAGATAGGTATTTTATGAACTAACTTGGAGAGATCTATGGCAGGATCTCTCTCTCTCTCTCTCTCTCTCTCTCTCTCTCTCTTTCTCTCTCTCTCTCTCTCTCTCTCTCTCTCTCTCTCTCTCTCTCTCTCTCTCTCTCTCTCTCTCTCTCTCTCTCTCTCTCTCTCTCTCTCTCTCTCTCTCTCTCTCTCTCTCTCTCTCTCTCTCTCTCTCTCTCTCTCCCCGTATGTCTCTATCTGTCTCTTTCTCTCAAAAATTCAAATAAAAATCCCCCTCTTATGTTCCATCTTAGAATTAATAGCATATATTGGTTCCAAGACAGAAGAATGGTAAAGGTTAGGCAATGGGAATTAAATGACTTGACAAGGGTCCCACAGCTAGGAAATGTCTGAAGACAGATTTGAACCCAGGACTTTCTGATTCCAAGCCTGGTACTACATTCACTGAACCATCTAGCTGCCCCTGGGATCTCTCTTTATGAAGACAGAGGCCATCAATCCAGGAAGTGTTTCTTTTAGAGTGAATTGCAGTGAAGCATCCAGTCAAAGCAAACCCTCTTAATCTGGCACCCTTCCAAAGGGGAAGGACACACAGGGAAAAGAGGTAGCATAGAAACTGCCTAAAGCATGTTTCAGCTGCTTTAAGCCAGCTGTCTATGATGAACTACCCTATCCACAAGGATGAGATATTAAGACAATGAAGCTGGGAATCTTCCTCTTTCTTTAGACTCTCTTTAAAGCATAAGTTTTTAACCTTTTTTGTATCATGGGTACTCCTTTGGCAGTCTTATAAAGCCCAAGGACCCCTTCTCAGATTAATTTTTAAAAATGAATAAAATAGCAAGGCAAAGGGAATGAATTATACTGAAATAGTTATAAACAGATTTTTAAAATGAAATTCAAGGACTCCAAATTAAGAACCCCTGGTTTAGAGGATAAAAAAAGCCTCTCAGCATGTGATCTTTGATAAAGGTACCTTAAAAAACATGATTAATGATTTCTGGACTTGATTTCCTAAATAATAATGAGGTAGAAGAAGGGGTAGGTGGATGTTCTACCTGAAATCACTTCCTATACTCTCATCTCTAAAATAAATTTAATGTAAATAAGATATATATATATATATAAGATAAAATATATATTGTAAATATAGAAATTGTGAGAAATTATTTAACTTTTCTTCTGAGATTTTTGTTCAAGGTTTGCTTTCTATAAACCTCTGCTTCCCAAAGTAAGAGAGGAGAGAATCACAAGTTATATATATTTTTTACCCACATTATTTTTGAGGTCAGGTCGAGATCCTCCCAGCAAAAGAACCCGGGTACTCTGGGGATGACTGTTTTGACAAGCCAAGTGCAGAGCGGTGTTCCCTGCCTTTGGGAGAAACCAAAAAGAATTAAGGGTGTTATTAGGCAACACAATTCCAAAGAATTAGCAACTGCTAGGAATTGCCTATTGAAGGACCTTAAACTTACTTTGATAAAAACAAAACAAAAATTTTGGTTGTTGCTCTACTGGCTGATGAATGGCCTCATTCTAGATCCTTGGGGATGACTGGCCACAACACAAATGGTTTCTCTATTTATAGCTACCATCAAGCCAAGTAATAATGGTAAGGAAGATAAAACACATTCCTTATGAAAATACAGAATTATACATAGCCAAAGTTTTCTTTTTTTATTACAGTATCTTAGCATGGTGCCCAAAAAGGATGATAAATGGATGAGAACAAGGATGGGTATTGTCTTTTCAGGTTCTGCTCAAATTTTCCATTTATTTCCATTATTTGGAAATGCTCAGCTTCATTTTAAATACAATACTGAAAATATTCCATGGGAGATCAGCACCGGGTATCACTACCCTCACTTACAGATATATCTGTCATTTGCCATTAAATAGTGGAAACCTCTGACTTTAGATTCCTTAAACATTTTTTCTTTCTCCTATTTCAATGATGAAGTTAGTTTATTTCAGTAGACCTTTCAGACATTTACTAGTTGTGTAATCCTGGGAGAGCGATTTACCTTAGTTTCCTTATCTATAAAATGAGCTGAAGAAAGAAATGGCAAAGATACTCCAGTATCTTTGCCAAGAAAACCTCAAATAAGGCCACAAAGAGTCAGACACAATTGAAAAACAACTGAACGTAAATAACAACAACAGAAAGGAACTTAGAGGCCACTGAATCCAACTTCCTCATTTTATAAATGAGGAAACTGAGGCACAGAGACATTAAATGACCTCCCTAGGGTCTGAAAACTAGTAAGTATCTGAGGCAAGTTCTGAACCCAAGTCTTCCTGACTCTAAATCGAATGCTCTATAATCATTTGCAATTTACACTTACATAGCACTTTCTATTTATCATTGATCCTCAAAAGTAAAGGAGGTAGCAAATACTTTAGGATCTCCATATGACTAATGAGAAACCAGAGGCTCTGAGAGTTTAAGTGATCTTTCTAGCCAATAAATGGCAGAGTCAGCCTTTTCACTCCAAGTTTTTCTTGGAAATTATTTGGAGGGCCCAGAGGCCAATTCGATAACCTCTGAAAGAAAAACAGGTAGCAGGTAAAGAGATCTGGGTCTTGGCATATTTGTTTGTACTTGGCTACATTTACCAACTCATTGTCTTTCTCATAGAGATTAGAAGCTTGGCTAAGTGAGATCCTTAGTGCAGCTAAGGAACCACTGATTGCTTCTCCCTCACTGGGCTGCCCCTCTCTGTAGCGAACTATTTGCTGATGATCTTAAACTCTAGAGTCCTTATGTTTTGATAGGGAGGGAATGGTTTATATGAGCCTGCAATTCAGAAGTTACCCTTCCTCCCAGATCACTACTCTAGTTAGAATATATTATAAAAGCCCTTTTTAAAGTCTCCCCATACCTAGCTGCTCTTCAAAAATAAGGGAATGTCCCCCATGGGGTGTTTCAAAAAAATTAATCTTTCCTTCCTTCCTTCCTTCCTTCCTTCCTTCCTTCCTTCCTTCCTTCCTTCCTTCCTTCCTTCCTTCCTTCCTTCCTTCCTTCCTTCCTTCCTTCCTTCCTTTTCTTCCTTCCTTCCTTCCTTCCTTCCAAAAATATATATGTATCTACTGTTTTATCATCAATATTGTGTATTGGTTCTAAGGCCAAAGAGTGGTAAGGGATAGGCAATGGGAATTAACTGACATTCTCAGGGTGACATAGCTAGGAAGTGCCTGAGGCCACATTTGAACCCAGGTTCTCCCATCTGTAAGCCTGGTTTTCAATCCACTGACAAGTTCCTTTCTTATTATTACCTGCCAGCAAGAGCAGCTTGA
Organism: Monodelphis domestica; assembly: GCF_027887165.1. NCBI lineage: Eukaryota > Metazoa > Chordata > Mammalia > Didelphimorphia > Didelphidae > Monodelphis > Monodelphis domestica. The sequence goes on along the minus strand of NC_077228.1, from coordinate 346,429,819 downwards.
GGTGCTGCAAGAGGTCCTGCAAGACACAAAAGGCATTGGCTTGCTGAAGTACTGATCCAGGGACAGCCTGCACATTTTTTTTAATAAACATGACATCCATTGGTGGTGGGGGAAGGTCTTTCTGGGCTTAGTCAATTGAGTTCTCACTGCAGATTGAGAGTGGAATGGGGCAGGGTGGTTGACGGTTAGGCTGTCCCTTTAGTAATTAAAATGCTCATCTTGCCAAGGTTCCTTTGGTACGCTGCCTCAAACAACATTATGCTAACAGATGTTGTTCATATAGCCAGAAGAAGTATACAGTAGCCAAGAGCTGAAAAAGAGCTTCGACTCTAGTTTAGCCTTTCTCCTGACTTAATCAATTAGTCAACAAGCACTAATTAAGCTCTTTCTATGTGCCAACCAGTTCTAGGTGTTGATGATTCAGAATAAAAAATGAAATGGTCCTTGATCTAAGCAATATGCAATACTGATCTTCAAATGGTAGCCAGTTCCAGTGTTGCAGAAACAGAGGGATAGTTATCTACAGAGGGATGTACTGAAACCATGACTCTGGTAAGCTGGAAAAGCCCCCTTTTTTTTTTTTTTGAGGAGAGCATATCAGAACCATGAGCCCTCAAGGCTTCCGATCCCAGCTAAGTCCTTCCTGGAAGAGGAGGCATTGTGGTCTCCTGGAAAGAACTTAAGACTTGCTAGTAGTCTGCCTCATTCACCAATTTAAACAAATCACTCAAACTCAGAGGCTCAGTTTTCTCACTTGCCAAATAGGGAAACTATATCTTATCTCATAGAATAGAGAGAGAGCATGCAGGCAAAGAAGCCTTGATTGACTCCACTTCCCTTAGCCTCATCTCCTTTATGGCCAGAGGGCTGGAGAATGGAGGACCAAATTCCTCCCAATGCCTTCTTTTATAGAGTGAATTAACTTTCTTGAGCTCATTTCATTCTGTATCTGTTGCTTCTTCTGGTTTCAAATTCATAGAATGAGGTACATCTCTCCCCTCCACTACCAAAGCTTGTCCTTTTGTGTGTTGTCTCTCCCAGGCTTTCCTGTCTCTTAGTGTGTTGTTTCCCTCCCCTCCCCATTTCATTGCAAACTCCTTGAGGGAAGAGACTGTCTCTTCTTTTTATTAATTATATCTCCAGCATGAAACACAATGCCTAATACATAGGAGCTTTATAAATGCTGATTGGATTGGATTGAAGAAATTAAAATTACCATCACATAGATGGTATGTAAAGTACTTAGAAAATCTTAATTTGTTGTTCAGTTGTCTCAGTCTCATCTGACTCTTTGGGAATCACATTTGGAGTTTTCTCGGCAAAAACCTTGGAGTGGTTTGCCATTTCTTTCTCTAGTTTATTTTATGGATGAGGAAACAAAGGTAAATAGGATTAAGTGACTTGCTTGGGACCACACAGCTGGTAAATGTCTGAGACCAGATTTGAACTCAGGAAGATGATATTACTATTGGTATTACATTACATTATATTTTCATTGTGATGATAATAGATAGCTATGAAAGAGATAATATCTAGCTAAGAGCAAAAAGCTAAGGAATGAACTTTATTTTTTTGCATATTCTGTTTAGCAGATGCTGGGAAGTCCTACTATTTCCTTAAGGATCAAAGGCAGTTAATGGTGCTTAGAACTAGAGCTGCCAGGAAGATTTTTAAACCTTCTTGTGCTCACTCCTTCATAAAGAGAAAACCCTTCTTTATAAGGGAGGAAATTGCCAGTTCAATTTTCATCTTAAGAAATCCTCAGGGTTTCTCTTAGTTTTGGTTTGATTGATTAATCCTATCCTTGTTGAGTACTGATGTGTAAGATAGATTTGTTATATGCTGTGGGAAGTTGCTAAGCTCCTTTCTTCAAAGATTTTATTATATATATATATAGATAGATATATATATAGATCTTATATATACATACAATACATATCAGTACAAAGCAGCATGAGCCAAATGTATGGTGCAAACACTGATTTTAACAGGAATTCATCCTAGGTGTCTGACCCTGGACAAATCACAACCCCAATACCAGATAAGAGTTAGGCAACTTGGCTTGAGTGACTTGTCCAGGGTCACACAGTTAAGGAAATGTCTGAAGTCACATTTGAACCCAGGACCTCCTATCTCTAGTCCTGGTTCTCTATCCCCTGAGCCACCTAACTATCTCTCTCTCTCTTTTTAAAAATTTATTTTAAGTATTATATTCTCATAGTCTGATGGATATAACTGGCAGCTGGAATGCCAAGTTTTCCAGTGCTTCAAAGGTAGCAGGGCATTGTGGACAAAATGATGGATTTAAAGTCAGGAAGCCTTGGCTCAAATCTCACCTCTGACAATGGCTCTCTGATCCTGGGCAAGTGTCCAAACCTCTCTGAGTCTTAATAGCCTCATCTGCAAAATGGGGACAATAATGCCTGTTGTATTATTATTATTATTATTATTATTTTAAACTCTTACCTTCCATCTTAGAATCAATACTATGTATTGGTTCTAAGGCAGAAGAATGTTAACCGGTAGGCAATGGGGGTCAAGCGACTTGCCCAGGGTCACACAGCTACAAAGTGTCTGAGGCCAAATTTAAACCCAGGACCTCCCATCTCTGGGCCTGGCTCTCAATCCACTGAGCCACCCAGTTACCCCCCGTTGTATTATTATTATACATACTTGTACTTTGTATAGTTATCAAAATGATCCAATGAGACAAAGTTGTAAACTTTAAAGTGCTATATAAATGCCAGTTATTTTATGAAATTGCTGGGAATCCATAAGATTTATATGTATATATACTCTTATCATCTGTCTTAGAATTGATGGTATCTGTTACAAGGCAGAAGAGTGGTAAGGGCTAGGTAATTTGTGTTAAGTGACTTGCCCAGGGTCACACAGCTAGAAAGTGTCTGAGGCCAGATTTGAACGTAGGACCTCCCATCTCTAAGTTGTCTATCTACTGAGCCACCCAGCTACCCTGGGTCCCATAAGATATTAAACAGGACTTGCAGGGGCACAAAAGAGGGAAAGGTCAAGTCCTCTTTCTGGCTTCTTTCCCTGTCTGTTGCCTAGCTGCTCATGGGTACCACTAATGTTTGATTCATGCCAAGTGTGAAGTGTGGCATCCCCATCCTGAGGAATGCACAGATGAACAGGGGGTTTTGGAGAGCTTCCCTGGAACAGAGAGGGATACACTATCACGCCAGACATAAACAGGAGCATCTGTCAGCACCTTCTGGTGGAGCTGATTTTGAACTGCAACAGAAAGATGCTGACACGAACTAGATATAAACTTCCAGAGAAATTCGGGGATGGGGGAGGGAGAGGGAGGGACTTCAGCAATAACTGATGCAGTTCTCAGTGGAGCTGCCATCCTGCACTGGGGGTCAGACTGCCCCTGGCCTCCCCTCGAATGGCTGGAATTTCCTGGCAAGATTCCCTCCTGTCCAGGACTCTGAGTGGCAGGACAGGATTCCATCATTATCTGTGGATAAATGTCACTCCCAGGGCTCAGCCTGAAAGGAAATACACAGCCCTCTCTACCTCATAAATGAGAAGTTCCTGTCACCTGCTGGCATCTCACCTTGTTCCTGGCAAGCACGTTGGCTCCCGCTTTAACGAGAAGCTTGGCAGACTGGCTGAAGCCATGCCAGGAGGCTTCATGAAGAGCGGTATTCCCATCCTAAGGAAAACACACACACATACACATACACAGGAGAAGAGCAGGTTTAGACTTCGGAGCTGGAACAAGGAAATAAGCATGCAATAAAACCACAAATGGCATCAAGGACCTGGTCACATCTTCCACAGAGTTTGGTGAAGCAGCCACTTTTGAACTCTTGAAGAACTTATTCTTCAATGGGTCCTCTGGTCTATACCAGGGACCCTCCTGAAGCCCAGACTGGGAGGATGAAACTCCAAGCACAAGGGCAGCGGAGTAGCTCAGTGGATAGAAAGTGGAGACAGGAGGTCCTGGCTTCAAATCCAATCTTAGGCACTTTCTCGCTATGTAACTCTGTTCAAATCACTTAGCCCCAATTGCCTAGCCCTAACCACTCTTCTGCCTTGGAACTAATACACAGTATGGATTCTAAGACAGAAGGTAAGGGTTAAAAAAAAAAAGAAATCTAAGAGCATCATCCTATCCATTCATATCTTTGAAGGTAGGGTCTGTTTTTGTCTTTCACCGTATCCCCAGTGCTTATTATTAACACAGTGCCTGGAATTCAATGAGCTCTTAATAAATATTTATTGGCAACTGTGAATGATTTACCTACTCTAAGCAATGCAATGATTCTGGACAATTCTGAAGGACTTATGCCAAAGAATGTTCTCCACCTCCAAAGAAAGAACTGTTGGAGTCAGATGCAGATCAAAGAAGACTGTCTTCCATATTAGTTTACAGTTTTATTTGGAGCTTTGATTTTATATAGGGTTGTATTCTCCTTTTAATTTATATTTATTTATATTTATATATTATTTGTATTTATTTATAATATTTATATTTATAATAGATAAATATACTTATATATTTATATAGGGTTCTAGTCTCTTTTAAATTTATATTAATTTATTGTATTTATTTATATTTATATATTATTTGTATTTATTTATAATATTTATGTTTATATATTTATATTTATCATATATAAATATACTTACATATTTATATAGGGTTGTATTCTCTTTTTAAAAATATGAATGAAGTGCTACTCAAAGGAACCCCAATACAGAATCAGACACTGGGGAAAAGGTGATTTGTTGGTAAATAGATAAGGTAACTAATTATCTGGTAGAATGTTAACTCCTTGAAGTATGACACTTCAGACATTTTTGTCTTTGAATCTCCAATGGACACCTCAAAGTAGGTGGTTTTGTCTTTGAATCCTCAGTAAGAGGGGTACCCAAGTTTGTTGTAATGATATAATTAAAAAATAACCACCACTTCCCTTGCCTATTTAGTACTTTTCTTTTTTTTCTTGGAAATAATGATAAGAAATAATAGTAATTACTTACATTTATATAACTTTTAGAAAACCCTTACCTTCTATCTTAGTATCAATTCTAAAACAGAGGAATAGCAAAGGTTAGACAATTGAGATTAAGTGATCTGCTCAGAGTCACACAGCTTGGAAGTGTCTGAAGCCAGATCAGAACCCAGGACCTCCCAACTCCAGGCCAGGCACTCTATTCACTGTGCTACCTAGCAGCCCCTCATATAACTCTTTAAGATTTATATTTTATATCATCTGAACCGCAAGAGTTGTATGCGATACCTTGTAGGGATTGAATTTCAGAAGATGGAGGGTGGCAGGGTTGAAGGGTAATAGGCACATTCTCCTCCAAGTCTTTAGGAAAGTCTTGCCCACTGGGTAATTGGATTGGGAAAGGAACAAGTACTCCTAGCATGGCACCTGGCATATGCTAGGCACTAGGACAGCCATTCAGACTTGAGCTAGACTTCCTCATGGTGACAATAAGCTAAAAAAAAAGTGTTATGAGCCCCAACACTCTTGGCACCCAACCAGATTACACTTGGGAACCCTGGTCTCCATTTTTAGAGTCGTCTTGCCACAAAGTCTATTTTGAGGAGTTTTTTAAACACTAAGAACACTGCTACAGGGGAGTACCTAAGTTAGGAGCCACAAATATAGGTGGTCAATGAGAAAAATGATGTAGGAAACACAAAGGATGAGTATGCAAGGGCATACCAATGAAAGACGGGGAATAAAATATGGAAAGTCAAAAGAAACGGAGAATGGATACATATTCTCTGGGTGATAAAATTTATTACTCATCCTGCCTTTTTTTTTTCTTGGTGAGTGAACCTGTGATTTCATTGCTATAGGATACTATAATACACTCCTTATCAATGTAGATTGGAGCCTGCTCTGCATCTCACAGACAAGTGCCCTGAGAAACTACATGACTTGCCTGGGATCACAAAGCCCATCATGCTGACTAGAGAGCTGATCCAAGAGTCTGAAAGACACCTGTAAGACTAAAATGAATACTCCAGGTATTTAAATGTATAGGATTAAATAACAACAAAGGGAGAAAACAAGGGGTTCCTTCAGTGAGTGAGCAGAGCAAAGAACCGAGACCCAGAAACCTGTAGCGCTCAAGCCAAAGGAAAAAAAAAGCCCTGCAGTGTGGGTTTCAGCAAATTTATAAACAAACCCATGCCAGGATGCAACACAGAGAGGCAAGACAAGGGAAACCTGGGAAGAGTAAAGAATGATGGGAAATAAAGTCCCCAGTACAAATTTTTAAAACACACACACTTGAACAACTACTGAGCTCAGGTGGTCGGTCACCAGTCTTCAACTCCAAAGCAGAGAGCCCTCTGCTACCATGACCAATTATTCTTTATTTCAAATTAAATGAAAGAGCCAGAAAAAAATCTGAAAGATTCCTAGCACCAGCTCTCTAGTCAGTATAAGGTGCTTCCGGGCCAGATAAGCAATAAAAAAAAAGTTTATCCTTGTGTGGTTTCAAAAGTCACCAAGTAGTCAGAGAAATCTGAAGATTGCTGAGAGACTCAGTCCTCTCCTAAGGCAAATTCAAGTGAGATAGAGCCAATCATCAAATCTTAGATGACAATCCATTTATTTCACTTGGAGGTATCTAGCTCCCATCCTAGAAAATATTTAGGAAATTTGCCTCATAGAGCATCTACAAACCAAGTATGACCACTGTAATGTCACCTAGAACCAGGGGGAGCAGATCGGTGTTGGAGATTTCTCTTTTTACCTTGTCTTGTCTGTCCAAAGCACACCCCTCTTGAATGAGAGCGGCTATGACCTCGGTGTTCCCTACAACAGAAGCTCGGTGCAGTGCAGTCTGATCCCCCTGAAAAGTGAGGCAGTTATCAAATGGTTAATTCTTTCCATCTGTATCCTTGTACCACTGCTCCAACCTGGCAGGCATACTCATACAGAACATAAACAGGAACGTTGTTATAGTGGATGAAAAGAAGGGCTCTGGGGTTCTCAGGAAAAGTGGGTGCTGAGTAGAGACAGCTGACTTCCACTTGCCACCTGACCACTGACCCAGCAGAATCTCAAGCCAATCACCCAAACAACTCTACACCACATCGTTCCAGCTGCAAAATAGGGGTCATGCACCTCAACAATGCCCTAAGAAGCAGAAAGGGTTAGTGAATTAAAACATTTTAAAGATTCAGTTAGATGTTGCCTAGATAGTATGGGTCTGGGACCTGTGATGGCAATACTGGGATCTAGAACCTTTAGAATTTAGAATATAAATTTTGGAAGATTTAGAAACTAGATTGCAAGAGTAGACAAATCCTCTATTATGGCAGGCATCACTCCCTCATTTTCTTTAGTTAATGACTCAAATGGCAAGGTCAATGGAGACTCAACGTGGTTTATTATTATTATTTTTAGTGACCTTTATCTTCCAAGTATCAACTTTGAAGGCAGAAGAGTGGTAAAGGCTGGGCAATGGTTAAATGCCTTGCCCAGAGTCACGCAGGTAGGACATTTCTGAGGCTAGATTTGAACCCAGGACCTCCAATTTCCATGCTTGGCAGTCTATGCATTGAGCCATCTAATTGCCTCTCAAAATGACTGATTCTTCATTGATTTCTTGGGAGGAACTCTTAGGGAGTTGCTGGAACTAAAGCACTTTTTATTTTTAAAGCCTTTATGGCTAAGCTTATTTCTAAGTCTCACTTGAGATTTCATGGTACAGTCTTTACAACATTATACTTATTTTTGACCCTGCTAATATTTATAAAACCTTTGTGCTGTTTATATCTAAGTCTCACCTGAGATTTCATGGAACTGTCTTCCCTAATTTATAGTATTTTTGACAACTCTCTGGGTGTAGATTCTTAGAACTGCCAATGTTTTTCTCTTTGTTTCTTAAGGGGATGAATGGAATCAGACTCATTCACCCAACTTGAGAAATAAAGCCTGATTGGACATGGTGGCAACTGTCCTGTAATCTCTGCTTCTGGAGCTAAGGCTGGTGGACCACTTGAACCCAGGAGTTCTTCAGGCATCCTCACGAAGGCCAGCACCAACATCCTGAGCCTCTGAGAGTGGGAAGGTGGGTGATGGTGGAGAAATCAGGCTGCCTAAGAATGAATGAACCAATCCTGTCCAGAAATGGAATAGATCAAAGATTCTGTGTCAATCAGTTTTGGGATCAGACTCATGCCTAGCGGCTGAACTTCCAGTCTGAGTGAAATAGGGGGAAATGGGCAGGAGAGAAGAAGAAAGGGAAAGATGAGAGGAAAAATAGAAAAGAAAAATAAAGGATCTTGCCTCAGACATTTCCCAGCTGTGTGACCCTGGGCAAGTCACTTGACCCCTATTGCCTAGCTCTTACCACTCTTCTGCCTTGGAACCAATACACAGTATTGATTCTAAGGCAGAAGGTAAAGGTTAAAAAAAGGAAAAGAAAAATAAAAGAAAGACACCTGTAAATGTGGGAAGGTCAGTACTACAATGGGGAAAGCTTGTTCTACGTATGGACTCTAAAAGCACATCTTAATTTATGAAACATTTATTGGGGGAAATTGAATAAAGATAAAGATGATTCTTTTTTGGTGTGGTAAGATTAAGTTAAAGACAGTTCTTGGTGCCTCAAAGGCTCTTAGATCTGGAAGGGAATTTGGAGGTTGGCGCCTCCTCATGTTGCAGACAAAAAAAGTGAGGCTCATTGAGGTCCAGTGATTTGTCTCAAGTCTGCTTTATACTGTTACCCAGATGGATACATATTTAGATTAGTGAAAAATGTGAATGATTTCTCTAGGGTAGTAAGAAGACCATTGAAATGACTGGAAATCAGAGCAGCTGGTGGCTCAGGGGAAGAGAGCCAGGCCTGGAGATGGGAGGTCCTGGGTTCCAATCTGGTCTCATATACTTCCTAGCTGTGTGGCCTTGGGCAAGTTACTTAACCCTAATTTGCTCAGCCCTTTTTGTCTTTGAAGTAATATCTAGTATTGATTCTGAGGTCAAAGGCAAGGGTTTAAAAAATAAAGAAAGAGATGATCAGAAGTCAAGAGCCCTGAATACTAAGAGCATAATCTTGGGCAAATTAACCCTTTTGACCTCAGTTTTCTCCACTTTAAAATCAGGATATTAGTAATGATCTAAGATAATTTCAAAGGACTCGTAACAAAAAAGTTTATTCACCTCCAGAGGAAGAACTGATGGAGTCTGAATGCAGATTGAAAGATATTATTTTCCACTTTATTTTCTTCATGCTTGTTTGTTTTATATGAATATTCTTCCACAAAATGATCAATGTGGAATTATGTTTTATATGATCACACATGTATAGTTTAGCAGAAATTACTGTCTCAGGGAGGGAGGTAGGGAAAGAATTTGGAACTCATAATTTTGAAAAATATTAAAATTTTTAATTATATATAATTGGAAAAATAAAATATTATAAACAAATAAATTAAGAGTATCTGACTGCATGATTCCCCCCTTTAAAAAAACTCTTACCTTCTGTTTTAGAATTAATACTAAGTATCAGTTCCAAGGTAGAAGAGTGGTAAGGGCTAGGCAATTGGGATTAAGTGACTTGCCCAGGGTCACACAGGTAGGAAGTGTCTGAAGCCAAATTTGAACCCAAGAACTCCTGTCTCTAGACTTGACTCTCTAGCCACTGATCCACTTAGCTACCCTTGGACTGCATTATCTTTAATATTCTTTCCTTTACTAACATCCTATGATTATACTTTTTGAGAACTCTATACACAATCAGTCCATGGAGGAAGAGACTTATAAATTCATAGAATACAAATGCTGGAAGAGGCTTTAGAGATTTTTCTATTTATCTTTTGAGCAAACCTGAATGAATCATGATCTGCTTACCTAATGATTTTATTAGTTTGTAATTATCTGTGATGCAAGCTAAACAGTGGCTTAATCTCAGATGTTGGATTTCTTTTTCTTTCATGATATTAAGGACGCTCTCTTTTTTGAGAGGGTAAGGACTTTTAGAACCTGGCAAGAGACAGTGTTAGACAGTGGAAAGAAGACCTTTGTTTGAGGACCAGCACTGTTATTGATTAGCCATGGCATCTTGGCCAACTCACATAACCTCTCTGAGATGGTTTCTCCATCTATAAAGCAATGACAACAATAATACTTGGCTTTCCTATCTCCACAGGATTCAAAGATAAGAGAAAATACTTTGAAAGATTAGTCCTTACCATTTAATAGCAGTTGCAGTATTTCTTTCTTTCATATTCAAACAAGGCATAGTGGACAGCACCCTGGTCTTGAAGGCGGGAAGACCTAGGTTCAAATCTTGCCTATTTCACTATCAGGGTAACATGGACTAATGCAACTTAATTTCTCTGGAGATCAGTTTTCTCATTTGAGGAGAATGGAAGAAAGGAAGTCAGAAATTATTTGGTGCCTACTATGTGCCAGGCTAAGCATTTTGTGAATATCATCCCTCTATGCTTCTTCTAGCCCTACATGTATGATCTTATGAACACAATCTCTGGAACTATCATTTCCCCTAAAGTGTTTTCTTCAAAATAACTCACAAGATGGTGCAGCTGGGGCACTCCGTGGATAGAGCACCGAGCCTAGAGGTATAAGGACCTAGGCTCAAATCTGGCCTCAGACACTTCCTAGCTGTGTGATCCTGGGAAAGACACTTAACTCTGCGTGCCTCAGTTTCCTCATATGTAAAATGAACTGGAGAAGGAAATAGTAAACTATTCTAGTATCTCTGCCAAGAAAACTCAAAATGGGGTCACAAAGAATCAGACACAACTAAAACAACAGAACAACAACCAAAACAACTGTTTATCACAGCCTACCTTCCAGGAACAAAGAGGTGATAGTTCTTCTACATCCTATCCTATTTAGATCTCCTATGGAGTACTGTGTTCAGTTTTGGGCACCCTTGTTTAAAGACCCTGTTAAAATGGAAAGCTTTCAGAGGAAGGCAGCCAAGATGGTGAAGGGGATAAAGTAAATGTCATAAGAGGATCACCTGAGAAAAGTGGACATATTTAGCCTAGTGGTAGGGACATGACGGCTGTGGTCACATATCTGAAGGGTTATCATATGAGGGAGGATTAAAACTCTTCTGTGTGATTTGAATTAAGGGGATTGGGAGGAGAATTAGGAGGAATGACAGAAAATGTCAAAGAGACCCCTTTAGACTTGATGTTGGAGAAAATGTCCAAATGAGCCGAGGGGTCCAAAAAGGGAATGGCTTGCGTTGAGACATAGTGATGAGCTCTCCCTCCTTGAAGGTCAGGTCTTCAAGCAGAGCCTGGATGAACACTCTTTGAATATATTGTAGTATATGTATATGTATACCTTTCTAGCATGGAATATACAAAAGAGCCACTGAGGTCCCTTCCAACTCACTCTGAGACACTTCAAGTTCTCCTATAATTCATGAAGCTAACAAATCTTTTCCAAGGAAAATAGTTTTTTAAACTAACTCAGTATGAGAAGCTAAATTCATCTATTTGGTTCCATGATAGCATTTTCTTCTCTCTCTTCTTCTCCTCTCTCTCTCTCTCTCTCTCTCTCTCTCTCTCTCTCTCTCTCTCTCTCTCTCTCTCTCTCTCTCTCTGTCTCCCTCTCTCTCTCCCTCTCTCCCTCTCTCTCTCTGTCTCCCTCTTTCTCTCTGTCTCCCTCTCCCTCTGTCTCTCTCTCCCTCTTTCTCTCTCTCTCTCTCCCCCTCTCCCTCTCTGTCTCTTTGTCTCTCTCTGTCTCTCTCTCTCTATCTCTCCCCCTCTCCCTCTCTGTCTCTCTCTATCTCTCTGTCTCTTTCTCTTTCTCAAAAGCCCTTATCTTCTATCTCCTGTCTTAGAATTGACTCTAAGTATTGGTTCTAAGGCAGAAGAGCTGTAAGTAAGAACTAGGCAATTAGGATTAAATGATTTGCCCAAGGTCACACAACTAGGAAGTGTCTGAGGCCAGATTTGAACCCAGGACCTCACATCTCTAGCCCTGGCTCTCTATCCACTGAGCCACCTCACTGCCCTAGAGCCAGTATTTTCTGTAAATTTTCAGTGGTGTATCAGAGACACAAAAGATCAAATGACTTTCATCATGAGATGGCAGTTAAAGCAGAATCTTCAGCAACAAAGGGGAACCCGTGACTCTTGATCAGTTGGTAGAGAAGATGCATTATTTCTTAGGAGAAATGGAATGGAAGCCCTGTCTCATCCATATCATAAATCACATTATTCGGACCTAAGTCAACATTTTAAAATATAGCTGTATTATATGCAAGTCTAACCTACCCATTTTACCAACAAAATTAAACTGAGTCCCAAGGAGCCAAAGTGATTTTTTCCATAGCCACATAGGTAAAAAGCTTTAGAGGGAAGATTTGAACCTAGGTCATTCTGCTACTGAATAATGAGCTCTGTTCCAAAAAGGGTGAAGGGTCGTTGGGGACATGGCCTATAAGAGAATGATTCCAGATACACGTTATACCAATTAAAATGTGGCAAGTCCTCACTTATAAGGCTTGAATTCCTCTAAAGAAAGAGGAGAGAAGAGTGAGGAAGGCTAACAACTCCCTGCCTCCAAGATGCTTCCAAAAAGGCCAATAATTTCATACCATAAGGCCAGTGTCTTCCCAAAATGTAACAAACATGCCAAATTAGCTTTTTCTTTCTTTCTTTCTTTCTTTCTTTCTTTCTTTCTTTCTTTCTTTCTTTCTTTCTTTCTTTCTTTCTTTCTTTCTTTCTTTCTTTCTTTCTTTCTTTCTTTCTTTCTTTCTTTCTTTCTTTCTTTCTTTCTTTCTTTCTTTCTTTTCTTCCAATTCCTTCCACTTCCTTCCTTCCTTCCTTCCTTCCTTCCTTCCTTCCTTCCTTCCTTCCTTCCTTCCTTCCTTCCTTCCTTCCTTCCTTCCTTCCTTCCTTCCTTCCTTCCTTCCTTCCTCCCTCCCTTCCTTCCTCCCCCCACTTCATTCCCCCTACCCCTTCTTACCTTCCATCTTAGAATCAGTACTATGTATTGGTTCCAAGGCAGAAGAGTAGTAAGGGTGAGGCAATGGGAATTGAGTGATTTGCCCAGGGCCACAGAGCTAGGAAGTGTCTGAGGCTACAGATTAGTTTTCAGTCTTTCTTTACTATAAAGGAAGAAATTTTGATGCTGAAACACTCGTATTTTGAAGTCTGCAGCCAAGAAAATCCAAATGTTTTCCTAATCTTTCTATACTTCATTCAGTCATCATTAAAAAAAAAAAAGCCTTAAAGGGAACTTATGAGCTGTTCTGGGAATCACACAGTGCAGCTTAAGAATGTTCTCTGACTTCTTTATGACTAAAAAAACTCTCCAGAAATTCCTGAAACCTTTAAAAGAAGTGATAGGATGAATATCGTACTCTTAGCAGCATTCATCTAAACAATATTTCTTTTTTTTAAAACCCTTACCTTCTGTCTTAAAATCTAAGTATGGATTCTAAGGCAGAAGAGAGGTAAAAGCTGGGCATCTAGGGTTAGGGGACTTGCCCAGGGTCACAAAGCTTCTTATCTGAATACTATATGCAGAGCACTTAAGGTAGTATATCTTGGGTAGAAGCACTTATTAGGTATCTTCTATGTGCCAAGCATTGTGCTAAGCAGAATAATGGACACAATAAAATTCTAAGGGCATAGAATTTTCCCAATAGGGTCAAGCTGCTTTATTCTCTGCCCCCATCCTACAGGTTAAAGATGGGGAAAGCCTATTACTCTCCATTTTGGTTCCTTGGAGGATAAGATTTTCAATAATTCTTTGCATATGCCATGTGTTTCCTATTCATGAAAAACACCTGGATCAACTGCTGAAGAAATCACCAAAAGAGGCAGCTAGGTGGTTCAGTGGATAGACTACCACACATGGAGCTGGGAGGACTTGGGTTCAAATCTGATCTCAGATATTTCTTACCTGTGTGACCCTGGGCAAGTCACTTAGCCCCAATTGTCTAGCCCTTACTGCTTTTCTGATTTCAAACTGTTATGGAATGTTAACTCTAAGACAGAAGGTAGCAGTTAACAAAAAAAGGACAGAAATCACCTCAAAATGATTTTGAGTATTTTTGTCATTTAGAGTAAGGAAAATACTTGGGAGCTGGTTCTGAGGACTGAAGACAGAGCTATTTCCCCATCAGGGTTCCAAGTAGGAGCCTTGCAGGGAGACAATGATTGCTTAGAGCTAATAAGTGCTTTGGGAGACCCGAGTCTCCTATTTATTAGGAACTGGCTAGAGCACTAAGTCTGAACTCAGGAAGACCTGAGTTAAAATCCAGTCTTAGACACTTTACTTAGCTGTGTGATCTTAGGCAAATCATTTAACCTCTATTAGCCTCAGTTTCTTCATGTGTAAAATGGGGATAATAATCGTACCTACTTCCTAGGGTTGTTGTGAGGACCAAGTGAGATAATACTTGTAAAGCACTTAGCACAGAGTAGAGGCTATATAAATGTTAGTTATTAATATTAATCAATCTGTAACAAACTTTGAGTTATCTGTCCCTTATTGACGAAATATCAAAATTACAGACTTTAGAAGCTTTAGAAGGCAGTTTAAGAGACTAATCTGAATCCTCCATTTTACAGATAAGGAAACTGAGGAATGAAATGATCTGCTATGGTTTTAAAGAGAGTTAGAGGCAGAGTTCAGATTAGCACTTAGTTCTTGTAATCCCCCAGTTCAGAACTCCTTCTGAGCTGTCTCCTTATTTATTAGGGAATTCAAATCCAGGCTATTCTTGGAAAGAGACAAAATGATGGCTTTTGGGTGCCCTCTTCTAGCAACAATCAAAGTCAAACTCCACTGACTTGTCTCCGGGACTAAATACAAATTCCTCTGTCAGTTTTTAAAAAGGATAGGAGGCGGAGGGAATAGAGAGGAACTTGTGATTTTATTGATAAAAAGAACTCCCCAAAACAGGAAATTCTACCTTCTCTGCAACTTAGAATCTTCAAGATTAGAGAAGAAATGAGAACAGTTTTTATATGTTTTAAGGTTTGCAAAGTTTTGACAAATATGATCTCATTTTATCCTTACAACAGCCCTGGGAAGTAAGTATAATCCTTATTCCTTTTTTATAGATGAGGAAACTAAGATGGATAAAATTTAATGAACTTGCCCAGGGTTATACATTCAGTGTATGTCAGAGACAGGATCTACATCTTCCTTGCTCCACGGACAGCACTCTAGACACCATGCCCTAATGTCTTTCATTGGTCTTTAAAATCTTTCCCACCCTGACCCCAGCCTAGCTTTCTGGTCTTACTTATTCCATAGGATTCCCCTGAATGTCCTCAGTTCTCTAAATAGACGTCCTTGCTGTTCCTTGGACTCAATATTCCATCTCCTGACTGCCTTTGCCCATCAGAATGTGAGCTCTTTAGAACTGTGCCTGGTACACCAGAGGCACTTAATAAATAAATGCTGCCTGGATATAGGATTGATTTGCCCAGGTCATCCTCCTTGTCCCTGGAATGTACTCCCTTTCCATCTCTGCCTCTTGGAGTCCTTAGCTGCCTCCAAAAGCTTGGGTACCACCTTTCTGCCTGTGAGAATTTTTCCTGATCCCAGATGCTAGTCCATCTCTGACATTATTTTATATGATTTGTATTCACTTATATACATGTATGCTGATTCTCCAACAGAATATGAGTTCCTTCAGGGCAGGGACTAATTTGCCTTTGTCTCTGTACCCCTAGTGTCTGACCCAGTAGGTGCTTAATAAATTCTATAGATGAATGGTTTAGATATAGAAAAAAAAAACAAATACTGTACCTATATTTTGATTGATCAACTAAATGGGAAATGGGAGAATGCACTAACTAGTACCCTGAAGGACAAGAGACTTTATGCTCAGCAGTTCTGATTAAGAAGACATCAAGCTAGGTATAAGGTATCATGAAATGATGACATCCCTCCAGTCAAATCCCTTTTTATCGATATTGTCTGTATTGGGGGCTTTTAGAAATCTGAGACCTCTGGAATCAATATTTTTAGATTTAACTCCATTTGGCTTCCTGCCAAGTGGTCAGAAAACATATAGAGTGGTGAGATACAGTGGACAGAGATTTTTAAGCCAAGCCACAGAACTAACCCCAAGCCATGCGAGCAGGAAGTGTGCATCTTTCGAGAAGCTTTCATGCCAGGGGGAGCACACATGCAAGCTTGCTGCAGGGAAGCATGAGGCCAGAGAGATGTGCAAAGGAAACTGCTGACCTCCTTCTCTCTCTCTGATCTTCTAGGTTCCTTCCTAGCCTTTCTCCTCTGGGTTTTCTTATTTTTCTCTTCCTTGATGCCTTTCACCGTGGCCGCTCTGTCCTGGACTATTTCTGAGGTGTGTGCCGTATGAATGCTCATGGACCAATCGGAGACTTCGTTAGAGCTCCAATATGATTTGGCAGGATTGGCAGGAAGCAAGAGAGAATTAGCTCCTGGTGTTGCATACTCTAAAGAACTGGTTTCCACAGGTTGAAATTCATAATAATCCCACTCCAGGCCACTGGAGGTCATTCTTCCACTAATTCTTGGTCTTTAACAATACTTTAAAGTACAAAATCTGCAGAATATGAAGTTAGGGTTTTAAACTCTTCACAAAAGTTAGGAATAGATAGATAATTTCATTATCTAGTCCAAGATAGGTAGATAATTTTATTTATTAATTTCCCCAGTTTTGTTAAAAGAACAAAAAACATGGTATTTTCTTTCGCTGATACTTGCAAGTATTTAAAAAAAAAACTTGTAGGATCTAAGATCTAGAGCTAGAAGGGGCTTCAGAATTCATCTAACACCCTCTTTTTGCAGATAAGGAAACTGAGGCTCAGGAAGGTGAAGAGACTTGTCTAAAGCTATCCTAGTAGTAAGCACTAGAGGAGAGATTTGATCCCAGATCCTTTGTCTAGCACCAGGGCTCTTTCCACTGTTCTGAATGCCCTCTCCACCCAACCTTATGCCACTCAGCACATCATAATTACTCTGGAGACAGAGATACTGGAATTAGCGATTGCTCATAAAATTTAGAAATTCATCCTTTCATTATAAATGAAGGTCAGGACTTGGCCATGCCATTCATTCCCAAGTCTTAATAATAATCATACAGATTTCTGTGGATGTTTTAAATATGAAGCATTTAACAGAGGGAATATAAATATTTCTGAAGCGGAAAAGGAAAGGATAAAAAAGAAATAAATAATTCCATGTGAATGAGCAGGAAGGGAAGGCAGGGTGCTACTGTCTGAAATTAGAGAAGATTTTCCTTATGCTGATATTAACCATCTTGTGAGAACCTTTGCTGCTCTGTCCCTGTAGTCTGACCTAGAAAAACAGTTTTGGTTATTGCCGAATAATAAATGCTTTTTGATGAATTGAAATACAGCTGAACAGAGGAAGGTGTGCACTTACAACGGTTCTCCGTGTTTACTACTAGAATTCTGTCAGTATGTAAACAAAGGTGTGATCACACCACCAGAATATGAGATGCATTCTGCCTCACACACCTTTAGCAACTCAATCCAACTCTTTCTTCTTCTCCAGTCACTTATTTCAAAAACAAAAACCACTCACACTGAGGTAATCCTGTCTTTGGATGAGTATTCTAGTGATGTGTGTGTGTGTCTGTCTGTTGAAAGGCACTTTTAAAAAGAAAATTATGCTTTCGCTGAAATGCACAGGATTTCCATGAAAGAAATGGGAAAGACCAGGCATGGTGGCACACACTTATAATCTCTGCCCTGAGGGAAGATGAGCTGCTGGACCTATGAGTCTCTTAGGTGTGGGAATTCTGAGCTGTATGTAGCAAGGCTAAAGTCAATTGAATGTCTATGTTAAGTCTGGGATGAATATGTTGAGTTGCTCAGATCAGAAGGTCAGTAGATTGTCCAAGGAGGGGCAAACTGGCCCTTGTTGGGAAAACAGAACAAGTTTAAGCTTCCATATTACTCATAATTGGGATCAGGTCAGTGAGTGGCTGCTTGTTAGAATTTGAGAGGATTAGGACAGCAAGTGGTTAATTGTGGGAATTGAGTGAACCATACTGGCTCCATCCTGTGACTCTCTTCTAGAGTTATGTTAGTTCTCTTTGTATTTAATTAGGGGTCAAGGCCAAATTCTATTCTGTGAGAATATTTTATTCAACTGTGGGAATTAGGAGAAAACCTCATTGCATTGTTTGAACCTAGCCTTGCTGGACTGAGAAATTGAACCATCTGTACCTGCTGTTTAGAGATCTTTAACCAAGAATCTAGGTTATGTTGACCAGAAAGGCCACAAGATCTTAAGAGTTATGCAAGGAGTTTTCTCATAATTGTATATTTCAAGCAACTCATATGTCTTATCTGAAAACTGGACCCATACAGATGTTTTCATGTTCTTTTGATTATTTACAGACACTTGGGAGGAGTGGAATACCCCCCCCCCCCCAATTCAGAGAATTGTACTTGTTTGTTTTTCCCCTCACAACTTGGAAAGTTCCTAATCCTTCCAATTAGAAATCAGATCAACCAAATCTTGTATTGTTCCCTTTTAATTAACTGGTCTTGTTTAATTGTTTTTAACATCTAGAAATCTGTCTCCCCCTGTTTTTTTGGGGTCTAGTCTTAAGCTAAGGGTCTTAGTCCTGATTTGTTGGGCAAATGACATGTATTGCTTAAAAAATCAATAAGCTCAGAAGATCAAACTTTTGTTTCTTTAGTAATTTCATCTGTTGTTCATTACATGCTGCACTTCTAAGCCCTAATGAGATAGAGAGACATGGTCTCAAAGGAAAAAAAAGAAATGAGAAATACCATACATATAATCAGCCTCATGTTCTGTTTGTTTTTTAAATAGAAGCCACCATTGTCATATTTCTAAGATTATGTGGCATTAGGGTTTTCCAAAGTGACTCCTGGAAATGCAAGAACAGGTTGGTGAATCTCATCTTAGCACACCCCTGGGCCTTAGATCTGCTCAATTACAGGAATTTATTAAAAGTGAATCTGGAGGAGGTTACATTAAACAATGATTTCAAGAGAACTCAAAACACCTGTGGTTTCCTCACCCATATCCTTGTTTATCAGAGAATACTCCTACATAATACATAGGTTTGGAACTGACCCAGTTACCAACCTCATTGTACAAAGGATCTAGTAAATTTGGAATGAAAATAATATTTTCTAAAAGATTAAAAAAAAGAGGGACACAGTGACTTTCAAAGGTATGATTACATGATATCAGGAGAAAGTTATTGACTTTTCTCATTTAGAACTACCATTGTGCTCATGTTGAAGGCTGCCTCTCAACAAATCTGATGCCCATAAATGCAGCCACTGAATTTTATAGAATATGCCTAATGAGGATTAGCACTATTAATAAAGGTGAGAAAAAGGAAAAAGAAAAAAGTCTTTTTCCTTCATTTTTATCTCCTTTGGCTTTAATAGAGGGGTTTTAAACTTTTTGTGGGGGACATAGAATCCTTGGGCAGTTGGATGAAACCTACTGACTTCTTTTTCAAAATAATAGTTTTAAATAATTGAAGGAAATGCTTACTTTTAGGGGCTATTGCAAATCAAGGTGCAATTTTTTTTCTCACTCAAGTTCATGGACTCTCTGAATCCTGCCCACAGACCCCTGGCAGATCTAAACAGCTTAGGACTCCCTGAACTACAAATACATCAGTGTCCCAGTGAGGCTCTCCATGTATTTAAAAGTTGAACCCATAGCAAACAATATACATGAGGGCTGGTCATATTACATGGAGAATCACAGGTGATTCTCTGGATTCACTGGAGAAATTAAGCCTCATGACTCAAATTTGAACATGCTCCCAGGGATATATTTCAAAGCATCTTTTTAGGCTAATCTTCAGAATTATTTTTCCTTGCATGTGATTGACCCATATGGCCACAGAGTCAATCACAGAGGTTAGTTTAGCCTAGAGAAGTTTATCTATCTACTACCACACACTTCTCAAGGTGGATTCTGATTCCTGACATTTGAACAAACCCCCAGTCCCTTTACTTACATCATCCTGGACATCCAGGTCACAGCCTGCCTTCAACAAGATCTGGACAACAGGAAGATGGCCTTTATTGGCAGCAAGATGTAGGGGTGTCCGGCCATGCTAGAGATAAAAAAAATGCTGATTTTAAATTAATGAACAATTCAGAAATATCACCTTTCCGCTTCCCCCCTCCCTCACAAGAGAAACAATGATTGGTAGTGACTTTTATTGAGATCTATTCTTCAGTTTCATGCAGAAAGTCTCATGAATTTAGTTAGAACAAAACCATTAACCATAGTAATCAGGATTAAGATAGATAACTGAAATCCATTAAAAAAAAAGAACTTCATTTTAATCAATGATATTCACACTCTCTCCTATTTATTTCTACAAAAGTCATCTAGCTTTATTTTCCTTTATTTCCTCCCTTGTGTCAGGGTTAAATGAAGAGGGAGAATACCTAAAGAACTAGCTAACCAGAATAATCTCAATTTAATTGTTGTCTGCTTAGGCAGAAAAATAGGAAAACTCCTGAAATATTGTTATTATCATCTAAATTTTTCCCCCAAAAAAACTTGGATTCTGAGATCCCATATCCAGGACCATCCCTGGAAAAAATAATACAATTCAATGTAAATAAGCAAACGAGAAAATAGTTAGAATATAGTTCTCTCCTGCCAAATATTGGATTTCCAAAGAATTTGGATTCCCTTATCTTCCTCCCCCAATTTTTACTCACCCTGGGGAAAAGGCTCTGCACAGTGATCAACCCTGCTTTAGATAGCAACTTCCCAGCAGGTTGGAACATACCACCTGATGTAAATCAGGGAATCAATCTTGCCACATTAAGGCATGTTAGTCTGCTCGGGTGGTTTATACCCCTCTGTGCAAGAACAGTTTAACGGATGAGTTATAGACCATATAGAAAATAGAGACGCTCAATGAGTCTTATTAGATCTTTTGCAGTATAGATTTTTTCCACAGTTAAAATACTGGGAAGAACTACCAGAATCTGCCAAAGCTATTCTCAAAGCTTAGATTTATTTGCTATGCTAGCTTGTTGTGGAGAAGGTAGCAATCAAGTGGTAAGAGAAAACAAAGACTTAATTTTCACAAGTGAAATGCAATCAAAGAAGCAGGATTCTGGGGACAGAGGGAGGAAGGAGGTCAGAGCTTACTTTAAAATTAGATTTTTTAATTAAGAACATAGCTTTTCCCCAGAAAGTGGGTTATAAAAAAATCTTTAGGAAAACAGCGTCTAGCATGAAGTCAAGGAGTGACCTTCACTCCCTGGTAATTGTGCTTAGCCATATTTCAATTTAACCTGGATTTTAAAAGTTTAATGAGGATCTTCTCTAGTTGTTAAGACAGCACAAAACTTATAGGGGTTTTGTTGACAGGTTCCTTCTCATAGAATTTGGTCCTACATTGTACAGTTTTGAGATGTTTTCATTTCTACCTTTACTATAAACATCCACAGGTTCCATACTTTGAAATTTTGTGAACAACTTTCATAGGGAAGTTTATTTCTTTAAGAGATAAAGAGTGTCTATTGACCAAGCTTGTCCATCCATCTATATCTCTTAACACATACAGTGCAACAAGTTGGGCTCAGAATTAGGTAGATGAGGGAGAAGAAGCTGGGATTGCCTTTAAGAAAATGTGGGGCTCCTTCAATGACACCAACTTATCTTCAAAACAAAGGCCCATCTTATTAAATGTCAATATTCTATTAACATGGTGGCTCAGTGGATAGAGAGCCAGGGCTAGAGATGGGAGGTCCTGGGGTCAAATCTGGCCTCAGACACTTCCTAGCTGTGAAAGCCTGGTCAAGTCACTTAATTCCTTTGCCTAGTCTTTACTTACCACTCTTCTGCCTTAGAACCAAAACAAAGTATTAATTCTGAGATAGAAAGTAAGGGTTTAAAAATATTTGTATATAAAGTATATACCTATATTTAAAAACTCTTACTTTCTATCTCAGAATTAATATACATATATATTTTAAACCCTTACTTTCTTAGAATTAATATATATATTTCAAATCCTTACTGTCTATATTAGAATTAATATGTATACAGATATATTTTTTAACTCTTATTTTCTCTTAGAATTATATATATATTTAAACCTTTACTTTCTATCTTAGAATTAGAATATGTATATTATATAATTAAATATTATAACATAAATACTATATATAAATACAAATACAATGAATATTATAGTATATTTTATATATACATATATTCTACTAACTATATGGCTGCAAGTCACAGAACCTATAGACTACAAAGAATTAGGGATGAATATCACTCAAGAGAGATACCTAGTGCCTAAGAGCTGGCTAAAACACAAAACAAATAAAGAACTATGAAGAATCAGAGTATAGAAATGAGGGTCACAGATCTTGGGCTGAATGGGACCTTAGAGGTTATCTAATCCAATGTCTCCCATTTTATAGATGTGGAAACTGAGACCCTGAGAAATAAAGTGACTTGTTTAAAGTGTCATTGAAGAAATGAATCATCGAGAAAGATGGAAGACTGATCACATGGCCAGAGCAAAAGGAAAACCAATGGATAATCTGCAGTTTATCTTGGCATTTTTTTAAGATTAGGAGAAATTGAGAAAAGCCCCTGGCAAATTGGGTGGCCCTCTCAAGTTAAACTTATGGGACGGCAGAGAGAAGAGTCATCCAGGGCAGGCAGGCAGGGACAGGCTGAGATTTGCATTTTTGGAAGGGATAACTACATGGCTGAGATCACAGATTTCATTTCAGAACAACCAAAATATATATGGGGGGAGGGGAGGGGAGGGGAGAGACAGAGAGAGAGAGAGAACGAGAGAGAACAAGAGAGACAGAGAGAGAAACTTGCCCATAGGTTAATCATTCCCACTGGAAGCACTTTAGAGGAGTGGCATCAAACTCAAATTGAAATGAGGGGGTTGTCACTAAACCATGCATAAGGATCCTTGCAGGTCAAATATTGACTTAGAAAACCATATTATGTTTAAGCATTTATTTATTCAATAATTTATTTTGTTAAATATTCCCCAACTATATTTTAATCTAGTCTGGGTCATTCTTGGGAGTGTTATGATCTGCATGTGGCCTATGGGTTGTGTGTATGACATCTGTGTTTTAGAGACGTTTTTTGGTATTCTAGGATTTTCTAGTACAGAATTAATTGCTTATACACGTACAGGCACATACATCATTGGGTTGCAGGAAGCAGGCAGAAGTGAGAGAGTCACTGGTCTATTCAGCACTTACTACAGTGCCTGGCACAAAGCAGACACTTAATAAATGTTGATTGATTGATTGATTGAATGGAAACTGGAAGTATTGGTGAAGGCCTGAGGGGACAGTTGGAAGCTGTGCTCGGGCCAATTTCTCATTTGGATTTCTTTTACAGTTTCCCAGAACTAGCAAGTGAAAAAAAAAGTAAAAAATAAAAATAAAAACTTAAAAAAAAGTATGACATATTATGAAGGACAAGAAAAAAAATTAGTAAAGATAATCAAGTTTACTTTGTGCCCCCACACCTGTCACCCAAGAAGATTAGTTCTACTCTTGTTTAAGCTAGACTCTGGTGAGTGAGGTTGACCCATTCCCACTCTTTTGCTACCTTCGGGGAGTCAGACCCTTTTTGGGTTGGTTACAGTCTACTCTCAGAAAAGTCATAGATTTTTGTATGATCTAGCCCACTTTGAATTTTGAAATTCAAGACTGGCTTTGGACTGGACCAGTCTCTCTTAATCTTTATTATGTCATGAACCCCTTTGGTGGTCTGATGAAGCCCATAGACTTTTTTGATATTAATCTTTTTAAACATATAAAACAAAATAAATAGGATTCCAAAGGAAACCAAACCCCTGTGATTCTGATGTTGTATGGACAAGAATGGTCAGGATCCCCTACAGAACCTTTTCTGGGCTATCCACAGACCAGAACCTCAATCCAGACTTACATTCCTGGGCCAAGACCAAGCAAATCTTCTTAATAGTATCATCTACAACCTGACAGATAATAAATGCTACCCAAATCCCACAATCCAGAAACTTCACTTAGACAGATTCAGAGGGCCTGCCACAGTTTGGCACACTAATCAAAGATGAACAATCCAAAGCCAGGAGGTAGAAAAATTGGTAGGCTCAACTCTAAGAAGAAATGGCCATGAAGGACAGGCCAGGGCTGAGAAACAGCAGCAGGAGCATGAAATGTCTCTAGAAAAAAAGTAAAGAGAGGAAGGAAGGAAGGAAGGAAGGAAGGAAGGAAGGAAGGAAGGAAGGAAGGAAGGAAGGAAGGAAGGAAGGAAGGAAGGAAGGAAGGAAGGAAGGAAGGAAGGGAGAGAGGAGGGAAGGGAAGGAAGGAAGGAAAGGAGAGAGGAAGGAAAGAAAGAAAGAAGGAAGGGAGAGAGTAAGGGAGGGAGGAAGGAAGGAAGGAAGGAAGAAAGAAAGGAAGGAAGGGAGAGAGTAAGGGAGGGAGGAAGGAAGGAAGGAAGGGACAGAGGAAGGAATGAAGGAAAGAGGGGAGAGAGGAAGGAAGGAAGGAAGGAAGGGACAGAGGAAGTAAGGAAGGAAAGGAGAGAGGAGGGAAGGAAGTAAGGAAAGAAGGGAGAGAGGAAGGAATGAAGGGAGAAGGGAAGGAAGGAAATAAGGAAGGAAGGGAGAGGGGAAGGGAGGAAGGAAGGAAGGGAGAGAGAAAGAAGGAAGGGAGAGAGGAGGGAAGGGAGGAAAGGAGAGAGGAGGGAAGGAAGTAAGGAAAGAAGGGAGAGAGGGAGGAAAGAAGGAAGGGAAAGAGGGAGGGAGGAAGGAAGGAAAGAAGGAAGGGAGAGAGTAAGGGAGGGAGAGAGGAAGGAAGGATTAAACGCATAAACAACTCTGGGGCTATATACCCTTCTGTAATACATAGATATGTTCCAGCAAGTTGAACCCCCATATCCTGACTCCAAGCATAACTTCTCTTTGGGAACGACAATAACAAAATAAAGCCTCAGGATCAGAGGACCTCATGTCCGAGCAGGCTATGGATAAATCACAACAGGGTCTCTAAAGGAAGAACAGAATAGCATGAAGGCAAAACATTTAGACAAGCACTTTCTCACTCTGGATCTCTCTCTCCACACACCCTCCCCATTTCTCTTTGTCTATGTCGGTCTGTCTCTTATTTATGCACACACACACACACACACACACACACACACACACACTCACACTCACACTCATATGCACACAGAATCCCTCTTAAACCTCTGAGCTTAGCTGGAAAAGCCAAACTCCCAGTCTTTTCAAAGGGCAAATGTAGCTTTGTAGCTGCAAAGGGAACATTCCACAGGCAGAATTCCATGCTAAGATAACAATCTTCCACCAATGAAGAAAACACTGAAACCTTGCCAAAGGTAACATGGGCCTAAAATAAACTCCAAAAGGAAGCAGGGTGTTTATTTTCATAGTGGGTGAGATGCATGTGTAAACTCTCTCATCACCTGCATGTTCTCCAGGAGGCAGAACTGGGAATTTATATCAGACAGACCTCATGTGAGCACCACTTAACACAACAGGGGAGCAGGGATGGAGTAGGGAAGATTATCTAAAAATGGCAGCTGCACCAGAAAGTTCACTCTTCCCTTTTAATAGATCTCATTGTGCCTGGATGTCACAGAACATGCTGGTGCATAAAGACCCCCAGAACACCAGCTGCACGGAATGAAATCCTTGCTTTCATGGTGCTTCTTCCCTACTTCCATAACTTGGACCCTGTATACCATGGGGCGGGGTTTGTCAGGTTCTGCTAACACCTGCTCTGGATAAGAGAGGTTGGATATTCCCTCAGGTAGCTGCTGCAAAGTCTGAAAAGAAAGAGATTGGGAGGGGGGGTGGAATCATGCTAAAGATACTAAAATAATCCACACACTTGCTCTGTTCAAAAAACATGTTTCACTCTTCAAAAGCCATTTATTGAGCACCTATTATGTGCAAAGCCTGGGTTAGATCCTGGAGATATCCAGATCCTACTCTTTTTCCTTTTCTTTTTTAAAAAATCTGTACCTTCCATCTTAGAATTATAAAGAAATATATGAAATAAAAGTATATTATATAATAATTAATATTGGTGCCAAGGCAGAAGAGCAGTAAGGGCTAGTCAATGGGAGTTAAGTGACTCTTAGCAAATCTGAGACTAGATTGGAACCAAGGACCTCCTGTCTCTAAATCTCTCTCTCAATTCACTGAGCCACCTACATGTGCCTCTACTCTTTTAAAAAAATTATTTAATTGATCAATTAAGAAAACTTTTCCATGGTTACATGGATCATGTTCTTTCTCTCCCCTCCTCCCACCCTCCTCCCATAGCTGGCACTCAATTCCACTGGGTTTTACTTGTGTCATTGATCAAGACCTATTTCCATATTGTTGATATCTGCACTAGAGTGATCATTTAGAGTTCTACATCCCCAATCATATCGCCATCGACCCATGTGATCAAGCAGTTGTTTTTCTTCTGTGTTTCTGCTCCCACAGTTCTTCCTCTGGATGTGGATAGCGTTCTTTCTAATCTTTCTCTGGATTGTCCTGGATCATTGCATTGCTGCTAGTAGAGAAGTTCATTACATTCAATTGTGCCACAGTGTTATCTCTCTCTGTGTACAATGTTCTCCTGGTTCTACTCCTTTCACTCTGCATCACTTCCTGGAGGTTGTTTCAGTCTCCATGGAATTCCTCCACTTTATTATTCCTTTGAGTACAATAGTATTCCATCACCAACAGATACCACAATTTGTTCAGCCATTCCCCAATTGAAGGGCATCCCCTCATTTTCCAGTTTTTTGTCACCACAAAGAGTGCAGCTATGAATATTCTTGTACAAGTCTTTTTCCTTATTATCTCTTTGGGGTACAAGCCCAGCAGTGCTATGGCTGGATCAAAGGGCAGACAGTCTTTTATTGCCCTTTGGGCATAGTTCCAAATTGCCCTCCAGAATGGTTGGATCAATTCACAACTCCACCAGCAATGCATTAATGTCCTGACTTTGCCACACCCCCTCCAACATTGATTACTTTCGTTTGCTGTCATATTAGCCAATCTGCTAGATGTGAGGTGATGCCTCAGAGTTGTATTGATTTGTATTTCTCTGATTATAAGAGATTTAGAACATTTTTCATGTGCTTATTAATAGTTTTGATTTCTTTATCTGAAAATTGCCTATTTGTGTTCCTTGCCCATTTATTGATTGGGGAATGGCTTGATTTTTTTGTATAATTTATTTAGCTCCTTATGTACCTGCCTCTACTCTTGAAGGATTAACAATTTGATTCTAGGGGTAGGATATAGACAGAAATAATTTATTATAACAAATAATAATACTATATTAAATATAGAAAATATGTATGTTATATATGACAAATATATATCAAATAAATTTAATATGACAAAAATGTGCTATCTTTGGAGTAAGCAGTACCTATTATTATTAAGCAGTACCTATTATTATTAAGAAGAATGTCACACAGCAATGAGGACTTACTTGAAGTGAGATGAATTGAATTTGTTGTAGACCTGGTCAGTTAGTTTCATGATTTCCTTCTACAGTATTCAGCTGCTCAGGGGTAAGTGCAGAGGAGGTGAATGGTGGAAAGAGAATAACTGACGTGGCTAACCACTGAGTAAAGAAGTAAATGCTATATAGCTATATAGTCTATAGTCTATAGTTGAAAGACTGAGGAAATGAAGAGTAACATTCTTTAACTTTTGAATAAGGAGAGGAAGGAGGAAAAGAAAGAGAAATAAAAGGAGGAAGAAAGGAAGGGGGAGATAAGAAAGGAAGGGGGAGAGGGAGAGGAAGAAGAGGAAGAGGAGTTGATAGGCTCAGAAACTTCAGAAGGAGGAAGTAGGATGGAAAAAGAGGAAGGGTAGGAGGAATAAAAAGGATGAGGCAAATGAGATTTAAATCACAACGGGAAGCATTAGGTTAGCTGCAAGAAGAATTTCCTATCTGATGATTTCTTTCATCCTAACTTAAAGACTGTTAAAAAGAAGAGATTAGGGATGTGCATCCTTTTAGCCACTTAGTGGTTTTTAAGATTTAGACAGGAGAGAAAATTCTAAGAGAGAAGGAAAATTGACGTAAAGGGATGGATCAAGGAAAGGGTATCTGAAGAATGGGAAATGAAAAACAAGAAGGGGCATACTTATTGCAGGAGTAGATTTGAAGGAAGCCAGTGAAGCTGGGAGTCAGAGAGGAGGAAGGAGAGGATTCCAGGCAGAGGGGACAGCCAGTGAAAATACATGGAACTGGGAGACAGAGTGTCGTATGTGAAGAACAACAATTCCCCCCATCAATTCTTCATATGCTATTTGGTGGCTCTTGTGTCATAGGTCATCGCTTTGATGGTCCTCTTTTTGGGGAGACAGAAGACTCTGGGGCATTGTATCATAGATAGACACAGAGAGGGGAAAATGGCATCATGCTGCAGAGAATCATGACTTCTTGGCTTGGAAGGAAAAAAGGCAAAATCTGCTTCAACTTTTGCCTTCTCTCTCTGTTCCGTTCTCTGTCTCTGTTACTCTATCTCTGTCTCTCATCCTTATAGGTAGTGTCTGTATGTAGCAGGTATTGACCTTGAAATTGACAAGAGGACTGAAAATGACCCTTTGCTAAGAAGAAATGATCTTGAGCAAAGCTGACCTGAGGCATTTCCTAGCTGTGTGACCCTGGCCAAGTCACTTAACTCTGTTTGCCTAGCCTTTGCCTTTCGGTCTTAGAGTTGTTACTAAGACAGAAATAAGGGTTAAATATTTTTTTTAAAGAAATGATCTTGGGGAAAAACTGAACTCAGACCCTTCCTAGTGCTGTGACCCTGGGCAAGTCACAACCCTATTTGCCTAGCTAAATTTTTTTTTTTAAAGAAATGATCTTGGGCAAAGCTGAGCTCTTTCTGCTGACTGACTGTGTAACATCTTTTAACTGAGGTAATGTGGAGGCAAGTCTTACAAAAGAGAGCGGTCCTTTCCCCAAGGAGCTGCTCAGGCAGAGGACAGAGGTTCTCTCTTTCAGCCAAATGGCTTGGTAGTCCTTTCCCTCTTCTAATCTGAAGTACAAGAAATCAGAGGAAAAGACAAAGGAGAGAAAAGAGGAAGCCCAGGCTAGGCATGCTGGTGGTTGGGAACAAGAGTCCAGGAACTTGTCTCAGACATAAAATATGAACGTGCCCACTCCTTAATTATATCAAACCCAGAGTGACTGATTTGATGCAATACCAATGTGTCAAAGAGAAGTGAGGAAGTGTTTAGTGTAAAGAGAACAGAATTTGCAGTAAAAAGTCCTAGGATCAAATTCCTGACTATGTGCCTTGGGTAATTCACTTCATGGCTTTGAGGTCCAGTTTTTTGATGTGTGAAATGGGGTTGGAATGAGATGTCTCTAAGCTTCTTTCCAGTTATAGAAAAGATATTCCCAAGGATAGTAACCTAAAAATCCATCCTTGTAAATCAGCAGGCAAAAGGGCTAACAAAATATGTCTGGGTCTCAAGAGTGAATTGCTTGCCTAATAAAGTTCTTAAGCCCAGCCATAACGGCTAATGAGAGAGAAGGTAGCCAAATGGTCATTTTCTTATTAAACCTCCCTCTCAGCTGAGAACTTTACCTCGTGTTTTGCAGTGGCTTCCTATTGCCTCCTAGATCAGATATAAAATTCTGTTTTGCATTCAAATTCATCATACCTCCTTCCTCTTTGCCTTTCCTGTCTTCTTATATCTTACTCTTCCCCGAATACCTTGCAATCTACTGGCCTTCTTATTATTTCTCACATAAGACACTCTGTCTCCCAGTTCCATGCTTTTTCACAGGCTGCCCCCCCCCCCTTCCCCTGCCTGGAATCCTCTCCTTCCTCCTCTCTGACTCCTGACTTCCTTCAAATCTCAGATAGAATTCTAACTTCTTCTAGATTTCTTTCCCCTTAAGTGTTAGTGCATTCCCTCTGATTCTGTACAAATTTGTTTTCATGTTGTCTCCATTAGACTATGAACTCCTAGAAAGCAGGAGCTGTCTCTTGCCTTTCCTGGGATGCCTGATCTTACTCTACTTACTTACACTTACTCTAATATTCGCATCTATATCCACAGTTGTATAACAAGCCCTTGGAAGTAGTTTGTTGTCTGACTTATCTTCCTATTTCTCTCACACCACCCAGAGAAACGGTCCAGAGGGTAAAGCTGAGGAGGCAAGAGATATACTCCTCTATGACATGCATTTTGTAAAGCACAGCCAGCTGTGCTGACATCTGGCTAGACCCTATTCCACTCCACTCCTGGCTTCCCAACAGAGTCCCTCTTATGGTTTCTGTGTTTACATGCTCCCCCAGAATGTGGATTAGGCAAATAACTCTTCTGGAGCTTTTCAAAATGCAGATTACTAACCTGGGAGCCCATAATAACTCCAATGCATTTTGTTCAGTGATGGCATATTTAGGGAGTTTTTAAAATGCTGATTACTGACAATGTCATGAGAGATTGTAATGGTTCCTTTGGAGTGGTTACGACCTACTAAATAAATATGATTTTAGCGGGGCTTACTGGCACATTAATCTGGGTTATTAAACAGTCAGCTGAGCAGTTAGAGGTTTTTATTCAAAGTCAAGATAAACTAATCACATAGAGCCTTGCAACATGGTGGATCGCTGACAGAATGCCCAGGTGCCAGAACAGCTTATCATGCCACTACACCTGTGCAGAAACCACATTAATTCAGGGCACTCTACTGTCCACTAGAACTAGGAGTAAGGAACATGGGAGAGACAGCCCACAAATACAATATTACTAGATACTTTCATGTAGCCCTTTATAGTTGATAACATACTTTCCTCACGATAACCCTACAAAGGTAGACAGTGTGCAAGTATTATCATTTGAAGAAACTGTAACTCAAAAGAGATTTGTTGACTTGCCCACAATTAGTCAGCTAGTTAAGTGAGGAGTTGTGCCTTGAATTTGTATCTTCTGACAAATGTAGTATCTTTTCCACTACACCCCTGTTGGCAAACCTATGGCACACATGCCAGAGGAGGCTGCTCCTCTCCTCTTCTTCACTGTGCCTAAGGGCATTTTTCCCATGATCCACCCCTCTGCCCAGCAGCCCAATGGGAGCGATTCCTTTCTCCCCTGTCTGGGGTAAGGAGTGGCTCACAGGTGGCGTGAGGATTGCAGTTTGGGAACGCGGTCTCTAAAAGGTTTGCCATCAATGCGCTATACCATATAACCTCTAAAACCTATTCTGGTACCAAATATATGCTATGCCCTTGAGTGACTTTGAATCTTCTTAAAACTTGATCTTATAAATGATATTAGGGAATAGTGACCTGCATGGTGTCTTTTGGGATGGAATATTAGCTTTTTAACCAATAGCTTTGCTTTGGTGAATCTGTTATCATTTGGGTATCCCTCCCTCCAGTTGTACAATTCACAACTCATCCTCAGCTATTTATCCTGTTACTCTTATAATGTTCTCTTATGATTTATCCAGATGTAAACATGCTAGGGATCTTCCTATAGATCTCTTGACATTACCTATTTATTTAGTATTCAGTTTTGTTTTATTTTATTCTTTGAATTAAAAATTTTTATTTAATTAATTTAGAATATTTTTCCATGGTTACATGATTTATGTTCTTTCCCTCCCCTCCCCTGTAGCCAAAGCACAATTCCACTGGGTTTTACTTGTGTCATTGATCAAGACCTATTTCCATATTATTGATAACTGCACTAGGGTGGACATTATTTATTTAACATCTGTGATGAAGTACTACTAGCATGGACCCCCATATTTGTTCTCTGATTTGGCTTAGTCACTCTAGCTTACCCTCAATTGGTCAGGTATATGTTCCTAGAGAAGAACCACTGCTACACAGGTATACTCAAATTTCTTTAGGATTTTAGAGGCAACCCTATTGTGGGGAAATATGCTCTTCTTATTTTTCACTATAGCACCCACCAGTGTGCTTCCATTTATACATAGCCACTCACAATGCTAACATATTGGACCTTTTATAAAAAAACAAACAAACAAAAAAAAAACCTCTTACCTTCTGTCTTAGATCTTAGAATTAGTTCTTAAAGAGCTATAAGGGCTAAACAATTGAGATTAAATGACTTGCCCTGAGTTACAAAGTTATGAAGTGTCTGAGGCCAGATTTGAACCCAAATATTTCCAATTCCCAGCCTGGCTCTCTATACACTGAGCCACCTAGATGCCTCAACACATTAGATCTAAAACATAACAATTTGCTTAACAATAAGGTGAAAGCAAGAGTAACATTTTAAGTGCTCCTCTTCTGAAAATGCAGGAATAATAAAAAGAACAGATTACATAGGAAGGTTGGTTCATACTCTCAGTGTCTGTGTTAGGCAGAAAATAGGTACACAAAAACCTGACAAGGAGGCACATAGGTTGGGGAGAAAAAAAAACAACAACATATGCTTAAGGTGACTCATCCAGACCTAGAAGGTCTTGATATCATGGGTCCGTTCAGGAACAAATACATCTTCTATCCAGACCTGCTTCTCTATTTAAATTCCTCCTCTTCTGGTCCTCACAGTTGTCCAGCTGCACACATCTTCTTTTGAATTGAGCAGTTACAGGTTCTATTTATTAACTTATAATCACCCTTCAAAGGACACTGAGAAGGTGTTATACTAACAGTTCTCTTTAAGTCAGAAAACTACAAAGCTCATCAGGCTGGCTCCCTTTGGACAAGACAAACAAGCCTAACCAGTTCTCTACTGACCGGTCAATTGAAAAACATTTGTTAGGCACCTACAATATGCTATGTACTATGCCAGTGCTAAAGACCCGAAGAAAGGTAAAAATTTTCAAATTAGACTACTACTATATCCCCTGTAAGAAGTGATAAGGTGAAGGATGTACGGTAATGCTGCTTTCATGGAAGAACAGCAAGTGGTTAAAAGGATCAGGAAAACATTTTGGTTTAATAAAAACTACTACAAATCTATGTGAAAATTTTTCTGGTAAGTTTTGAGTGCTGTTTGCCAAAAAGGGTAGAAAATGAAGTGTGGCATAAACAAAAAGGTCAAAATCACCTTGTAAAGGATGTAAGGGGCTATCCCTTTTATATGTGAATATTTTAAAATAAATTACAGTGGCTTCTATTACCTCTAGAATCAAATATTAACTCTTTTGCTGGATATTTAACACCCATCATAATCTGGTTGTCTCTCCTCCCTATCATTCCAGTTTTGTCATAAACTAATTCCTACCATAAACACTGGTTTACTTCTTGTCTTCATACTTTTGCACTGGTTGTCCACCATAATTAGAATGATCTCTTTCCTCACACCTCCACCTTTAAGATCCCCTGTCTCCCTTTATTCTATTTGAATACCAACTTCTGCAGGTGGCCAGTATAAGTCTTTCCAGGTGCTAAGGTATTTTTCAGGTACTCTGTCTGTATTGTATGTACTCTATTTATGAATAGTTTGTTTTCTCTATTAGAATGCAAGCTACTTAAGCTCAGGAAATACTTTTGCTTTTTTATTTGTATCCCTAGAATGTAGCATCATTCCTGGAGCATATTAACAGCTTAATGCTTATTAACATTGCTCATTAAAAATTATTTTATTCCTATTCTTTTTGATAATTTTTATCATGAATAAATGTTTCATTTTTTTGAAGAGTTTTCTTATTTTACTAATATAATTGTATGGGGAATTTGTCTTTAATTTTTTGATAACAAAATATGTATTTTAGTATGTTGATGGTTCTTCACTATTGAACCAGACCCTCGTATCCAGTATAACATCCACTTAGTAATCAATCAACAAACATATATTAAGTGTCCAATTATTTTTAACTTATTGCTTTATTCTGATAGTGTTTGATAGCATATACTCATTACTGCAATTTACATATAATTTTCTTTTTGAGAGTTCTTTGCCAGTTTTTACAATATATCTTATTTGTCTCATAAAAATTACTAGGTAAAATTTCCCATTTTCTCATTGTTTATGAACCATTAATGCATGCTATGCAGAGATTACTTATTATTGGAATACTTAAAAGAATGAACCTAGTATGGTAATTCTTTGATGACTTGTTTCTTCTATTTAGGTTATTATTCTCTTGTTTTGTCTGTATGGATAGTTTATATTTCTGTAGCTAATAATTTATTTCCTTTAAATTCTCTATTTTGTTAGACTATAGCTCCTAGTAATTGAACTAGACATACTTTTATTGGTATAGGGAAGCCTTGGTGAGAAAATATCTTCTATCAATGTAGATTTGCTCCTGCTCTTATAGTATAAGAAAAATGCCTGCAGTAGTGAAACATTATGTATTTTGCCACTAGTCAAACAACCAGTATATATAAAGGGTGGGGCTTGAATTAGGTTTTCATGCCAGAGGCTGGCTCTTTAGCTATTAAACCATACTTCCTAATCCTAATAATATTCTTAATTTATTTTTTTTTATAACCTCACCTGCTGTCTTAGAATTGATAAGTATAGGTTCCAAGGCACAAGAGTGGTATGAGTTAGGGCAATGGGGGTTAAGTGACTTGTTGAAGGTCACACAGCTAGGAAATGTCTAAAGTCAAATTTGAACCCAGAACCTCCTGTTTTCAAGTCTTGTTCTTTTTTCACTAAACCACCTAGCTGCTTCAATATTTCTGTGTTATGATCACTTTTTTTTTTTGCAATTTCGATGACGTGTGCTTTTTTCTCATTTTAAAAATTACTTTTGCTAATGGTTTATGTATTTTCTTGGTGTTCTAAAAAAATAACCATCTCTTAGTTTTATTGATCAATTGAACCATTCTTTCATTTCCTATTCCATTTACTCCTGCTGTTAACTTTGTAATTTTTCTTTTTTCCACTTTCCTTTGTACTACTGGCTTGTTACTTTTCTACTGCCTTTAGGTACAAGATAAATTCATTTATTTTTTCACTATCTCTTTTGTTAGCATATGCATTCAGCTATAGAATTTTGTTCTATGAAACGACTTTGGTTGTATTTCATAGATTTTGATATATAGGATTAACACTTAAACATTCTGTTATTTTTCTCATTTTTTCTTCAATCCAGTCATTGTTTAGTATATATGTATATGTATAGTTTCTCTGCATTTTTAGATTTTTACTCATCATTATTAATTAGTAACTTTAAAAAATTGAATTATAGTCTAAAAATAAGGTAAATTTCTGCTTTCATTAAAAGAGTGTCCTCCTCTCTGGGGAACAATATAGTATTACTGAGAGGGTAGTGAGAAGGAGTAGATAAGGTACTTTGGGAGACAGAATTTTCTGGAGGAAGGAAGATCAAATCTCCAGTGCCTTTATAGGTTTTCTGTTGGGGAGGGGAGAAGTCTATCACAGTGTATTACTCTAAGTAAGAAGGACCATATAAGACATCACCAAAGAAGGAGGCTTGCTTAACCATTCTAGCAACCCAAGTGTTTTAAATCCTTGTAGAGAAACCTCAAACTGGAGTTTGTCCTATAATACATAGTAACTAAGTATCCCATAAAATGCCAGTTACTGTTCTTTTTGGCCATACAATAACTAGCTTCTTTGTTATCTCTCCAAGGAGAGCCCATAGGACCTTTTGGATCCAGGAGGAAGGGGGATTCATCTAAGGAATGTAGAAATTATACATTCATGTGCATGGTGGGTATGAGCAAAGAAAAACAGGAAGAGAAAATAGTAGGAAAAGAAGATGGGGTGGTAAATTGATGGATTAAAGGCAGAAAATCTTAGTTCTCCATTGGTGTACCATCTTAACATCTGTAATAAACAAGGAAGGCTTCAAGTACCTTCACTACCCCTTCACACCACCCCATGGCAAATATAGGAGGACATGGAAAAGAGTCATATATGATGGGCAAGTATGGGTGCATTATTATTTATGTCACTAGAACTTCCAAGTCAACAAGAATATTTATTATTTGAGAATTCTGAATGAATGAATGAAAAAAAAAACGTATTAATTGTCTAATTAATTGTCGTCTATAAAAAAAAATAAAAAAGCATTACAGCCCCTGCACTCAAGGAGATTACATCTAAAAGGGGCAACATATATAGGTTTTGGGGATCCAGGGAAAGGAGTTATTGTCTACAGTAGTCACAAACATGGCAGGTGGAACAATAAGGCAATTCAATTAAATGCCCTTTCTGGAGGAAGGGGCAGTGAGGCAGTAGGGTGGAAAATGCTTAAGGTAAAGATAAAGATTCATGGTCCTAGAAAGTGCCAAACCCAGTGGCTTTTCTTTGCTTCTTCAATTCATGGTTTCGGTTAATTGGTCAATCAAGCCCTTACTATGTGCCAGTCTCTGTGCCTTAGCACACTGGAGATTCCAAGAAAAGAAAAACAGTCCCTGCCTTTAAGTAAGTTACATTCTAATTGGGAGACAGCATGCAAATAACCAGGTACAAATCATTTATATACAGAGTAAGCAACCAGAGAGGTTTAGTTTGATATCACAATAGAATTAGAATTTTAGAGTGTATATGTGCCTAGGCATGGGATAAGCCCACTGGAGAGGAAAAAAAAGAATTGCCTTCCTTGTTCATAGGCTTGGATGGGAATCCTTCCTATTTTTGTATTTCGGTTGAGTTAAAGAAAGCTGGTGTATAACTGCTATATTGTTAGCCTAGGAGCTTGCAAGGAGTTGCTGACTTTTTCTCTTTTCTGTTGAGATCTGGATGAGAGCTACATTCTGATGTTCCCCAGGTATGGTCTTGACAGAGACATTTTGGGAGAATGAATTCTGAATGCAGTCCATGAAACCCTAGAACTGTGGTTCTGGGAAAAGAACAAGCTTTAATGAACTATTTATTATATGCTAGGTATTATGTGAGGAGCTTTATAATATGTAATTTTGTTTAATCCTTAAAACAACCCTGGTAGGTAGGTACTATCATTAACTCCATTTTCAGTTGAGGAAACTGAGGCAGGTAGCCTAGCTAGTAAGTATCTGAGGCTGAATTTAGGCTCAGATTTTCCTAAATGCATTCTCAGATCATTATCCATTAACTAGCTATTTATGCATTAAGTTTATTCTCATGACAAGTATTTAAAAAAAGGTAAAAAAGTATCACATTAAATATAATTTCTTATTTCCTTTGGGCATGCAATAAAACCAACTGCACCAACTTCTTTGTTTACATCTCCAAGGATAGCTTAGGACTGTGTTGGCGAACCTATGGCAGGTGTGCTGGAGGGGGCTGCTCCTTTCCTCCTCTCCACCACACCTAAGGACATTTCTCCCATCATCCACCCCTCTGTACAGCAGCCCAATGGGAGCGCTTCCCTCCTTCCCTATCTGGGATAAGGGGTGGCTCACAGGTGGCATGAGGATTGCAGTTTGGGAACGTGGTCTCTAAATGATTCACCATCACTGGCTTAGGAGCTATCCTTCCTAAGACACACCTTCTAGAAAAATCTCTTGTTTTGCTTGGAGATTATAATAATGAGAATTATAACATTGTTGTGGTTCAATAACATGTCAGGGTTTTAAAAAATATGCCATTTCACTGGTAAGTAGAAAACTTTATTCATTTGGCAAATACTTATGAAGTACCTATTATGCGCCAGGTACTGGGCTAGGAGCTAGAGATACAAAGATTAAAAAGAAATAAAAAAATTTTAATTAAAAAATAAGTAGAAGGCTTGGCTTTAGTGAGCAGAACCACCCTTTTAGGAAAGAATGGCACAAAATGATTGGACACACATTTTACTATTTCAGGATGATCTCAGGGAGGGAAAAGAAGGAAAGGAGGGAGACAGTTTGGATCTCAATTTCAAAAAATGTGGTAAAAATTGTTATTACATATAATTGGAAAAATAAAATAGTACATTACTAAAAAAAGACTGGGGGAAAGACAGGTAACAATGGTGGATAATGTCAGGAGTCATTTCCACTGTACAAGTACTAAGGATTTTATGTTCAGAGTACCTTGAACTGATATTAAGTCTAAAAATGATTTGATTCTTAGCATCCTATCCCATTTTCTGCCATTCCACCATAATCACTAAAAAAGTAGAAGGTGATCAAGAATACATGCAATACCCAGTGGAACTGTTCATTGGCTATGGGAAGGGTGGGGGAGGGAGGAATAGAAAATGATTTTTGTAACCAAGGAATAATGTTTGAAACTGACCAAATAAAAAATAATGTAAAAAAAAGTAGAAGGTGGCTGCATAGAACTGAGGGCTGTTTTGTATTTTTATTTGTATCAAGGGTAGCCATGACCAAAAAATTCAACACTCAGTGGGCAGTCTACAGAGAGAGAGAAAACAGTTTGTTGCTGGGACCATCCTTGAAGTCTTTCCAGCAGGGAGACTCTGCGGTATGATGTTATAGCCTTTAGAATCCAGAATTGCCTCCACATCCCAATGAGACACTGATTAGGACACTTTAGGGAAACCAACTCTACCAAATAGAAATCCTAAATCTCTAGATTCTCTAAAAATGAATCATCTACATCTCCACTTCTGACACTACGTGTGAAACCTGGAATTCAATTTAGGATTAATCAAGCGCCTACTCGGTACATAGCACTGTACTATATACTGGATGGAGATATAAAACTAAAAACAAACAAAAAAGCACACAGATTCTTTACTTCCCAGAGGCAGCTAAGTGATGTATAGTGGATGGAATACTGGACCTGAAATTAGAAAGACCTTAGTTCAAATTGAGTCACAGACACTAGCTATATGACCGTAGACAAAAATAACTCAGTCTCCTCATCCATAAAATGGGGATAATAATAGCTTACCTGGAAGGGTCATTGTGAAGGTCAAGTGAGGTAATAACTGTAAAGCACTCAGCACAGTACCTGGCACATAGTAAATACTATACAAATTCTTATTCCCTTCTGAGTTTTTGTTTTTGGTAGAAATATAAACAATAGACAAAAATAGATCAAATATATATATATATGTATATATATATATTTAAGAGAGTTTTTGTTTTTGGTAGAAATATAAACAATAGACAAAAATAGATCAAATATATATATATATATATATATATATATATTTAAGAGAAGTACAAAGTTCTACGCATAGTCCAAGGAAGAAAAAAAATGACAGAACTCTGGGGCTGAAGTTAGGAAGACCAGAATTCAAATCTAGGCTCAGATACTTAATAGTTGTGTGATCTGATGCCTGCCTCAGTTTCATCATCTGTAAAATGGAAAAAATAATCCACCTACTTCCCAAGGTTGTTACAATTGAATGAGAGGGCTGAATGAGATAATATTGTAAAGCAATTCGTATAGTGCCTAGCATATAAATAAGCTCTATGTCAATATTGGCTATTATTACTTCTGACACTCTGGGATGCTTCTGTTGAAGGTTTTCAAGCTTGTGGGAGATTAAGGGTGGTCCTAGCCTGAGGCTTGCAAACCTCCAAGCGAGGAGCAGATGATCAGAACACACTGTGCAACAAGAATGAGGTTGGGTATAACTTTCCAGCATTTTTGCCTTCTTGGGCTCCAGGGTATAAGAAAATGGTGCTAAAAACACGATGCAACAAGTTTTTGACATGATCTTCCAGCAGTCAGTAAATTTACTGGGAGGAATGAGGATCAGCACCAAATTGGGTAATAGAATCAGTGTAAATAAGACCGTAGAAGCAATGAGAAACCTATGTTAAACAAAGAAGTAGGAACACAGGTGATTAGAATGTTTTTTTTTTAATCTTCCCCAGAGGCGTAACAGTTCCTCCATCTAATTATCACCAAGTTTCATAGCCCTGTCATACCTGTGGTCTGTAATATAACCTGTGTTGAATATCAGCTATAGGTTGGCTACTTGACAAAGAATTAGAATATGCACTAAGGAGGCAGGCACAACAGTGACTTTACACTTCAAACAAAGAGGAATAGTCTTGAGGCTTTCTTGTAGTTCAGTACAATTTTAATCTTGCTCAAACCTTGGAGAAAAACAAAAATGAAAAACCCTAAAACAAAAGAATTTACCATACTCCATCAAACTTGGCTTACCTAGCTGAATAGTCTGCCTCTGACAGGAACACCAATGGATATATTGCTGAAGGGCATGGTTGCACATTTTTCTCTGACCTAAGCCTTAAAACAGCAGTTCTCAAAAATTTCTAGTCTCAAAACAACCTTATTCTCTTAGAAATAGCATTGAGGAACCTCAAAGAACTTTTGTTTAAGTGGATTATGTCTACTGACATTTATTATTTTAGAAACTAAAACATCTAAGTATTACTATTAAATTTACTTTGATCTTATAGATTTCCTAAAAGGGTCTTGGAGGTATTCAAGGAAAACTGGACTACCCTTTGAGATAGTCAAGTAGTCTGAGTTTTTTTTCTTAATTTGCTGTGAGGAAAAAAATGCTGTGGCTATAAAATCCACAAGTCTTTCTAAAATCATTTCCTTAGACAATACATTTTGTAAAGCTTACCATTCACTGAATGTAAGACTACATCCTTTAATTTCCAAAATTAGCTCTTTCAAATTTCAGGAGATGTCTTTTATTTCTACTTTTATATAATTTAATGAACAAAGATATAATCACCCAATCTATGTCCTTCTCAGTTTTATAAAATTTCATCATTTTACCTCTCAGCCTTTAGAGGGTCCACAAATACTTATTAAGCATTCAGCCAGACCATCAAAACTCTTTCAAGAATAACTTCTTGTTTAGAGCCTGTTGATTGGCCATGAAAAGAAAATCTGCTCATTTGACTCAATTAGCATTTCTTTACCCTGTACAGGTCATTAATGCATTTACCCATGGAGTTAATATATATATATATATATATGCATATATATAAAACATATAATATAATAGTAACCAGATAATAAGCAATCTCTTCTATGATGGAGCTGATAATTTAGTAGAGGGGTAAGACTCAACTACAGAGGATGTAAAATGTAATATTTCACATCTATGCTTTGGAGAAATGCAGAATAAAGAACTTGGAAATGTCCAAAGGGTAAAGCTGTAACTGGTGGAGAAATCAAGGCAGGCTTAATTGAGATGCCATTGAAATGGGGTATGAAGAATGGATTAGGATTTCAACAAATGTGGAGGAGGAGGAAGAAGGACATTCCAGGAAGAACAGAGAACATTCCAAGTGTACTGAAATTTAAAGAGTATATGAAGGACAATAAAATGAGAAGACTAGAACAATATGGCAACACAAGATTGCAGAGGGTCTTGAATGCCAAGCAAAGAAATTTGAACTTTATTCATTCAGCAGGAGAATGGCTAAACAAATTATGGTATGTGAATATAATGGAAAACTACTATACTTTAAGAAATGGTGAAAGGGATTGTTTCAAAGAAACCTGGAGGATTTGTATGAAATGATATAGAGTGAAATAAGCAGAACTTGGAAAACTATTTTTAAAATAATTTTTTTTCCAAGGTAGAAAAGAGGTATGGGCTAGGTAATTAGTTAAATGGTATGCCCAAAGTCACCCAGCTAGGAAGTATCTGAGGTCAGATTTGAACCTAGGACTTCCTGTCTTCAGGCTTGCTGTTCTATCTACTATGCTATTTAGCTGCCCCCAACCCTTTCATTTTTAAAAATCAGACTTCTCTAGGCCTTCTTTAGCTCCACATGTCCTTTCTCTTCTTTCTTTCTTTGTCTTTTTTTTAAACGACAAAACAATGCAACACACAGTCTTTAATCTTTATACAGACAGGTATAAAGAAGAGTAGTTTTATAAATAACTGAGCTGAACAGTATGTAAAATTTAATCAACTTTTTTTTTTTTAACGTAGTTTAGGGTTAGTAAACTCCCATCCCAACCTCCCATTTCTCTGTGTAGCAAGGAGGACTTTGTGCAACTAACCTTATTTTATAAATAGAAACCCAAGGGAAAGACTAGATCAAGGGAATTGTTCAAGGAACCCTAATATAGTCCAACAAGTCCTAGTTCCCACTTTCCAGCGATTAGGACCCAATATCAGAATTAGGTAAGAAAAACTGAAGAGGAAACCAAAAGATATAGTTTTAGTTATGGATCCATTATCATTTTGAAAGAATGAAAGAAAAGAACATGTGTTAAGCACTTATGACGTACCAGGCACTGTGATAAGCGCTGGGAATACAAGTTTAATAAATAAGAAAGTTCCTTTCCCTTGATAACAGGGAAGAAATTAATTTAATATAATTTATTTAATTTATTAACATTAATTAGTAATATATTGATGTGATAATTGATATATTAATATATTTAATGTAATTTAATGATAAATATAAATTTAAAAAATAAGAAAGTTCCTTTCCCTTCTAACAGGGAAAGCAAGGCATGTAAGGGAGTGGTAGTTTAGTGTACCATTTAATCTCTCTAAGTCTCAGTTTTAATCCATGTAAAATATGAATATTTTAAGGAATGATATTCCTTAAAGAATATAGGACCAGACTCAGCAAAAAAATCCCCAACTCTAATTACTAGGTTTATACCCCAAAGAGATAAAAAACAAAAAGGGGAAGGACCTCTATCTGCAAAAATATATAAAGCATCTTTTTTTGTGGGGGCAAATAATTGAAAAGTGAGGGAATATCCATTGCTCGGGGAATGGCTGAGTAAATTATAATATATGATTTTAATGGATTACTATTGTGCTGTAACAAATGATGAGCAGGAGGAGCTCAGAAAAACCTGGAAAGACTTCTAGGAGCTGAAGCAGCATGAAGAAAGCTGTACCAGAACATTGTAAAAAGTGACAGGAATACTGTATGATGAACAACTATTAATAACTTAGCTATTTTCAGCAATACAATGACCCAAAACAATCCCCAAAGACTCATGATAAAGAATGCTATCTGCTCCCAGAGAAAGAAATAATGGAGTCTGAATCCGGACCAAAGCAAACTTTTTTCACTCTCTTGTTTAAATTTTTTTTTTGTTTGAGTTCTCTTCCACAAAAGGATTAATATGGGAAAATGTTTTACATGCTTGCATGTGTAAAATCTATATCAGATTGCTTACCATCTGGGGGTAGGATGGGGAAGGAGAGAATTCAAGACTCAAAATTCTTTTTAAAATATTGGAAAAGATTTTTACATGTAATTAAGGAAAAATGTAATTTTTAAAAAGAATATAGGATGGAGTGGCAGCTAGGTAGCGCAGTGGATAGAGAGGCAAGCTATTTCCTAGCTAGGGGACCCCGGACAAGTCACTTAACCTTGATTGTCTAGCCCTTGCCACTATTTTACCTTGAAATTGAAATACTTAGTATTGATTCTAAGACAGAAGGAAAGGGTTTGGGGGATGGGGGGAATATAGGACCAGATCAATGATGTGTCAAGGAAATTCATACTACAGGCAAGATATTCCCTGTTTGTTGTTGTTGTTGTTGTTTGTTTGTTTGTTTGTTTTTGCTCTTATTTTCTGCTTTAGTATCAACTCTAAGATCAGGGCAAAGGTTAGGCAAATATGGTTAAGTGACTTCACCAGGGTCACAGAGTTAGAAGTGTCTGGGGCTAGATTTGAACCAATATCTTCTGCCTCTTAGGCAACACATTCTTGAAAGTATCAAGGCATATTTATGAGCTCTCTCAGAAAAGGGAAAATAACAACTAAAAATCATTCCCAGATAACTTTGACCTTGTGCATCCCCTGAAAAGGGACCCTGAAGACCACCAAGAAAACTGGACCACACTTAGAGAACAAAGCCTGAAAAAGTTAAGGGTATATGCTCAAATAGCCTGAGTTTTCTTCTTAATTTGCTGTGGGTCTACAACTCCCAGATGATAGTAACACCTCCCCCCCAAAAGCCAACCATAAGCCTATTTTATCATTGTTGTAAAGCCATGATAAGGATGATTTACATGCAAATCAAGAGTTTCCTTGATGAAAATAAAAGAAAAGAGAAAGGCATTCCCAAACAATTCTCTTTGGTAGACCAAATCTTCATAGACACACATATGTCTGAAGGGTGCAAATAAGACCGAATCACCCTGATTTGTTTGTTGATTACAAAAAGGTACTTAACTAAGTAGAGAAAAAGCCTTAAAGTTTCTCCTTCAAC
This sequence comes from Monodelphis domestica, assembly GCF_027887165.1. NCBI lineage: Eukaryota > Metazoa > Chordata > Mammalia > Didelphimorphia > Didelphidae > Monodelphis > Monodelphis domestica. The sequence goes on along the minus strand of NC_077228.1, from coordinate 346,385,826 downwards.
AAGGAGTTTCTTATGTAAATGTTAAGATCAGACAAGTGAGATTAATACAAACATGGTGACTCTGTTCAAGACCTGATCATTCATAAGCTAGGCATAAAACAGAGATAAATGCTTGCCAAAAGTATTTGCCACAGACATGAAGGATGTCTTGTGCAAGGTCCAAACCAGATGGTAAGGTTCTCCAGATGCTCCTGTTGGCAGATGATATTGGACTGAATCTACCAAGTCTCAGATCACAATAGGGCTTCCTCAATTAGATGATTATTTGAGGGACAAAAACCCAACAATCCCTACAAGAAAACCTGTAGAGCTGAAAAAATGCACATGCTCTGAGATATAACATATAGTTGGATGGCAAGTCAGTATTTGTAGGGGCAAGTACTACAGCTGGACTGTGAGCTAGATCCAGAACTGAAAAAGGAAGAGAGTGGATTGATTACCTTTGGGAAATTACACAGTGCTTTAAATTATGTCAAGCTACACTGTAATGAAAAGAACTTTCATTTAAAAAAAATACAAAATGTTCACAATATGATACTTTGGAAAACCAAAATCTCCAAAGTATTAGAATTGTGAGGATTCAAAAGGCAAACAGAGAGAGATACATGGTGGGCACAGTCAAGTCATAGTGCATTTCCATATATGATCTATGTACAAGAAGTGGCTTAGGGCATAAGGAAGTAGAAGAAAGTTCAGATGTAGCCAGACTATCATCATAGTCACTATATTTTAAAAAAATTAATATATACTTTAAAATGAGCCGTAAATAATAGATTCAAGGTTCCATATGTACTTTTTCTGTTCTTTGATTATAGAAACATTTATTGATATTTATAAATTCATAAATAACTTCAATTAGAAAAAAGTAGTTAAAGAAATATCATCAAAGAAATGTAATAGTAGGAACAGAAGTGAGGTAAAGGGATAAGTGAGAACCATTGCATTTCACTGGTCCCTGTGAAAAATTTTAAGACTCAGTGGAAGGTTTGCACAGTATAGTAGGCATATTTTCTGTAGAGATCTAGGGAAGAATATGGACTAGAATGGCAAAGGATGAAAAGACATGGATGGAGTTGTGATTTGTACCAAAGAGGAAAGTACCTAGAAAATGAGATCACAGATCTTGACAGGTCATATGGCATGGTAGAGAGAGCTCTAGCCTGGAAGTCTGGAAGACCCTAACTCAAATTCCAGCTCTGACATGACTAGCTATGTGATTATGAATAAATTACTTAGCCCCTTTGGGCCCCTCCTTGCCTGTAATGTGAGGGGTTGTACTAAATGTCCATAATGTCTTCTCGAACTCTAAAGCTATTATTTCAATGATCCTAATAAAAATAAGGGCTGATACCAAGGATGTTCAATTTGGCCTAAATTTTGTTTAATGGTAACCCTGCTAGATAAACAATAAATATATGTTAAATGTTAAAGCTTTCTAGATGATTGCAGTTATAGGAAAATACATAGGCTAATTTATTCCCAATTAGCATTTGCTTTTCTCGAAACCGCAAAATGTAGAGCTTTCTTGCCTATTGAAGATTAAAAAACACATTTATTAGCAGTACCACTTTGGAATGATATACTTCAAAGCAGAAATATTTGTATTACATTTATGTGTGTGAATAGATCTGTCTTCAAAGGAAAAGGTCATCCTAGTTGACTTGTACTTGCAGATAAGCAGGTATTTGGGCATTAGAATTCTGTCAGCAATTAAACATCACAGTTTGCCCTGGGAAGTAATCATTATTTTATCAGGTGAGGGAGAAGGGGAAGGATGTATTTCAATAGTGAGTTGCTGGGGTTTCAAGCTCTCTTCCACCATTTGCTTGTATCCAAGCAATATACTATTTCCCATTTTCTCTCATAACCACATTCCCAGAGAACATAACCCCAATACACTTTGGTTAGAGTATGGTGAAATGAAACACCACTCGAATCTGGGATGGGGAGGTGGAAAGAACAGAGCTGATCAACAATTCCTGGAAAGGAATAATATGGGGAGGAGTTACACAGAGGGAGCACAGTGGGAACACATCTCATATATTTTCCAAGTTAAGTAAATTCAGTTCAAACTAATTGGAAGTAATTATTTTTAAATTAGCCAGAAGGGGATTGAATATTTTCTAAAGTGTCAAGAAAAGAATTTCAATTCCCTAGCATTAGTAGGATTCCCTCGAATTCAGGACACTGTTCACTGTGCAGGTAATGGTTTGCTTGAAAAAGTTAAATGACAAGCCAGTAAAATTCAGCTTTAAACAAACAAACGAAAAATTTTATGGAGTAATGGACCTGGAAAAGACTTAGATTCAAGATCTGAATTTGCCACTTACTACTAGTTTGACCTAGGGAAAGACTCTTCATTTTTTCAAGCATCAGTTTCCTCATCTGTAAAATGAGGAAATTAGATTAAATTCTTTCTTTTTCTTTTTAAAATCTTTACCTTAGGTCTTAGAATCAATTCTTAAGGTAGAAGAGTGACAAAGGCTGGGCAATCAGGATAAAGTGACATAGCTAGGAAGTGTCTGAGGATAGATCTGAACCTATGTCTTCTGGATTCCAGGTCTAGTGCTCTATCTGCTGGACTATCTATCTGTTCCAGATTAGATTATTTCTAAGGTTCTTTCTTCACAATATAACATTCTGTGATTCAGAAAGTAAGAAGAGATCCTCCATAGGTTGGTATGGATAGTCTGCAAGATGAGAGTGTTTTGAAGATTTAGTGAGACGGTCAACTTTTGTTCTTGTCTTTGATTTACTTGATCAAGCTTTCCATTTTATAGATGAGGAAAATGAGACTCAGAGAATTTAAGTGTCTTATTCATGGTCACACAGAGAACAAAAGTAGCCAAGCCAGGATCTGAACCCTTACATCAGTGCTCCTTCATTTTCTGCCAATACTATCAAGTATTCTAAGGATGATACCACTATGAATCAGTTGCCCCTTTACTCTGTAATTTTCCCCAAAATCTAGGACCTTATCACCCTGTAATAAATAATCTTCTGCTACTCCAGTCTACTTTTCTCATTCTGAGCCTCCATTTTGGGATCAAGCCTTTCTTCATTTCCCACCTGACTATGCTTTACTTAAAAGATTTTGCCACTCTGTCTCTGCCTGTCTCTGCCTTGGTGTTCCTTATCTCCCCCTTCCTCTTTTTATATATTATTTTCTTTCATACGAATATAATCTCTTTGACAGCAGAAACCATTTTTCTATTTTGCTTCTATTGGTTGTTCCAGAAATTGGTTTAGTGTCTGACAAATAGTAAAAACCTTAATAAATGCTTATTATCTATCTACTTATTTACAATGGTAAAAGCTTTTTAATAAAAATCAAATAATGACTCGTACTTCCTTAAAAAGTTTTAAAACCCTAATTTATTTTCTCAGACATGTTTGAACCTGCAACATATTTATTTTCTACTAAGAAAAACTCAGACAACCTCATCCTTAAAATAGGTGGCTGTCAGTTGGAGGCTTTTTCAGAGCAAAAGGCAGAACTCCCTGGATTGATATTTAATCCTAGTCATTCCAACAATTTTCTCTGAAAGACTTTGAGAAACTCTCCTGAATGTTTTTTTTTTCCCTTTTTTAAACCCTTAGCTCTCATCTTAGAATCGATACTGCATATTGGTTCCAAGGAAGAAAAGGGCTAAGGGCTAGGCAATGAGGGTTAGGTGACTTGCCCAGGGTCACACAGCTAGGAAGTGTCTGAGGTTAGATCTGAACCCAGGACCTCCCATATGTAGCCTGGCTCTTACTGAGCTACCTAGCTGTCATATTCTGAATGTTCTTAATTTCAAATTAGCCACTTTTAAAGAGAAAGTGAGAGTTAATTAAAATGGCCTATATTAGACATCGGAAAAACTAAACTGATCACCAAGTACCAAGCCAAATGCCACAGAAATGTACAATGATAATAAGTAATTGAATGAGACAGTCCTCTTCCAGGACCAATCTCCTCTTTAATAAAACAACCTAAGATGGAAGGATGCCATGTCCTACTGGAATTTGTCTATCCTGAAATATAATCTTCTTTTTATGATTTTCTTCTGATGCCTCCTAAATAGGGAAGCTTTCCACTCTTTAAAAATTGTGTTTTCTTATAAATTAAATCAGCTAAATACTATTCAATATCTAAAATGGACTAAAATTAAAAGGAAATTTACAGGCAAATTTGAAGAGGGTAATTAACCAAAACTCTAGATAAATGCATGCTAAGTAATTTTCACCTGTATTCATATTAAGATCTTCAGCCAAAAGTATTATAATCATGTTGTTATAATATGGAAATGCATCAACCCCAAATAGTAGCTATTCATTAAGAACATTTTTTCTTTCTTCTCTGTTAATAATAGCAGATAAATTTATGTAGTGCTTAAGTTTTGCAAAGCATTTTATAAATATTATCTCATTTTGTTTCTACAACAATCCTTGAGGTTAGGAAGCAGGTGATATTATTGGCTCTCCTTCACAGATGAGGAAATTGAGGAAGCCAGAGGTTAAGGGGACTTGGCACAGGATCACATAGCTAGTCAATATATGAGGCTGAATTTGAATTTTGTTTTGCCTATCACCAATTCAATATTCTTATTGAAGTCCTTGAACAATTCCTTTTGGATCTGATTCTGTCAAATCTCATTTGAATATTTTCTTCACCTAACTTATTACCTATATTCAATACAAGAATCCTTCAATCTTTTTCATTTGAGGACATATTTGTGAATTTATATAATAGTCATGGACCACTTAGGAGGCTATATCCTCTGGTATAGTTGTCAGCCCCCCTTAATCCCCAAATCAGCTAATCACTTGCTTTCTCTAAGAAGGAAGAAAGAAGAAAAAGAATCATTAGCAACACAGTAGAAAAAGTGCAAGATTCAGAGTGAAAGATCTGTTATTTATGCACCAAATGGTATAGCATCCAAATTCTCTTTTCATTTATTTATTTACTTATTCATTTATTCATTCATTTATTTGTTTATCCATTCATTTATTCATTCATTTATTCATTCATTCATTCATTTACTCACTTATTCATTCATCTATCTATCTATCTATCTATCTATCTATCTATCTATCTATCTATCTATCTATCTATTATTTTAAAACCCTTACCTTCCGTCTTGGAATCAATACTATATATTGGTTCCAAAGCAGAAGAGTGGTAAGGGCTAGGCAATGGGGTTAAGTGACTTGTCTAGGGCCACACAGCTGGGAAGTGTCTGAGTCCACATTTGAACCCAGGACCTCCCATCTCTAGGCCTGGCTTTCAATCCACTGAGCTACCCAGCTGCCCTCAGCATCCAAATTCTTAAAAGAAAAGCTAAATAAATTACAGGAGGAAATAGTTGAAATATATTATTAATGGTATCTCAATTTGCCCCCCTTAGGCCTAAACATATCAAACCATAAATAAAAAAGAAAGAAGATGAGTAGAATTTCAGAAAAGTTAGCTCTGATAGCTCTGATATAAATACTTAATGGGCATAGAAAAGAGAATACCTATTTCTCGGCTGCACACGTGCCATGGCACCTACACAAAAATTGGTCATGTGTTAGGACATAAAAATCTCACAAGTATAGAAAAGCAGAAATATTAAATTCATCTTTTTTAACCATAATTAAATAAAAAATTTATTCAATTGTTTTTGAAGCACAGATTTAAAAAACTGTAAACAAAATAACCAAATTCTATAGACTGAGACAAAGAAAAAAATCATAGAAACAATCAATAATTTCATTTAAGATAATGACATTAGTGAGACAACAATCTAAGATTTGTGGGATGCAGCCAAAGTAGTACTTAGCAGAAAATTTATATCTTTAAATGCTCACATAAGTAAAAGAGAGAGAGATTAGATTGATGAATTGGGTGTGCAACTTAAAAAGAAAAAAGAAAAACAACAAACTAAAAACCTTTAATTAAACATTGAAAGAAAAATCCTGAAAACCAATGGAGAGATTAACAAAATTGAAAGTAAAAAATACTCCACTAAACAAATAAATAAAACCAATAGCTGTTTTAAAAAGAATTATGAAATAGATAAATCATTAGCTAATTTGATTTCCAAAAAGGTAGAAAAACAAATTACCAGATTCAAAAATAAAAAGGTGACTTCATGGTCAATGAAGAAGAAATAAATGAGAGATAAATGGAGCTTTAAAAAAATAGTAAATAGGGGCAGCTGGGTTTTTCAGTGGATTGAGAGTCAGGTCTGGAGATGGGAGGTCCTAGGTTCAAATCTGACCTCAGACACTTCCCAGCTGTGTGACCCTGGGCAAGTCACTTGACCTCCATTGCCTAGCCCTTACCTCTCTTCTGCCTTGGAATTGGCTCCAAGTCAGAAGGTAAGGGTTTAAAAAAATGGTAAATAGTTATCTGTCTAAAACCAAAAACAAGCATAATGAGGATGAGCTAGAATCTTTTCCAATAAGATCAAAAGCCAGAATTTCCATTTTCACCATTATCATTCAATATTATATTACTACTAGTACTTACTATATGCCAGGCACTGTGCTAAGTGCTTTAAAAATATTATATCATTTGATTCTCATAACAACTGTGGAAGATAGGTGCTATTACTCCCCCTCTTTTACAGATAAGGAAAGTGAGGCAGGTAGAGGTTAAGTGATTTGCTCAGTCACAGAGGTAGAAAGTGTCTGGAGGTATGACTTGAACTCAGAACTTACTGATGACAGGCTCAGCACTATCTACTGTATCTCCTAGCTGTTATTTTGCTATTGATAGGAATAACATGAGAAAAAGGATTTGAAGGAATAAGCATGAGCAAATAAAAAACAAAACTATCATTCTTTGTAGTTGGTTTACCTAAAGAATCCAAGAAAATCAACTAAAACATTGCTAGAAACAATGAACAATTTCAGCAAAGTTGCAAGATATAAAATAAACCCACACAAATAATTGGCATTTCTTTATGTTACCAACAGAATTCAACAGGAAGAGAAAGAAAGAGAAGTTCCATCTGCAATATAATACTGGGGAGTCTAGTTGTCAAGACACCCACAGGAACTATATGAACACAGTTATAAAACACTCTTCACACAAGTAAAGACAGATCTAAATAACTGAATTGCTCATGGGTAATTTGAGCCAATATAATAAAAATGACAGTACTACCTAAATTAATTTATTAATCAGTGCCATATCAAACTACCAAAGATTTACTTTATTGAGCTACAAAAAAATAGTAACAAAATTCATCTGAAGGAACAAAAAGTCAAGGATATGAAGGAGATCAATGAAAAAATGGGAAGGAATGGGATCTAGCAGGTTGCGATCTCAAACTACATATATTAAAAGTCTAGTCATCAAAACAACTTGGTACTGGGTAATAAATAGACTGAACAGTGAAAAAATTAATTATACAATATTCAGAAGCAAAATGAACATAGTAACCTAGTGAATGACAAACCCAAAGATCTTAGGGCAAGAAGTCATTATTTGACAAAAACTGTTAGGAAAACTGGAAAGTGGTCTGGCAGAAGCTAAGGAAAGACCAACTTCCTACTCTGTATAACATGATAAGCTCAAAAGGGATAAAGTGAAATCAGAAGCAAATTAGTGGAGTAGGGAAGAAATTACCTGTCAGATTATGGATAGAAGAAAAGTTCATGACCAAACAAGAAATAGAGAAGTTCATGGGAGGTCAAATGGATCATTTTGATTACATAAAATGAAAGGGGTTTTGCACAGAAAAAACAATGTAGCTAAGATTAGAAGAAAAGCAGGAAACTGGGGAACATTTTTGCAGTAAGTTTCTCTGATGAAGGTCTCATTTCTAAAATATGTAGGGAACCAAGACAAATTTACAAAAATAAGAGTCATTCTCAATATCCCAAATGATAAACAGTCATAAGATATAAATAGATAGTTTTCAGAAGAAAAAATCAAAGTTACTAAGAAACATAAAAATATACTCTAATAACTGAGAAACACACATTATAACAACTCAGGTTCTACCTCACATTCATCAGACTAATTAAGATGACAAAAGTGGAAAATGAAAAATGTTGGAGGAGTTGTAGGAAAACATTAATGCACTGCTGGTAGAGTTGTGAACTATTCTCAAAAGGGCATTACAATATCAAATTTTCCACACCCTTCAACTTAGCAATACCACTATTAGAACCCTAGAGAATGAAGAAAAAAGAAAAGCACTTGTATGTACAAAAATATTTCTAGAAACTTGTTTTGTGGTGGCAAAGGTTTGGAAAGTGAGAAGATGCCCATCATCTGGGGAATGGTTGAACAAGTTATGGTATATATCAATTTGACGGAATATTATTGTGCTTTAAGAACTAATGAAGGGGGATAGTTTCAGAAAACCTTGAAGACACATATGAAATGATGCAAAGTAAAGTGAGCAGAACCAGGAAAATAAGCAACATAGTAATAAAATATTATAAAGATAATCAACTTAGAAAGACAATAATAACTTTGATCAGTACAATGACCCAAAACTTCCTATGCACATCCACATAGAGAACTGATCAACTCCAAATGTGAACTGAAGCATTTTCAATTCAAAGAACATCTTTTTCTTGATTTTCTCCCTTCCTTCCTTCCTTCCTCCCTTCCTCCCTCCCTTCCTTCCTCCCTTCCTCCCTCCCTCCCTCCCTTCCTCCTCCCTCCCTCCCTCCCTCCCTTCCTCCCTTCCTTCCTTCCTTCCTTCCTTCCTCCCTCCTCCCTCCCTTCCTTCCTCCCTTCCTCCCTCCCTCCCTCTCTTCCTCCCTCCCTTCCTTCCTTCCTTCCTTCCTTCCTTCCTTCCTTCCTTCCTTCCTTCCTTCCTTCCTTCCTTCCTTCCTTCCTTCCTTCCTTCCTTCCTTCCTTCCTTCCTTCCTTCCTCCCTCCCTCCCTTCCTTCCTTCCTTCCTTCCTTCCTTCCTTCCTTCCTTCCTTCCTTCCTTCCTTCCTTCCTTCCTTCCTTCCTTCCTCCCTCCCTCCTCCCTCCCTCCTCCCTCCCTTCCTCCCTCCCTCCTCCCTCCCTTCCTCCCTCCCTCCCTCTCTTCCTTCCTTCCTTCCTCCCTCCCTCCCTCTCTTCCTTCCTTTCTTCCTTCCTTCCTCCCTTCCTTCCTTCCTCCCTCCCTCCCTCTCTTCCTTCCTTTCTTCCTTCCTTCCTCCCTTCCTTCCTTCCTTCCTTCCTTCCTTCCTTCCTTCCTTCCTTCCTTCCTTCCTTCCTCCCTCCCTCCCTTCCTTCTCCCTCCCTCCCTCCCTCCCTCCCTCCCTTCCTTCCTTCCTTCCTTCCTTCCTTCCTTCCTTCCTTCCTTCCTTCCTTCCTTCCTTCCTTCTTCCCTCCTCCCTCCCTCCCTTCCTTCCTCCCTTCCTTCCTTCCTTCCTTCCTTCCTTCCTTCCTTCCTTCCTTCCTCCCTCCCTCCTCCCTCCCTTCCTTCCTCCCTTCTCCCTCCCTCCCTTCCTTCCTCCCTCCCTCCCTCCCTCTCTTCCTTCCTTCCTTCCTTCCTTCCTTCCTTCCTTCCTTCCTTCCTTCCTCCCTCCTCCCTCCCTTCCTTCCTCCCTCCTCCCTCCCTTCCTCCCTCCCTCCCTCTCTTCCTTCCTTCCTTCCTTCTTCTTTCCTTCCTTCCTTCTTCTTTCCTTCCTTCCTTCCTTCCTTCCTTCCTTCCTTCCTTCCTTCCTTCCTTCCTTCCTTCCTTCCTTCCTTCCTTCCTTCCTTCCTTCCTTCCTTCCTTCCTTCCTTCCTTCCTTCTTCCTTCCTTCAACTGAAGTCTTCCTTGGTCCAAGTCCAGCACTGTAACTACTACTCCCCAATGCTGTTTTTGGGAAAAGGGGATTTAGGAAAGCTGCTTCTAATTGCTAATTGAAAGCTCATCCACCAGAGCTCATCTTCAAAAACTCCATCTGGGTAAACACTGGAATTTTATAGTTCTGAAAAATATCTAAGATGGAAGAATGGAGAGGGAACGTGGAGTCAGAGAAAACTTGCTCACAGTCAACTCTTATTTTGATTTATACTTTGTACTGATGCAATCATCAACAAACAGTCATCAACAAAAATCAATGCAATCTGCAAGTATTCATTAAGCACTTACAAGATGGTCTAGTGTACAGATAGTAAACCTTGAGGTCTGAAGAGTTGAGTTCTAGTTCCTACCTCTGATGCATAGTCTGTGTGACACCAAGCAAATTATCCTAAGCAACTTTCTAAAGCAAAGTGCTACAGAAAAGGGGTTGATGTGCATTGGTTAGAGGGAATTTCCTCACCTGGGAGTTCCCTAGACCAATGAAATCAGAAGTCCAGTTCCTATCCCTGTTTCAATCTATGTACCTAGCACTATATTAGGTACCACAAGAGTGGTACCTAAAGACATAAAAGGGACAATCTCTGGTTTGGGGGAGCTTTCAATCATATCAGTGAGAAAATGAAGGAAATATTTAACTCCTCAATTTGATTGTGAGCTTTTCCCCATTAGACTGTGAACTCCTGGGGGGCAAGGGTTATCTTGTTGCTTCTTTTTTTGTATTGCAGTGCCTGGAACAGAGTAGGTGCTTAATAAATGTTTATTAATTAATTTAGTGATTGACTATTATAAGGATATAAAGAGTGCATCCATTCAGGTCTACAGTGGGTGCTACTGATCAAAAGTAAAAGAACCTCAGTGATCAAGAATTACTTTTTTGAAAATTACAGAGTCCCTCTACTTCCAAAAGTTCTAATGGACCAATCAGGATATATCTGTATACATATTTAAACCAGTCTCCTAACTTTATATAGTTTATCTTGTATTGCTTTTTAACAAATTGCCCTTTAGATACTGGGGTTCTTAAACTGGAATTTGTGAACTTAAAATTTTTTTTTGATAATTGTATTTCAATTGAATTTATTTCATTTTTCCTTTATGCATTTATTACATTTATATTTTCCTTTATGCATTTAAAAACACGATTCTGAGAAGGGGACCACAGCCTTCAATAGATTGCCAAAAGAGTTCAGAGTTCATGTATCTGTCTCTGTCTCAGTCTCTCTCTCAGAACTCTTGCTCTAGAATGAACTTTAATAATATCAATTTATTACAAGCCTTCCACAACTATCATTTTATATATTAGTAGTCAAAGTCCTCCAAAGGTCATACATATTTAAAGTTGGTTGTCACCTGGGTTTTACACTATATACTTTTATGGTCAATTTTCCCTTGTCAGACACTGTTGTCTTATAAAGTGAACAGACGGGAAATCCATACTAATTTTAAAAGTCTATGATTTTTTAATGTCTGTCAAGTGTTAATTACAAGTTATTTTATGTAAAAGAAAGAAAATAAAAGCAATTTGAATTCCCTCCTTTTTTCCCTCCCTTCCCCCAACAACAAAAACAACAACAGAAAAGAAAAACCTTTTTTAAAGCTGTGAACGAAAAAGAACAGTCTTGCAGACAATGGTAAGAGTAAGGCTAGTTCCCAGGGAATTTCTAAAGAGTTTTTCCTCTTGTTACCTTGGTAACGGCTACCTTGGCACCCTTGTTGATAAGCTGCACCACATTATCAGCTTGGCCTTTGTACGCAGCTATGAGAAGGCGTTCTGAAAGCACAGCGACCACATCCTGCTGGCTCATGAATTAGGAGAGAAAGATTTTTGGGCAAGTGGTGGACAAGTTCCTTCAGTTCCAAACAAAGCCTGCGACCCAGGCTGTACAGATGGAGGTGTCTCCTACCTCACTGGAAGGTGAGTTTTATGACTATGCCATCTTCAGGACCTGTGGGTTACAAAACAAATAGCTAAGATGGAAGAATAGAGAGGGAACCTGGAGTCAGTGTCATTCACCCAGGAGCCCCGTTCCTACCACTTTACCTCTCAAGAGAGGCTCCTTCCTGACTTATTATTCTGTAGGAGCTGTGAGTAACTAGGAAAGTAATAAAGGGTTAGGTCAGGCCATGCAAACTGGGCAGCTGAAACAAAGGATGTGATGGAATTTCCAGGATGGGTGCCCTGAAAATGAATAATCTCCTTTTTTTCTTTCCTCTTTCAGAAACATTCTCTGACAGCATACATCCTTTGTTGCATGGCATAAAGAGAACCACACGTGGGATTAGAAGTCTTGGGTTCAATCCACCTATGCAATCTTGGTTAGGTCACTTATCCTTGCTGGGTCTCGATTTCCTCATCTGTAAAATATGGGGATTTATTCAGATGACTTCTGAGAGGGCTTCTAATTCTAAATCTATGCTGCTTTGGTTCAGGTCCTCATCAGCTCTCATCTGGACTATTCCAATAGCCTTGTATCATTGATGCTCTTCCCTTTCTAATTTGTCCTCCATATAGTGGCCAATTTGACAATCCTAAATTCCAAATCTAACAATATCACTCCTCTACTCAAAAAGTGTCTGTGGCTTCTCAGTACTTTTAAGTTCAATGATAAATCCCATTGTCTGGCATTTAAAACCCTCTCTAATCTAGCTCTAGGCCAAGTTTCCAGAAGGATTCCATGCTCTTTTCTTGCTTTTCTCAATACATGGCATTCTATTTTGTGTTTACTTGTCTTTGCAGAAACTGGCTCCTCAGGCGTGGAATGCTTTCTTTCCTTCCTCATCTCTACCCCACTTCACAGGCTATCCCCATCCTTGAGATGCTCTTTCTTCTTACCTATCTCTGGGAACTTCAAGGCTGATTCTAAATGTCACCTGTTTCAAGAAGTCTATTCCTAATTTCCCCAGTTCTTAGTGCTTGCCCTGCCCCCCACACATATTAAGGGTCTGCAACCTGCATTTATTTATCTGTGAACATAGGATATTCCCTAGTAGAATGGAAGCTCTTTGAAGGCAGGTACTGTCGCACTTTTGGATTTGAATCCCTAGTACTTAACAGTGCCTGGCACATGGTGGGCATGGAAATGCTTGCCTCACTGGATGAGTCTATGACTATTGGATACACTAACTGGCATTTCTATTTTTGGCTGCTTGAAGCCCAGAGAGCAATCCAAGATACTGACTGGCTTAGATACCATCTTTCTTTTGCCAGGAATATCTTCCAATTTATTACACAGGACTGTGTTTTGCTCATCATGCTCTCTCTCTTCTGTTTGTCATGTGGTTATCAGACTTTACACCACATTAACTTAAAAGTGCCGTAAGTCACAGATTCTCTCTTGGGACTTTTTTCTGAGGGTAACAACCATTTCTGTCCTTCCACCTTTATGCTTCATCACTATGTAAAGTGCAAATAGCATATAGCACGGTTTTCTTCTGCAACAAAGTACCGGAGAGAAGCACAGAATTAGAATAGAATCACATAGGTCTCAGAGCTTTCATTTTTTTCTTAAATAAGTTTTATAACAAGTTTAAACTGGAAAGAATTTGGAGGTCACCTCACTGCCAAATGGATTTCTATTTATGCAAATAAAATGTGCATGGCAATGTTATTTTACCAGGTAAAAAGAGGGAGAAAGATCTTATTACGAACTACTTGCTGGGTTTTGAGAAAGGCAGTTTATCTCTGGGCAGTTAGAATTAGTAAACCTTAGTTCCCCTCTCCACAAGCAGGCCATAACAAAAAGGATTTTACTACTAAGAATCTAATCAATTTTGCTGGTTTTTGTTTTTGTATTTTAACTCAGTTCTTTCAAGATCAGTGCTATAACCAGTAAAGCAAACTCCCAGGCTCATGTTTAGATGCCTCATTTCTCACATCACTAATCTTGCGCATCTCATCAGATGCTAGATAAGAATTGATGCAAATTTCAGAGTCCAATCTAGCATTTGCTATCCTGTGGTCTAAATGCAGCAACTCCTACTGAAAGAAGCCTTGAGCCATAATTATAATAAAGCATCCAAAAATTAATTGTTTCATCAGTTTGCATAAATGGATTCATTTTCTCCTTTAGGAAAGGAGTGGCATTTTAGGGAAAAAGAATACCCTGTGGACCAATCAACCATTTAAGAAACATAAAGGAGAAAGAATAGATCAAAGAAAAAATGGTGTGTCTCAAAATACATGATCCCTCATCACTGAGGCAGTCAACAAGTGCTATTCTGTGCCAGGTACTGTGCTAAGCACTAGAGATAAGAAAGGCAAAAAAAAACCTTCTGTAAAACAAACAAACAAAAAACCCTGTCTGCTCTCAAGCACACATTCCAATGGGAGAGTTTTCATTGCACACTTTAGAGAGATTTGTACATCTTTTGCCATTTGGCTATTGTCAGTAATAACCACAGAATCCAATCAATATGTAGCCAATTCCAAAGTGTAACTTATGCTTCAGCTGTTAAATGATTCAGGTCCTTATTTTCTTCTACTTAATCTATAGCCCAAACTATAGGTAGAGGGCATCAGGCAAAGGGAGGAAAGGGAAAATCTCAATAAATCCATCTTTCTCCTTATTTGCTGCTCATACAGAAGATTTTTACAAAGAATATGATTATAATCAATGACTAAAACAAGGTTTTGAGAGACTCTGTGGGTGACATTTATTTCCATTTTCGGCAGTAAGAGGGCAAACTATCTAGATATCCTAACACCAAATCAATGAATGACTTGTGATTTTTTCCATACCATTTTTCTACAGTCCAAAGAATGAAGCTCCTTCACTTTCAGACTGAAATGCAAAGTGCATAAGAACAATTCATTTGGAAATTATATCTAGAAATTCCTATCCCTTCCCTTAAACTACATATTTTTTCCTCAAGTGATTATTGAACCATTTGAAAAGATTCTTCCTTTTCCAAATAGAGGATACAACTTCTCTTTACCTTCCATCAACTTGAAGTACATTTAGACCAAATATATCAAAACTCTTTTTAGGCTTTGTGATTGCATCAGGGATTAAGAAAAACCTATACTGAGCTGAGATGGCTGGAAATAATATAAGAGTGAACAGCTACAGAACCATAGGTGAGCCCTACATCTCCTAAATCTTTATCTTTCATTTGTGTATTTGGTGTTCATGTACATTTATTATGGTCTCGATGCATAAAGATAAGCTAGAATTGGGGTATGAAAGATTCTGAATTCAAATCCTACCTTGGAAACTTACTAACTGTATTACTCTGAGAAAATTACTTGACCTTTATCTGCTTCAGTTTCCAAATCAGAAAAATACAGATAATAATAGTTTATAACTTATAGGATTGCTATGATGAGTTATTACCTCAAGTAAGATGTGAAGTACTTTTTACCCTTAAAGCTCTAAATAATTGCTAGCTATTGTTATTGAGATAATTGCATAAAGCTATCATTAGACTTTTCTTTGAAATGCACACTTGTTACATAGATATCATGAGCCAGCTTGTAGAAATATTGGGACCAGAGCTAAGAAGCCAACCCATCATGTTTAGCTCTTAAGAGGGGCAACATTCACCCTGAAACCACAATCTATTCAAGCAGTTAGGCAGCAACACCTAGCGACATAGTGGTACCCAGGCATCACCTGCAATAGATGGAAGAGTTGAACAAAGAAAAAAGAGATGCTCAATTTAGCCTAGCAGAGACTAGACAGCTCTACCAGGCACAAAGATTAAGACATAATAAAACTTACAGGTATGACCCCAAACTACCTATATAGTCTCCGTTCTTTCCTAACAGAAGCTCTCCACATAAAAAGATGAATAATC
The DNA here is from genome assembly GCF_027887165.1 of Monodelphis domestica. Lineage (NCBI taxonomy): Eukaryota > Metazoa > Chordata > Mammalia > Didelphimorphia > Didelphidae > Monodelphis > Monodelphis domestica. The sequence continues at coordinate 346,370,254 of NC_077228.1, read as the reverse complement.
TCTCAACATAGTGCTTCCTGGAACAAGCCACATCACTATCATTTTTTTGTAAGTGACAAGAGCAACAACTGCTAGACATGTTAAAAGCAAAAATGTTAGTACTATTTATTGTTTTGGGTTTTAAAACCACTTAAGAAAAACACCCTAATCAACAAGCCATGCTACTGAGTCAAAGACCATACCACCTAGTTAGCAGGCTGAGTCACGGTGCCAACAGAATTCTGCACCCTTTCCA